>NC_090438.1:668502522-669201322 GCF_031143425.1 Pleurodeles waltl
TGAGCCAGAAGCAGAAAAATAAAATGATAGTTTTCTATAATTTTATTTTTCTGCTTCTGGCACAGCAATGCAGGGAGGGACACGGCTGGGCCACGGGAGGTGTGAGGTGGAGGAGGGGAGAGTGCACCTAAGTGTGCATGTGTGTTTGGCCGGCTGTCTGAGGCCAGCCAAACACACATGCACACTTAGGTTTATCCAGCTCAGCTGTATACACAGATGGGCTGGAGAAACAGCAGAGACCCCAGGCCTGTGTTCGAGTGACAGTGACTGCTGCTCAGACCAAACCTGACACTGCTTACATGCTAAGTTTAGCATGTAAGCAGTGCCAGGATTGCTGGGACATCACATCAGTGAAAGAGGATGGATTAACAAGGCTGTGTCATCCCTGAATGTAAGTTTAATTTCTTTTATTTTAATTTTTTATCTTATCCCCTTGTGTCTTCCCGCCCCTTGTGATTTGCGGCAACCGCCGCCGCTTCAGCCAGCTTAAAAGCCCTGCTGAAGTGATGAAGAGCTTGAGCCTCCTCTAGTTCTCCAAAGGAGTCAAAGACCGGCTGCTAAAGAATCTATCTCGATGACTTCAGACATTCACAAGGATTTGGTAAGCCCACGAACCCTGCCTCAGGAATAGAGGTAAGCTGACTGAGGCACTGACTGCTACAAATGTAGGTGGAAGGATGGTGATTCTGTATGCAATCACAACTCCCTCTGCTCAGATGCATTTTCATTATCTCTTTGACCTGCTTTGTGACCAGTGGCACATCTTTGCCGACTGCCTACTGAAGGCTGTGCACAGAGAGGAAAATTATGCCTACATCACTCTCTTAGGTAGCATGTTGCTGGATGGTGTGGTCAGCGCCTGTAGGACTTTGGGAATTTTTGAATCGATGTGATTACAAAATGCCACTGACTATAAATACTTTTGTTTGTAATGTGCAATTTTGCACACTGTTGGGTCTTCTTAATTATTGCTGTTTTTCTTTTGTAGTAGTGGAGAGAGGGGATGGAATGTTCTTGAGACTAGTGATTTAGTAAGGATGTTGGGGGAAGATGGGAGCCCTACTTGTCGCTGGAGTCTCTGTCTTCATGGTCGTCCTGTAGATACAGATCTTAACAAGAAGCTACTTACTTGAGCACAGTCAACTTATTTTTACACACCAAGGTTAGTGAGCAGAAACTTTGAAGAGGCACACCTTGACTACCTTTCATATCACAGTCACTGCAATGTCAATGTTTCAAGAAAACGCCAGTAGCTGTGTAAGGTGATTTGTTACAAAAAAAATACTTCTCAGTAATTCCAATCTGTGTAGAAACTCGTTTCGGGACACATTCAGTGACACAAACCGTTTAGTGTAAAAGGCCATTTATTTAGGACAGGATTGTAACATTATACATAGCCTTAAACTTTCAACAAAACCCAACTTAGGAACCCCACCTTTTTACATTTCCTTGCTCATACTTTTTACTCATTCCAGCACTTTTCACTTCCAGTCCCCCACACATTCCCCTTTTTCCTTTCATGCCCTACCGGCTTCGTGCATCTCCTGCACTCTGATCTTTCACCTGCTTCTTTTTCCCCTGGAAGGGTGACCAGGCCTGCACCTGACTCTCCACCCTACCCCATCTACTGCCAACAGCACAGACCCTATTGACGTTTTGCTGCCCCACTACAAACACTACTGCAACATGACATCCTTACACCCTTTTCTTGAGCCACATCTTCTCACCCCACAAATCACCAACCAGCAGCCTAGGATCCGTAAGGTAATAAGCATTTCCCAATTCAGACAGGTGCAAACCATCCGCCATGAAAAGCGCTTCATCCTGCTCTGTGATGTCCTCATGCTTTAAAACCTTGATATCATGAGCCCAACAGAAAACCCTCATAGCCTGATTAAGCTTCCTTTAAGCCCGTTCCATGGCACCCTGTTTGATAGTCCCTCTCCATGTTCGTCGAGGCACAAACTCAGTCCAAACCAAGCATGTGCTATGTAACTTCTGCTTGAGCAGCTCCAAGTCTCGCTGCACATGTTGCAGTGGTGTGAGCCCTGACAGTTTCACAAGATCATTTCTCCCCAGATGAATTAATAACAGGTCAGGACAACCCCAATTCGGCAAACTAGAAGTTATGAAGGGAAGTGAATTACCCCACCTCATGCCACTTTTACCCCACCAAAAAACTTAATGCTGGTTACCAGGCAGTCCCATTGCCCATCTGTAAATCTGCTTCTCTGCAAATTTTGCCGCCCAGTGGATAAATGAATGCCCGACCAGCCAAGTGACCATTTTGCCCTCTGTGGACCGGACACACAACCTGCAAAGAAAACAAACTGTAATATTGGCCTTACAAACTTTCCCAGACCACAAACCCCAAACATTTTTCCTGTGCTGCAGCTAGCATCCTCAAAATGGTAGTACCACCCTCAAGGCCTAATGTAACGCTCACAGCATCTAGATTTCCATCTCCCAATTCTCCTGGTCTTTTCCCATTCCAAACCCAAATGTGCTGCAGCTGTAGCTGCCCCAATTCAGACTGAATGCGTGCCAAAATCAAGAGCTTGGCGAACCGCCAGCCGCAATGACATCCTTAACACTTGCAAAAGCTGGAAAGCCATAAGCACCAGACTCGTGCGTAAAAACCCCCGCCCTCCAAAGACCCGCGCACACTCCGAAAACTCATCCATTCTGAAACCTGACATTGCTACTGTGAACGAGACAGGGAATCTGCAATCTCGTTGTATACCCCAGGTATGTGTGCAGCTTTGAAAACAACATTCTAGGACAAGTATCTAAGCATGAAATGCCACAATAAACGCAGCACCCCGAGATCTTTTGCTTTCTGCCTGTTCACTAGTTCTACAACTGTCATGTTGCCAACATGAAAATCCACAGTCCTGTTCTCAAGCTCATGTCCCCATACAACCAATGCCACCAGAAGTGGAAAAAAATCCAGAAAAGCAATGATCCTGCCTTGCTGTAACCATTGTCTTGGCCATGTCTCTGCACACCATTTCCTGTCCCAAAAAAGACTAAAACCTGGGCTCCTGCTGCATCAGAGAATATCTGCACCTAACATACTGTGTCTTCTTCACAGAAGAACATGGACACACCATTGAACTGTGTCAAAAAGGTTTCCCATACCCTGATGTACTCTCTCAAACATACTGACACACGTATCCTGTGGTGTGGAAGAACAACCCTGGACATAGCTAGCCCTATCCGCCTACAAAAAGTTCTGCCCCCCCGAACCACCCTGCAAGCGAAATTGAGGTAACCCAACAGCTTCTGCGCTGTTCGGAGGTCAATCCTGTGCAATAACCATATGCACCCCAAAAACTCCAACATCTCTGCCACTTTAGCAGCTGGTAGTCTTGCGATTAAGGTGTCTGCATCCAGTTCGATGCTCAAAAAAGTCAGTACACAATGCGGTCCTTCAGTTTTTTAGGGTGCCAAAATTACCCCCACCTGTTGAGACAATCTCTGAAAGGAAACAAGGGCCCTCCCACAAGCCCCAAATCCTGCTGGTCCTACAAAAAGGAAATCATCTAAATAATGAGTCACTGCACAATGCCCACTTATTTTGACAAAAATCCACTGTAAGAAGGTACTGAATGCTTCGAAAAGCACACAAGACATGGCACATCCCATCGGGAGAACTCAGTCAACATAGATTGCCCCACCAAATTCAAAATCCTCCAGGTGTATCGGCAGCAGTATGAAAGCTGATTGGATGTCGCATTTTGACAACTCCGCTCCCTTGCCACACCCCAGAACCAGTTGATGACATCGTCCACCGATGCGTACCCCACCTTAGTGTCTTCTGGTGCAATAAAATTGTTCACCGACGCACCCTTCGGCCATGACAAATGATGTATCAGGCGAAACTCACCTGGCACCTTTTTTGGGCCCATGCTCAACGGGGAGATCATAAGGTCCTGACTTAGCCACTCGTAAAAGGGGCCCACAATTCTTCCCAAGGACACTTCTTTAGCTAAGTTATCCCTCACCACATGTGGCATATCTCTCGCAGACTGCAAATTGTCTGCCCATCTCCTCATTCTCAGGCCCTTGTAACTTACACGAAAACCTCTAAAACCCCACTCTAACTTGCAAGCCATGGCCCTATCTGTGTACTTGTACAGCCAGGGTAGAAGAGCCTCCAGCCTAATTGGCGTAGGAGCCCTTTGGTGCAGGAGTGCCTTGCATGCCTTTTCCCTTGGATGCTCTCCATTGCTCGGCTAGGCTAGAGAGTGAGAAACATTGAGTGACCGGGTGACAACCTCCCCATTTCGAGCAGTCATGTTTGCAGGGCTTCCTGGAACAAAAACCTTTATTGAAGTTCCAGCAGGCTCCTGTCGTGGGTACTGGGGCCCGTTGACCCACACCTGCCCCTTCCTGGGTGGGACGGGCCTGAAACAGCTTGTATACCACTGGCAAGCCACTTTGCGGTGTGTGTAGACGCTGTGGACTGTGACAACGCCATCCACTGCATCCACAATTCAGGATCTACATCCCCCCATGGCTTCTCAGGATTGACACTCACTCTTGCCCTAAACTCCTCATCGTAGCACAACCAAGCGAAGCCCGCAAAATGCATCTGGGCCTTCCGTATAATGTCCATGTATTTGAATAACACTATGGCCCTATCTGGGAACTGTTCACAATATATACTCACAAATATCAAAAACGCCAAGGTCCAATTATCCATAGTTATTGGTATCCGCGGCCTGCGAGCCAGCTCCCACTCTTCCTCCTTAGAACCCTCCTCGACATACTCATGTTTCCATATCTGTGCCTTCATTTTGTCCACTACATGGGAGCCCAGTGGCTTTGCCAAACCCAAATAAGGAAGCCTCTTCTTGTGTCCCCCCTCTTCCTTGTCCTTAGACCCTGTAGCCTCCCCGGTTGCCTTATCCCCATACTCGCTCACAACTGCCGCACCTGCGCCCTTAGCCTCTGCACGGTCACCTTCTTGCATGACCCAGTCCGCAGGTGTGTCATGACACGAAAAATCTCCTACTTCAATAAACTTATGTGTGCTAGCCCCACCGGGGCCTGAACAGTTCCTCCACACATACCACCATTCGCCCTTACCTTTGCCTCGTGTCGCCAAAGGCCACGATCCCTTCTTTGCCCCATGACCACGTGCCAGCCTGTGCAGCACCTCTTGTGGTTCACCACCGACCTTGCGTTCCTGAAAGATAGAAGCAGCCTTTTTCTACCACTCACCTCTGCCTCACGAATCACCCCATCCTCCCACTCATCCATCTCTCCATCATAATCAAGCTCTACTACATCCTCCTCATTCATCTCCCACTTGCTGTCATCACCACCAGTCATCAGCACATTGTTCAACGAATCCTCTGCATGACCCCATGGCGCACACCATCTCTGCGATGACCCCGATTCTGCGTCGTAGAGAAGGCAGCCGAGGACCCCTCTAGTGCTTCCGACCAATGTGCAGAGGCCGTGTTGCGCCCCGTTGGCATCACCTTCTTTCTGCCAGTCTCAACCACTGGCATTGACTCTCTGTGCCCTTCTTGGCCGTGTGCGCCACTCATGCTCATCGCGCCGCCAGACCCCCCGGCCGCACAAGCCTCTTGACCCCCTCCCCACCTCCACCTGTGGCACCCATACGCAGCTGCCCCACCCAGGTGTCTGGACCGGAGGTCCCATCCGGTCCACTATCTCTGATGTCCTCTTCAGTTGCCTGCCCCTTGCCCATGCCCCATCCCTGTCCCTGCACAACTGGGGCCACCTCTCTTCTGTCTCTGCCACTGTACGCCTCTGCTCCTGTATTCTGGCCTCTAAATCCCATGCATCTCCCATATCTGGCTTGCTCTGCCTGGGCCTACTCACCTCTGTGCCCTCTGGCCCTGCGCCAGGCACTCCCTCAGCCTGCCCTGCTTGCCCACTCCCTGCCTTAGGGGGCACAGTCCTTCCCACCCCTTCCTGTCCCCTGGTCTTGGCTGTCCCATCCCATGTCCTGCTGGCACTCTTGCCTTGTTTCTTAGAATGGGGCTCCCCTGCCTTACCCATATAGTGCCCACTTTTGGGCAACAAAAGGTCCAGGGGCATAAGGCTAGCACTAGGCACTGCTTCCTCCTGGGCCCCATTGTCCATCTCATCAAGGGTCAGTAGCTGTAGTTTGCCCTTCAAGGCCTTGCACACCCTCTCCCATGTGGGCCTCTCCCCCTTCACTCTCGACTGTCTCCCCCCATCCTGCCCTATCTCTAATTAAATCTGGGGCCCCAGGGGGGTGGAGGCGCTGCACGCCCACCTTCTGCTGTCTTCTTCTTTTTTGGGTGCTCTGAGGATGCACAAGCGCATCGGGCGCGTCATGCTGACCCAGGCCTGGTCCAAAATACCAGGCCTGAGCAAGTCGGCTCGGCCGGCTTCGCCTAGGACGTGAAACGCAACCCTAACTGCCTCTGCGTCTTGGCTAGTTGCCATGGCACCGAAGGCAAACTGAAACAAAGCCTCGCACTTGCCTGAAAGAAATCCCCCCAAAAAAACAGGGACCGGCCAACTTCCTGACCACGCGATGAGCAGCGCAGAAGAGGCCGGTCCCTCCTCTCACAGCCCTTGTAAACCCCCACCCCAGTCCCGCCCCCACTTACTTACCTCCAATCCTGCTGTCTTCTGTCACTTCCCTTCCCAAAAGTAACTGCGGAGAGACTAGACCGTGTCTCTCTCTCCGCGGGCCCCTCCATTGCGCTCGATTCAACATGACTTCTGCGAATTTACCACATGTCCAAGAATTTTCCGTATGCAGAATTTGAGAACCGAAAACGGACCTGTGCTGCCAATCCTGAGCATCCCCAAAGTTTAGAGCTTTCAGCTAGCATATGGAAAATGCGCCAAATAGCCAGATCTTGGTAAACAGACAAAGACGTGTTATGCCAGAGATAGAAAATCCACAATGCCTATGCTATTGAAGTCTGTGCCAAAAACGAGAGAGGGACACTGTGCCATGTACACTTAGAAAGACACAATACAATTTATATAAATGTATTTATTGCTTTCTGGGACTTTTGGTCTGGGGGAAGCTGACCCAGAGGTGACAGCAAAGTTTTAGGCAGATCTCCGTAGATTTGAACAGAGGAGAGAACTGATGTGGGGAAAATTGTAAAGAAACATATTAAGTTCCAGACTACAAAACTAAATATTTCAAGGTATAGGAACTGGGCAAGGGAAGGGAATATTAAAGTTAAGAATGAAGATTAAAATTGGGCAATGAACGGAGCCTATCACCTCACAATGCTGCCAGGGACTGAAAACTGCTCCTCAGAATGATCCTACTGGGAAGCAAACTGAACCACGACTCCTGAACAATGAAGTCTTGGACAACGAAAGCGGAGCAACACTTTCGTTAACCACGACTTCCTTGTTCGGTGCCTTAACCACGCATGTGCTGAACCACGCACATGCGTGGTTAAGGCACAGAAGAAGGGAGTCGGCTGAGGAGGAGGACGTGATCAGTTAAGTGGGGCTGGGACTGGGGCTGTTTTAGGTGAGGGGTGGGAGGTCGGATATTTTTAGTTTTAGGGGGTTGGGGGTCAGGGAGGTTTAGGTTTAGGTTTAGGGGTGGGGAGGGGGGTCGGGCATTTTTAGTGTTCGGGGTGGGGGGTCGGGTATTTTTAGTTTTAGGGGCGGGTGGGGGCTTGGGGTATTTTTAGTTTTTGGAGGTGGGGGGTCATGGTGGTTTAGGGGCATGGAGAGAGGAGGTCGGGACATTTTTAGTTTTAGGGGCAGGGGTGGATGGGTCAGGGTATTTTTTGTTTTAGGGGCAGGGGTGGGAGGTTGGGGCTATTTTTACTTTTTGGGGGTAGGGGTTGGGGTAGTTTAGGTTTTAGGGGGTGGGGGTTGTATTTGTTTTAGGTTTTAGGGGTGGGGGTGGGGGGGATGTGGTAATTTTAGGGGCGGGGTGGGGGTTTGGGGTGGTTTTAGGGTCAGGAGTGGGGGGTCGGGTGGTTTTAGGTTTTGGGGTGGGTGGGGGTTGGGGTGGTTTTAGGTGTTAGGGATGGGATGTAGGGGTGGGGTAGTTTAGGTTTTAGGGACGGGGTGGGGGTGGTTTTAGGTTTTGGGGCGGGTGGGGGTTGGGGTAGTTTATGTTTTAGGTGTGGGGTGGGGGTTGGGGTGGTTTTAGGGGTGGGGTGGGGTGGGGAGTTACGGTAATTTAGGGGCGGGGTGGGGGTCGCAGTAATTTTACTGGCAAGTGGGGGGTTGGGGTAGTTTTAGGGGCAGGGGTGGGGGATCAGGGGGATCAGTGTGTCGCATGCAGGAACCATGCATGCCGTTCACTAATGCCTTTACCAGGAATGCCTTTACAATGGAAAATCGTTGTTAAGGCATTCGTGGTAAAGGCATTAGTGGTATCAACGCGGTTGTTGTTCTGACATACATCCAACCCTACCTGCCTTCACCTGGAAGTAATCCCTCAAGCATGTCATTTTAGGGTATTTGCGGTTTTGTATTTGGAACTGTTCCATGAAGAAGAATTGAAGAATTATGACTGCTGCCAAAAAGAACGGAGTCCTTACAATCCTCATCGGACATAGGGGCATATTTATCATGGTTTTGCACCGCCCTTGTGCCAAGCAAGACAGCGTAACAGCTACACAAGAACTGAGTGAGACTTATAAAGCCACGCAAGTCCACCCTGCATACCCCTCAGTGACTTGATAAATCTGGAGTAACTCAAGGCAGTTCAACTCTCTTATCTCGTGGAATATTGCAGGATCATTTTCTATGTTCTCCAACCTGAATTGATCTGATTTTGTTTCTACTTAAGATATAATTTTCTGCCAAGAAACCTGGGCCCTGACTCAATGCCATCTGTTATAATTTAGTGTCTCAGCTTTACCGTCTTGATCCGGCAAGGCCAAAGGTGGCCTGGTAACGATGGTAGCAGTGAAACATACAAACCTGATTGGAAAGGAATTTGCTTGTCTGGTGAACCTGAGGGCAAAGAATAGGCACGAGGTTTTAATTTTGTGGGCAGGGACTTTCATTTATGGATGTGCACCGCTGCTGACCCTAGAATCTTTGGCGTAGAGGGAGAAGGCTTGCAAAACCTTAAGCACCTCATTTATGGCGAGGCCCTGAAGAGGCATATGATCTCATATGATTTGGCTTTTGCCTATGGCTATGGCTATGGGGTACTAGGAACTGTTATGTACCCACTTACAAGGATTTAGGATCCTGTAGCAATGTCGATTTCATATTGCTTTCTCTGGACCTTGTTACATTGATGAATGACTTCAAAGTAAGAGGTAGTTGCATCAGTAATCACAATCCCTTTGCTTTATCATTGACATTTTGCTTTGCTTCAGGAACCGCCCAGTCAGGGCACATGGCTGTCAAGTAGTCTATTAAAAAAGCATTAGAATTAGGTGGAAAACTGTACAAAGGGAGATGGATTGAGTGACTTAGGTGCTGCTGTTGATTTAAGTGAATCCATTGCTGTTAAATATATTATCTCAGCCATAGAGCAATGCCCAACGGGCCAAGCTCTGAGTCCAGATGGAAGCAGTATGGGCCCTTTTGGTCACCAACATTAACAAAACAGCAATCAAAGGCCCTCCTTCTAAGAAAGAGGTTGTAATGGTGCCCAACTTTAAGAAGGGGAGCCCGGATTCACCAGCCCTTCACCGCCAGATGTTGCGATCGGACAGCGCTGTTAAAATCCTAGGGAGAGTAATACTGCAAACATTTGAGAAATCGGCCTCCAAGAACAAAATTCTGTCTGAAGTCCAGTTTGGATTTCACCTTTGGTTGGGTACTGTTGAGCACAGCTTAAACTCACACTTGATTGTTTGGAAATATGTCAAGGCTAGGAGAGGGGCCATCCATTTGGCCTTTATGGACCTCTCCTGTGCCTTTGATATGGTCCGGCATTCCATGTTGTGGAACATCATGGAGGGGGTGGGTTTCCGAAAAGCCCTGATTGACCTACTGCACCACTTATATTGGCACACCTCGGCAAAAGTGCGGTTCAGGACAAAGTGAGAACTCACCCCAAATATTAATTCTGCTTTCGGGGTGAGCAAAGGTTGTGTCATTGCCTCATTATTTCTTGTTTACATTAATAAATTGTCCAATATTTTTTAACCAAGACAGTAAGGGGTTTGCCTCAAGTGGATAAGCATCCAACAACAGTGTTGCTATAAGCGGTTGATGTGGTGTTTATTGCAGAACAGCTAATGGCCTTCAAAAGCTTTTGGATGCCTCTAGCTCTTTTATGTCCGATATGGGGCTGCAGCTAAATACATCTAAAATAACACCCTTCCGTGTGGGCCCAAAAATACCAAAACAAAGACTATTATTTAGTGAAGGGACGGAAGTGGCAAAAGTCCAACACTTTACTTATCTCCGTATTCCTTTTGATGCTGTCTTAAAATTAGAAACATCTGTCTAATTTAAGGGTTCTCCAGTATCAAAAACCAGTGAATCTTTCACTTCTCTTCCAGATTAGAACATAGCCCCATAAAAGAGTGACTAGAAATTTTTAAAAGCCAGTGACTAACGATAGGCACTTAAGTACTTTGGTCTAGGGGTATCCTGGGGTCGCTCAGCTACAAAGAATAGGAACACATTTTTGTGATGCTTATTATCGACCATAACTTGTCTGTGCCACTCTGAGGATGGTCTCATTTTCATAGAAGACTTAATTAATTGAGCTGAGTCCCCTGGTATTATGGCTGATGGAGTAAACCAGAGACTGTACTAACCAGAGCAATCATTTCTGATTTCTTGATTTTGGACAATGTGGTTGCAATCCCCCGGTTAGCATACATCTAGAGGACAGAAATAACTTTAGGGGCTAAGGAGCTACTTTCAATCTATTAGGAACTGCACAAGCGATTTCGTAAAAAACCTATACCTTTCTTTTAGCCATGAAGCTCATATAAATGAGTCACAGAACCTGCAGACGTAGCATGTGCAAAGTATCTTAATTGTCTACAGCAGTGGTTCTCAACCTGAGATCCAGGGACCCCTGGGGATCCGTGAAGCGTTCTCAGGGGGTCTGCGACTGCTTAGAAAATGAAAGAATGTTAACAGATTATTAAAGTATATATAAAGGCACTAAATGTGCAATTGAAAATGTTAAAACATACTGTAAAGGTCAAGAAATTTGAAATTGGAAGCTAAAAATGTAATACGTATCCTCAGATTGATTTGTGGGAGCAGCATATTTGTTAGCAACTTCAATAAAATGTGTTAGCATTTGTGTATGTGTTTGACGAATGCTTGTTTGTGTATTTTTGTGTATTTTTTTGCTTTTCTAATCATTGACAATATTTAGGTCAGGGTCCCCGGTTTCCAGTATTGACTCAGTGGGGGTCCTCAGATTCCAATAATGATTCAGTGGGGGTCCCCGGGTTCCAGTAATGATAAAGTGGGGGTCCACAGAAGTCAAAAGGTTGGGAACCACTGGCCTACAGCATTGGTTCCCAACCTTTTGACTTCTGTGGACCCCTACTATATCATTACCGGAATCCGGGGACCCCACTGAGTCATTACTAGAACTCCCGCCTAAAAATTGTTATGATTTGAACCACAAAACAATACACAAAAAGTACAGAAACAGGCATTCACCAATCATATACACAAATGATAACACAGTTTATTTAATCTGCAAACAAATACAAATAAAAACATTATAAATTAAACGTTAATAGGAAGGATGGAGCTTTTCTAAATTCAATTGAAAATTTGCAATTGTACATTTAGCCTCTTTATCTATATACACTTTATTAATCGGTTAATATTATTTAATTTTCTAAGAAGTTGCGCCCCCCATGAGGAGACTTTGTGGACCGTCAGGTGTCCCAGACCACAGGTTGGGAACCACTGGCCTACGGTATCTATGCTTTACCTGATTGATATTAGTAATACTTACCATAGATACCTCCTTACCTGTTTTAGATTCAACATTGTACATTAGTATGTTGCATTTCCAACTCAGGGATCATGGTTCCAACTCAGTGTCCATTTTATAATGTCTCCATACAAAGTACTGTTCATTTTATTTTGTTTTGTTCTCTTTTTATTTCACATAGGATACATTTCTCAGTTCTTATCCTACATGAGACAGGTCATAGAAATTATGAAACAATCTGCACCCATCTACAGCAGTTAGACAGTACTAGAACTTGCCATATGGTTTTAAATTAAATAAGATGTGCCTTAAAATTAAGGAAGAAGAATGGAACAAGTGACTGCTGGTAATATGTCCGGTGTTAACACCTAGGTCCGCATTTTGAGTTTGGCGGGCAGCGGAGTCCACCCGCCAAACTCTTTAGTATGGAAAACCTCCACTCCGGTTTTCCATCTGCTGGCCCTATTACGAGTTTCCCGCTGGGCCAGCAGGAAACAGGCCACAACATTGACACCAGCTTGTAATCGAGCCGGCGGCAAATACAGGGAGTGCAGAATTATTAGGCAAATGAGTATTTTGACCACATCATCCTCTTTATGCATGTTGTCTTACTCCAAGCTGTATAGGCTCGAAAGCCTACTACCAATTAAGCATATTAGGTGATGTGCATCTCTGTAATGAGAAGGGGTGTGGTCTAATGACATCAACACCCTATATCAGGTGTGCATAATTATTAGGAAACTTCCTTTCCTTTGGCAAAATGGGTCAAAAGAAGGACTTGACAGGCTCAGAAAAGTCAAAAATAGTGAGATATCTTGCAGAGGGATGCAGCACTCTTAAAATTGCAAAGCTTCTGAAGCGTGATCATCGAACAATCAAGCGTTTCATTCAAAATAGTCAACAGGGTCGCAAGAAGCGTGTGGAAAAACCAAGGCGCAAAATAACTGCCCATGAACTGAGAAAAGTCAAGCGTGCAGCTGCCACGATGCCACTTGCCACCAGTTTGGCCATATTTCAGAGCTGCAACATCACTGGAGTGCCCAAAAGCACAAGGTGTGCAATACTCAGAGACATGGCCAAGGTAAGAAAGGCTGAAAGACAACCACCACTGAACAAGACACACAAGCTGAAACGTCAAGACTGGGCCAAGAAATATCTCAAGACTGATTTTCTAAGGTTTTATGCACTGATGAAATGAGAGTGAGTCTTGATGGGCCAGATGGATGGGCCCGTGGCTGGATTGGTAAAGGGCAGAGAGCTCCAGTCCGACTCAGACGCCAGCAAGGTGGAGGTGGAGTACTGGTTTGGGCTGGTATCATCAAAGATGAGCTTGTGGGGCCTTTTCGGGTTGAGGATGGAGTCAAGCTCAACTCCCAGTCCTACTGCCAGTTCCTGGTAGACACCTTCTTCAAGCAGTGGTACAGGAAGAAGTCTGCATCCTTCAAGAAAAACATGATTTTCATGCAGGACAATGCTCCATCACACGCGTCCAAGTACTCCACAGCGTGGCTGGCAAGAAAGGGTATAAAAGAAGGAAATCTAATGACATGGCCTCCTTGTTCACCTGATCTGAACCCCATTGAGAACCTGTGGTCCATCATCAAATGTGAGATTTACAAGGAGGGAAAACAGTACACCTCTCTGAACAGTGTCTGGGAGGCTGTGGTTGCTGCTGCACGCAATGTTGATGGTGAACAGATCAAAACACTGACAGAATCCATGGATGGCAGGCTTTTGAGTGTCCTTGCAAAGAAAGGTGGCTATATTGGTCACTGATTTGTTTTTGTTTTGTTTTTGAATGTCATAAATGTATATTTGTGAATGTTGAGATGTTATATTGGTTTCACTGGTAATAATAAATAATTGAAATGGGTATATATTTGTTTTTTGTTAAGTTGCCTAATAATTATGCACAGTAATAGTCACCTGCACACCACACACAGATATCCCCCTAACATAGCTAAAACTAAAAACAAACTAAAAACTACTTCCAAAAATATTCAGCTTTGATATTAATGAGTTTTTTGGGTTCATTGAGAACATGGTTGTTGTTCAATAATAAAATTAATCCTCAAAAAGACAACTTGCCTAATAATTCTGCACTCCCTGTAGTTGTGGTGTATCGGGTGAGACAGCACCTGTCACGCTTTTCACTACCTGTAATTCAGTAAAAAGCGAGACTGGGCTGTCCATGAGGGCCCCTGCACTGCCCATGCCTGGCACCCCGTCTCCACCATCTTAGCCGGTGGAGAGGGGACTTGTAATCCCCAGGGCTCTGGCAGATTAAGACCACTGGCACGTCCGCCAGCAGCAACCTGACAGTGCCGCCGGTCGGACCGTGGCGGCTCTGCCACAGTCAAAATGTGGAAGCCAGACCGCTGCTTTGGCGGCGGTCTAACCACCACCACGAGTCTGGCGGTCCCAGGACTGCCAGGCTCATAATACGGGCCCTAATGTACTGTGGCCTCTATATCCTTGTAAGGTCCTTACTTAACCGTAATAGCGTTTCTCCTTTTAACAAATTTCTGCCTAGTTTACATTATTTTTCCTCAATGCATATGGAAACATTGCACATTGTGTTTAATCTTTGTATGGGGTTACGCCAGGTGGAAATTCTATACTATTATCTTATAATGCTGGTAAAGGAGAATCAGGAAGTACCCGCTGACATTTTATATTGTTCTATGGAAACATAATTATTTTAACTGCTGTGTTGTGTTTTAAAACATTTTATTTATTAAGGTATTTTAAGACTGCAGTGAACTTTTTAAAATTCCAATTAATGTATCTATTATATTATTAAGAAATCTTGTATGACAATGTGCGCAAGTTTGTGGCTATCATTTATCAAATAAAGATGATTTGGCTGACTGAGTGACTGCCGCCATGTTGGATATGGCTGAATGCCACGTCATTTCTACCCCTGAACTGTTGTGCTGCCCACCTTGTCACTCTTCAGTCCCGCTGTAGAACACCCCTCCTTCCAAAATGAGGTGCATCATGCCCAGGACTCAGCTGCTCCTCCGCCAGGCTAGACTAGTGGGAAGGCGAAATCTGAGGTAACTGAGGCCCATATTTATACTTTTTTAGCGCCGCATTTGCGTAGTTTTTTAACGACGCAAATGCGGCGCTAAAAAAGTATAAATATGGGCCTGAATGTGTGAACTCTGACACTGCAGGTTAGCTCTCAATATGAGTAGGAAAACTGAGAATAGGGAGGAAAAACCATGACCTAGGAAAACACGCACAGAAAAGACCCTACCCTTTCCTTTGAGGTCTCTTATCAGTCTGACTGACACGCCTTGGACCTGATAAAGCCACACCGGGTGTTATTTGGAAAGGCCACAAAATAGACTTGCAGTAGTCGAGACTGTCGTATACTATCAAACGAGGCACCAAGTTACAGTAACTTCGGACAGATGCCCCTAGAAAACAGCAATATATTCTTCCAAATACACCTCATACTTTGTGTGCCTGAAGTCCCATTCCTCTGACATTCACTGACCCTTGAATTGAAATCATTTCACAAAAAGAAAGAACGTAGGTTCCATTTAAGTTGTTCGTGTGATTTTGTGCTTTACTAAAATGCTACTTATCAGGGAATCACTAAACTTTTCAGCTCCAGGGCACGGAATATTTCATGTTACTACAAACATGGTTTTCAGAAAACTTTGCCCCGAGAGCAATTATTTTATTTCACCAGTCACCGGCAATAAATTCCTGACAGATATCATTTCTGAATAATTTCATTTCTCGTGAAGCGTGGCTTGCTTTAGGGTAGACGCTTGGGAGGAATGATTGATAGAAAGATGCTTGTTCATCACGGTGAATGGCTGCCCTGTGAAAGGAAGGCGTGCCACAAAAGAGAGAAAAGTATAAATTGCTGAAGAGCTAGGTTATTGTGCCTTCAGTCTTGACTGCCTAGTGCCCGCCCACTCTTGTTGGCAAAGATAATTTGATAGTTTGCTGGCTTCCATTCACCCTCTGCCATGTCTATCTCCAGCTCTGCTTCCAGACAGGGAGTTTCATTTAGTTCTTCAGCGAGGTCTAGCTCTGGTGGGGGTGGATCGTGGGCTGTGGGTTCTCTGGGTGGTGGCGGGGGTGGTGGTGCCGGTGGACTTGTCTCTGGTATGTCAAGCTTGTCCTTAGGGGGTGGCTCATATTCTCTGGGGGTTGCAGGGGGGCTTGGAGGATCTGGTGGCAGCGGTGGCTTTGGCAGTGGATATGGAGGTGGTTATGGGTTCGGTGGAGGGGCTGGTTATGGTGGAGGATATGCGCTTGGTGTAGGGGCAGGATTGGGTGGAAGTGCTGGATTTGGTGTAGGGGCAGGATTGGGTGGTGGTGCTGGATTTGGTGGAGGAGCTGGATTTGGTGGAGGCGCTGGGTTTGGAGGAGGGGCTGGATTTGGAGCTGGACCGACTCCTGCGTTTGCAATGGGACGTGCCCTGATGTCAACTGGCCTGAGCCAGGGCTCTGCTCTAGGTTTTGGGGGGAGCTTTGCACCACGTGGGCTCAGTTTGCCATCAAGTGCATCTCTAAAGCAGACCCTGTCGGGGCTGAATGACCGTTTCCACAGCTATGTGGAGAAGGTGAAGCAACTGCAAATAGAGAACAGGACCCTGCAGGCCCACCTAGATAACTTGACAGGGGGAGCCCCGTTCTCTGCTGGAGGTGACCCCTCATCCCCTGTCAACTACGAAGCCCAGTTAACCGATTTGAGAACCAACGTGGAGAACATCACCTTAGAGAACATCAGGCATGAAATTGAGCTGGATAACATCAGGGGAGCAGCAGAAGAACTCAAGGCTAAGTATGAAACTTTGCATATACCATTTTAAAGAATAATCTCACAGTGCCTGCCTTTTTAAATAATAATGTCACACCACTTGTTGCTCACTTTAAAGCTATCGAAGAAGCACTCACATACACAATGGCTAACCATCTAATACGCCTTATACTGCCTTCAAAGTGCTTGGTGACTTCATAAACCACAGAATAAATGGCAAATGGTTTATTATTGTTATCATTAATTAACTTGAGGATCTGTTTGCAATTTGCACCCCTAAATTTGGTTTGTTGAATGCAAACTTGTAAAAATGTTGGCATGTACGGTGAGGGTGGATTAATCTAACCCAATCTAACAACTTCAAAATAGTTTTACCCTTTTTCATTTCTTTTTAGTAAAACAGTAGTATTCCTACTTTAAAATACAAACCAAACAAAATTAAGTGCACTCGGATAAAGTCAGGCATCAATTTCACAGGAAGCCTTACCTCATGGGTCTAAACCCCCTACATATTTCTCCCTTTTTTTATCACGCTTTCTCCCAAAACATTCTTAAAGGAGGAGACCCCATCCTCCCACTTATTCTCACTTCTTTTCTCAGTACTACTTTTTCTTTCAATTTTGTTAAAAGTTCTACTTTAATTTGACTTGTTCATTCGCCAAGTTGTCCTTTCGTCAAATTAGGTTTGTCAGACTCAACTGATTTCTGTCTGCTTAACATGGAACCCAGTGCAGACGGGGAGAGTGTGTGTGTTCTTAAGCTTCAAAGAAATGCAGTTGCACTCCTTAGGGTTATTCTGTTGCACTCTCAGGGTAATTTAATATTACAGAAGGCACCACCGATGCTTCTGCCGCTTATCCTGCTATATCAGTTATGTGGTTGCAAAGTCACTGTCTGCACAATGAAAAGTTAAACGTTTGCTTAGGGGTGAACCTAGTGCTTAATTTGGAAAAGAATGAATGCTGGGGCCCACACATTTCTTAGAAGTCCAGCTTTGTCACTATCGAATGTCTGGATTGCCAGATACCTAGGCTGTGTAGTCTTGTTTCACCTCATATCTCTTTCATCGACCCACATTCTCTCCTTGACCCTTTATCTCACTCTTCCAAGTCCTTTTCACACTGCTTTCTCCCTTTGTCAGAGTATTTCTGCCTCTCTCTCTTCCTCCTTCTTACCCCCTTTGCAGCCTTTCTCTCACTTGTTCTAGGTCTAAATCTGATGAGTAAAAATAAATGTTGGTTCCCAAAAATTAGTGTTAGTTTGCCCACCTGCAATTTCTAGCTCAAATTAATCACTGAACTGGCCCATGCACATGAGAGAATACAGTTACCACAGGCTTGTGCAATGTTATAGGAAGATGGGCAAAAGGGCCATGGAGGCACAGGCTACAGATACACCTCCCAACAGGTGGAGAACAGTTAAGTGCCTGAGGGAATAATGGGTCATGGGGACCATCCAGTGACATTGCAGCACCGCTGGCGAGGTGCATCCAATGGCTAAGTGTCCTTTCGTCAAATTAGGTTTGTCAGACTCAACTGATTTCTGTCTGCTTAACATGGAACCCAGTGCAGACGGGGAGAGTGTGTGTGTTCTTAAGCTTCAAAGAAATGCAGTTGCACTCCTTAGGGTTATTCTGTTGCACTCTCAGGGTAATTTAATATTACAGAAGGCACCACCGATGCTTCTGCCGCTTATCCTGCTATATCAGTTATGTGGTTGCAAAGTCACTGTCTGCACAATGAAAAGTTAAACGTTTGCTTAGGGGTGAACCTAGTGCTTAATTTGGAAAAGAATGAATGCTGGGGCCCACACATTTCTTAGAAGTCCAGCTTTGTCACTATCGAATGTCTGGATTGCCAGATACCTAGGCTGTGTAGTCTTGTTTCACCTCATATCTCTTTCATCGACCCACATTCTCTCCTTGACCCTTTATCTCACTCTTCCAAGTCCTTTTCACACTGCTTTCTCCCTTTGTCAGAGTATTTCTGCCTCTCTCTCTTCCTCCTTCTTACCCCCTTTGCAGCCTTTCTCTCACTTGTTCTAGGTCTAAATCTGATGAGTAAAAATAAATGTTGGTTCCCAAAAATTAGTGTTAGTTTGCCCACCTGCAATTTCTAGCTCAAATTAATCACTGAACTGGCCCATGCACATGAGAGAATACAGTTACCACAGGCTTGTGCAATGTTATAGGAAGATGGGCAAAAGGGCCATGGAGGCACAGGCTACAGATACACCTCCCAACAGGTGGAGAACAGTTAAGTGCCTGAGGGAATAATGGGTCATGGGGACCATCCAGTGACATTGCAGCACCGCTGGCGAGGTGCATCCAATGGCTAAAACCTGTAGGGGAAGGTCCCTGATCCTGTCCAATGACGGGAAGCAGGAGCTACGCTTTCAGCATCTGCAAATGAGCAGCTGGTCCCAGAGGGATTACTAAGCACAGTGGGTGGGTGGGTGAGTGCATCCGTCCTGATGGCCTTGCAGGCGTCATATAAGTTCCAGGAGAGCTTCTTCAGGAAGGCATGGAGCAGTGGGCGATCCACTGCTTCGTGCTGATGTTCTTTGCTGGTGTGATGGCCCGAATACATTTGCTTATTCAGCAATATAGCATGATTACTGGATACAATGTTTATGTTTTTTTGTAAATGGGAGCAGTGTTGCAGTCTGCACCTGCCACAGCCAGCATAAGTGCATAATGGTGCAAACCAAGGCCATGCTATAACCTGCCGCTCAAGTTCAATGTTTGTGAGTTCCTGCACCCACACACCGTGGAAAACGGCCCAACCTCAAGCATAAAAAGGACAATTGAGGAGAGGTTTAGTGTTACTCATGCATCTCATGGTCTGCAAGGGACATGGGGCCAGATGTAGCAAAGGGTTTTACCCATTTTGTGTCTATGGGAAAATGTGTTCGTACATCTGGCCCAAGGTACTCAGCTCTTTACCATCTGTTGTGTCTTTGCACTTGCAGTTATAAACTGGAACGTGCCTTTATCTCACTTGTGTATTCAAATGCTAAATGTTTCAATTTGTTTGAACATGATGTGGGTATACACCTGGATTTACCAGGACAAATTTAGATTTTCTCATAAGAATGTAGGAAATGATTGTTAGATGTACGGCCCGGCTACTAAGGATTTTCCTCGGCTTAGTGCAATGTTTAAACTATCTGAAGCCAGGAAGGGCAGTGTTAAGACCTTGTCTTTACTGATCCCAGATGAAGAGGTATGTGCCGCAGGCCCACCTCTTTCCACCTTCTTCCCTTTCCCCAGCGCATCTAAGGGGACGCAAAGGGGAGGTCGGGGACACAGTGCTATCTGTCCCTTCCCGGTATTCTACCCAAAAGTATTGCAGGGCCAAAATATGGAGGTCTAAACATTGAGGTCGAAAATATTATTAAGGTAAATACATATAGATGAGTATAGGTTTATAGGTTTACTCGACTTAAACTTACATATATGTAACAATGTTTTTGCCCTCAGTATTCTGACATACATCCCTGCTTAGCTAAGGCCGGTAGAAGCCCATAGCAAGTAGGGCCTATATGGCTCTGTCAGTCTGAGAAACTGTCACACTTATCTCCTGAGGCAGTAGTGGGAAGGTGAGCCCTGCAGGCGGTGTGACAGTGTAGCATTTAGCCATTTTGCCATAAAAAAAGAGGGGGAAAGCTGAATGGGAGTAGTAGAAAGAGGGTCATTTGCCTGCACTTGAGGAGATTCTTAAGGGTAGGGAAAGGGGGTATTTTTTGGGGAAAGAGTTAGTACTTTGGGGGGGAGAGGGTTCCAGGATAC
The DNA here is from genome assembly GCF_031143425.1 of Pleurodeles waltl. Lineage (NCBI taxonomy): Eukaryota > Metazoa > Chordata > Amphibia > Caudata > Salamandridae > Pleurodeles > Pleurodeles waltl. Next base: position 668,522,983 of record NC_090438.1, read on the forward strand.
ACTCTGTGTCATATCGAAAAAGGAGCTGGGGGTAAAGGACCAGGTCATTTGGAGCACTGCCTTTGCATAGTGCATGTGTCATGTCATGCCTTGTGTTGTACTTGCACAGACTTTACACTTAACAAGGCTACTTCTTGATGCTTAAGCAATTCACAAAACGCCCCTTTCAGTACCGATAAGGTCCAGGGGGACATAGAATAAGGTGGTATTACTGGGATCATTTTTACAATTGCATAACAAACAGGTTTTCGTAGACAATTGTGTTTTTTCAAACCTATAAGTAGCATTTACAGTTTAGAATTTTGGCCACTAGTGCCGGACTACTGTGCATAAGAATACACAATTGGCAGTGGCGTAACGAAACTGGAGCACCCTCCCAAGAATGGAACATGGAGAGGCCCCCCCTTCGGACTCACTCAGGCCAGGTGCTGTGCTGAGGGGGCCCCTGGAGCTCAGCCCCTCCCTTCCACACTGCGGGACCTTTGTTACACCACTAACTATTGGTCACTACATTTCCTCAAAGAATCTTTTGGGGTGTATCCTCAAACCTCATGATAAAACCTTTTGGCTAATGCTGTTGTCTTACATTACTTACAATATGCCATGGCATTGAAAATAAATGTGGCCAAATAGTACGTTATTTAGAGTCATTGTACCAATAAATGTACATTATGTATTTATTACTACTGTGCAAAGGACACATTTTCATGTATTACCACAATTCAGGAAAACTGACACTTTTTAATCACTCAGAGATTGCATTTAACAAATGCTTTACACAGGGAAATAACTCTCCCGATAGTTAAGATGTTGCTTCGAAGTGATTTTAACGTATTACCAGGGGCGGCTCCTCCGCAATGGCAGGGGAGTGTCACCGCACTGGCTAAGAGCCAGCAGCATCAAAATAAAACAATGTATGAATATAATATTTTATTTCTGCTGCTGGCTCAGCCAACAGGTGCAAGGAGGGGCTGGGCTGGGCCACAGGAGGTGTGCACTAAGGCCCATATTTATACTCTTTTTGCGCGGCATTTTCATAATTTTTTGAAGCAAAAGCGGCACAAACTTACAAAATATGATTATATTTTGTACGTTTGTGCCGCTTTTGCATCAAAAAATGACGCAACTGCGGCTCAAAGAAAGTATAAATATGGGCTTAAGAGCGCATGTGTGCACTTAGGTTTCTCCAGCCCAGCTACTGCGAATACTGGGACACTAGAACAGGAAAAGAGCAAGCCGGCATGAGAGGATGGCAGCAGCTTCGGTGACGAACGGTAAGTTTTAAAAAAAATGTATCCCCCCCACCCCTCCCCTTGACACTTGCCGCAACCGCCGCTGCGTATTGCACACATTCAACCTTTTGCTTAATGATTTTGGTTAAACACTTTGATAAAAACAAGCACACATGAAAAATACCAAAGCGCATAAACTATGTAGTCAAATGCAGGAGTGTAATATGCTATTTATTTTCTTTATTGAGGCAGGGGCATCATGACTCTCTTGCAGCTTCACCTTTCATGAGTCAGGCCCCTCAACACACTCAAAAAATTTAATAAATAGTATAATAACTCTGCACCTCTTATGATAATTACATAAGACCGAATTCCAATGTTTTTGCTATTTCTATAAATGCCAAATAACTATTGTATGTCCACTCCCAATTGATTCTGCCTCTGCCTGCCAGGTGCCCGATCAAACAACACCTGAACGAACATCAGTGCTTTTTATATTGTTGCACCTTCCTCCAAATGCGCTCACACAAATGCATGCAGACATGCACACATGGCATGCTGGCTACCTCCGTGGGAACACCCGTTCTATGATCTGAATTTAGTCCCACTCAATGACATCTCTTATCACCCCTCACTCTAGCTCTTCTTGAGGACACCTCCTGGTGGTGTACATTACAGCAAGGAGGGCATGTTTTCTACCATTGGTTCTGAGTTACATTGACAATAACATAAGCTAACCAGCAGTCCTTCAGTTATTCTTCATATCTCTGACTTAAGAACTCCACAAACATAAGAGAATGATATGAGACACCATCTACAGTCATTTAATACAGGCGACGTCTGCTACTATAATGCCACTTAGCTTGCTTTTGCCTCTCTTACAGCCAAATGTACGAATTTCTGGTCACAAATCACTGATCACCCATTGCAACCAGTATTTTTACGACTACTCAGGAATTACTATGTACAAATAGGTTGGTTCTCAAAAATCTAAATTGTAGTGGATTGCTATCCAAACTGTCTTGTAAATATTATTGAGGTAGGTTGCTAATTATCATTGGAGTCCATCAAAGAGATGGTGGTCTGCTCCCAGCAGACCACCACATCTGTGATTTCTTTTAAAAATAGTATTTTTTTAATGAAGCCCATTTTCTTTAAAATAAACAGGACAGCATTCAAAGGGAAACGTTTATTTCTTATTTGTTTAAGAGATGGTAGTGGTCCCTTGGAACACTGCCCACTCTAACAACATTTTTCCCAATGGAACCCCTCCCCTAATGCAAATGCATTTCCACTTCCTTTGAGGTGTCCATTAAATAACAATGTTTTGCCACTGGATTCTGTTGCAAATCACTGATGTATTAGATTTGAATTTGGTATTTGGAAGAGGCAGCTACAACTCTCCCCTTCCAGATACCAAATTGATATCTATTTGCAGTCTCGTTTTAGGAGTCAGAAACAAATTTCAGACTCCTAAAATGGCATTAGTACATCTGTAAAAGCATTTTAGTTGTTTCAAATGCCAAATCAGAGTATTTTTTACCATAAAAAAAGCTTAGTACGTCAGGCCCAAAGTCCCTAGAATTGAGAAGATGGCATGTGCAATGTAGACCATGCCCCGTGCATAGTGAGAAAGGGCAAGTGCATGAACCCCTACCAACACAGCATAGCATTTATAGAGCTGCTAGCCTCCCACACACCACCTTCATTCTATTGAAAGGGGGAGAACATGCCAGGCAGGATTTGTATCACTACCTTGGAAGATAAAGGGGTCGGCAGATAGTACAAAACAATATTTTTAACAGGAAGAACTGCTATGGTGCCAGTGACTTGAGTCTAGAGCGTGACATCTTACATAAGGTACACTATTAATATTACAATCCTCCTAATGTACGCATATTCCAAGACATCTTGAACATAATTTCTCCGACTTAACTCCAGGGTTCTTGAACTGCTTCCCCGAGAAACGCTGTCTGATTCCCAACTTGATGGCCTTTTGAAGAGGTCAAAAACAAAATGTAGCTCTCAGGCAAAGAACTCTAACTGCACTATACCTGTATGTCTCCAAGCGTGCGAGGATTTAATACTGATCTTAAAGGATATGGCTGCACCATATCTTTAAGATTAGTATTAAATCCTGACATGCTGACATGTAGCAGGGGAAACCTGTGTGTTTTTTAATATCGTGCTTACCTGCAACTGAGGACTCTTCTTCAAATAAAGTTTCGATTATAGAGCCAGAGTTTCCAGTGAGTTCATTTTTGTCACTCTGTCGGTGTATGTTTTTGTTATTGTTATTCCGGTACTGTTTAGCATGCAAAGAGATGCAATGCAGTATTCAGGGTTTAATTTAAGAAAATATACTCACCGCCCCTTGATACCATTTATGGTGCTGCTGAATGGATACTGTCCAGCTAATCCTAGACACTAGGGGTCAAAGCCATGAACTAGGAATAAAGCTGAAAATAAAAACGCCCTGAAGGCACGTCAAGCAAGTCAAGCAAGTTCCCCATCCCAGGGACTCGGGAGTGCAGAGAAACCCGATCTGGTTCCGTTTGTCTATGTTACCATTTCGGTTATCTTTCTACTAAGATGAGTTTTCTACTAGGGGTTTTGACGCCTCTGGGTTAGGCAGGTGTTGGCATTCATACTCCTTTGGCAAAGAATCTAGGGGCAGATGTAGCAAAGGGTTTTACCCATTCTGTGTCTATGGGAAAATGTGTTCGTACATATGGCCCCTAATTCCTTAGCCAGCTGGGGAAACATTCTGTTTAGCAAGCAGGAGAACAACTGCTCCTTTTGTTTCCCAGACCCACAGTCTGCATCCATGCAAACCCCACTGTGTTTGTAACATTGTAACTTATTTCTGGCTACTGTGGCGAGATCACCCATTGGGTCTTAAAAAAATGAACCCTTCCACATTGAGAACCTTGGATAAACCAGCATGGAAACCTCACACCAACTGAGGGGCCAAAGTCGATGATGAGGACCACTGTAGGTTACATGTGGTTCATCCGTGTCTTAACCTTGCTGGGATTTGGAAGATACATTTTATGATAGTTCAAGCCATGGCAATGCCCTCAGCTCTGGCCAGGAAGATTCTGAATTTATTTTGTCCATTCCGCCTCAGCTGTTATCTGCTGTAGATGTTTATTCATTCATTCAAGAGATTACTCAGAGTGATTTTGGATTTTTTTCCACACACAAACAAGGTTAATTTAGTGGACAAATGTGCATGAAGTCTGTGGTGTGTGCTTAGGCTGCTTCCTCCAGTTTGTCTAAATGTGCAATCTGTTGTGAGTATTTTCCAATATCAGTATCTGGTTAGTGCTTAGCGTTCTGCCTTGTGCTGTTTCTGTGTTTCTCTCTCAAACATTCCCATGCAAAGCATATTCAAGTGTGTTATTTCTCTAGGTATGACTTTGAGTTGGGTGTGAAATTTCAACTGGAGACTGACATTGCAACCATGAAAAGGGTAAGTATGTTCCTTTTACCTCACAATTCCCAATCCACCTCTACATGAGAGACTTGCATTTAGTAGCAGAGCTCCTCTACTTCTCTTCTTGTGATATTTGGAGTGGTGGCATTTCTCATGTGTGGGAGGGATGCCCCATTGCTTTATGTAAATGTGACCTGGACATGCCAAAATATGCTCTGGGTTGTTGAGCTAATCCACCTCGCAGTGACTTATGTTCTTTATTGCACAATAGATTGTTGGGTTGGCAATTTATTGCTTGGTTTTGCTGAGTAGGTTCGTGTTTGGTGCTTTACGGTATAGACAGTAATGCTTTTCTTCCACTCCTCATACGGATGTAGGTTAGTGAGCCCAGTGGTGAGTGGATGTTTGTCAAAGAAGAGTCCTACAGAGCACACCTTATACACTGAGACAACTGATACACTTGGCACCTGCCGTCAGGATAATAAGTGTGCACATACAACACATATTTACTCACAAGCGTGCCTGCACACACAGAGACACAAAAATGCATACACCTGATCGCACAAACACAAAAAAACACACGCATGTGCACCCACCCACACACTATACCTTATATTCACAATCATTTTGTTGTTTAAACAGGAGGCCCGCAGTGTGTCATGGGCTGTAATACAAGCCATGAAATGGTTCAATCTTCTGGTTAAGTAGTGAGAAAACAATTATAATTGGGGTGCAGTGGTTCCCCTAAGCCCATGGGTCCAGGTGTCTATACCTGCTCCACAAGTGATAGCTGCGCTCTTGGAAGTTGTTCTGGAGTGTATAACTGACTGAGGACTGCACAGACCAAACTTTTTTCTTAAGGAAATAAGAAAACCAAATTTCGAGACAGATCGTTGTTACTGGTAGAACTGGCAAAATGTATTTTGAAAAAGGTTAGCTTGGTTTGTATTTTTGGGGACTTCTTGGTCTTTCAGATTCCCAAAAGCTGCTCAGAAATGTCCAGCTCAGAAGCTCTGTTAAGTATAATTAAAAAGCCAGGTCTGACTGTGGCAGAAAATAGGCCAAGACACCAAAATAAACGAGGCCAATATTTATGAACTGGGTGGTAAAAAGTGGCCCTTATTTGCAGATCCAGCAACTGGACTTTTTAAGACATTCTTTCTGAGTGGTCTCTGCGGGGTGACGTGTTTATCGTGTTGTGGGCAATGCGTGTGGTTATATTCTAGAAATGAGGCAGTGAAATTTACTGTGTTCCTTCCCAATCTAAAAGATAAAAAAATGGCAAATATCCGCGCTTTTACCCAGAGTGCAATTGGTCCATCCCCACTGCCTGCAATGGTAGAACAGCATCCACAGTCTGCACGGTGCTGCTTGCTACTGTCGCCTGGTCTTTATTTAAATATGTTTACACCACCAGTCCTGTACGGCCACAAAACCAGCAAACCACAAAACAGAACCAGCCCACGCACTGATCTGTCACACTGGCCCTTCTGACACTGCCAGGCTGCATTATTCGTTAGTCTGAGTCTGATAAGCTGTCAAACAAGAGCCACCAAAATAAATGACAGGGATTTACAGTGTGTTGTATACCTCTCTTTCTTACACTGAATTCAGAATATCCTAATAAAATGCTAAGCACACTACTTTGAGGAGAGGTCCAGGCCAATGAAGGGTGTCCTTATGTATAATGATAAGGGCATATCAGAGTTTCCCTTGCGCAACACGGTTTCCCACCTTAAATTCCCCAGTTCTCTTAAGCTATCATTCTAATGAAAGGGGAAATGCTGATGTGGTATTCTAGAGTCCGGAATTACCCATTTCTTGCAGTCTGTAATTCTGAGGTGCTGGAATACTGTAGTACTCAGTGTTGTACCCTGAGAAATGGAGTACCATCAGGGAATCAGTTTTCCTACACACAGTTTCCATAGTAATTCCCCTTTTCTGGTCCTTTTCCGCCCACACATTTTGAACATTTTTGGTGGTGGAATGTCTGGGGAAAGACATCAGGAGTTTCAGTTTTCCTGCTGAGTTTGTAATCCAGATGACGCCGATTACCAGCCGAATCCGGGTTACTCCCTGACCCCCGAATGACGAGTTAAGTACTAACCTCGGTAATATAAGTTACATTCGGCAAATGTATTTCACTCAGTAAGAGGAGAAAGCCAAAGACTTTGATGTAACTTAACTGAATTCTCTGGTTAATTGATGTCGTGACAATTAGATGAGCGCTTTGAAACACAGAATATTAATGTCCAGTTCCCTGTCGCAGGACATCGACATTGCATCAGAAATCCGAACAGACCTGGAGCAGAGATACACCGCTGCCCTCGACGAGCTGGACTATGTGAAGAAGGCGCAGGCAGAGGCAAGTGACAGTCGATGAACAAGCATTGGAAAAAGCAGTGATTCAAGTGTGGGCCACCAACCTTTTGGGTTCTTGCCGAGGCTCATTTTGCATTATCATTGTTTTTCCAAAACTTTACTATTTTGCCAAGCTGCCGGGCCGTTGTCAATTGCAAATGCTTATCTTTCTTTCTTAACTGACACACCAGATGATGCTGGATATCTTCAATACACCTGAAACTCAGTACCTCAATTTCTCAGCAAGAGTGGCATCGAGGCATGTTTTCCCTTGATAAAGCACAACATTTAGAGTGAGATCATTAATATTTTAAAGTTGACTGGTCAGGCTGAGCAGTGTGTCTCCAAGTAATGACGTTTGTTTGAAAAGGATTACTTGAAAAACCCGGCCAGGATTCATGTCTGAGGTTGAGGACCTTTGAAAACACTTAGGGGCTGATTCTCAGGTCCTGTTACGTGCGTGTGTCTTACTGTTGGAAAGACCTGGGTAACTCACTTCTTTGTCAGGAGTACGACACAATTATTGTCAGAAATAGCTCTGTAAATTTGGCTTAGTGTAACAATTTAAAAAACACGACTGCTGAGTTTTGTATTGGTTGCAACCGGTCACTGCTAGCTGGTAGTGTTTCTTTTTGGACGTACAAGCAGGAAGGTCATCTCATCTGTACTGAGAGTTGGATTTTAGAGTAGGTACAGAATTGATTTATACATAAGGCAGTTCACTTTTTAAACAAAACAGAAAAATGATCATCTTGATTATTGCTTGAAGTCTTATATATTGTTTCAGCTGCGACTAGGGCGTAATTGCGAGAATTTTAAAAATGATGCGATTAATCCCCTGTAAAGCATTATTGGTATTATTTTTGGTTATTTGTTGTTTGCAGTGGAATCGTCTCAAATTGATTTTCTTCTCCTAGGAGGTCAGCAGTCTTCAGACACAACTGGGTACCACATCTGATAAATCTGTCTCCTTGATTGAAGTTGATGCTGTCAGATCATTCAATCTCACAAAAGCATTAAATGAAATGAGGAGCACATATGAAAAATCTGTCCGTCAGCATAAAGAGGATGCACAAAGGTTCTTTGAGTCTAAGGTAAGCGTGTGAGATTTCTAGCAGCCATATCCTACTTATGTTTGAAGTGTTTTGTGTAGCACTGAAGAGAACAAACTGGGATACTAGAGTTTGTGGAGATGTCAAGAGTTAAAGAGGGTACACAGGAGATGAGAAAAGATCTGGAGGGTGTCCAATCTTGCCAAAACATTTTGTAAATACATAGATACAGAAATATTCCTTTTTGTGAACTAATAAATAATGTAAACTTTTTGGCAGTGAAGTCTCTATGTGTTTGGAAGGTAAGCAATTTGTGTTGGTAAGCTATGGGGTTAGCTGCCAACGTTTTGGCACAGTCAACGCCTATTTTGTTCTTTCATGGTGTTTGTAAAACTTTTTTGTTGGAGTGGGGGATGCCAGCCTGTCACCAATACATATAACAAAAATTGGCTAAAAGCAATGTTTTTGTCTCAAAAACATGCATTGCCCTAGTTATCTCTGGCATTAAGGGGATTTCCTTCAGAAAACTACTCAAGATTTGGCTCTTCGAGCAGTAGCAGCACCCTCCCTTCCTCCCCCCCCGCGCCTTGAAACTCTCACGGGTATGTAGCGCGCTTTACAAATTGAGTGATTGTTTGAGGATGTTATGAGTGAGTAATCAATTATGTCTTTTGAGATGTCATCAGGGATGTCATCAATGATGTCAATTAATATGCGATGAACAATGTAATGTGTGAGGTTATAAGCAGCGGACAGTGATAGCACATCATGTGTAGATCAATAAACTATAACTTGTGAATTTTAGTGGTTTGTGCCCATGTCAGGAATGTGGGTAGTGTATTTTACTAAACTACAGGGAATCGTCCATAGGGCCAGAAAGAAAGTGCCTTTTCTGTGACAATTGTATACCAGTCACCTCCTGTCTTAAAATTGTGGGTCATGTGAAGTATTTAGGAGGGTAATGTGTTTAAGTTGAATAGTAAATTGTCACATGTGGAGGGTGTTGACTTCCTTGAAGTCCACAAACCCTGTAGGATGATGTCACAGTAACTGTATGATGTCCCTAGAGATGCCATCAGTGACGTAATTTGAGATGTCCTCAGTGATGTCATCAATGAGAACATTTAATATGTAATGAGTGATGTATTATGTGAGGTGATTTATTCATTTTTTTTTTTATCATAGTCAGCAAACTCTCCTGCTATGCAGGAGTCTTGCACAGAGGAAAATTGGCTACAGTGCCTGGCCTCCAGCGAGGCCATGTGCCCATTCTGCCACCACCAACCAATCCCACTCCCCCACTGGCCACAGCCAAAGGCCATGCACAGCGGAGGGCAGGCCCAGCGGCCAACCCATTGCAGTAGACAAAATCAGCCACAGATGGCTAACCACCCTCTGTGCACAGCCTTCAACATAGTGTAGTAGGGATTTGGCTGCAGGCCTGACCTCAAGCTCCACCCCCTTGTTACAGTGGTATTGTGTAAGCTTCCCCGAGGAACCTGGCACAGCGTGGCTGTGCCATTGGGAAGACGCTTGAGCGGCGGTACCCATGCACATGAGGCTGGGTCATGCAGGAGTACTATAGTACCCGCAGCACAAACATTTTAAAAAATATGTTTTGGGTCTGGGAAGCAGGCCCTCTTCATCACCCTCACATGTATCAGGCATTCAGGTTGTCCCTACCGTGAACCCTTATATCTTATTTTTCTTTTACATTTCTGAGACACATGGAAAAAGCCCCTGAGTCACGTAATGGCAGAGCAACATTTTTCTCTGGTTTGCGGCCCATCAACCAGGTTGCTCAGTACCATGGAACCGGTCCTGTGGTACCAAAAGGACTAACAGGAGAAAAAACTTCATATGTAAATCAGCAGGCTCTATTTTGTAAATGTGCAGTACCATGGGACCTTCATGTGATCCACTGTCCAGATAAACCTATTTTTTTAACCCCTTCAAGCCTTTTCAAACATGGAATTTCTCAGGAATGATTGAATGGATTTACACCAAATCATTAAAAAAACATGCTTTCTGAGTAAAGTTCTAACTTTCTGCCAAGGTTGGAGTAATTCTCTTCAGCCATTTTTTTGTATAGGAGAGCAAAGTTTCCCATGGAAATTAATCCAGGAAATCAATATTTTGGACCTGCTCTTGTTCTTGGTCCCTTCTTGATAAATCATTGAGAAGGGCTCCAGGAAGAAGCTGAGGTGGGAGATGTTTTTTTTAAAAGTTTCATACAGGTTTGTCAAATGGAGCTAATGTAATTAGCAAAACAAAAAACTCTCTTCCTATGGAAAATATGAACTAATTGTAACTACACACTAGCGACTGTCACTGACCACCACTGTGTAATATAATTTTGGTAATATTAAATATCCTTGACTAACATCAGAGCTCAGAAGAGATCAGTGAGGCCTCCCCCGCTTCAAACGTGGTTTTGGGCATGTCACCGGCTCCTTCAATCCTGGTATGATCCTGCTACAAATGGTTCAACTATAAGACGTATGCGGTTCCACTAAATTCTGCAGATCTCTCAAACATAGTGCTTTACGGAAAATTCCTATTCCTCATTCTTCGATTCTAGAATGGCAAACTTTTCCCTCACAAACAGGATTTTCCAATAAAGAAATTTTGTCAGCAGGCTGAAATTTCCATTTTTGCAAAAGTAGCAGAGGGGGAGTCTTCTGGGCTTATCTTTGTGGAACCTCCTGCAAGAGTTGGTGGACATTCACAAACTCCTAAGCTTTTAGATTTCCAACAATGATTTCAGGTAACTTCCCACCATGAAAAGAGATGCATATATACTTCTTTTAAGGTCATGAATGAGTAGATTTTCAGGGTGGCACTCCCAGGCAGATTGGGAGCCTGTGCCTGCCCTATCCAGCCCGGCAACACAATGCTAGGGAGGAGAGAGCACAGTGCGCATGTGTGTTTGGCCGGCCGGAGACAGCCTGCAAAACATACATGGGCAATGAGGGAGAGTGCTGTGCACTCCACCTCAGTGCTCATCACAGCCCGTGGCTCCGCCCCTTTTTCTACAAACCGATAATAAACATGGGCCCATATCTATACACGGTTTGCGCTGAATTTGCGCCATTTTTCTTTATGCTAATTCAGCGCAAATCTAACTCCATATTTATACTTTGGCGCTAGACATGTCCAGCGCCAAAGTTATGGAGTTAATGTCATTTTCTGGATGGGTAAACTTTCCTTGTGTCAATGAGATGCACGGTAGGCATTCCCGTCCAGAAAAGGACGATATGGCATTTGCGCCATAGTTATCCCCCTGTGCTAAAATCCAGCATGGGGATGGGGGCCTTAAATAATAAGTTTGCTTAGTGCCATTATTTAACACCTGGTTATGAGCAGGCATAAGGGGACCTGTAGGCATATTTCCATGGTCAGAGACAATTGACAGTGCCCACAGGTGCCTTCCCGGGCCCCAGAGACACCCCCACCGACTCCAGAGGGACACCACAGGATGGTGGGACCCATCCCAGGTAAGTCCCGATAAGTCTTTTTTATTTTTTCCCACTCTGGGGCCCTGACTTGGGGTCCCCTGCACGCCGCTGGCCGTGCACAGGGAAAATTTTTCCCCTGGGCATGGCCATTGGGGTGGTGGGCTTGGCTCCTTTCTTTACTAAGACAGGAGCCATGTCAATGGAGGCTGTGCGCCAGAAAATGGCGCATCACTGCTTACAGGCATTTTTCTGCCTCTAAACAGTGTAACGCCATAATTCGGTGCACAAGCTCCAGTTTCCTCTACGCCTTCCCCACCCTGTTAGCGTCCTTTCCAGGGACGCTAACAGGGAATTAGCACCGGCCAGCGCCATTCCATAAATTAGGTGGATGGCCGGGATCTTGGAATGGAACTAGCTGGCACTATACTTTTTCACGCAAAACTGCGCTAACGCAGTTTTGCATGAAAAAATATAAATCTGGCCCATAGTTTATTATCATTTTGAGGTAAAAGATTTGCAGCTGCTGGTGGGGGATGATCCTCCTCCGCCATAGCGGAGGAGATGCACCTGGTGGAAATACTGTTTGTATTTAAATTCATAATTAATACTATGACTGCTTGTGGAATTCTTTGAGAATTTCGAAAAAGTCATACACTTTCTCGAAACATAAAAGTAACCATGCATCTTTTTTGTCCTAAATGTGCGTGACTGAGGACCTATGTAACGTGGGTGCAAACAGTTATTGAACATTCACCAGATACTGGATGGAGTGTGTCTCCTTTGTGCCTTTGGCATTACCCACGGACTCTTTTCAGAAGTATGTTCAATTCTCTTTGCTTTTCTACCTTATTATTCTCCAACCTCAATTAATGTAAGTGCCCATACTATCAAGGCCAACTGAAATTTAAAAAAATGCTAAATGTAGCTGGGTCAGAATATGAAAATGAGGCATGCAGCAGTGCGCAGACTAGGAAGGAGAGATGGTTATAGTGCTCTGCTCTTGGAAAGAATCATCAAATGGAGGATTTAGCATCATAAGACGAAGGATTTTTCATTACCACTCAAATGCTAAATCAGTCCATAGAGTATGCATTTGTCTCAGCCTGAAGATGTACTCTTAAAAATCTGCATAATAAATTCTACATGGACATGTTTGTTTTCTTAAAACTTTAAAGAGACCAACCAGCGTAGAGAAAAACAATTATCTTTTGCCAATCCTAATCATCAGCTTTAGGCATTTCAGAATGCCCCCTGGTTTGGGGAGCTCTTCTCGGGCTCGCTTCTGATGTCATTCACCGGATAGGCCTTCAACCTATCCTGAGGATAAAGTGTTTTGGGAAACCTGGCAAACAATTTGGGGGTGCAAATAGAGTGTACATAGGGGAAGAAAAAAGTGTAGAGCCACCGGGTACTATAACGTTAAATAATAGTACACAATGCCCAGCTTATAATACAAGCAGGTGAAACATTTGGGCCCAGTGGATTTTATATGTGGGAAGGTTTGGGACAATCTAAATCCATAGGACAGCCCACTGGCTGAATTTTCTCCACCACAGAAATAGGATGTCGGCTGATAATCAACCAGAGAATTCTCCTCCGGTTTTAGCATGCCCTCCTTAAATTAATTTCGATTATCTCTCGAGAAATGGGAAGAACCGTGGAAATTCGCGTTTCTGCGCCGGTCTCAGCATATTATTCCCCATTTTCAGGCAATTTTTTTCTTTGTACGTTTCGTTATGTTTGAAGAGGTGAAATATCTGGGTAAAAAACAAGAAAGTTCTGGTTTACTGCGACCCTCCCTAACTCAGCCGGTAGTTCCTGCTATTGGCCGGAATTATATCAGATGCTGAAACAGAGTGAGTGGTGTGATGGGCGATGAGGGAAAATGTGAAAACATCTGGGTGGCGGCGAGGGAGCATTTGTTTCTCTAGTACTATGTACATAGTTTATTTAAACGTGAAAGTGACTGCCCATCAAGTTAAAAATACAAATATCACAGATAAAAATGCATGTCATATATGTGAAAAAAAAACAGATAACTCTTAGAGCTGTCCTTTTTTAGATGGCAGAAATTCACAGTGAGTCAGCAAAGAATACAGAAGCGATAACAGCAGTCAAAGTAGAAATAACAGCATCAACGAAAGAGATTCAGTCACTGAACATGGAACTACAATCACTCCTCTCTGTGGTAAGAAGGCGTTTGTGTCTTTTCCAGTATAAGCATAACACACATATTTGTATAGCAGCCTTTCACCCCATTAGGTCTAAGTTACTCAACACAGTGGTACTCAGTTTTTTGATCACGGAAGAATGAAGCGTTGAGTGGACGGGTCAGGATTCGAACCTAGAGCCAGAAATGCAAACACACATTTTTGGAGTGGCTGCATCAGTCTACTGAGCCAACAGATCCAAAAAACCTACTAACATACTCCTTCGAGGAAATGTTAGCACACAATGCTTATGCAATGATTTTGAAAAAAGGTTGATATATTATTCGTTTATATTAATTGTCAGTTAAATGAACATTTCAAACTTTGACAGAAGCAGAGATAGATGGAGACCCTATCTAGGGATGACACAGCTTCACCACCAGCTTCTTTAAAACGTTTGTGCATAGTCATATCTCTTTGTGCGTATTTGTCTAACTTCTGATTGTCAATAATCATCATGTTGGAATGTATAATAACTAATCCCAGACTGGATCTGATATGATCATGCGTCACATATTTGCAGTGAATGACCATCTCTCTTTCTCACGCTGAATAAATGTGAAAAGATATGCAGTGTGTGGGGGAGCATTGTTCCAGTGTGCGGCAGACAAGGGAAGTGAGGATAACATTGACAGAGAGTTGGGTTGCTCTCATGCCGGCTTCACGTAGGTACAGTTAGTGGAGGTGAATGGGTGGATCACAATTGCTCAATTACTGCCGTCAGATCATTCTAGCAGGCAGTCGCGGATGGTGACTGGGCAAAGTAGTGGGGGGGAGGGAGCAAAACAAAAATAAAAATATATATCTAAAAATTAAACTTACCTGGTCACCCCCGCAGCCGCACTCCAGGCACAGGCTCTCAGGCTGCCCTGCGGCCAATCATGATGCTGCTCAGAGCAACGTTGTGATTGGCTGGAGTGCCCTGGCTGGGTACTCCAATGCAGACTAAGAGCCTAGGCTCGCAGTCTTTAACTTGGCAACACAGTGCCGGGTTGGAGAGAGTCCTTGTGTGTATGTGTGTTTGGTCAGCTTGAGACGGCCAACCAAACATACATGCGCACCGAGGGGGAGTACTGTGCTCCATGGCCATGCCCCTTTAAAAATAAAATGATGATAAACACTGTTTATTATCGTTTTATTTCTAAAGGTCTGCAGCTCCTGCTGCTTGCGGGGTGGGGTTGCTGGAAGGGGGGTGACAATCCTCCACCATAGCTGAGGAGTCACACATGCTAGCAGGATCAGATGCCTTTTGGAAGTGGCAAACATGCTAATAAATTAGGGGTACCACATTCCAAAGATTTGACTTAACTTGACACCAAGGATTTCACTTTAAGTGTATGTCATGCAGAGTTTCTGGGGCATGAAACCAGGTATTGTGAGGTGCATGACACCAGGAATGTGGCAATAGCATGACACCAGAAATTTTGGAGGGGGGGAATGACACCTGAGATTTGTGATAGAGTTATGGTATAAGCACAAGGAGCTTGGTAAAGAAGAATCATAACATTAGGGTTTTGTGTGGAGGGCCCCCTCAAATGACATCCAGCATCAGGGGTCTGACTTGTGGCAACAGAGGTATAGTGATCATGGCAACAGAGATTTGGAAGGTTAGTGTTACAACAGGGATTTTGTATTGGTAGGGTGGATCTACAGTATTACGTCAAGGTTTACAGATGCTTTGCAACCTATATTTTAGGGCAGGATGACACCAGGTACTTCTTTAAAACATAGTTGACAGTTGACATTTTGCATTTAAACTTAGGGGCATATTTAAGAAAAGTGGCACTACACACAGTGCAGTGCCATTTTTCTTGCACCCTTTATAGCCCCCTTACTGCCATCATGCGTGCGCTGTATTTAAAATACAGCGCACCATGGTGCAGGGTAGGGGGCAATAGCATCATTTGTTTGCAGAGTACATAGGAACCCACTGTATTTAAAGGCATGCCCACTTTTAATGCTCTGAGCAGGCGTTAAAAGTGCTGAAAAAGTGCTGAAAAAAATGCATCATTTTTTGGGCCTCCCTATTGGGGAAATGCCTCCATTGCATGCATTATGCTTGATGAAGGCATAATGTAGGTCAAAGGGTTACAAAGTGGCACAATGCATGCATTGCGCTACTTTGTAAATATGGCGCAACGTTTTTAGCCTTCAAACACCACATTAGCACCAAAAATGACACTAATGTGGAGTTAGAATGGTGCTGTGCCCTCTTAAATCTGGGCCTTAGTCCCTTCTCTGTGCCTAATTTTCAAGTACAGTGTTGATTGTCCACTTATAAATGCTTTTTTTTATAACGATTCCAAGATGTAATTTGTACATGCTCTCATGCATGGAGACTACCTTCTGAAGCTTTTTTGTAAGTTTTGTAAAAAAACTCAAGATGGCCACAATGCATGTGCCGACACAATGGCTACCTTGTATAAAAAGCTATTGGCATGGCCAATACCCTGAAATCACTGACAATACTAATTGATTTTGCGAGTGCTTGTTTGTGATTGGGATGCTTTTCACATGTTTGTTTGCAGCAGTCCCAAAGACTAGTTCTTTATCATGGACACTCTGAGGAAAATGTTTGCTTTTCTCATATGTTACAGGCACAAACATAGTAGATTTATAAAAAATGTGCGTTATTCTCCTGTCATAAGGGTGAGGCTTTTATTTACCTGTTGTGAATGTGGGCAGGACTCAGAGGGAAGACGAACTACATAACATTGAAGGGTGGACAGCATCCTTTCATTAGAAAGGAAAGGTTTCATTCCCAGTTTACAATAACAGAGATTACAAAATATGTATCATAAGCTTTCTTCATTATTTTAGAAATGCTGCGTTAAGATCATGATAAGGCAGAGGTCTTCAAACTTTTTGATGCCGGGACCCCCTCTTAAAAAAAAATTAGGTGTAAGGACCCCCTTCTGATAAAAAGTTCTAGAACCTGGTACACCTCATCATCAACAACAATAATAAACGTCCCCATTTCCCACAGCTAATCGTTTTTACTGTGAGGAAATAATATTAAACAGTATTTAGCAAACCAAAGGTCAGTGAGTGTGGGGGTGTGGTCAAGGGTGTGGCTAAAAACAAAGGTACTCATTTATGAGGATTTGGCATAGGAGAGTGCCACAAGTCTTCTTGCTACACTGCCCCACGCCAATACAAAAGGGAAGCTATGCACCGTATTTATGAAATACAGTGCATTCCTGTCCTTTCCCCCCCGCTGGAGCACAATTGTTGCCTAGCGCCAATATAGGCAGGATTGTATTTGTGCAGGAAGGCGCACCTTCCAGAGCAAAAACAATCCAGAGAGGCATTGTACCACTTTCTATATGTGCAGCAGAATGCAA
This sequence comes from Pleurodeles waltl, assembly GCF_031143425.1. Classification (NCBI taxonomy): domain Eukaryota; kingdom Metazoa; phylum Chordata; class Amphibia; order Caudata; family Salamandridae; genus Pleurodeles; species Pleurodeles waltl. The sequence goes on from NC_090438.1 coordinate 668,540,079, forward strand.
CACACATGGAAAGAGGAAAAAACAATGAGAAATGAAAACATTTCTCCTCATTATGCCTCTCTGGGGAGGAGTAAGGTTTTGACACTGCTCCAGTTTACGTGATTTTGTAAATCTGGTGCAGCATCAAAATCCATGCGTGTTGCATGGGAACACCCACCACTACTCCCATGGAATGCCTCCTCGATGCAAAGTAAGGCAATGCAGCAGCTTGCGCTGCTTTGCCTTTCTCCATATCTACAACGCCATTCAAAGCCACTCATGAAGGCTTTGCGTCACCTCATATGTATGACTGAGAGGCCTGTGCCGCTGGAGCATCAAAAAAGGTGATGCTCCAGCAGCACAAGCCTCTCATATATAAACTCAAAATATTCTCTACGTTTGTTTTAGGTCTTTCACTGTCAGGTAGCTACATATAAAATAACAGCCAGCTTAAATGAAAAATAAATAAAAGAAAGTTGTTACTTATTGGTAAATGCACTGTAGTGCATTATGAAACCTCTGTTAGTTAATGCACTGCAGAGGTCTGCGTGTAAACAGAGAGCGACAGAACGAAATCTTGGTTAGTGCAGTTGAGAATAGTGACTTGTGTATTTTTAGTGCCATGAGGTCACAGACTGTGACAGAAAGCACTGTGAATATGTGAGGCATTATTTTATACTTGCATTACACACAGTATAAGATAGGCCACTACAAAAAGGTTTAAGACAAAACTGTGGTTCCAAAATGTAGATTTAAAAGCATATGCAATACTTTTTTTTTTTAATAGCTGTCCCTTCAACACCTCCAGGTGAAGTAAGCACTGTGGAAATACAATTACAATTAAAAGCAGGCACTTCACAGCCCAGTTGGTAACTCTTTGCACTACCCTCAAAAAGAATAAATATTTGTCGTCCCAAAGCTTTGAGTGATTCCATCATTTAAAGCTGCTCCCAAGCACCCTTTACATTTGCAGATGAGCTCATAGAGCACATTTGCATTTCATTCAGGAAGCAGTCGCCCTGGGAAGGCCTCAGCTGTCTGTGGGGCTTTCACAGCACAGGAGGCTCAAAGTTCAGCTGAGGCATTTTGAGGATCGGCTGGGTGACTGCGGGACCCCCTTTCCAGGACTCCACGGCCCCCCTGGGGGTCCCGACCCCCAGATTGAAGACCTCTGTGATAAGGGCTTAGGAATACACAATTTAAAATGATTTATGTCCTTCACTATAAATCTATGTCCTAACCATTGCAGACTGAAATTAAACACTATTTATAATATTTTCCTTCATGTATACTTTCTCTCAGTGGTGGGTGGCTGATGTGGGTATCGTGAGCCTGCCTTCCTTACTTTTCTATTACAAAAGATGCCAGTACGAGCCGGTGCATCCCTTAGCTTCAACCTGCCTTGTCACGCTGGCAAAGAAAGTCTCTTAAACAAACCAGCTGTTTGTGTGACATCATCAGACTGGCAAAGCCATACCATCGAGTGTTATTGATGACTCTCATAAGCAAAGTGAGCCTGGGGTGGGGAAGTCCATAATGCCAGGAACTAAAACTCAGTCACTGGACTTCTCTGTCTGAACCCCTCGCTTTTGCAACTCGTCACAAAGCGGGGTCAGTAAGCCTCTCTGGACGCCCCTATGATCTTTTTAAGTACGAAGTGCTCAGATAGGATAGACCTGTTTTTTTATGTGTGGAGTTCTCAGCCCCGACTACGGAGTCTCTGCAGTTGTAAACTTACAATTAACTTGTAGTTTCTGAATACCAAAGAGGAGTAAACTTAAATAAACGTGTAAATGTACCTGTGTGAATCAGGCTCATCAAATGCATTAGGCTATCACACAAAAGTTCAGGACTGAAAACACTGTTCTTAATGACCTGGGCAGAGGTGGTCACTCTAAGCAGCTTCTACCGCTCCACACGATCACATGAGGGGATTTATAAAAGGTCAACACAGAGTGCAAAGAGAGCATAGGTGAGGAAGACCGAGGGTGAAGGGATTACTTAATGACAAGCGACTCAGAAGTCGTCAGAGGAGTGAATGAAATACCACTTATGTGATAATGGGTGAGTTCACTGTGGAAGTGTATGGAAGAGCATACAGATGAGATTAGATTTGAGACTAAAAAAAGTACTGAAGTGTTAATATAAATGAAAGCAAAGAAGTAGTGGGGACCAAAGGAGAGAAGATGGAAATATATTTCCGTAGGGTAATTAGGGGTATGTGCTATGTTGCTTGCAAGGTTGGACAGGATTTATATTTGAATCATGCAGCACCATTCCTCTATGAGACAATGGGTATTTTTAACATGAGCATGGCCAGTATTTATTCTCAACAAAGGTGACAACCCTAGTTATTCACTCCATATGACTTTACTGAAAAAAGACTGCATCTTTTAATCCTTACTCCTTCTTTGGATCTTTGCTCTTTGTTGAGATAACTTTATTGGCTTAAACAGACAACTGAGGTACTTTAGGGGAATCTTTCATTTTAGGGGAAAAAGAGTAAAGGATATGCAATTACATATATTGTATATATGTGAATAGGATCCTGGCTTCCTCACTTGACCAAATTGTGTGATCTTTTATAAATTGCTTCATCTAATCGTGTCTCATTTTAATTGAGCATTAAATCTCACCTTGAATACATTCACTTCTAGTTGTGCAACTGTGGATGTTTCTCTGTTTTCTGCGCCTTATTGCTTCCACTGCCTAGTTTGAGGGGATCATTTTGAGAAATCTCATTTGAAGACTTTTTTCATTTTTGTGACACTTGCAAGCAAAAAAGAATATCAATGCATTTTTTGGACAATGTTGAAATTGGTAGACCTGTGATGCCACTATGTGTAACCTGTGTAATAATTAAGCCCTGACCCCTTAGGGCCAATCTGAAACTTGTTTTAGTCTGTCATCTGTCCTGGCACAAATATCAGCTGTAGCCTAATTGTGTAACATCATTAACATCACTAACACTTTGAGCAGCGCTGGCCCATCTGACCAGCTACCGTCATTTTCGATGTGCCAGAAAGAACTCATTTAAAAAAACATGGGAGATAGGCTTACCCTTAGCCTTCTTGCCTGGTGCTTGCACTCCTAAGGATGCAAGGTTTACATGAATTACTTTGAAAAGTTACTATGAACGTGATTGAGTTTTAGTTGATTTATAAAAGAAATTGGGGTACCATATTATCCCAACTTTTAAAAGAAATTCTCAAATGACAGACTTTCTTTATTATTTTTTCTTTGCTGATTTTTTTTTCCAACCTTGTTTGCTTGTTTTTGTCTGTATTATTTATTTATTGTTTTCCTCTCATCCTTGTTTATTATTTACCTCTTTTTTCTTTTGTACATTTTGTCTTTCTTCTTTCTTTTCTCCCTTCATTCTCCTGTCTTTTTTCAGTTCAATGTTTTCAGTGTCTCATTTTCTTTGTCTTCATCTACCCACATTCTCTCCTACTACATATTACCTTTCTAATTCTCTCTGCCTCTATGCATTTCCGTTCCACAGAACTACGCCTTAGAGAGCAGGCTGGCAGAGGCGTCAGCCAGTGTTAGCGTGGGGATAGCAGAGTCCCAGGCCCAAATTGCCAGCTACGAAGCTGCCATCGAATCTGGAAAAGTAGAGCTTCACAAAGTCATCATGAACTACCAGGAGCTGCTTGACATCAAACAGGCACTGGACGTGGAGATCTCCAACTACAGGAAGCTTTTGGAAGGAGGAGATCTGCAGTAAGTGGGCCAGTCTGACCTGTTTGCGTTTTTTCCATGCAGTATACACTTCCAATGGAGAGTGATGCCAAGCTGTCTAGGAAACATGGAATGTCACTTCAGCCCAAGTGTCCATCAGACGCTGACCTGTAAATTGCAACATTAAAATGGGCTTGTAAACCTTCACCCACTTTGTCATTTATCAATACTTAATTTGTGCTAGCGGTTTCAGATAGTGGGAACTGGCTCTCATTTTTAGAAACCAAGACTTGTTTTTCATCACACTTGCAAAAGCGAAAAAGAAGCAAGAGAAAATAGGAAAACAATGACGAGATTATAAAGCAGTGATTTAGAAAATACCTGCAAAAGAGAGAGGAAGAGACAGGAAGTGTAGGCATAAAGTAGAGGCAAATCCAGGCTTCTTAGGTATTTAGCCAACTTGCCATTTGGCAGCACCAGTATAAGGCTTTCCATGATAAACCTTGTGCCCCTGCACTTTTTTTAATTTACAAATCAAGCACTGCCCTTTAATTTCGCTCTAAGTTACAGCCTGGTTCGCTGATACCATAGTTGAGTGTCCACTGAGGACTGTTTGGCTTATTGTTGGGGAACTGATGGGGGGTATTTTTTGAAATATGGAGTTAGAATTCAGGTGTAAATGTAAAACAATATTTAGAAACATTAAAAAATGGCAATTCTCATCATACGTTTGGGTGAAAAATCGAGTGCAAAATTTTTTGCCATGTAAATTCCTAGGGCTATTACTAGGTACACATTCTTTCATTAAGCTGGAATATGCATGGTTCCTGTCAAACACTTATATCTGTACTAAGTCCTTAACTTTTTGTTCACCTCTCCAAGCACAAGGTTACCCTTACCCATTTTCTCCCCAATGCTCACTGCCCCGATTCAACCTGCAATGTGGTGGCTGAGGCACTGTATTTAATCTGTAAAAAAACACAATAAGGGCCGGGGAACTTGTCAGGAGACCACTGCATTTATCCTGCAAGCACTGCCAATGACACCACCGTGCTACTAACACAACTATTAACCATCACACTCCTACAAGTGCGACAATTCAGATTATTTCAGGCCACTAAAGCTATAAGAATGGCTTGGGCAGCAAGTAGTATTCATTTTTAATGTACATTGAATTAATTAACAACTTTTGTACTCATCTCTAAAATAAACAAACAGTGCCATCATGTGGCAGACCGTCATAAGTGCTGGTGTTGAAAATTAAGTGCCAGGGCTGCGCACCAAAAACCACCAACTCAAATTAAGCAATGGGTACAGTTAATTTTTGTGGTTTTCATCCCATGGATGTCGTTTCATTGACCTAGTCAATAAACTATTGACATGTTATATTTCTAATTAGATACATTTCTGTTGTAAAACGCAGAGGAGTTCTTTCTCATAACAATGAAATTTTGTTTTTAAAATATTTTTTTATCATTTAGATATTCTCTCGCGATTACTGTGCAAATACCAACTGCACATACCCATGACAATGCTAGCAAAGGAAATGCATGTTTGTAATGGGTCACATGTTAAAAAAACATTGTTAGATATGTAGGCTGTTTTAGGCCCATGTGATAAGAAAACACAATCAATAAGATCAATTTGCTCACTCTTTTACAGACTTCCTGAAGTTGAGGCACTATCAGGAGCCCGCTACAGCTTCACTTGTAAGTTAAAAGTTTCTTCAAAGTTTCCAGTGCACTTCATCAAATGTAAAATACATCAGATTGTAGAAGGAAAGTGGATTTTACCAGTTTCTACCCATTTCCCTGTTCCACATTACAGGTCTTAATAAGTGAGGTGTCTCGGAGATTCAGTTGGTCTAGTACCCTGCCAACAGATGTGTATTAAAAAAATAAGGACCACTTCCTAGGGCCTCTCTTTTTGGCGTGGGGCGGATACTTGCTTACAAGCTTTATGGCTATGCAAGGGTCTTACATGGCACCTTTTAGGTCTAGCTGCGGATAATATTCGCTGTATAGTCCACCAGAGCTCATTTCAATACAACAATATACAGAGAAGAGTTGTGGGTCACACCACTTTAGCCATTGGTTTGTTTGGGTAAACCTCGTTCACACATTGCTTCTTTGAGGTGTCTTTCATATTTTAGGTCAGCTACTGTATGAATGTGTACATGCTTTGTCTTTACATTTTAATAACCTCACTAAAAGTCATAAGCATGCAAGTTGGGAGGCTATCTTGGGTGTCTGTTTCCTGGCTGTAGACAGACCTCATCGAATGAGGATCTGACAAGAAAGTGTGGATTTCGGAATTATGCATAATACTGATAAATTACCTGGGAATGACTAAGAATTACCAAAGAGATGAACATGGAAAAAACATGCCTAAATGTTCCACTGTGTTCATGTACATGCGTCAGTGTGTATAATGATTTGAATCAGTGCAGACAAAGCTCCAAGCAGTACCACAAGTGCAACAGATGAGGTTTGAAGGACATTAGTGGAGGCTTCATAACATTTTAATTATGTCTGGTGTTTTATAAGTCGACTTCGCTTGGTATCGATCTATACACTGACATGGTATACTGAGTTTAAAAAATGTCTGTAATCACTCCTCAGAAATAACCATTATTCTGCTTTATTTTCAGCTGAAGGTGGATTTAAGAAACTCGACAGTTCATGTAAGCACCCCGGCTATTATAATGTTCCTCGTACAATGTCCTGAGAATGGAATGTATTGCTTCTATATGTTTTTTGTAAAATATTTGTAAAAATAGAATTTGGTAGATTTGTTCAGCATTCACACCTCTCCATCCCATCTACTTGCCACCTCCACAACCTTTTTCACTCTTTCTGTTTCATTCTCCTCATAAAATACAAATTCTCGCTCGTGCCTAAAGTATGGTAAGGTATAGTATGTCATGTTCATGATTACTTTTTGTCTGTGTCCATGTTACCGAAATGTTTTGCATATTCCTCTACAAATCGATAAGAAACTAACTCTGAACTATCGAGGATATCATTTATTGAATACTTGTTGAATTTCTCAAGTGTTTGGAAGCTTGAGAAAATATTTTGTTAAAAAGATGAAAATGAAACACCTTCTCTACTGTCTGAACTTATTGGAGGAGATTGCTCAATATTCACTGAAACATAAACAGTGACTACAACATTGAATGCCATTGGATCAGAGGCTCAATCATCCGCCATACTTCATCGAGTCCGAACACCACCAGACAGCAGGTAAGTTCATTAGTTTACAAGTCAACCTTCACAGCACTAGACTGTGTTAGGAGTTACAGATGTAAATATGCAAGTGCCGAGTTCTGGTGGTGGCACAGGGGATGGGTTTCCTGAATGTATGGTAACCCGCTGTCCCTGGGGATAAGCGAATATTTGGCCTGGGATGCTGTCAATTGGTGTAGAAGAGCAGCATCTCCACATGGCAACCACATCAACTATACCTTCCTTATCATCTGGCATCAGCAAAGGATATTTTAATGGTCATGATGATAACCAAGATGAGGCTATGTACCTCCGCCTTGGTGAATGCCACACGCCCACTATGATAAGCCCTAGACACACTTTACAGGGAGTAGTGGGTAAGCATGTGTTTGAACCTGCACCAAACCATCCACAAGAAGATATACCAGTACTTGCGGCACAGAGCAACCTTCTATATACACTGTGACCAGAAGTTCTATTGCAATAAGGCATCCGTTGGCAGCACCACTTGCAGAACCCCTACAATCTGTGCACTGTATGCCTATTAAATCTACCTCTCGTTATGAAGGAAGTGTGCTCGTTTAATACCGGCAGACAAAAAACATAACATGAGAGACAAGCACCAAACACAGAGGAGGACTTTGGAATTTTATTGTCCAGGATTTGCAACAGAAGACGTTGGCACTTACATTGGGTACGATTGAGTTGTAAGACACATATTGCCTTGCACCACTGTGAGTGCATACTCTTTGGGGGCTGCATGAAATGGCAAAATGAAGGAGCTTGGCAAGGACATGAAGGATGTGCCTGGCACAAACAGCTACCACAGAACTGCAAGATGTCCGAAGACATACAATGAATTGTGGATGCTAGTGGCTTGCACCATCACCATCCAAGGTGTACAATAATCAGAAAATCCATCACAGACTAATGTTCAAGCTCGTCCTGCCAAGTCTTTTGCGAGACATTAGAAATGTCAGTGTAAGAAAGGAGTAACTCTGCTAAGTCCTAAACTGTCAGAATTTTTGCAGTAGGAAATCATTTCACTTTATATATTTCTTCAAAAATCAAGATTTTAGGAGCAAATTGCATAATTCAAAATTACAAGTTTCATTTACGTAGCTTGAAAAGATATGATACACTTGCACAACCAATGAAGAAAGTGCTTGAATCAATCTGGGGCACTGGCAATCACTCACCTTGCTTTCTACTCCATCGTTCACCAGGGCTCTGTGAGTGCCAATGGTGAATAGCCACGAGTATACTTATACAGGTGAGCATATGCAGAGGTTTCCTTCGAGTGCCTTCAACGGTGGATTTCCATTTAAGCAGGTCTCCTTAACTTTTGCATCACTGTGCAAGCAGACACAGCTTCCATACAGCAAAAATGGGGCAAAGGCAGTACATTATTTGAGTCGGTGGTTGCCAGTTAGGGTCACCGGCAGAGACGTTTTAAGGCCTGGGCCAAGTGGGCTCTGGCCTAGGGCCCCAGCCTTGCAGTGGCACCCTGACAGAGCGATCTTTGATCTGCAGAGACAGACTCACCCTGATGACCTTGGATAATTGTTAAATAGATTGTTTTAAGTACCGTTTTACTTTAATTTATGTTTAATGTGGGTGACGTGTGAGACGCTATTACAGACATTATGCAGAGAAATGTTGTGTTTATGTTTCATGAAACATCCATAAAAAATGTTTCTTTCAGATCAACACAGGAGCTCACATATGAGAAATGGATGGGTGTCACAGAGATTATTTGCAATAATGTTATTGAGCTGCTGCTGTATTACAATATTGAAAACACACACCACCGCCCCTGAATATGAGATGTAACATACAGGGAGTGCAGAATTATTAGGCAAATGAGTATTTTGACCACATCATCCTCTTTATGCATGTTGTCTTACTCCAAGCTGTATAGGCTCGAAAGCCTACTACCAATTAAGCATATTAGGTGATGTGCATCTCTGTAATGAGAAGGGGTGTGGTCTAATGACATCAACACCCTATATCAGGTGTGCATAATTATTAGGCAACTTCCTTTCCTTTGGCAAAATGGGTCAAAAGAAGGACTTGACAGGCTCAGAAAAGTCAAAAATAGTGAGATATCTTGCAGAGGGATGCAGCACTCTTAAAATTGCAAAGCTTCTGAAGCGTGATCATCGAACAATCAAGCGTTTCATTCAAAATAGTCAACAGGGTCGCAAGAAGCGTGTGGAAAAACCAAGGCGCAAAATAACTGCCCATGAACTGAGAAAAGTCAAGCGTGCAGCTGCCACGATGCCACTTGCCACCAGTTTGGCCATATTTCAGAGCTGCAACATCACTGGAGTGCCCAAAAGCACAAGGTGTGCAATACTCAGAGACATGGCCAAGGTAAGAAAGGCTGAAAGACGACCACCACTGAACAAGACACACAAGCTGAAACGTCAAGACTGGGCCAATAAATATCTCAAGACTGATTTTTCTAAGGTTTTATGGACTGATGAAATGAGAGTGAGTCTTTATGGGCCAGATGGATGGGCCCGTGGCTGGATTGGTAAAGGGCAGAGAGCTCCAGTCCGACTCAGACGCCAGCAAGGTGGAGGTGGAGTACTGGTTTGGGCTGGTATCATCAAAGATGAGCTTGTGGGGCCTTTTCGGGTTGAGGATGGAGTCAAGCTCAACTCCCAGTCCTACTGCCAGTTCCTGGAAGACACCTTCTTCAAGCAGTGGTACAGGAAGAAGTCTGCATCCTTCAAGAAAAACATGATTTTCATGCAGGACAATGCTCCATCACACGCGTCCAAGTACTCCACAGCGTGGCTGGCAAGAAAGGGTATAAAAGAAGGAAATCTAATGACATGGCCTCCTTGTTCACCTGATCTGAACCCCATTCAGAACCTGTGGTCCATCATCAAATGTGAGATTTACAAGGAGGGAAAACAGTACACCTCTCTGAACAGTGTCTGGGAGGCTGTGGTTGCTGCTGCACGCAATGTTGATGGTGAACAGATCAAAACACTGACAGAATCCATGGATGGCAGGCTTTTGAGTGTCCTTGCAAAGAAAGGTGGCTATATTGGTCACTGATTTGTATTTGTTTTGTTTTTGAATGTCAGAAATGCATATTTGTGAATGTTGAGATGTTATATTGGTTTCACTGGTAATAATAAATAATTGAAATGGGTATATATTTTTTTTTTGTTAAGTTGCCTAATAATTATGCATAGTAATAGTCACCTGCACACACAGATATCCCCCTAACATAGCTAAAACTAAAAACAAACTAAAAACTACTTCCAAAAATATTCAGCTTTGATATTAATGAGTTTTTTGGGTTCATTGAGAACATGGTTGTTGTTCAAAAATAAAATTAATCCTCAAAAATACAACTTGCCTAATAATTCTGCACTCCCTGTACATTTAGAATTTGGATGAGTGTGTCTGTGCACTGTCAGTGATCTGTCCAAAGAGGGTGTGAAAGAGCTGAAATTGGATCATAAGTTCAAAGCTGTTTTGACAATCCCCCCAAATACGTTTGGCCCAGGGCTCCCAACATCCTTAAGATGTCCCTGAACACAAGCACTCATTTTTGGGGACTAGCACGTGCCTTTCCTCATCAGACATTTCCCTAGTGAAAGAGATGGAAGCACACACAAACAGGAAAGAGAGAGAAGGAGAAATAGGGAAACACCTTCACAAGAGGAGAAAGCAGGAACCTGCAATCTGCTAAAGTGAGATAAAGGGGCACAGAGTGTCTGATAGTCAATTAAAGAGGTCTGAAATGGTTTCCAGACTACGCAGACTTGGTGTTCCCTGCACTGATATTTAATAGAACTGGCGATGGACTTCTGAGCAGCTGTTTGGCCACCGGCACTTTAATTTACAAATTAAGCACTGGGCATATTGGATTCACATGTGAAACACTTTCTTAAAAAACAATGGGGTGGGGCTCTGGAGTTTCTCCTCTCATTATTTTCTGTTGTACATTTGCAACCATTCCTTTTTTTTCTAGAGACCCCAAGCAGATGGGTCTAAAAAGATAGCATGGTCATCAAAGTAGGTGACTGGCAGTGATCGTTGGTGTCATGTGTGTTTGTTAGCTAGACAAGGCCTTGAGCAGTACCAGTATCTGAAAAAAAGGTGTCAAGAGTACACAGGGTAGTATGTCATGCAGAGTAGCCAAAGGCGGATATGGAACAGGAGAATTATGCACAGAGCAAAAGATAAACACGAGGGGCAAGATTTACTAATATTTGAAGTGCAGCACAAAGTGGCAAGAAAACTTGCTGCACTGCACTTTGTTAAATGTAGAGAGCAGGAATGTATTTAATTACATATGGTGCACTCCTGCTCTCTCACTGTGCTGGCACACGTGTGGCTACCAAGGGCCAAAACAGGCACCCTTGCGCCATGGTGCAAGGATGCCTGCATTACAGGCAGGATTGTTTTTGAGCAGGAAGGGGGACTATAGTGTACAAAACAATCCTCTGATGCATTTTCCTCTTTCTATATGTGCAGCAGAATGCAGCACACTTAGAAAGAGCGAAATTAAGGAGAAATAAACATATTTCTCCTTCTTACACCTCACCTTGGAAGGCAAAGCATTTTGACACATTCTCAGGTTTACTACTGTTAGTAAACCTAGGATTGTGCCAAATAACATGGGTGGTTGCACGTGAAGCCCACACTTCATTGCTGGAATGCCTTCCCAATGCAAGGTAGTGACTTCCACTGCCTTGCTGTACTGCAGAGTTACTATGTCATGCAGAGTCATGAACGGTGGCTCTGTGTGCCATAGTAAATCTGACTTAAGGGCCTGAGTTGCCTTTCATCACCTTGAGTGACGCAACAGTGATGCACACCCTTTGTAAATCAAGGCTGAGGTCTCTTTGTGGTTTCTGCCTGCACCAAAAGCTTACCAGATGAATTCACCTGGGATATTTACATGTGTGGTGTTTGCTGTGGGATATTTCCTGTGGCAAATCCGCCTAAATGAGCAAGACGTAGTCCGAAATAGATCACCACATGGTGCAAAGCCACAATAAGTGGATGGATAGGTCCGATGTCCTTCCTCCTCACTGCTCCAAGATAGAAGACAAGATTATATGCGTCAGGTACAGATGTTGCAGGTGGTTAATAAGAACAACTTTGCTCAACATTTTACATTTTTGAAAGGCACCCTGGTGGCCTTGAGCTTTTCCACCCCACCAAGCAGCCCTAGAATGACGTCAAACTAATAATCCTGTCATAGATGCTGATATTGGTTTAGCAGTTTATTTGCTTCACTGTAACCTCTTCAGTGACGTATGCAACTATCTTTGCCCTTGCTGGCAACCTAGTGCCACAACCAAAATATTTTCTCTCAATTGTTGACATCTACTGACGGTCTTTTATATAATGAACCTCAGTCAACACAAGAATTTGAATATCTGGGGCCAAAGTTATCAAGGGCTTGCTTTGCCCTTGCAACATGCAAGGTGGTGCAAGGGCAACACAAGCCTTAAGTGAGATTTAGTGTGCCATGCAGAGCCTTGCAAGGCTCTATGTGGCATTGTAAATCTGGAGTAAGTCACTGCCTTGCATTACTCTGCCATGGGAAATCTTTCCATGGATGGCGCATGAGTCTTCCCACACATCCAACCATGGATTTTTTGGTGCATTCCCAGATTTAGTAAATCTGGTAATGCTTCAAAAAGGCATGCCACCCATGGGGCAGTGCAGTGAAGAGATATAACTTTATTTTGTTATAGTGTTTTCCTCTTTCTATGTGTGCTGCATTTTTCAGCACACATAGAAAGAGGAAACAGCCTCTAAGCATTATTTTGTGCAGAAAGGTGTCCCTGCACGAAAACAATCCTGCCTGTAAGTCAGGCACCTTTCCACAATGGTGCAAGGGTGCCCAGGCTGGTGCTAGGCTGCACTGTGTACATCAGCACAGGAAGAGTGCAGGAATACGCCATATTTGAGTACATATAGGACATTCCTGCCCTCTCCATGTGAGGCAGTGTAGCACAGCAAGGTCTTGCTGCATTGCGCTGTGGCACATCTTCATAAGTCTGACCACAGGTTCCTTAGCGAACCACCAAGCTGTCCTCTCTCAATGATATCCGGATTCACCTTCACTCCCAGCACATCACTTAATATTATTGAAGAGCTTTTGGGGATCGTCAGCTCCGATCACTAAGTCTAATGAAAACAAATATCTTTAAAATCAAAAATTGTGCAACTTCCTCCTACCAAAATAGAGTCACCATTTTTAGAAAATAAAAGTATAAAAAAGTATCCCTAACAAAAAGAACAACTAGAAAATCTTGCTGCCTGTCTCTTTTTGTCATTACCCTTCGCGTGTGCATGCACACATACACTCTCTCTCACTGGCCTTGTTCTCTCTCGCTATCGCTGTCTCTTTCTAAAGTATTCTCACCAAGAACATCTGAGCCAGGCTCACCGACCAGTACTCTAAAAAAAAGCCAGAAAGGAAGCAGGAATTTACAAGTGGATCCATGCACTCTCACGCCTGATTTGAGAATCTTCTTTCGATGACCTTCTTGTAATATACATTACACAGGCAAAGTTGTTCAATCGCACCTCAGTCTGCAAGAGACAGATTCTGGTGCTCACACCTACTCACAGTTATGGACAAATCCCTATAAATCTTCCTGTGCATTTCATGGGTACCAAAAATGTGCTCATTTGGAGGTTCTCTCAGCATAGTACCCTCACATAAGAGACATAATAAAATACAGGTCTACCTATCCGTGTTCTGACTGCAGAGAGAATGCAGAGATGTGGAGCTCGAAAAAGAGATGACTGAGTCCTGCAGCGCCTCAGGGTCTCAGTACTAGAGTGTTGTTCATGCTGACTTCAGCTTCATTACTCTGAAAGCTGTTTCAGCCCCACAGAAACAGAGACAGACCTGTCTTTGGCTTATCGTGGAGGTGAATCACCTTCTATTCATAATGGGACTGGCAGATCTAGACTATTATTACCTGAAGGGTGCTGGTACATTTGTGTTGGAACAGGGTTAATGCTGCTTTGCCTCCTATTGGGACGTCACGTTTGTAGCTAGGCATTCAGTGAGTTAGAGAACAAACATCCCACCGTTAGCTCCCAGATGTGATCCTTCCAGAGCATGGTCATGGTACGATGACGGGTCAGTGTAGAGAATTGTGGAAGTATACGCTGTTGCTTTGTTTATCATAACTGCTCAGGTAACAATTGGAATATTACAATTGCCCTCTACTATCTGACTCCTTCCATGACTGACAGTAGCACCACCCAACCAGGGCTGTAGAAGACAATGATATGGAATTTGAACGTTGTGTATCTGAGCAGATTTTCATTTAGAAACCACCCCAAGGTGTATTTGTGTGCGTTAAGGTTTCTCTGAGTACAACCTTTTTATGAGCAGATTTAGCATATGATAGATCTATATTCCTGTGCATCTATGACAACACACATTATCAGCAATGAGCAGCAGAAGAAGACGCAGACTGAGTGTTTTCCTTTGTCTTTCAGTTGACAGTGGATTTATTAAGAAACACGACCTCTCAGGTAAGTCTTCTGACTGTCTCAGCATGATTCCTGGTAAATAAAACTTAAGGGACTGATTAAGAATGTTGTGGTATTTGAAAATCCTATATCTACTGTAGGCAATGCTCAATCGGGAGGGGATTCCACATGCTCAATTTCCTTCATACTTGGAAGACTATGGTGGAGGGAATACAGTATTTTCCACTAAAGTTAGCATTTCCTCTAGAAATTGGAGGAATTTTCATTACCACCAATCTCCAAAGCTAAATTAGCAAAATAACGATTTGTATCCTGATCGGTAAAGGCAGATGTTTATATATTTGATAGAACCATAGAGTTGGAAAAGTGTAGTAAAGGCAGATGCTTGAAGATGTGATACAGCTGTAGAGTTGGTAAAAGACAGATGTTTAACCTATCACAGATCTCTCTACCTATTTCTTTCACACAACCTTGTGGTCTTTACAACCTAATTACCTGTATAGTCTATCATATATGCGACATATTACCAGAAGGGAACATGTAATATTAGTTAATTGGCCATCATGTGACCTTTGTGCCCAATCCTCAGGCAATTCTGGTTATTGTTCCTGCTTTGCTTCATGGTCTTCATGCACAATTGAAGTAATCTTTGAAGAAATATGGTATAAAATAAAAAAAAGAATTAGAAATTACACATAAACTGCCCTTATTAATTAAAATCAATGGCAATGTACAGTAAATAATTATATCAATAACTAATACACAAGAAATTATTAAATAATGACTAATAAACATATATAATATTACATTCCTTTAAAACATATCACATTCTTATTAAACCAGTTTCCATTAAATTGCAAATTTCTAAAGGTACAGGCTGTATGCATAAATCTGACAAAGCATGCAGTCATTACAGAATTACTTCCACTGAGGACAAATAAGGTAGCTAAATGATATGTCCTAAAACCGATATCAATATAAATAATAGTTTTAGAAATGTCTTCATAAAAGTGAAAAGTGGAGGGCAAATGCAAAGCAAATGTGGTAAAATGTAAGCTTACATAAAAGGCAGATGCCAGAATTGAGTCGATACACTCCACTGAGACTTGATTTCAGGAAAAAACAGCAATTAACTAATGTAAATGATTAGCAGCAATGGGCACTAGGCCTATTGATATCTGTTTCCCCATTCTCACCCCTCGGGGAAACATACTTCCCAACTTTACCAATCGATTAATAGCTTACTGGCATTAGAATTAAGGTAAATAATAGTAGTCAATGCCAGAATGCTCAATGGGTTATTTGGTGTTTGGCAGATCAGGTACGTTCCCCCAAAATTGGCAGATATTAGTTGTGCATGTTTAGAGTGTATAATGCCCTAAGGGCCTTATTACGAGTGAGGTGGACTGCTGCCAATGCGTCGGTCCGACCGCCACATTACTACCTTTGACATCAGACCGCCAGGGAACAGCCAGCTCTGCCAGGATCTTGAATCCTGGCGGTCTGGCGGTACCAGACGTCTTAATCCACCAGGGCAGTGCTGCAAGCAGCGCTGCCCTGGGAATTAAGACCTTGTTCTCTGCCAGTGAATTCATGGCGGTAGCACTACAATGAAAAGGCTGGTAGAGAACAGGTGCAGGGGTCCACATGGACTTGACAGGGCAGGGCAGGACCCCCCCCCAACCAGCATCATCACAATGTTCACTGTCTGCTTTAATATGCTGTGCAGACATTGAACATTGCAACGGTGCTGGTGCACCCTGCAGACTACATCATTGCAGCTGGCTGGATTACAAGCCGTAGACAATACTGTAGCCTGTTTCGCGCTAAGCCAGCGGGCGGAAACTTAGGATACCTAGCAGGAAACCCATAATAGCCCCGGTGGGGAGGTCGCCGCAAAGGTGGCGGCCACTCTGTCGGGAGTTTGGTGGACGGAGTTTTCCATCCACCAAACTCATAATGGGGCCCTACATGTTTTTAGTGGTTCACCCAATGTCAGCATTCCAAAGAAGGTGCTAATGTCACTTAAGGGTTCACACTGGAGATTTTCTAAAAATTTTGTATTCATCTACAAAATAAAGTAGGTGCTAAATCAACTTTAATGACATTTTCTTTAAAAAACTTAGGGTTCTGAGATTTAATTAGAAGCTCAGTGACAATTTGAAGGAAAGTCACAAGTTCCAGAAGTCTTGAAAGGATGTTTTTAAGGATTTTTTTAGGCAGCATACCTCATTGGAAGTAAGTCAAAGATACAGTTTGATTGGGTTTGTCGAAGCCCAAGTGTCTACACTAGCCGCCTTCTATTGAATGTGAATCATTTCCCTTTCCGTATGAAAAGCATTATTAAACAAGTGATTTTTTTTAGAATACATTGTGTGAGAGGGTGACCATGAATGAAAAAATAACATTTTATCTAAAGTATTATTTGTAGCATAGTGATCTATCCAAATAATGCTAATATCAACTTATGCCAATGTTTCAATTGGTGTTCTGTTTTAACAAGAAGAGGTAAACAGTTTAGATTGCACAATAATTATCACTGCTCACTATCACCTCCAGCTATTGTTGTGGTGGTATTAAATTTAGCTTTTGCATGTCCATGAGTGGCAGTTATCTAGATGCATGAATTGAGATACATTTGGTCTAAGAGTTGTCTGTGTAATTATTTAAAATATTTATGTATTGTTTTGAAAATTAACCTGCATGAATGCTAATATATGGTTGGTATGAACAAGCATTGTTCATTATTTGTTCAAAATACTAGTTTTGACATATTTAATCCTAATGATATTGGCCAGAGTCTCTCTACATACCTCAAACAGGTGGAGACACCAGCTAGTCTTGGTGGCTACTCTTTTGGATTTTGATTTTACCTGTCTTCTGACCTGACTGTTGATAACCAGCTTAACTTAGGAATCAGTATAAGAAGTGTACAATCATCTGGTGAACTGGGGAGAACATTTTATAGCGTTTATTACTGCCAAAGAAACACCCAGCCCCCCAGGTCGAAGTACTTTTCAGAGTCTGAGATTACAGTAAAAGATGGTGGATAATTGTTTGTGGCATACTGCAGTGTCATCGAGAAGTCAGTGTTAGTCGAGTCCTGCCGATTTGTGATAAAGCCCATTTATTTGAGTTTTTTAGATGGTGCATAATTATTTCCAGACTAGTCACAAGTACATCCACGAAAATTGCATAATCTATGTTCACCAATTTGAACCACCCAGTGCTGGATGTTTAATTAGTTTGGGAAAAACTATCAATGTTCCCTGTTTGTAAGTCTCTGGAGAAGCGCCACCTTCCAAATCATTTTAAACATTGTTTGAAAATATTTGTTTTAATAAAAGGAAAATACTTTTAATACTTCCATACTAAACTCATCTTGGGTTCCCACTGGGCAATGGCTTGACGATATTAATAATTTTTACATTTATGATGGAATAGTGAGATGCCAGTATGTTTCTTGCCTCTGAGCAGGGTTAAAGCTACTTTAAAAAAAAAAAAACTCTCATCCAATATGGAGAAGTTATCTTTCGAAATAATTTACATTTAATTTAGGGATTTTGTTCGAATTGTTCATCCAAATTAGCATGCTAGTCTTTATTCTTATTTTCGAAAATGTATTCTCATTGCTGTGTCTTATTTATAGTCCAGAACGTTTATTTATCAATTTCATCAATTTAGAGTTTTATTTTTTCCTATTATTCTCTTTCTTTTTCTAATTTCTCCAACTGAAGGTTGTATCCATGTGTGTTTTCACATTGTAAAGCTGTCATGGGCCAGTTTGGCTCTATTTAAATGAACACTTTAAACAATTAAATAGAAAACATTAGATGCTTCCGAGAATAAATGTGTTCTGGCGAGGCCATGCTACATTCACGTTTAATTAAATATTTCTTTTTTAGTCTCCTTAGAAGAATTTTAAGCATTCGTCATCATCAACCCGCCGTGCTAATAATTCTGAGTGACATAAATGGAGGAGTGGACAGCCTCAGTCTGCCAAGAAAACTACCTGCCATCTTAACATCAATCCTGTTTCAACATGTGCTTTGTGGTTTAAGGTGTAATGGAGCTCCAATTTTCTGTCTCATACTAATGACTCTTTCTCTTCATGCATTAATAAAAGAGAACAATGCATTTTCATAATTGGCGTCTCCTTTCTGGTTTTCTCAGGGCACGTTCCGGTCTTGTATCTCAGTTGTATGTATGGACCATTGCAGTTCTGGCGGGTTTTTACAAGCTAAAAAGTCAACAGGATCGGACTGACCTATAGGCAGTGCTTATTTTGAGCCAGTGCTTTCTGGTGCGGGGTGGGGAACATCAGCACTTATTTTTGAGGGCCGGCACTTATTCTTCTACCTCAAGCATTTACTGCAAGCAAAAGACAGACATGGAAAGGACGGAGGAAGAGAAAAACCGAAAAGTGTCACAAAGGGAGAAAGCAGAAAGCTGCAAGAGTGAGCTGAAGGGACAGGAAGTGGCTGTAAATGGATTAAAGAGGCCCGAGATGGCTTCAGGATTACGCTGCCTCAGTATTCTGTGCTCGCACATGTAATTGCAGCAGCCACGTGTTCCAGAGGAGAGCTTTGAACACCAGCACATTTTTATTTACAAACTAAGCACTGCCTATAGGGCAGTGTGTCAGTGTCAGAAGGGCTGCTCTGACAGGTGTGCTTGGGCGTTTTTAGGGTCGAGCCTGTGCTAGCATGTGCTTGTGCATGCTTATTGCTCGCAAGACACTGTAGTAGTTAGAAAAGGGCTCGGAGCCCAGTCCATGTCACGTCAGTGTCTTTCATTGGTTCGTGGGCTTCCCTTTTAAAATCTGCTTGCTTTCATTAGTGGAAGGCATGCATACGTCATGCCTTTTCCAGTGGTTAGCCGTCCTCAAGCGCAGCGACCAAGTACTGAAAACATACGAGGCTCGCTGTTTTCCGTCTGGTTTGTGGACTACTTTTTCTCTTTTTTCGCAGCACGATCTCGCTTGGCAGAAGTCGAGAACTTTGCATGACATCGACCCTGTTACATAGTTAATTGCACTTTTGCAGGTTAAGCTGATAACTGCACTTTTGCTGATAGGTTTCACTATGAGTGAACTGTAGCAGCGCGATGGTGCTCTTTTTTTCATTTAATGAGGCAAGAAAAGTCTGGTTGGGAGTTTACAACTGCTAATAGCTCTAACTAGGAGAAATGTGAGACCCGTTGCATTGCAAATGCTTGTTGGTCTGGTGGGCCGCTTTTCACTCAAGTTCTTTTTCAAAACAATTGCCTGTAGCAACCACACATGCATGCAGTCTCCCATACGTAGCAAAGCGCGTATACAGTTTGGTGTTACAAGTTCATAAGTGCCCCGATCTGCACATGTGGGCCACAATTTAAGCTTTCTGATTCGCTAATGACGGCCACTTTTTTTTGGTGCCAGGGCCAACCGTGAATTGTACATGCACTATGAATGTGAACATGCACATTATTAATATATATGTCTCTGTTCATAGCTAGTCCAAATCCTGCAGATAAAATGGTTGTTCACGGTGGCTCTAATGGACATTCTTAAAATTCCTTTTTTGAAATGCAGGATGTGGATGGACTTTGATCTCTGCATGTCTGTGACGATCCCTGCTTTCTGCAGGTAGCAAAAGAAAGCAGAAGCAGAGCCCGCCATACCAAATGATGGCAATTAAGTTGCAGTTATATGTACTTCAATGGGGTTAGGCATAAGGCCTATATTTATACTTTTTTAGTGCTGCATATGTGTCATTTTTTTACGCAAAAGCTGTGCAAAGTTACAAAATACAATTATATTTTGCAAATTTGCGCCCCTTTTGGAATTCTACTCAAATAGTGAGCAACCGCAGTTTCTATTCAACACAAATTCAGAAATGCCACTTACTGGTGCAGGCGTTTATTTGGAAAAAAGGCAAAAAATACAAACGGTCCAATAATAGCGAATTGAGATTACATCTGACGAGGCAATGCCACAATTTTCCCCACACAAATGTAGCCAGGTAAACCCTGGCAGATTTGGTGAGCTTTTCAGAATGGGGAACGGGAGGGGTGCGGTCTGGGGGCAAATGTCCTGTCTGCGTTATCCCCATTCTGAAATGTGGAAAGTGAAATGGGGAGGAACCGTATTTACTGGAAGTTGTATTCCATTTCCCACCCCTAAAAAAAACAAAAAACAGACCGTTAAATTAAGTCCTAGATTCAGCGAGGTATGTTCCTCAAATATCAGTGATGTAAAAATGACTTGCATTTTTTTCTTTGGTGATCTGGTTTATTGAATACGAAAACCTAATGTAGAATGCGCCTCAGGACATCCCCAACTGTACATGAGTTCCTTGGGACATTGAAAACCTGGCCCTTCGACTGAGAACGGGATCCTGCCAGCGCCTAGATTCCCTGGCGTGTGACAAGTCGCGCTCTACAAGTCAACTGATTGATTGGTAGATTGATTCTCTGTTCAGTTCGATTCGGCAAGAGGTTGTTCATCAGTGGAGATAGTTGTAATAGTTTGTTAATACAGACCCAAGCTTGTGGCTATTCAGAAACTGGACTTGTCAAAGGAAAGACAAATAGCCGCACCACCTGCAGAAACAAAACCCAAGGCCCAAAGCGAGGTTGGTGGGCTGTGGCGGTAAATCAGCAGAACCACATTGAAGACATTAGGCTGTATCATGCCGACATCTGTTCTGAGTTAGAAAAACAAGTTTTCTAAAAATAACGCCATTGTAGCACTCTTGATATGATTCAGCCCAGCCACATCCTCTATCTATTGGGACGGGAGGTGTACAAGCCAACACTGAGATCTTCAGAGCAAAACATCTGGCCAGGTGTGGTGAAACCCAATATGCAAACCTGACACATAGCATACGTGCATTATTTATGAGTGTGGCCATTAAAGAAACTGTGAAAGGGAAACAGCCTCTTTTTAAAAAAACTTTACAACAGTCCTTCCTAGAGGTTTCTCTTTTAAACCTGAAAAAGCAGCTAAAACTAAAATAAATATTTGTTTAAAAAACTATATTAAAAACAATATAGTAGAACAAATTATTATTTTTGTCATATCCTGCAAAAGGGAAGATCTAGGGCCAGGTTTATTTACATTTGTTGCAGCGCAGCACAGCAACTTTATCTATGTTTTGTCTACAGGAGAGAGCAGAACAGCGCCGTATCTGTTGGCGTGGTTTTTCTCTAGTGTGCAAGGGTGTGTGCATGATCACAATAAAAGGTTTTTGTACTGGATGTATGCCCTTCCAGGACAAAATACAATATCTAGACTTACTTTAAAACTTTTCTAATTTTGTATCTGTATTGTAAAGTACAGTCAGTGCACATGCAAAGTTCGAAAACCTTGGAGTAAAGAAAACGTTTCTCTAACATTACAAATGCCTCCACAAGGCATACATTTTGAGCGCAAATCCCTGCCTACCTCTTTTAGTAGAGAGGTCTTTGCATCAAAATTCATGGGTGGTTGATGGGTGTATGATAACACCCATATACCACCTATGGTATGGCCCTTAATGCAAAGCAGTGGAAAGTGACACACAACTCTGTTTTTCACTACCTTTGAGCTACTTTCCAAGTGTTGAAAGCAGGAGGTCAAATTGTGCATTTTACAGCCCGATTTTTCAACAAACCTGTGTAAAAACATAGATTGTGCATGCAGTTTTTAAGAAGCAATCATGAAATATGCCAATGCTTCACAGGTGGACAAAAAGCCTGCCTATCACCTTTGGAATTTAAAGATACTCCTCCGCCTCGTCCCAATACAAGTTTAAGAAATAGGTATGGCTGTGTATTTACAGCAACATTGTCCAATAAACCTGGTTATAAACCTCTAGATTTGTATAATCTCAGCTTGTAATGGCCTTCAACCAGTTTTACGCCTAACTACAGATAACTCTAGCTGTTTGCTAGAACTGTCTTTGTTTACTGTTGTAAAAATATACATAGGTATATATAGACAGGGCTCAAGAGGACTATTTCTCTTTTACTGTCATGCTTCACGCAGTTAGGTGACTATTCTGCTTTCTAAGGAGTGTTATACATGAGGGACAATGATTTTGTAATCAGCAGCAGGGCTCAGGGACTAATCAATGAACGCAGATGCCACCTAAAAAAGAAGGCTTCTCCTGCCAAGAGCAACATATTCTAAATGTTATGCAGAACAAAGTAGGGTTTCACCTATTAAACAAATGCCTATTTGAATTGTTATCTATGTAAGGATGTAAATGCACTATATGCGTGCCTGGTTTTATTTTTGAAGAGAATATTTATATACAAAAACACAATATCAAAAATACATACTATCCTTTTCTTGGAACTTTCAGCTGCACTATTG
This sequence comes from Pleurodeles waltl, assembly GCF_031143425.1. Classification (NCBI taxonomy): domain Eukaryota; kingdom Metazoa; phylum Chordata; class Amphibia; order Caudata; family Salamandridae; genus Pleurodeles; species Pleurodeles waltl. Next base: position 668,562,804 of record NC_090438.1, read on the forward strand.
ACGCATGTGAGGAATTGACAAAGCTCTCGTCAAGCAACAATCACAATCTCTTGCAAGGTGAGCTACAAAAAGTCACTAAATTAACATGTGCTTGGCCCAAAAAACAGTCAGGCTTAACTTATAGGAACTTTGTAAAGTATTTATGCAGCACACAAAAAGTAATAAAGCAAAAACACAACACAACAAAAATCCCAAACCAATTTAGAACAATAGAGTGCATTTTAATAATTTTTTTGACACCAAAACAACAAAAATCAAATCAGTAGAATCAAAAGTATGAATCTTTAAAATCTAAGGTTCAAATTGGTGCCTAAAAGATAAAAGCACCAACCACGGTCATCTGACCATGCACGACAAGGTCAAAGTCAAAATTTAAGACCAGCCGTGATGGAGCCTAGTTTGGATACACAAAGTGGATTGGGCCCGGTCAGTGCTAACCGTAGAACTTAGAACATTTTTGAAGAGAAAATGTCTGGAAGTTAGAAGTTCTGCAGGGCAAAGCTGCAGGAGTGTCTAAGGAGGAAGCATCATTGTCGGATGGATGTAGAGTGGAGCCAAGGTGAATGTTTTCACCTTAAAACCTAGTGCCTGATTTAGAGTTTAGCAGATGGGGTTACTCCGTCACAAACGTGATATCCCGTATAGCCCATGGAACTTGTAATACGGCGGATGGGCGGGATATCTGTCACGTTTGTGATGGAGTAACCCCTCTGTCAAACTCTAAATCAGTTCCTTAGGTGCTGAAACATCCAGTGGGATGAAGCAGAAGAATGTAGCGGGAGAAGCTGCAAAGTCAATTGGATCAGCGATGCACCTCAGGTGGATAGACGAGCAGGTTGGTCCCGCTCTCCTCCTGGTTTTCAGAGCACTTTTTGGCCAAATTTGTTAAGGTCCTCTATATTGGCAAATGGACATCTGGGTATCTTTAACACCACAACCAAGGGGCCAGGAGTGGATGGAGACCACTTGGGAATTCAGGACTCAGTCAGGCTGGGTCCAGGTGCTAGTTCAAGATATTAGAGCCTGTTATGGCCCTTAGGCTCTGAGCAAGAGGCCAGCAAACTAGCCTATGGAGTCATTTCAAGTAGTTCTGGGTGCAGATGTAGATGCACGGCTCAACAGCAGGACTGTCTTCTGATGGTTCAAGTCAGACTTCAGAGAGCAAAGCAGTCCGTTCAGGTACAGCAGCAGTCTGCCAGAGTGCATAGCAAGTCACAGCAGCATGCAGTCCTCTGGGAGTCCTTCCACAGGTTTAGTAGTAAACTAAAGAGTGGATCTGGAGGTCCTATTTTTAGACCATGGTGCCCTGATCCTACAAGGTGGGACAAGTTTCAAAGAACCTTTCTTTGAAGTTCCTGGAATTACCTGAATCCCCTGGCCTGGCTTCAGCTTCTGACTGGAAAGTTTTGAGGTGATCGGGGTCAGGGGGGTGGGGAGGCCGAGCAAAAGGGGGTCCCAAAACACATTTTCCCCATTCATTTTTCCATCAAGAATTTGAACAGTGATAACGCTGAAACTACTGGACGGAATTACACCAAATTTGACAGAAACGTAGGTCCTGGTCCAGTAAGCGATCTTTTTTATCTTTAGGTGTAAACACATTTAGTAGTTTTAGAGAAATTAAAGAAAATCCAAAATGTGTACATTTAGGGATACAAAGGATTTGTGACACCTTTGGATCTTGTACTGAGATCTGATTGGCTGTGAACACTTCAACAAGGAAGGGAAGTGTTGTCAGCCATCTTGGGACTTGACTAAAGCCAAGTCCCTCAAAAAAAGAATAAAAAATACAAAAGGGGCCAGAGTATGAACACCTTGACCCCTTAGCTCTGGTTCTGGGGCCGAAAAGGGACCCTCCCCCCCCAAGGGCTGAAAAGCATTTATTTTAAAATTTACAGCAAATTTGGAACGGGTTCGTGAATCTGTGGTAAAAATAAATAAAAAAACACAAGCTCGGGCTCCCGCACTTGTTTTTAAATAAGCCCCTGGGTGGGCCAGGACATTGGGGCACTTTTTTAGTTATGGGGGTGCTCCTGGCCCTCCCACGCCCGGGGACTACCACTTCGGGGCATAAATGCTTTTTTAATGTGGGGAGGCCCTATAGCCTCCCCCACAACCCCAGGGACCTGTGGGAGAAAAAAAACCCTCGTGGAGCCACTGATGGCCCTAGGGACCGCCATGGCCAGCTCCTGCTATGTCCCACCCCCAGGACAGTGCTGTTTTGCTATGGCTTAGCTGTAGCTTTGAAGCTGCAGCTAAGCCACAGCAAACATTCTGGTTTCAGAAAGCGGGAGATGTTAAACAGGTTGCACACCCTCAGATTCTCACACACCCACTCACAGACTCACTGACGCCCTTATGCACCCACTCACAGACCCGTGCACACACTGAGGCACCCACTAAAACAATGATGCACGCACACTCACACCCAGCAGATACTTTCACAGCCACTCTCAGCCCCAGATACGCTCTCTCACATCTATTCTGACACTCAGAGAGGCTGTGGCCAACTTCTGCCACAAACGGCCAAAGGGCTGTGCAGAGCATGGGGTTGGGTGGTTAGGGGCGTTGGCTGCAGGAACTGGCTGCAGGCCAGCCGTTGTGGACAACCCCTACTGCAGATAGGCGAATGCCGTGCACGGTGCAAGGTTGGGTGCTTATAGGGGGTTGGTCTCAGGGCCTGGCGCTCCGTGTGTGACAGTGGTTGGATTAACGTATAGTAATGAAAATTACTATATGTTAAAAAAACATAGAAAGTCACTGAAAAAACAGAGGTTACAGGGACGTTAAAGTTAGGAAATAGAATTAAAAAAACAGAGAAACTCACTTAAAAAACAAAGGTTACAGAGACGTTATAGTTAGGCTCACATTTTAAACTACGAAACCATAGAAATTCACCAGTTATAGTTAGCGTTACCTCAAGTAACTGTAACTCGTGCGCTAAGGTAACTATAACTCACGCCCCTGCCATGCACTGCTAATTAACCCACAAATTACGACACTCATAACATCTTTGATAAGATCATTGATAATATCAATGTGATATTTGCAGTAACATTTTGGATGAAAAAACTGTGCATGGCGGAGCAATTTTGAAAGAGGAAGGTGTCGGTGGGATCTCATTATCCTAATGAGGCTGCTAGGTTCAGGCTGCAGCATCAACTGAATTGAGGGGGACTGAGTCCAATCCCACACCATCTGACACACCATCTGACAACTGTCGGCCTAATCCATTTCCAGCCAGCTAACAGCGCCTCACACCTGTCCAAGAGCAGAGATGATTCGTGGCAACCGGGCGCATGACAAGATGACTTCTCAGGGAAATCGTGGTGTATCACATCTCATCCTTTTCTCTCAGTTACAGTAGTCTCACACATGCAAAGACAAACAGAGGCAGAAAATGGTTCAATAGGATTTATTGAAACAACTGTGTCTTAGATAAAATGGCATGAATTGCAATAATTAGAATGATGAAACATGCTAGAGGCAAAATGGTGACAAGAAAAGTGAAACATAGGAAAAGTCCCACCATGTCACTATGCATAATATTTGCGGATCCTACCTAAGCTATGTTAGAGACAGCATGATAAGTCCTAATCCGCCCTTCAGGACACCCTGGGAATACATCATCCCCTATACCTGAGCAAAAGAAGCCTGTTGTCTGCAGAGACACCATCCCTATATAGGCCAGGGAATAAGTAGTCTTAGCAAGCAATCAATCAGCATGTGGTTGTAGTCATCTGGCTGGATGTCCCTCTAACATGCATGGGACAGAGAAGTGTTTTTATAATAAAACAGCTGATGTTCTGAGAAAATGTCCCCAAGTAAGGATGTGTGTGTTTCTGTGAACATTGGAGATGCCATTTACTACTTGGTCCGGCAACCCTATCTCGCTGCAGCCTTGAGGAAAGCACAAAGTGACAAGAATGTCTTGCTAAGAAGCGCAGTGCTTTCTTAGATGAAAAAACAACTAGATAAAGAAAATAAAACATCACCACAATGTGACAGATTCTAAAACAATAAAAATAAAGCAGAATAAAATGTAACTATGCTAAAGGGCACAAACAGCAGGCTTAGATGCTAAAATAACGTGCCCAAAGACAGCGTTAAAATGTATATACAACAAAGTAGGTGTGCATCTTTGTATCAGCAACAAGTCATTTGCTATTCAAATGCTCTTGTTCCTAAGACCAAATCCAAACACTGTCTGACTCCTTCCTGACTCCTTGCTGGGGCACAGACACACATGTGTGCTACCAAACAAGGCCAAGCATTGTTTGGATTTTTTCTTACCCTCAGAAAAAATCTAAACAGCACATGGCTCCTCGTGTAAATCACCGGTACACATCTGTAACCCATCTAGGAACCCAGATGATGTTTGGATTTTTTCTTAACCTTAAAATAAAATCTAAACAACACCTGGCTCCAGAGCGAGACACAGACACACACACACACACATCTGTGCCCCTTCAAGGAACCTAAGTGCTGCTTGGAGTTGCTTTATCATCAGAAGAAATCCAAACACTGCTTATCTGCTTGTTAGGGAGCAGACACATACAAAGACACATCTACACTGTTCGAAATATTTTCTTATCTGTAAAAATCCAAACAGTGCATGTTTCCTAAGGGGGGCGTGTGCACAAACACACACATACATGCACAGTGTGTGTACGCACACACACACTTCTGCACCAGTGAGTAGCCCACACCAGCACTTACCACCTTATTGGGGCACAGAAAAACATGGCTGGATCTAGGATTGTCTTGCACAGAGGTAAACCTAACAACTGCAGTCAATTCTGAACACTAGACATGAGGCAGACTTCTAGGTGGTGTGACTTGTTTAGATACTTCCACTTTTTCTTAACCAGAATGCCTTCCAAATGTCAAGCATTAGATTAAAACATGAATTTCCTCACATTTCTGCTACAGGAGGTTTTAACGTTTGTAAAACTCCCACCATTCAGTGTTCTCAAGTTTCCAGCAATAAAAACAGTAACTCACCAGTAAATGAGCCTAATGTAACTGACAGGAACAGGCCAAATATCTGAAGTTAGTATATTGATAATTTTGTTTCCACATGGTCACAATTATGGCTTAATCCTATCCCGTGCAATAAGCTCACCCACACATGTGTGAGAACATTGGATGAATAGACATTTACCACCTTGCCCGAACTTAGATAGTTTTACTTGAAAACCTATGTTAAGATCTCTTACCACCAATGGGAGAAGTTATGTTGTCAATCAATAGATACACCATTAAATGGACATAGCTGCAAGAGAAATCAGAGATTCTATCCAAGATTGAAACAATGGTTATGCTTGAAACTGAGAACTTTCAACTGGCCACAACCATGGAAAAATGGCAGTGGTCAGAGATTGTAATGATTTGTTGTTCAGTACTATCAGAGAGTATTCGTACCAAGAAGTTAAAAAGATTTCAAGAAAAAATAAAAACTCCTCAGTGTCCTGGCATAACAAGTACTGCAGTAAAGCTAAAGACAACCTGGTAACTGTATTTAAACCAAACTCTAAAGAGTGTCTAAAAATTGCTAGGAAGATATATAAAATCACAGTAGCCAAGGCAAAAACAAATTGGGAAAATCCTCTCTAGAAGGACTTTTTTGCAGCCACAAAAAATCAAGACAACAAGGCGTTTGGGGAATTAGTAGCAATGGGATCTTCTAAAGCTGCATACAGCAGATGATATTTTATCCAGACACAGGGGTGGGTTGACCACTTTAGCTCTCTGTATAGTCAAGATGTTACCACTATTATGGCTGACTCTGTAGATATTTACCTACTGACAATGTTTAAAGATTCAATTTCTTTGATTATCTCAATGATAATCTTCAGGCCATTAAAAGTGTCACTCCAAGGAAAGATCCCTGGCCTGATAAAATACTGGGAGATCTTTATTTGGCACACCCAGAAATGTGGACCCACTATGTCAACTGTATCTCCAACTCTATCCTTCAGTGAGCTTAGCTGCCTAATACATGGAATGCAGCAGAAATAATCCCCCTATAAAAGAAGGCTCCCTGTGATTATTAAATAATTACCAGCTCATCAGTCCACTTTGAAAGCCTGCAGAAGTTGTTCTGTGGGCAGATACTGAACCAACTTCAGGACTGGATCGGGAGCAACAATATATTATCAACATTTTAGGCAGGGTTCCGGACAGGTACGAGCACCATTGATCAGGTCTTCCAGTTTTGTACTATCTACAGGAAGACCGTTTTGATCAGTAAGAGCTGCTTGTATGTGGCCTTTGTTGATCTATATCGGGCCTTTGACCTGATCCCTAGAGTGAAGGTATGGACTGCGCTGGATGAAATGGGTCTCCAAGCTAATTTGTTGTCCATAACAGTACAGCTTCCTTTGCATAATTTTGCACGAGTTAGTTGGGGAAAGGATGGCCATTTTACAAAGCACATGAAACTTTAGGGGGGGTCAGGCAGGGGTGTGCTTTGGCCACCACCCTTTCCCCCTCTATATCAATGGAGAAATAGACTTCTTGAACAGGGATGGGTACAACACACCCAAAATAAGATGACAGAGGGTTTCAACCCCCATGTTTGCAGACGACACCCTTCTTCTATCGGAGACCACATTTCGCTTGCAGCAGCTATCAAGCTATTTTTATTCATTCTGTCTAGGAAGAGGAACAGAGCTCAACAGATCAATGAACTGTAATGCTGCCAGAGCCCCAAAAGTAAGGTTATAAAGAGGAAATGTAGAGATTGAACAAGTCCAAAATTATGATTATCTGGGAATAAGACTAACCCAGAACTTGTCTTGGTCAACCCAAATCCAGAAAAGTCAAACAAGTCTCATACACTATTCTGCCACATAGTGAAAATGTATAAAAGTACACCCTCAAAAGAATTATCCTCTGCCCTCAAGATTAATAACGTTAAGGCTCAAGGGGCAGCAATTTATGGAGTAGAACTCCAGTTTAAAGCTTGCCTCTGATATTTTTTAAGTGTTTTATTTTTAATCTTGCTATATTTGCTCTGTTTGCATGCATATTCTTGTCTCTGGTAGTCCCCGCCAGTAAGAGCCAGGACTGCCATTTTTTGGTTGACACTCTAGTTGTCATGGGGAGGGACATAAATTTGATCAGGCTGGTGCAACCAGGCCGACCTTCTGGTGGGTCCTGCAAGAAGTAGGGGTTCCCAGTTACTTATGTGATATTTTTGTGAGGGTGCAAAGCAACAATTATGCGCAGGCTAGGTGTGGGCAGGCTGGTGAGTTGACAGAGCCATTCCTTGTAACCAGAGGGGTAAGGTAGGGGGGTGTACTTGCTGCAACGCTATTTTCACTCTATATTAATGGTCTTATTAATTTCTTAGACCAGCCCGATATTGATGTTCCAAAGTTGACGAACACGAGGATCCCTGCCCTCATGTTTGCCGACGACACTCTCCTCCTCTCTAAGTACCCCCGGGGCATCCCAAAACTTCTGCACCTCTTTGAGAAATTTTGTATTGAATGGGGTCTTGAAATTAATATGGGTAAAACCAAATATATGATACTGAACCCAGGTCATACAACCAGGGCAAACATGACCTTAGCAGGGAGCCGCTTGGACAGAGTATACACCTTCTCTTGCCTGGCATTATTTTATTTGAACATCTAGGTTGGCAGGCAAACATCACGTAATGCAGGCTAAAACGTGAGCAAGCTGTATGAAGCATAATCAGGATGTCGCATAGCTCTCAGTTTCACCCCATACAGTCGGTCCTGCAGGTATTCCTTCTTCAAGCCCTGGGGACAGCCATCTGTGGAGCACAGCGGTGGGGTAATTTGGGTGCTTCTGCCCTAGATTTAGTGGAAAATCGATTTATGCATTTATTGGTCAGCATTCCATTCAGTAATCCCCTGCTTCCCCTTAGATTAGATCTAGGGGTGTGATGGCTACCAGAAAAGATAGGTCTGTGGCCAATTCTTGATTGGAGGAGGATTTGGGCTATCCAAGAGCTCCAGTCCATTGTGAAGGCCTAGAAGAAATTCAGCCGTAAGGGCTCCTGTAATGTTCCCTGGATTACGTATGTGACAGCTACCTTGGGAATGATTGGGCTGGCCAGTCTACCGAATATGCCGGGAGAGGCAAGGCTGACTTCGAAGTTCAATACCAAATCAGCCTATTGGCAGCTTAGAGATTCTCCAATGCATTCCCAGGCAAGTCGAGGCACTTTGAGTGATGCTTTCTTTACAATTAAAGATGTGTTTAAAGAGAAGTCTTCCTGGATGAGATACAGCCCTCCTCAGCTAGGTGATTATTTTTTCTATTTCACTTTGGATCTTTACCTCTCTGCTTGTTCACTGCTAAGTGGACCAAATCTCAGAGAGTTGAAGACTGGTGGTGCCCGGCTTGTGCCGCCCCCAAAGAGACTTTAGCACACATGCTGTCTTTCTGTTCAGCCTACAAGAAGAGGAGGCACTGTTGGATAATTCCGCTATGTCAGAATCTGGAGATTAGAGATTTTAGAGTTGCATTAAGGATGCTTAAAACTGATACCAGCAAGCCATTAATTTTTGCACTTACCCATTATCTGTGGGCCATGTGGAGAATTAGGGCAAATATATGTTTTTCTACTGAGAACCAATCAGTGCTGCTAACCTAATGTGTGTGATATAATGATTGCATTTAGTATCATTTACTATAGCCCGATTGCTGATGATTAACAATTTCTTTTACTCTCCATATCCCCAAGCATATTGAACTACTGCAATTATATTATTAGTAATATAATGCATATAGGACTGTTTTATAGAAGTTGTTTTATTTTAGATTTTCAGCATTATGTTTATACTATTTATCTCTTGTGTCTTATTTATATTCTATTGTGCATTTTTATGTGCTTTTAAGGCCACCGAGCCGAAATAGAGGTTTTTGAAATGAGCTATTACCCAATGATCCTAGAGTTGCAATGGTACCTCAATTTTTATGCTCTTCGGATGCTGGGAATACTCTAATATCAGTAGGCTCGCTGCTCTACTGAAATATGGGCCTATTGATGTTATATCTCTTATGAACCACTCTGTGAAAATTAGCTATTACTAGAATCAGGTAATTGGGATGTACTATTTGTCACAGAAACATGCACTACCACCGAGTCGGCGATGGATCTAAATGCAGCCTGCTGAGTGGATATAAGGCCCTTCATAGACCTAGGCTGAGTAAAAAGGGAGGTGGAGTGGGCATCCTCTACCAGGAAAAGTGGGATTTTAATTCTATGACATTGGTTGATTTGGATGGTATAAGGGTGTTAGGCTTTAAATTAAAGACTATGAGGGGCTGCACCTTTGCATGTTGCAGACCCCCTAACTCCTCAATCTTGCATCTACACTCCTTTATAGAGATGCTCCCTAATCTGGCTCTTTCCCATACAAATATTTTATCTTGGGAGATTTTAATCTTTGGGTGGAAAGTGAATCTGATTCCCTGGGCAAGGAATTGTGGAGAGTGTGTGAGATTGCTGATCTTCAGCAACTGGTCTATGGCCCCACTCACCACGTGCGGGGCATACTCTTGATCTCATTTTCTCCACAGAGGGGTTAATTTCTCTGAATGAGGTGTCCTCTCTATGCTGGTCCGATTGTACTTCTATCGTTTAGTCTATCTGTGCAGAAACCCCTACCCCTGAAAAAGAAAGGCTAGGAAATTTGGTAGACCTACCAGAGTTTGGTATAAACTTTCTAAGCCTCCACAGGGAATGGGCTCTGTCCTGACTAAGTCACTCGATCTTAAGAACTCTATCAACACTAATTACGATATCCTCGAGGATGAAATTGTCACAATGCTCGATTAAGTGATTCCACTTACACAACAGAGACCGAGGACTCACCATTCTGCCCCATGGTAAAATGAGATTCCAAGAGCCATTAAACTATCCTCTAGGCAGTTAGAAAGGAAATGGGGCCGCTGTTATGTAGAACAGGATAGACTAGCGCTGAAGGATGTTCTGAACAACTATAAAAAGGAGATAAAAGAAGTAAAGGCTGAATTTTACACTAATTCAATTTTAGCAGCCTTTAACAGCGTGAAAAAAAATCTTTGAGATGTTCTGTGATTTGTCCAATTCCCATTGTATAAAACAAGACATAATTCCATCACATAAATTATGTGATGAATTGGCGGTTTTCTTTGAAAAGAAGATTAAAACATCTTTGAGGATATTGATGGTTCTTCCATGAAGGGACTGCCTTCCCTTCTTGAAGACACTTCTTGGGCGGCCGTCCCCAAGATGGAAAGACTGTTATGGAGACAGATTACAATCTGGACAGGAAATGTAACTGTAGAATAGACTGCTTCGATGCTATATCGGAAGAGACCTTTTTCAGTATAGCAATGTCCATCATGTTGGGATCACCACTGGATCCCTTTCCGGTGAGCCAATGGAAAGAATGGGCGGATGATTTACTGCATTCAATGCGGTTTCTTTGTAATCAACTCAGGACAGGTGCCTGGCAAATGGTCACAGTTACACCCGTTTGGAAAAATCCCGCAGCTGATCCAGCAGTATTCAGTAATTACACGCCCTTCCTTTTCCTGTGAAGATACTAGAACGCTATGTTAGCAGGACCATCTCCCAATGTCTGGAAATGTACTCATTACTGGAGGAAGAACAATTTAGGTTTAGGCCTTGTCATGGGACAGAGTCAGCCCTCTTGAGAGAGATGGATGAGATATGTGAACATTTGATGAGGATCGGTCCGTGGTACTGATTCTGCTGGATTTGCCAGCATCTTTTCACACAGTTCACCATAACACCCTAGTTGCCAGATTATGGCCCTTTGGTGTTGGAGGTACTGTGTTGGAATGGATAGAATCTTACTTGTGGGATCTCTGCCAGGTGGTGGTTTTGCATCCCATTCGCTCAGAATTTAGGCCCATCCAACAGGGATCCATCAAAGATCTGTGTTCAGTCCGTTTTTATTTAATATCTATCTGCAGCTGCTGATCTCTATGATCATAGCGCATAACATGTTAGTGATCAACTATACAGATGATACGCAGTTGATCCTATCTTTCAATTGGAATCAGCAGGTTATGATCTTTCTTTCAGGGATGAATGATTGATATTGTGAAATGGATACATCTAAATTCTCTTAAATTGAATGGTAATAAAACTAAGTTTCTTTATTGCTCAGCTAATAAGATTCAGCTGCCGCTATCCCAAAATCTATGGCCTCTCCCAACAAAAGTGGAAATGCAGCCTTTAGAAGCTGTGCACAACCTGGGGGATATCTTTGATGCTCAGCTCTCACTGGAAACACATGTGAACAGAGAGGCTGGTGTATGCTTTGCGCTATTTCGCGGCTTCAGGAAACTATTTTCAGTGTTGCCTCCTCATGCAAACTCTCTAACTGCACGTGGCGTCATATTTAGTCGGCTCAATTACTGCAATGCCATCCTCCTTGCAGCTCCTAATTTTTGATGAAGAGACTTCAAAGAGTGTAGACAGCTGATGCAAAACTAACACTGAATTTGCCTAGAAGAACATCTGCCTCCAATTCTCTGAGGAAAGTCCACTGGCTTCCGCTGCAACAGAAGATTCATTTTAGGTCTCTGTGCATTGTGTTTCGAGCTTTGTAGGGGACAGGACAGGTACTATGGCAGTGTAGGTTGATTCGATCTGTTCCCAAGAGGCACCTGCGATCTGCCTCTGCCAACCTTGCTCAGTTACAGAGATTCTGTAAAAATAGACATGGAGGGCGAGCCTTTCTGTTGCCCAACTATGGAACAGGCGCCCTGCCACCCTGAGGATGCATACAGATTTGCTTGGATTTAGGAAAGCCCTGAAAACCTGACTTTTCCTCAAATATTGACTTTAGGTGGTTTTACTCTGTTTTTCCTCATAGAGAGATGGCTTGTGTTAGCACCAGGATACCAGTTTTTGGTCACAGTGCATTCTATAAGTGCAATATAATAAGTTGGTGGGCATACTGACTGCAATCTACTATCAGTGACTGAGAATGGATTTTTGAGATCACTTCAAGCTCTGTCACAGAGTACCCCCATGATTCTTATATGTCGGTATTTGTCATACAAATTAAAATGAAGATATGTAATCAAAATTTGTTCTACTGTTATCACCTATGGACCACAAATGAATTGTCTGAAAATAGAGAGAGCAATAAGGACCTCCTAAAGTTACCTGGTAGTTCCAAAGCCCCTTAGCTATGTTTTATAATGTCAACTCTGTCAAAAATGGGTCTTGAAAGATTTTGCTTCTGCTCAGAGGAACTGGTGTGTAGGAGGCTGGCCTAGCTTATAGTGGGAACCTGATGGTACTTACACCTTGTGCCAGGTCCAGTTATCCCTTATTAGTAGATTAGTAGTGTTCTAGCAGCTTAGGCTGATAGAGGTAGCTATAGCAGAGCAGCTTAGGCTGAACTAGGAGACATTCAAAGCTCCTACTATACCACTTATATCATTGAGCACTATATCATAAGAAACACAATACCCAGAGTTACTAAAAATAATACTTTATTTTAGTGACAATGTGTCAGAAATATCTCAGAGGATATACTCCCTTAGGAGGTAAATAAAATACACAAAATATACACACAAACCAAAATCAGGTAAGTAAACAGTTAGAAAAGTAGTGCAAACACTGTAGAATACAGTAGGATGCAGTAGGCCTAGGGGCAATGCAAACCATATACTAAGAAAGTGGAATGCGAACCACTTAGGGACCCCAGGCCTAGTGTAGTGTGTAGAGGGTCACTGGGAGTGTAAGAAAACTCTAAGGGTGTCCAAGATACCCCACCCCAAGACCCTGAAAAGTAGGAGTAAAATTAACCTTCTTCCCCAGAAAGACAGTAAGGTCGAGATAGGGGATTCTGCAAAGGCAACAACTGACTGCAAAGCACTGAAGATGGATTCCTGGACCTGAGGACCTGTAAAGGAAGGGGACCAAGTCCAAGAGTCACACAAGTGTCCGGGGGGGCAGGAGCCCACTAAACCCCTGATGAAGGTGCAAAAGGGCTGCCTCCTGGTGGAAGAAGCTAAAGATTCTGCAACAACGGAAGGTGCCAGGAACTTCTCCTTTGGTCAGAAGATTTCCCACAGCATGCTGGAGGATGCAGAATTGTTTCCACGCCGAAAGACCACAAACAAGCCTTGCTAGCTGCAAGATTCACAGTTAAAGAAAATGGGTGCTGCCCGGGCCCCGGAATGACAAGGAGGTCGCCCCTTGGAGGAGGAGACAGTGGGGGTGCTCAGCAGCACAGAGAGCCCATGCAGAAGCAGGCAGAATCCACAGAAGCACTTGAACAGTCATTCAAAAAATCTGAACATGGCGGTCGTCTCAACACAACAAAAGAGGGTATCACGAAGTCGGTGGTCAACTCAGCGATTTGAGTAATGCAGGACAGAGTGTTTGGGACCTGGGCTATGCTGTGCACGAAGGATTCCTTTCAAAAGTGCACAGAAGCCCTAGCAGCTGAAGATCACATAGTAAACAGGATTACTGTCTGGCGTGGGGAGGCAAGGAATTAACCTCCACCAAATTCGGACAGAAGGACCACTGGACTGTCGGGGTCACTTGGATCCAGCTCCTTTGTTCCAGGGACCACGCTCGTCAAGATGAGAGGGGACCCAGAGGACTGGTGATGCAGAAGTTTGGTGCCTGCATTAGCAGGGGGAAGATTCCGTTGATCCACAGGTGATTTCTTCTTGGCTTCCAGTGCAGGGTGAAGGCAGACTCCAATAACCACACCTTCTGTCCTGGGTGGTACTGGGTCAGGACAGCTTTCTGATCATGCCATTGCTTTTGCAGCTCCTGGCTGGCCTGAAGGTTTTTACTGGCCTTTTTCATGTACTCAGCCATTCTTGATCTTGGGCCAAGTACATAGTCCACAATGTCCTGTTTAGGAGCTTTTAAAGGTTGTTCCCAACCCTCCTTAACAAGTGCAAGGGGACCTCTCACAGGGTGTCCAAAGAGGAGTTCAAAGGGGCTAAAGCCCACTCCTTTCTGGGGTACCTCCCTGTAAACAAAAAGGAGGCAAGGTAACAGGACATCCCATCTCCTTCTGAGTTTTTCAGGGAGTCCCATTATCATACTTTTGAGAGTTTTAATAAACCTCTCAACCAGACCATTTGTTTGTGGATGGTAAGGAGTAGTGAACTTTTATGTTACACCACACTCCTTCCACATAGCTTTGAGGTATGCAGACATGAAGTTACTATCTCTGTCTAACACCACTTCCTTAGGGAAGCCCACTCTGGAAAAGATCCCCAGGAGGGCCTTTGCCACTGCAGGAGCTGTAGTGGTCCTTAAGGGGGTTGCTTCAGGATACCTAGTGGCATGGTCCACTATCACAAGGATAAACCAATTGCCTGAAGCTGTTGGAGGTTCAAGGGGGCCAACTATGTCAACCCCTACCCTTTCAAAGGGCACCCCAATCAGAGGAAGTGGAATTAAGGGGGCCTTTGGTGTGCCACCAGTCTTGCCACTGGCTTGGCAGGTCACACAAGAGCGACAAAACTCTTTAGTGTTCTCTGATATATGAGGCCCGTGAAACAATGGAACAAGTCTGTCCCAAGTTTTACTCTGACCCAAATGTCCAGCCAAAGGAATGTCATGTGCCAAGGTAATAAGAAACTCCCTATACTGCAAAGGGATGACCAATCTTCTGGCAGCTCCAGGTTTAGTGTCCCTTGACTCAGTATACAGGAGGTTGTCTTCCCAATACACCTTATGGCTATCACTGACATCCCCATTCTACTCTTTGACAGCTTGCTGTCTCAAACCCTCTAGTGTGGAACAGGACTGCTGTGCTACACTCAGCTCTTCCCTAGCAGGCCCCCCTGCACCCAAAAGCTCAGCAGTGTCTGCCGCCAGCTCATCTGGTGTAGGTTCTGCACAGGGAGAGGATTCCTCTTCCTCAAAAGGGGAATCTTCTGGAGAGGGAGGGATAGTGGGCAAGGATTTACCCTTACTACCCCTAGCTTTTGGGAGCACTTGGTCCATTGTTCCAGGATCCAAATTCCCCTGACCTTTTTGCTTCTTGGTCTGATGCCATGTTAAAGCAAAAATATATGCCCAGGAATGCCCAGCATTGCTGCATGAGCCTCCAACTCTACTTCAGCCCAAGCTGATGTCTCCAAATCATTGCCTAGTAAGAAATCTTCAGGTAATTCAGTGGCTACCACAACTTTCTTTGGACCAGTAACCCCCCCACCCCCCAGTTGAGATACACAACAGCCATGGGGTGTCTAAGTGTGGTATTGTGAGCATCAGTCACTTGGGACTGCTGACCAAGTAGGTGTTGATCAGGGTGAACCAGTTTCTCTATAACCATAGTTACACTGGCTCCTGTGTCCCTGTAGGCCTCAACCTCAACACCATTTATTAGGGGTATTTGCTTGTACTTATCCATATTAAGGGGACAAGCAACCAAGGTGGCAAAGTCAATACCACCATCAGAGACTAAAACAGCCTCTATGGTCTCCCTAACAACACCAACCCCAACTACACTACCAATGGTGAGCCCAGCTACACCCTTTGTTTGGCTATTTGTAGTAGACTTCCCACCACCACTGCTATTACTAGGGGCACTAGAGGTTGCAGTTGGGGTTGTGGTAGTGGGAGCCTTGGTGTTTTTCTTTGGACAAGTGGCATCACTTGCCCAATGGCCTTTTACTTTACATAAATAACACCATGGCTTTTTTCTGATTGTGGGAAGAGGATTTGGACCCACCACCCACAGAGGATTTTTGTGGGCCTGATGAAGACTCAGAATGTTTTTTATCTTTGTCCTCACCCTTGTCAGAAGACTTACCATCCTTCTTCTTGCAATCCTTGTCACCCCCTGTATGAACTTTTCTATTCACTCTTGTTCTGACCCATATGTCTGCCTTCTTTCCCAATTCTTGGGGAGAGGTCAGATCTGAGTCTACCAAGTACTGGTGCAACAAATCAGACACACAATTGTTCAAAATATGCTCTCTCAGGATTAGATTATGCAGGCTTTTATAGTCAGTCACCTTACTGCCATGTAACCAACCCTCCAAGGCAAGGCCTTCAGTGAACAGTCTACAAAGTCTGTCCAGTTTTGAGAGGACTCTTTTCTGGTGTCTCTGAACTTAATCCTGTATTGTTCAGTGGTTAAGCCAAATCCATCCAAGAGTGCATCTTTCAAAACTTTGTAGTTAGTAGCATCACTTTCTCTGACAGTAAGGAGACTATCCCTACCCTTACCAGTGAAAGATAGCCACAAGACAGCAGCCCACTGCCTTTGAGGGACCAACTGTACCATACAGGCCCTCTCAAGTTCAGCAAACCACTTGTCAATGTCATACCCCTCCTTGTAAAGGGGACTATCTTATGCAGGTTTCTGGAATCCTGCTCTCTCACAGGATTGCTATCAAAAACACTGCTGCTGCCACCATGGGGAACTAACCACAACCTCTGCCTTTCCCTCTCTACATCCAGAGAGTCCCTGTCGAAAGCCAGCTGCTGCTGTTTTAGCTTCAACATGGCCTCTTCCAACCTCAGCTTTCTGAGTTCCCTTTCCATCAGGTTATCCTCAGGGTGGGAGGCTTGGGAATTCTGTGACACAGAAGAAATGTGTGAATTGGCAGAGTGAGACCT
Organism: Pleurodeles waltl; assembly: GCF_031143425.1. Lineage (NCBI taxonomy): Eukaryota > Metazoa > Chordata > Amphibia > Caudata > Salamandridae > Pleurodeles > Pleurodeles waltl. The sequence goes on from NC_090438.1 coordinate 668,579,416, forward strand.
GTCCCTAACTGGCTGGACTCTAGTAACCTGGCCTTTAGGAGTGAAAGGTGCCCTTGTAGTGTGTGACCCCCTCCCACTACCAGTGTCACTAGATGGCCTGTTATCCAGCAGGTCCTTGGAAGAACCCTCCCCAGCATCCTCAGGGGACTCCTCTGAGTCTGGCTGGGTACCCCCTCCTCTACCTCCTGATCCTGGGATGGGCCAGACTGGTTCTGGTCACTTTCTAGGAGAAGGCTAAGGAGAAGATCTTTTGTTGGATTCTTTCCAATACTTATGCCTCTTTCAATGCAGAGACCCCTCAAACTTTTAAAGTTTAAACTACCATAAGTTGCCTGGACAACTGTGGGAGTAAGTTGTACTGCAGGTATGATTGTTAGAAAGGGTTCAGGACAGAGAGAATAAAGTTTAGAAACTTTTAGAGAAAAGAGAAAAACTTTTTTAAACTTTTCAAAACTTTTGAAATCTTTTCGAAAACGTTTTAGAAAGTTTAGAGAAGGAAAGTTAAACTGTTTAGGTTAATGGTGTATATTCTGAAGTATCTGGTATATGTTTGTCTTATGAAAAGCACCAATGACAAAGTGGTAAAGCAGTTACAAGTACGTATTCCACAGCTGCATCACCAATGTAGGAGGCTGGCCTGGCTTATAGTGGGTACCTGATGGTAGTTACACCTTGTACCGGGTCCAGTTATCCCTTATTAGTAGATTAGTAGTGTTGTAGCAGCTTAGGCTGATAGAGGTAGCTATAGCAGAGCAGCTTAGGCTGAACTAGGAGACATGCAAAGCTCCTACTATACCACTTATATAGCACTATATCATAAGAAACACAATACTCAGAGTTACTAAAAATAAAGGTACTTCATTTTAGTGACAATGTGTCAGAAATATCTCAGAGGATATACTCCCTTAGGAGGTAAGTAAAATACACAAAATATACACACAAACCAAAATCAGATAAGTAAACAGTTAAAAAAGTAATGCAAACCTTGTAGAATACATTAGGATGCAATAGGCCTAGGGACAACGCAAACCATATACTAAGAAAGTGGAATGCAAACCACTTAGGGACCCCAGGCCTAGTGTAGTGTGTAGAGGGTTGCTGGGAGTGTAAGAAAACACTAAAGGTGTCCAAGATACCCCACCCCAAGACCCTGAAAAGTAGGAGTAAATTTACCCTACTTCCCCAGAAAGACAGTAAGGTCGAGATAGGGGATTCTGCAAAGGCAACAACTGACTGCAAAGCACTGAAGATGGATTCCTGGACCTGAGGACCTGTAAAGGAAGGGGACCAAGTCCAAGAGTCACGCAAGTGTCCGGGGCTGCAGGAGCTCACTAAACTCCGGATGAAGGTGCAAAAGGGCTGCCTCCTGGTGGAAGAAACTAAAGATTCTGCAACAACGGAAGGTGCCAGGAACTTCTCCTTTGGTCAGAAGATTTCCCACGGCGTGCTGGAGGATGCAGAATTGTTTCCACGCCAAAAGACCTCAAACAAGCCTTGCTAGCTGCAAGATTCACAGTTAAAGAAAATGGGTGCTGCCCGGGCCCCGGAAAGACAAGGAGGTCACCCCTTGGAGGAGGAGACAGAGGGGGTGCTCAGCAGTACAGAGAGCCCATGCAGAAGCAGGCAGCATCCACAGAAGCACTTGAACAGGCATTCAAAAAATCTGAACATGGCGGTCGTCTCAACACAACAAAAGAGGGTACCACGAAGTCGGTGGTCAACTCAGCGATTTGAGTAATGGAGGACAGAGTGTTTGGGACCTGGGCTATGCTGTGCACGAAGGATTCCTTTCAAAAGTGCACAGAAGCCCTAGCAGCTGCAGATCACACAGTACACAGGATTACTGTCTGGCGTGGGGAGGCAAGGACTTACCTCCACCAAATTCAGACAGAAGGACCACTTGACTGTTGGGGTCACTTGGATCCAGCTCCTTTGTTCCAGGGACCATGCTCGTCAAGATGAGAGGGGACCCAGAGGACTGGTGATGCAGAAGTTTGGTGCCTGCGTTAGCAGGGGGAAGATTCAGTCGATCCACGGGTGATTTCTTCTTGGCTTCCAGTGCAGGGTGAAGGCAGACAGCCCTCAGAGCATGCACCACCAGAAAACAGTTGAGAAAGTCGGAAGGATTAGGCGCTACAATGTTGCTGGTAGTCGTCTTGCTACTTTGTTGCGGTTTTGCAGGCATCCTGGAGCGGTCAGCGGTCGATCATTGGCAGAAGTGGAAGAGAGAGATGCACAGGAACTCTGGTGAGCTCTTGCATTCGTTATCTGAAGAGAAACCCACAGGAGAGACCCTAAATAGCCCTCAGAGTAGGAATGGCCACCTAACCAGGTAAGCACCTATCAGGAGGGGTCTCCACTGTGCCCTCACACCTCTGCATTCAAGATGGCAGAGTTCTGGGACACACTGGAGGAGCTCTGGGCACCACCCTTAGGGTGGTGATGGACAGGAGAGTGGTCACTCCCCTTTCCTTTGTCCAGTTTCGTGCCAGAGCAGGGACTGGGGGATCCCTGAACCGGTGTAGACTGGATTATGCAAGGAGAGCACCATCTGTGCCCTTCAAAGCATTTCCAGAGGCTGGGGGAGGCTACTCCTCACCAGCCCTTAACACCTATTTCCAAAAGGAGAGGGTGTAACACCCTCTCTCAGAGGGAATCCTTTGTTCTGCCTTCCTGGGACTGGGCTGGCCAGAACCCAGGAGGGCAGAAACCTGTCAGAGGGTTGGCAGCAGCGGTAGCTGCAGAGAAAACCCCAGCGAGCTAGTTTGGCAGTACCCGGGGTCCATGCTGGAGCCCCGGGGATGCATGGGATTGGCACCCCAATACCAGATTTGGCATGGGGGACAATTCCATGATCTTAGACATGTTACATGGCCATATTCAGAGCTACCATTGTGAAGCTACATATAGTTATTGACCTATATGCAGTTCACACGTGTAATGGTCTCCCCCCACTCACAAAGTCCGGGGTAATTGCCCTGAACAATGTGGGGGCACCTTGGCTAGTGCCAGGGTGCCCTCACACTTGGTAACTTGGCACCTAACCTTCACTAGGTGATGGTTAGACATATAGGGGACTTGTAAGTTACTTAAGTGCAGTGTAAAATGGCTGTGAAATAACGTGGACGTTATTTCACTCAGGCTGCAGTGGTAGTGCTGTGTAAGAATTGTCGGAGCTCCCTATGGGTGGCAAAAGAAATGCTGCAGCCCATAGGGATCGCCTGGAACCCCAATACCCTGGTTACCTAGGTACCATATACTAGGGAATTATAAGGGTGTTCCAGTGTGCCAATTAGAATTGGTGAAAATGGTCACTAGCCTGCAGTGACAATTCTAAAAGCAGAGAGAGCATAAACACTGAGGTTCTGGTTAGCGGAGCCTCAGTGATACAGTGAGGCACCACACAGGGAACACATATAGGCCACAAACTATGAGCACTGGGGTCCTGGATAGCAGGATCCCAGTGACACATACAAAAAAACTGACCCACGAGTAAAAATGGGGGTAACATGCCAGGCAAGATGGTACTTTCCTACATGGTGTCAACTTCAGGGAAGTTTTTAAGGATATCTAATGGAATTCTCTCCATGGAGAAATTGTATTAAATTGCAAGAGATGGGCTCTGGTCCAAAACTTTCAGACATTCAAATCTGCCGCCAAATATATGGCCTTTATGGACTTTGGTTCACTTCCCCTCAAAAAACGTTTTTTGCAATTCAGATATAGCAGCCTGAACACTTTATCAGTTTGCAAAAAATGGTCTTGTCTGGTGGATTCTACCTTGAACCAATGTAAAACCCATACATGTCTGGTATCCCTATGCTCAAGAGACTGACAAGTTCAAAACTGCCAGACAAGTCTTAGCAGCTACATGTGCCTGCATATAAAAAGAATTAAAAGAATTCCCAAGTTTTCTGAATAAATACTACACATCTGACAAATGTCATATTAAGCATGCTTTCCTGGCCATTCAGTCAAGGAGAGGGAGTTATGTTCACGGGCACACTGAACCCATAGGAAACCCATACCTATAAGGCACCCCCACCCACAGGAAACCAAGAGGAACAAAGATGGCTGGTCAAGCCTTGGCAGAAATATGTTGCTGTGTGAGGGAAATTGTTAAATATCTAACAAACACCATAATTAGAGTGTCCTACTAACCAGACAATAAGGTCAACAGAGGATTGGCTTGCACAAATAGATTCCTTACATCATACACAAATACATATTTCTGTATTTTCCATAGAGTTCTGAGTTTGATATCTGTCATCAAATGAATAGTACACCATAAAAAAGTGATTCTGCCACAACTTCAAGATAAGCAGTATAAGATAATTGACCATGCAGACTACAGTCCCTAAGGAAACCTACACTCTTCTGGTATTGATAGATTCCAGTCTCTCAGGGCAACATTTCCTTTGTTAGCATTCTGGGATTCTGTCCATTTGAGAAATGCAACAAAATATTGAGTACAATTGTTAAAAAAGTGAAAATATCCCCACATTACACCTTATATCTTTAGGCTACAATGAGGTATTGATGTGGGGGTTGCACATATGAACAGCTCTGAAAAAGCCAAAAAAAAACATGTAGCTTGTATGTCTTCACATAAAAATGGAAGAGTTACATCTACTTGAACAACAGAAAGCCATGTGTTTTAAAAATCAAATCTGGAACCTAGGAGTGCAAGCACCCCAGCAGTATAGGAGTTACTAAATACTTTTCTTATACTTCTTGTTCTGCTTTTATTGTTGAAAGCCAGCTTTCCAAAATGACTTAAGTGCTTGTTTTGGATAGAGTAAGACTCAGGCTAGCTTTCCTGCAGAAACTGGATTATTGAAGGGGGTGAAAATCCACTTGAAATAATAGCCACAATAACTATCATTGGATCAGGAAAAGCCTTTGAGCAGGAGCTGTGCAGCTCTGTGGGGCTCTGTGTTGGATTCAGTGGAACCTTCAGTTAAGCAGGGGGAAGTAGGCTCTGACTTCAGCCAAGAATCCAGGACTTTGATGATAGCCCGTGGGGGTCAGGGCTCACTCCCACAGTGACCACCATAGAGGACCAGGTCAAGGCTAGTTGGGCATGGTCAGCTAGAAAGCAGGAATGGCTTCTTGAACTTGTTGTATTCCTGTAGTTCACACTGTCCCTTGGAGTCACATCTGGGGTCCTGTGTTCAAGACAAGCAGGTCCAGTCATTCTTCAGGCTTCAGGCAGCAGGGCAGGCCTTCTCCTAAGTCTTTCTAGAACCAGCAGTGTTTTGATGAGGTTCTGGGATTGCCACTTTTATGCACAAGGCCAGCCTGTGGGTGAGGACCACCAGTTTGACTAACCCTAAAATGGGTTTGTTGGATAGCTATTTTAGCCATATTTTAGACATGTTATTTTAGCAAACTAGGTCTGCAGTTGTGCACTTTAGCCCAGTTCCATTTTATTCAGCATCACTTTATTTTTCTAGCAATAGCCACATTTGTGGTTTTGTTTTATTTCTCTCTATTTTGCTGACATCCATGACTCTTTCGCTGACTCATCTGCCTATACTGCAACAGAACTGTGAAGAGCATGTAAGCTGATACTTTGGCTTAAAATCAACTATTTCAGTCTTCCATGGAACTACCTATGGTTCTTTTTAACTGCACTTGCTTTTGTCCTTTGGATTGGGTTTGTCATTGTTTTCGTTTTACTTATACATGGGCATTACCTTCCTGAATGCTCTACAGTTGAACTGGTGGATGAGGTCTTAAAACCACATCTTTCATCACACAAATTCTGCAGAGACTTGTCCTTAGTGAACATTTCTGCCAAATTAATTGCTGATGGGATTGTTTGGGATAAAGTATTATTTGAAATATGTGGCCTGACAGAGGTTATTCAAATTTTGTATGTATTCAGACTTTCTACAAACAATGTAATTACACCCGGAGTAGTTTCTGATGATTGGGATGTGAAATAAGTTGATTCTATGATGTCTGATTTACAGCATTATGCAGTATTTGAAAATGAAGGTGTGTATCATTCCAAAGAAAATTATGGAAATATGTTCTGTTATAATTATTATGGACATCAATTCTTTCACAGAGCAAATACCCCAAAGACTATTTTTAATTATATCCAGTGGGAACACTGTCCGACTCCACCAGTGGAGAGTTCAAAAACGCATACTGAAAAGTTTGCATATTTTTCTGGGCACAATGTTAAAAATGCTGAGTCATATTATTTCAAATTGCCAGTGATGGAAAGTCAACATATTCTATTGACACACAAAATTGATTTATTCTGATTCCTTTGTTTTCCGGTTGGCTATAGAAGGCTATGATTACTGGTTGAAGTAGTTAGACTTGAAAAGTGTGTAGGGAACTAAACATTGGCAAATAAGGGGAAAGGAAGCTTTATTTAGAGCATGCCTTATACCTGTTCAAATTATATTTTTAAATGAAACAGTACAACAGAGAAGCTATTTAGGCTAGCAAAAATTAAGGAATTGAATGCGCCCAGTATTCCTACACCTGCAAAATTTTACAAATACATACAAAAATATAGAAATGCATCTGAAAATCAGCTCAATGAATGGGTCTAGAGTGGAACATTTAACATGTCACTTTCATGTCCAGGTGGGTGGTTATTGTGGCCAGTGGACACCAATTGGTGCCATAAACGGTTTGTAAACTCCACCGGGGGTTTTAGAACAAATAGTCCGGGACACTCACTATGTGTCCTCAAAACACTGGGGTACAGTGACAACATATAGTGTAGGAAAATTATGTCAGCAATGGTTGAAAAGTTCCTCACTAGATGCTGTTAAAGTACACCTCAGTCTCCTATCTAATAAAACAGATTTATAAGATTTTCTGTTAGGCTACAGAAGACAATGGAGAAAACGCTTCTTATATGCAGTATACAATAAAATGTGGAAACTTTCCCAAAAAGAAGCGGCTACCTGGTTAAGACAAATTGATCAGGAAAATATACAGAAATCATTAGCCGTTGTAGATAATGGGATTAACACATTGTCTGACCGGATATACACTTTACATAACATTGTATCCTCTGCAATAGATAAACTACCGAGTGACATGTCATCTTTATACTATGGACAGAGTCAGCTAAGGTCCATTATGCAGTTAGGTTGGACACTACAAACACTGAAAGCAGGTCGAGTTCCCTGGCAACACGTTAGCACAAGGGACATTTTTTAAACATTTAATTTATTGCAACAACAACAAATAATGGCTAAGAAGGAAGCAACTTACGACATGCTAAACATCGAGAAATTAGAAAAGTTGCCTTTTACTGTGGCTGAAATACCATTTGCTGAATGGCTAATACACAGGGTTATAAATCTGCCTATTTCAACACTTCAATTCACATCCTGTTTGAAATACATTCCAGTAGGCAGATATAAAAGGCTGGGACATAGTTATATACACGAGGTGTGGGAGCTTCCCTTTTCGTCCAAATGTTTCAACGGCATAAAAGAGGTCTTTCTTATCGGTAGTGAATGTGAGACTTCTGTGAGCCATTTAATGGTTTGTAAACAGCTGTCCTTGCACATGGCATGTAATGCCTCAGCAGCAAATTTGGCTTGTTATCTGAAGGCCGTTCCAGTCCCCTTGATTAGACCTGCATTCCAGGTGCTCTCAAATGGCAGCTATGTGTTCCTTAACAGTGAGAGCTGTTGTGGTATGCGTCCCAGAATGTTGTTTCAGTTTCCCAAATTGTTACATGTTGCGGGAATGTCCTCTTTCCCCCTATGCAACAAAGAGGAGTAGCAGACATATGGCCTCATATTGCTACTTCTTATGTGAATTTTGACAAGTTGAGCAGACTAAAGGCTTTATTGTTTCAAAAACATGTGGCACTTACATCTGCATGCAGGGCCTATGCGCTTCAGGTTGGGAGGTCATCAGCAGGGATTCAGTACCTTTTAAGTACAAATTTTCCTACACTTTGGTGATCTCTTGGAATGAATATTAAAGGCGAATATTCAACGCATCCAGTACTACCTGCACATTTCTTTAAGGCTGTTGGTTCTGGTTTCATTCGCACCTTCTCATCTATATTTGGCTTAATACCTTCAGCCATGCACTCAATATTTTCAAGTATTTTCAGGGGATTTCCGATTACTTTGGCTATAATAGGTGGCATTTTGCTGGTGCTACTTTTTCTGTACAATAGCTGTTCCTTCACAGCAAGGAGGACTGAAAGCGCTTCCAACAGCGCAACTGTGTCATGAACGCATGATGCAGTATTTCGGAGCACCACTCCTGGAACCATTGGAGTGTGACTGGTCCATGTCATTCCAACCGGTTTTGGATTGTGTGCAGCCCATGTTTCGATGCCTTTGGTGCCTTTTTTGAATGTGCACTGAAAGTCTGTCTTTCTACGCAGTGCGTACTTTCATTGGACGCTGATCTGTTGATGTTCTCATGAGGGCTCATTATCAGACATGTGCTTTGAGAATGCGTTTGCTATGGGAAGCTGTCTGTGAGTTGCCCTTTGTGGATACTGTGACTCTTAACTCAACATTGGGCACAGCATGGAATGCTGCTGCCTCAGCTGGAGCTCGGGCTTTGGAACACGAGTGCTCTATAGTGATCCTTGGAAATTATTTGGTTTTTCTACCACCTGCCGAAGTAGAACATTTTCTGGCTTCAATTGTCCCGGATATAATTGGGGACTTTCAAAATGACCCTGACCCTTGAATTTGGCTTTTTTTGGTACCACTATTGCATTTTTAAATTGTCCTTTTTATTCCTGCTCAAGTGTCTTTTCAGTTGTCACTATTGACATTTATGTTTATATGCTTTTATTGCTAAGATTTTATTAGGCCTTATTTTAGTTTAAGCTTTTAAATTACCTTTGAACCGGAAAGGGAAGGGTGTTGTATAGCTATTTTAGCCATATTATAGACACATTACTTTAGAAAACTAGACCTGCCCTTGTGCACTTTAGCCCACTTACATTTTATTCAGCATTGCTATATTTTTCTAGCAATAGCCACATTTGCGCTGTTGTTTTATTTCTCTCTATCTAATTGTTCTTTCGCCCTTGGAAAGCCTTACGTTCTCAGCAGGACATTCATTTCACTTTGTGCTTTCTTCAAGGCTACAGTCATGTAGGGTTGCTGGCAAAAGTGGTACGCTGTGTCTCCAACATTCACAGAAACGGACACCCTCGTACGTGGGGACCATTTCTTGGAACGTCGACTGTTTTACTATATAAAACAATCATTTGTCCAATACACGTTAGAGGGAGATTCCAGCTAGATGACCATGACTGCATGTTGATCGCTGATTGCCTCACTACAGCTGCTTGCTTAGACTGCTGAACCCCTGGCCTACATGGGGACGGTGTCTTTCTAAACTACAGGCTGCCTTACTGAGGTATGAGGGATGATGTTTTCCCAGGGGGAACCCTGAAGGGCAGATTAGGCTTATTAAGCTTATTAGGCTCGAACATAGCATAACTAGGATAACTATATATTACTCCTAGTGACAGTAAGGTGGAACTGTTCTTCTGTTTCACTCTCCTTGTCACAATCTTGCTTTTATTGTGTTTTATCATCCTAGTTATTGCAATACATGCCATTTTATCTAAGATGCAGTTACTTCAACAAACCCTTACTGAACTATATTCTGCCTCTGTTGTCTTTGCCTGTGTGAGACTAGGGTAACCGAGAGGAAGGGATGAGATCTGATCAACCACGATTCCCTTTAGGAGTCTTTCATGTCATGCACCCACAATCATCCCTGCTCTTGGGTGGAGATGAGGCGCTGCTAGTTAGCCGGAACCCCCGGATTAAGCTGATAGGTGTCACATGGTGTGGAATTGTACTTAGTACCCCACAATCCAAGTGATTCTGCCGTCCAAATTCAGTAGCCTCATTAGGATAATGAGAACCTACATGATAAGTTCTGGTCAGTCCCTCAATTTCCTGTGAGTTTGGCTGTAGCCTGACTAATGAAACAAAGGGAGGGACAGGCTTGGGTCCAGGTTCTTCTTTCTGGTCAAGGGCAGGCCCCTTTGAAATTTAATCAGGGCAGGGACACAGCCATCCTTTCAAAGAAGGCCTTTATCTTCCCACACACAGGACTTTTGACCACTGACTGGGTTGAACAAACATCACACCACCGAAGAGCCATTGACAGTCAGATGACCGTGGACACTGGCAGAAAAGCACTTTTGGCTTATGCAAGAAAGTACCAACCTTCTAAAAGTATCATTTTTAAAATAGTAATGTAAAACTTGGTTTGACCACTAGGTTGGATTTTGAATTCACATTCCAATGAGTCCTTCAATCATTTTTGTAGCTAGCTCCACAATGAGGGTACGCACTATAAGGAGTTATTATAGAAACTAGTGTTTTTCTATGGGAGAGCCAGACTTGCTGCAGTGAAAACAATGACTTTGGTTTTTTTTTACTACCAAGACAAGTAAACATAAGTACACATGTCCTACTTTTTGAATACTGTGCATCCTGCCCTATGGGAATTTAGGGCTTACCTTAGGGGTGACTTACAAGTAGTAAAAAGGAAGGTTTAGGCCTAGCAAATGGTTTATTTTGCCAGGTTGAAATTACAGTTTACAACTGCACACATAGGCTTCAGGGGCAGGCCTGTAGACATATTTTACAGTGCCACTGTACTGGGTGGCATAATGAGTGCTGCAGCTCACTTGTAGCATTTAATTACAGGTCCTGTGTACGTTCCCTTAACTGCAGCTGAACAGTAAACAACTCAGCATACACTTAGATACTCGATCCATGAAAAGACATCAATCAGTAAAAATAGAGTGCAATACTTAAAAGGGGAGTTTGATCCTGTGGGCCTGGTAGGGTGATACTCTAGGGGTTATTTCACAACAATGGAAGAGAATGGTCCTCCACTGCACTATACCCAAGGTACCGCTTTTCAACTTTACCTATGAATGTCACTGCCCAAGCACCTCCCCTCAGCAAAAGCTGAAAACCAAATAAAATAACAGCCACTCAAGTGACAGCTGACAAGAAAGTGAAAGCCGGTAATGTGAGTAACAGGTATCAATATAAAAATATAGAACAATTACAAATGGCAGCAGAATTAAAATGTCCACAGAACAAAAGTTCCAGGATTACAGCCTATCTGCAAAAACTGAACATTATAGTTGTGAGTGATTTATTAATCTAAGTTCACCCTCATCTTAACTCAGTTGTTCCAACATGGCTACCAACATTACTCTAAAGGGTCCTGTCTTTATAACGCTTGCCCTACTTTACAACTACCCAGATCCAATGTGGCTAGCATGTTTATGCATATAAAGGCTGCTGTGTAGTCCCTTTCACTAGTACAATATAGCTTGCAAACATATTGAAGTTCATGGACTGAACGGATGGGGTGTTTTCATGATGGGCACTGGGTATATAATATTGTCTTTCAGTGCTGACAGGTTGTGTCTGTAGTCCACTTTCTCTTTATTTGACTTTCAGACCTATCTAAATATAGGTCATATAAACTTCTTATTGGGAGGGAAATCACCATAGGCACTCTTATTGTTGTCATAAGGTTGCTTCATTTGGGAGCAAGCTGGACGTAAAGCAACAACATCCTTCAGATGCTTGTTGCATTAACTAATATGCCCTAAGAACGGACTAACACACATTAACTAATCCATCTCCACACCCCTAAATGGTCCCTCCTCCTTAACTCCTTACTCTTTAACTGCAGCTTGACCATTTCCATCTTTATGCCTATCTCCTGCCCTTCTGGCCTTTATCCTGTCCACCTGTTTTTCAGCCTCACCAGCTTGCCTGCCTCTGGCCTCTGCCTGCCATCCTTTTGCTCCCTCATTCTCTTTTTGCTTTCCATAGTTCTGTTCGATGTCATCACTTATCCCGTCCTTAGCGTCTTCAAACCATTCACTCCCAGTTACTCCAAACTATTCCACCTCCTGTCCTCCCCTCTATGTCTCCCACCATACCCCAATCCTGCTGCCAGACTGTCTTTATGAGACAGGCAGGTTGTTGGTCTGCGTTCCTTTTGAAACAACTGGTTCTCCGGGGTGGTGATATCATTATTGCAGCTGCCTCGCCACTAGGTCACCGCACCAGTGCCTCCCCTCCCCAGTTTCCTTCCACCATTTCTCCATCAACCTTTTCACTTGTTCTAAATATTTGTTGCTGCTCAGGAATGATAAGTGAACCCAGTCATACTGGAAGACATATGGACAGTCATAGACCATGTAATTGTAATTCTATTTAAATATATTGCTTAGTACCTCTGATGAGGAGTCAAAGCGCTTTTTGGTGAGTAGCATGCTACTCCAGAACCCAAAAGGATTAGTGGTGGATTAGTATAGGTGAGTGTGAATACAGTATTAGTATAAGTACAGGGAAGCAGGATGTGAGTGGAGGAGGACATGACTCTGTTATTTGGATTGAATAGAATAATGGAGTTATATTTTAGCGAAGGATCCAGAAGTGTTAATTGGGAGATCATAGTACTAAGATTATGTTTGGGATGAGTAAAGGAGACATGGAGGATGGAAACGGTCTGTAGAAAGGGATTAGGGAAATCATAGTAGTAAAATGGGGTTTGGGGTGAGTTACTTAAAGACAAATGAGGGAGAATTTAGTAGGGTTGTTTGGGAGGTCACAGCAGTAAACTAAGGTTTGCGGTGAGCCAGGAGGGGTAGGAAGGGTTAAGGACAGAGTAAAGCTTTGGAGTGAGTATTTCTTTCCCTCTTTTACAGTAGGACTAAAGTAATAAATATATAGATACATAATTACATAGTAAGGGAATACGTGTGTAGGGAATATAATATATTGAGATTTAAGTCGTATTGTATAAACACAGACTTTTAAGAGTTGCAGTATTTGAAGTTAATCGATGTGTGTACTTCTATAACATTATTTTACCTTTCCTCAATATTTCAGTAGTGAAATGCCTGTTGATAAATAGTTAGGATAATATTTACCTATTGCGATAGATAAAATAAAAACAGAGACTCAAACAACTTATATAGAAATTATGCAATAACCTATGAACATGTTAAGCGTAGAAAAATATACACATATATAGATATCTACAAACACACACATACACAACACATATATACTCATACATACATCTACACATACATACATATATACACTTAACCATAAGTAAAAATATACATTTGTTAAAACAGGCATAAAGATTATGTATATATTTTAAGATAAAATAATATACCTATTTTTACAAAGAAATACACATATCTAGTTATATACATATAATTAAATTATAAATGTTTACATATACAGTGATATGCAGTCCTTTGCTGTTTGAGTATGGTGGTTTATGTAGGAAAGAGCCAACACTTGAGTAGTCTTTTGAAGATAACATAGTTATCCATGGATCTTATATTTGGGGGTAATGAATTCCATAATTTGGCCTCTTGAACGGAGAAAGATGTACCATTTATTGTCTTTTTCTTGTATGGTGGTGTTTTGAGGCGGGGTGCCAATCTTCAGTGAAGGTTTCTTTTTTAAATGAATTTTGTGATTTTATTCCTAATGAAAAGCAGTCCTGTTCCGTGGATTGCTTTGTGGGTAATAAAAATCAGCATGAAGGTGGAGCTTGTCCATGTGCTAGACTACTACCATTCCCTTTGCCTTCTCAAAACCTGCCACCTCCCTTTTCAGCTTTCTCCCAGCTCTGTGGATGGTGGCTGGCTTACACCCTACCCATACCCATACCATAGGTAGGGCCATAGGTCCCTCAGGTTTCTAAATCCTTTTTTACTGTCTTCAGAAGTTCTGTTCCCCTAGCTTGGACCAAATCATTTCCTCACAAATGTATGAATAACACATCCTGAAAGGACCACTTTCTTCTTAATTAGTAGAGCAGCACCACTGGTCCCCATCTTATGCCCCCTTTTCTAAAGCAAGTCACCAGAACTTCTTTTCTTTCTAGTGTCAACTGGGCATCTTTCTACTGATGCTTGTTGGAAATTGGGATATTGGTTGAGGTTCTTGTCGGGGTGAAGCACAAGCAAAACCCAAAGTAACCTGAGTGTAACCCTGTATTAGTATGGTGCAAAAGCAGTCAGGCTTAACTTAGAGTTAATGTGTAAGGTATTTATGCAGTAATTCAAACAATAATAAAGTGAAAACATTCCACACCAATTTAGAAAAATAGAGTAAAATGTAATAAATTATGTCAGACCAAAATAACAAAAATCCAATCAGTAGAACCGTAGATATGCAATTTGAAAGATATAAGTGAAAACAGTGTTTAGAACCACAAAGCATCAACTGTGGTTATCTGGTTGCGCTGGACCAGGATAAACTCACACGTTCAGGCCAACTGCAGTGGAGCATGGCCAGATACAGGGACCAAGTTAGGCCCTCTGAACAAAGTACCTTAAATCTTGGTTTGTGGAGTGTTGCTAGTTCCCGAGTAGAGGATGTGTTGTGCAGTGGTGATTCAGAAGAAGCTGTGAGGGAGCGATGCGGCATCCTGTGTAGGGTCGACGATGCTGTTGGCAAGGGGCTTGCAATGCAAAGTCTGGGGTTGAGAACATGTTGTGCAGCAGCAGTTCCAAAGAAGCTGTGGGGCTGTGATGTGCATTCCTGTGTTGTTGCTGAGGATGCAGTCAACAAGGGGCTTGCAATGTAAAGGCCTGCATCAAGGATACATTGCCAGTGGTGCTTCTTAGGAGACTAATGGCTGCAATGTGAGGTCTGGAATCGGGGATGCTTCCTTCTGCAGCGGTTCAAAATCGGAGTTGTGAGCAGATGCATTGTGCTGTATCAGTTCTGCCCACAAAACCACAGCTGGGCTGGCAGAGCACCTTCAGATCCGCTTCCAAGTGTCTAGGACTGGAGTGGCACACTTGGAGGGCTAGACTCAAAACAGGCAGAATCCAGATGCTAGATTCAAGATGGTTGGAGCCTTTTCTGTCCCAGAGGCTCTGATCAGGAGCCCAGCCAACTAACCCTTGGAATCACTCAAGTGGTCCTGGGTTCAAGATGAAGGTCCAGTCATTCTCACTCAGGCAGCAGGGCAGCAGAGCAGCAGTCCTTCTTGTCTTCCACTAGTCCAAAGGTGTACTGAAGAGTTGGGTCTGAGGGTCTATTATTTAAACTTGGTGCCTGCTTTGAAGTAGTGGAAGGTTGTGGAGCTGTCTAGAATTTTCTGCCTCACTACCCAGGCCCCAGCTTGTCTGGGGTCACAAAAGATTAGTGTCAAACACTTTGTGAGTGTGCTCAGGCAGAGCCTTTTTGAAGAGCATGTGTGGTAGGTGAGAGCTCCTCCCCCTTATCAAGTTAGAAAAGGCCCAACCTGCCAACACCTATTTCTCCTTTGTCTCACTGCCTGGAAGCAATATATAAATACCAACTAACAGCTACACCTAGTCATATGACCCAGGATACAGGCTGCAGGCACCAAATGATAGGGACAAGAAATTGATCTTCCAGACATCTGAATTTCATTCTTCATTTGGAGATCCTTGTTCTGGGCGGTAAGACAGTGGTTGGGCTGACCTCCCGACGCCATTATCAAGAACTCTCATGTTCTTGGGCCTAATTCTTTTAGGATTTGACAGAGTACTTTGCGCGTGTGAAATATGCGCTTGAGTGTTTGTGACATTTGCAGGGTGACTTGCAAATCGTCAAGACGCGCGATTCGTTTCATGATAATTTTATCTTGTTATTCATTGCACGCTACCATTTCTTGACAGTTGCATGGTGGCATAAGAATCGGCAAGACGCGCAATTCGTTTTATGGTGTTTTAACTTTGTTGTTCATTGCGTGCTACCATTTCTTGACATTTACATGGTGGCTTAAGAATCGGCAAAAGACGCACGGTTCGTTTTATTTTACTTTGATCTTGTTATTCATTGTGAGCTGTTATTTCTTGGCATTTACATTGAGGTTTACGAATCGGCAAGACGCGCGATACGTTTATTGATGATTTGACTTTGATATTCATTGCGTACTACCATTTCTTGGCTTTTTACATGGTGACACTCGAATCGGCAAAACGCACGACTCTCTCCTCGAGTTTAATTCATGTTGTTTATTGTATGCCACTATTCTAAGATATTTATCATGTAATATTCGAGTTGACAAGTTATGTGATTTGTTTTTCCTGAATCCATATTGTGTTATTCATGGTGCAGAATCCTTTTATGGTGTTTACTATATATATATGTATATATATATATAAATCTACAATATGCGCAATTTGCGTTGAAACATTTTAAGAGTACACAGAAGATCAGAGTGTCTAGATGCAATATTGTATGGTCCTAGTATGCATTCTCAAAAAAGGATTTATATGACTGGTTTAAAATTTAGTCAGAATGTTTTTCTGATTCTCATGTAAAGGAAAGTAGTTGAATAAGAACGTTTTCATTTAATCCATCTTGATTCCCTTACAGGTATCCGGCCATCTTGAAATGTATTCATTTTAAACTTAATTCTTAGATTGTTCATGTTTTCAGAATGACTATGCTTAGAATCATAGTCTCGTATTGATTTCAGGAGATAGAATTTTCATATTGTGTGTTCTAACCTTTTTCTTACTACAGGTCTCCTTCCCAGCTGTTCCTCGTCCCCTCTTGAACTCTCTTAGCCTCTGTGATTTATCTATCAGAGTCTTGGAGCTGTTCAGTGGTGGACGTGTTGGGAATGTGCGCAAACCCCGAGGATCTGGTGACTCTGACAAAAAGAGTGCATTCCAAAGCTCCTCTACCCTCAAATCACCGCTCTTTAAAGAACATTGCAGCATCCAAAGTACAGAGGTTCTGGAATAGTATTAATGTCACTGAGGTTAAGGTGTTGTGAAAAATCCAAGGATCACACTATGAGGCATGCCCATTCAGGAGGAGAGTGGCATGGCAGTGGTATGTAGCTGTTAATGCATTTTGAAGCACACCGTCACACACATATTACTAAAACATGGGCCCAGATTTAAGAGGGCCTAGCACCATCTAATGACATATTAGCTCCATTTTGTTACGCTAATATGGCGTTAAATGGCCAAAAACGCTGCATCATATTTACAAAGTGGCGCAATGCATGCATTGCATCATTTTTTAACCCCTTGTGCCACATAATGCCTGCGCCAGGCATAATGTATACAAGGGGGCGTTCCCGACACAAAGAAATCTAAGCTCAGAGCAGGCATTAAAAGGGGGCGCATCATTGTTTACAATGGGCCCCTATGTACTGTATAAGGTTAGCACCCAAATTTTGGCACTAATCCTGAACAGTATATCAATAGCATTAAAAATGTTCACGCTATTGCCCCCTACCCTGTACCATAGTGTGTCATATTTTAAATATGGCGCAGACATTGTGGTGTTAGGGGGGCGCTAAGGGGTGCAAAGAAAGTGGCACCGCACTGGGTGCAGTGCCACTTTTCCTAACTATGTCCCATGGTGTGTTAGCACACATTTATTTACAGACATCACATTTTACATTGAAATGGCCACCATATTTGAATAGATATACAGTTTTACTCATCAAGCTATACAGCACACAAATGATAGTCTGTGGAAATCGGATTTCACAACCATTTATCATTTTACCAAAGAAAGTGTTTTGATTCGTTTTGATCATATTCAAATGTATGTTTCCATCACCCTTCAAAAGTACAAAGAATGTGCTCCATTTGATCTTTCCTAACTGTGCTGACTCATTTTGTACAGATCATTTACAGTAGTCAGAGAAAAAAGGCAAACACCACTCTCCAATGTTAAAAGAAGAAGCAGCAGTTTGGCAGAAGACATACCCTGATATTTGACCTCTGTCTTTGTACGCATAGGAAATGAGAACGGATAAAAGCGATAATTAAAGGCATACTTATTGCTCACTTATTTTCTGATCACTAGCATGGTTATTCTGGGGTTGCTGCAGCAGCCTCCACATGCCAGGGGCAGCTCCTCCGTAATAGCGGAGGAGCATCGCCCCTCCCCCAGCTCAGTCAGTCAGTGCAAAATAAAATGATAATTGAAGCAATTTTATTATCATTTTATTTTTCATTGACTGACTGAGCCATGGAACCCAAGGCGGAGCCAGGCCAAGACCATGGCAGTGAGGAGGAGAGATGGTCACTCAAACTGTGCATGTCGGTTTGGCCAGCCATCTTAGGACAGTTATCCGACATGTGCACTTACATTTCTCCAACCCAGCTGTGTTGCACAGCGGGTAGAGAAATGGCACAGGCTCGCTGTGCCTGAGTGAGTGTCAGACCAGCCTGCTCAGGACAATCCCAGCACTTCCCTCGTGCTTGGTAAAGCATGAGCGCAGCATCTGGATTGGATGGGTAGCCTGTGCTTTGTGCCCCAGTGACTGACAGGAGGAGAGGAGCACCGAGGTGGCGGGCAGCGGGAGTAGGGGCAGCAGGTAAGTTGTTTTTGTTACTATTAATATTCCCCTAATGCCCCTCCCCCACCCCACGATTTTAGATTAGCTACTGCCACCACTGCCTCATGCTCACTTCCAGCACCTGTGACCTACTACCTGTTGAGTATTCAGCATGCTCCCTTCAGCATGTACATTGGGTTTTTAACAAGGAAAGTGGTGTTTTGAATCGGGGGTTCTGAATGGGTTGTAAAGAGAGGCTTCAATTATGTCTTTAAGAGCATGTCTGGATCAGGATTACAAAAGGATGTCGGAATTGTGCTTTGTAGAATGTGACCTGAGTAATGCTACTGTATGTGGGATTGGTGTGATACTTTGCAGACGTAGGGTTTTGCAGAGAGGGTCTGTACAGAGATTTGTAGAGTATGTCTGGTTCAGAGCTCTGTAGGTTTAGTCTGGGTGTGAAGTTGCAGTGTTCAGAAAAGGATGTTGTAAGGGTGGGTCAGGATGGTGCTTTGCAGAGGAGGTCTGGATGGAGCTTTGATGAAAGGACCTGGATGGGACTTTTGCCTGATTATTTCTCAATGTGCTGACAATTTAGTAAGGTTTCTTACACATCTTAATCTGAACTTTCCAAGGTTTGAAGGGATCCAGACCCCCAAACATTTTGCTCAGTGGGGACTTGGCATCGCAAATTTTGAAGACCTTGGCCATAAATTTATTTGGTTATGCTGCTTGAATAATAGAGACTAAAGGAGGTAATTCACAGTTGATTTTTGGCTTGTGTGCTATTTTGAGCAAGAAACTCTGTGGAATTTCTAATGCACAAGGGATGTTTCTGTACAACTTCCCCTAGCTCCTCATCTTACATACATGCTTTATGGTTCACACAAACCACTGCCTGCTCCGCATAGTTTATGATGGCCATGACCCGCAATGCATGGAAATAACCAGACAAATTTCCTTTCCCATCCCTTTATTGGGGTTGGAAATGGAAAATGCGTTTTGCATCATCCATCTTTGATTAACTATCGTCTTACAGGGAGATTGTGCAGTTTCTAATTCTATTTAATATTGCGAATTTTCTTCTTAATATTTGATTATTCATCTGTCATACTGAAAAGGCTGGCCGATGGCTAGAAATCGAGTCACCCTATATCTAGTATGAAGAATGCTAATTATCAACTCATGTAAAATTAATGTTAATTTGTTATTTTGTGATAGCAGATGTATTGTATTGCATTATTTGTACCATACCTCTGGTGAGGCCGCAAAGCACTCCAATTTATATCGGGTCCTGCACATTCTTTCAGAGGTGTATGATTAAAAGGGTTTTGGATGTAGAGTGACCTACATGGTAAGTATTGGATGGCATGTGTGAGATTAAAATACATGCCCCAAAAATGGTGCCGCATATGTCACAGAGCATACCTGTGAAGAGTTTGGACAGTGTGAGAGGCCACAAATGCAGAACTTTCTACAGATTTTGGCTCTGTGAAGAGGATGTTCCAACATTTTGAGTTTTTCTGAATGGAGACACAGTCATCTAATTGGGCAAGTCTTGAGTCCAAAGATCTAGTTTGGTGATAATAATGGAGTTTTTGGAGAAGAAAGACTGGGCCAAGTCAATCTGTGACTCCCACTCAGTGCCCCGTCAATATATCTCAATGTGCTATTGGGAACTTTTCTCCTCTGTTATTGGACTGTGAACCATTATAAGTCTCAGTTGTATTATCTACTGAGTATCCTATTGCCCTGACGTGTTCTAGGTTGTTTCTCTCTTTAATCAACACACAGCGCCAATGATTGTAACAAGTTATCAACTGTCACTAGAACCCATGTAGTGCTCTCTGGATGCCCATTCCATCTTCCCCCTCTTTAGTATATTCACGCATAAATAGCACTCTAATCCAATATTCTCATTTCTTGGCGAGTTACACACATTTCTAACATTGCTATAAAACATACACTTCTATCTACTTAGAGCCAGAGACCAGGGGTGATATGAGACCTCATTTAGAGGTTTAGGAGCAGTTTTGGGGCCACCTTTTAAATCCTCTTTAATTTCCATGGTATTAGCAGGGATGCAAGCTCTTAAATAGCAGGTGGGAAAAGGGTGCACAAATTGTTTTCTTTTGTGTTCAGATATTTCCTAATCTCTTGCTTTACATTACTCTCAGATGCCCATTCCATTCTACCAGACTTTTTCTCTTTTGTCCTTTAGGTGATTTCCTTTCTTGTGCCACTACAGTTATAGAAAACAGTCTAATGTTACCACTTTAAATTTCACTTAATTCTGTTTGTCCTTTCATTGCAAATTATAGGATATATTAGACAACGGTCTAGGAATTTGTATAGTGAATTGTTTTGTGATTGATTAAGAGAGTGAAGATGATGCAAGCCCATGGCACAGGAATGTGCTTACCTGTCTTACTTGTTAATACAATTTTTGATGCTGTCATTGGTCACCCACTGGCATTGTTAAAAACAAAGTGACCTTTGTACAGAGAACATTTGGAGCCAGGCATTTGTTGTGGTAACAGCAAGTACCTGTAATTGCAACAGTTATGCTGTCCACGCCTGTAACGCCCTTGGTTTCAAAGTAGAGCGTTGTGTTTTACTTCGCTCCTGATATTACTGTCATTTACTGCATGAAAGCAATTATCAGAAAGAAAAATAATCTGATCGAAATGAGTAAACACTGCGAAATCATTTTAAATAACTTGTATTATTGTTGCTAATTTTCACCGTATTTCCCAATGGTGAAACATGCAATTTGTTTCAAAGCAGAAAAGAAATATATAAAACAGCATTATCGTCACTTGTAACAAAAGACATATGCATGTGTGCAGCACCGTCCTGCTCCTGTTGTTACAAAATACCAACACACATTAAATTGATTTGAAAATAAGTAATTGTTTGGCTAGTTTGATCTAAGCACCATGTTATTGGCCTTGCTCTTTCATTTGACAAATGAGTACATTTCAGGGCTTGGAGTCTTTGTTTGCATCTAAACAATAAATTTAATTACCATAATTTATAAAGTTAAAGCCCAGGACCAGACACACAATGTTTGCCCTATATTTGGAAAACCAAGGTTTGTCATGTGTTAAATAAAAAATAAATTAAGGTATTAGATTATAGTGCTATTTGTGTAGATTATACGGAGGAGTGTGTCCGCCAACAGGTCAGGTTGGACAGTGACAACTAAGCACTCGACGAGTAGGAGCGCAGCGGCAGAATCACAACACGAAGGACACAGGGGTCATGGGCAGGGACGTCATTTTAGGGGTCGCCCCTTGCTTGCTTTTTGAGACCCCTGGCTTCAGAGGTGGCAAATTCAGTGCCAAGAACACAGTGGGAGCTCGTCCTGATGGACTTGTGTTGGGGCTCCGTGGCCTTTGTTTTCTGTCATTTTTTTTATTACATTAATAGTGAAAAATAAAATATTATTCACTATTAGTGTAATAAAAATATGAATATGCCCTTGCATAGCAGCTGAGGTAAGTAAAATGCTTTTAAATGTATGTTGTGTGCGTGCTTGCAGGTGGGAGTGTGTTTATGTGAGAGAGTGTATTAAGAGTGAATTTGTGTGTATGCATAAGCATGTGTCTGTGAACGAAAGTGGAAGTCAAAGGGCACGTGATGTCACTTCCGCCCCCCCTACGCATTTTGGTGAATTGACGCCCATGGTCACGGGCCGCTGAAAAGATAAATAATTTACTGCCTAACGTCATGTGCCTTTTCCTGTGTCCCAGCTCTCCTACAATCTAACTTACTCAGGAAGCCGGAATGCAGAACCTGTTCACTGACTCCCCTCTTATGCTGCACTCAAAACAAACAAATACACATAAAGCTCATGCACTACCCAAGATGTGCGGGGTTGGAGAAAGTCGGTAAAAACAAAAGTAAAATTACGCAAGAGATGTCTGCTACCGTCCGTGGGAGAAAAGAAGTGACTAAGTTTCCCTTATCCACCTCTGTACGGAAGTGTATTACCTTAACACTATAATACAACTTCAAATCCATCTCATGGGAAGGGTATGGGGAAATATTCAGGGGGGCATGAAGTTGAACTATTTATTCCATCTAATAGAACTTCAGATGAACCGATTGATGTCTCTTAAGTATCAGATTCGCTTCTCGAAAAGGGCCCTAGAGTATCTTCCTCCTATTTAACTGTGCCAGTGTTTAATAGTGATTCCAGTGCAGTAACAAGTGCCCCTGCAGCCCCCACGGTGTGTGTTTGTGGGGGGGGGGGGGCTCCCTCGGCCAGTGCTTTAAATGGAAAAATAGAAGTGCAGGTACTCTGTAATAGAGTACCTGCTTGTTTCTGAGAAGTGCCGGTACTCTCCAATTAAAAGTATTACGTTTTTCCTGAGATATGCCGGTACTCTCCCTCTCAAAATAAAAAAGTGCCGGTACTCAGTACCGGAGAGTACCGGCCCATTTAAAGCACTGCCCTCAGCACAATACACTGTGCACAGGTGGCAGTGGGAGGGTGCTGCCTCCAGGTACTTTGATGGGGGGGCGGGGGCAGCAAGTTTCGTTTAAGAAGTAACCAGCCATCCCAAGACCCGAATTCTAACTCTCAAGCTGGCCCTTCCCAAAATGAACTACATTTAGAGCAGAATGGGTTTGCTTCACCATCCATATCATCCTCATCTACTTAATCAATATTAGGTGTTATTGTGTTAATGTAGAAAACACTAGAAACCTTGGTTGGGGTGGATACTAATCGACAAAATCACACTGGGCATCTTAAAGGCATTTCTGCAGAAGTGGGGAAGGGAACACTTATCAACATTAATTAGGCCGGTGGCTCTAAATTCTGTGTTAGTTCACTCTCCAAGTAATGAAACTGTGAGGCAGAGTAGCAGGATGCATAGTCCTTCCCCACGTACTTTTAATTTTACTGGCAAAGAGTATATCTCCCAGCAACTGATGTTGGTAAAAATAAATTTTAGCCATGGCTGCTAAAAATTCTCTTCCTGCTATAATCTATTGCTTGATAAGATTTATAAGAAACTATTATCCAAAAAGAAGAAGCCAAGAAATCCTAGGAGAGTAACTTCGGGGCAAGGTACAAAAAAGACTTTAACCGAAATCAGAACAGTGAGTTCTCAACCTTAGAGTGTTAGATAAGCTTAGCCCAGTCAAATTCAACCTAAAAAGCCCAGTAGTGTATTGGCCATAAAAAAAGACTTTATAAACCAGCAAATACAAGGCTCCAAAAACTAGGAAAGGCTTGAGTACTGACACATAAAACCAAAAAAGCAATTAATAAGTGCAGGCAATATTCGTTCACATCTATAGCCCTTTGCATCAAAAGTCCCCAGGACAAGAGTTGTTGTTTGGAATAATTAGAAAAGGGAACAAGCATAGATACATGCATTAGGTTTCGTCTTTGGGATTAATATTAAGAGGTGTGGGAGCAGTTTATGAGTGCAATGAAAATGGCGTGAGTGCTCTCTGTGCTGGGTGAGTGGTGCATGAGTGTCTGACTGCCAGGTGAAAGAGCCTCAATTAATGGTGTTCAGTGCAGAATGAGAAGTGTGTTAGTGTACAGAGTGAGAGATGTTACCTTGTACAAGGTAAGAGGTGTGCAAGTATAGGGTAAGCCGTATGTCAACAGTATAAGAGCAGGATGAGCCTTTTGAGTTCAGGGTGACGGTTGTTGGTGGTGGGTTAGAGGAATGTGAGTGCTGGGTGAGAGGTATGTCAATGGTATGTGAGTGCATAGTCAGCACTGTGTGAGTGGTGGATGAGCAGTATCTGACTGCCAGTGTAGTGTCAGGGTGAATGTCAGGGTGACTGTGCAGAGTAAATGATAGGTGAGTGTGCAGGATGAGGGGTGACTGAGAGAAGGTGAAAGGTATGTAAGTGTTGTGCAGCAGTTGTGCACCAAGGCAGCCTCTTAGCATCTCTGAACGGATGAGCCACACAGGAGCCTGCCAGGAAAAGCCCTGAGAAACCATCTACTTGTCTCTGGATAAACTGCTATTTCAAGGCCAAGAAGATCCCGATTGGAGCAGGTATCAAAGAGACCAGACTCTGACAACCTCTTTGCCATGACTTCATGGTCAAAAGAGCAGACAAGAAATGTGACTATTGGTTGGCTGTTGGCTACCCTCTAAGGACTTCAATAAGTTTATGAAAAAGAAAGCACACTTGTGCAACGACTCTATAATCTCAGAGGGATGTCAACACATTTCATGCCTACCCCCTAAATTCCCTTAAATTCTGCGTGCCTTCGTGTGGCATGCTGGGCTTATTAATACAGATAAAAGACATTAAAATAATGTTTTGAGTGTTTCTCGTACATGCCTGGTTCTGGGACTGAGGGGACAGGATGCAGCATATATGTTCCTATACTTCTTACTCACCAGAAAGTATATTCTACAATCTACCTCTAGGAAGAGGGAAATGTCAGACGATGTCAAACTTGAATCAGGCTGACAAACCTCTTGCAGTTGCACAAGCAGTGAAAATAAACGGTGCCAACACAGTGTGTTGTCGCTCTCTTTTGTCAGCTCCCCAACCGGGAGGTTCAGAGACTCAATCACCTGGCCCCATAATCGCTTGTGAGAACAGTGCCAATAGTGGTAGGGCAGAGCTATTTAATACCTGTGTGCCTGAAGCATCCCAATACATTAATGGTTAGCATTGTTAATGAAATTGAATTGTTTATTCAAGTGGTGGGACTCGATGGAACAGGGCACACATCCTAACTAGAGTGGGTGCCTGCTTCGGCCCTTGTGGGATTTGTGAGTGCCGTTTCGATCCGAAACCAAACCAGATGAACACAGTACTTGTGCCTCGGGACATTGATAAGAGCAAACACATGAGGAACAAGCATTGGTAAATGCAAGAAAAAGTGGTACAGAACTATTCCTGCATTGCAGAACTAAACAGAAGAAAAGTAAGTGGCAGACACAGGAACCAATGAAAAGCAAGGAAAGCAAAGGGGCAGGATATAAGTCCCTTTTAAGATTTATATTAAACACAATAGATTTCACAAGCACAGCACAAGTGCTGTGCAGGCGAAACCTAAAAAGACTAAGAAATTGCATCCTCTAAATAGACCGGAGTTGCTTTCTCTTTTTAAACAAATTGCCATGTTAGCTTAAATCTCAACCAAGTATTTAGACCGCGTTGGTTTTTCAGACTGGGGATGAGGGTAGAGAATTAACAAAAGTAAATTTTATCCCTCCCTTGGGTGCAAATATAGTACTATGTGCCAAAGAGAACGTTTTATCATTAGGATTGAGTATCACTACTCCTCTGGAGGTGGAAAGTAAGGAGAGCCTTATAAGCCACAACTTGGCCTATCATTTGGACCTGACTGAGAAACAGAGAGAACATAGTTCATCCAAATCAGGTATTAAACTATCCTTCTGTGCTGCCAGTCACATGAGAAATGGTAACTTGGAGATTGTTTTTCCTAATGAAACAAATTACTATAGCCCAACTTCTAGATATGAAGCTTGTAATAGGTGTTCTCCACTCATGGGTCTTGAGGGTGAAAATGAATGGGCTGGCCTTATTGTTGATCATTAGAATACTGTGTTCTCTCCTAACCAAAAAAAAAGTTAGTTAAAATATTCATGGATATGACAGAATTAAAAACGCGGGTTACCTAGATGTATTATTGAAGGATGCACATATTGTTTTTTTTTTCAGGAAACTTGTCTACAAGAGAACATAAGTATAAATGGCTTTGTTGCCACCAATAGCCCAAGCATTAAATGTGGATGGGATTGCCTTTCAGCTGATCTTTTGACTCTACCATCCACCAAAATAATTAGCAGAATTGTGGGAAGGGTTCTGGAGATGGGAGAACTACAAATAACAGTAGTGGAATTGGGCGTAAGTAACAATGAAACCAAATTGTTTGTATTAATAAATACCTATATACATAAAGCAGAACTTCTAGGTATAGGGAAATGGCTGAATGGCCTTGATCCTGTACTCAATGACGTTTTGTAAACAGGTGACTTTAATGAGAAATTGTTCCTTGTAACTTCTGATGATCTGTTGCAAGATCTATTGGAGTTTATAGGGTAACGGTGGCAACCTTCCTAGTGGGTGTTGATTTGAATAAACCTGCGGTGTTGGGTAAAAACAGCCTGATCTGCTTGAACGTCCATTTTCTTGATGATATTCCCACTGTACAAACCTTTCAATCAGGTTTCCATGGTTATCCTATAGACTACAATTATGTATTTATTTGGCAATTGGCTTATTTTAAAGATGTTAAGGTATTGGACACTAAAGATAATGATCATTGGGCATTTGAAACACATTTGTGTTTTACAGAAACAAATGTATCTGAGAAAGTTCTTTCCCTGGTTATGAACTTTTCTCAAAGGTTCACCATTTGTCTTGCCCTTTTGCATCTTGAACATCTTGCAACTTAACAAGTTACTGAAAGTATCAATATTGGTTATGAAATATCAGAGGATGAAATAGCCTGGTATATGAATCATATGAGAAAATCATGATCGGTTGGGAATTGAAATAGAAGCAAAGGTTTCAGCTCGACCATGATTTGACCATTCTTGTAAAAAGTTAAAATCTGATTCGCGTGTGATACAGTGGAAATATAAACATTGCTCCCCTCATATTATCAAAGAAGTCTGTTGTTTAAAAACTAATTCTAAATTTTATAAAGCAAAATATTTTTTTTTTATAACGCTGAGCAGAAATGACTGAGTTGATCTTATCAGGTGATCAGAAGAAGTTCTGGAAAATAGTTACCAGTGTAAGTAAGGACAGCTCAGGATCATTGCCATGTAAGATTTTAGAAAATACATGGATGGCGTATTTTAAGGGTTCATATGGCTCTCCGGTCTACCAATTCTTCCACCAAATCTTTCAGCTGATGCCATCCCATATGACTGGGTTCTCTATGGGCAAACAGTTGTATCGGCAATCTTATCCTTGAAATGGAGCAGAGCTGTAGTTCCAGACAATGTCCCTGCTGTTATTATTAAATCTATCAGTGAATGGTGGGCAGATTTATTCTTGCATTTGTTTCAATGGATTGTTAAATCTGGCTGAATCCCTAATTCTTGGAAGGGCTCTGTAGTCAAACCAGTACTGGAGAATGGTGATGGAAGCCTGTCCTCTAATTACAGATTGACTAGTCTTTTGGATATTTCCTAAAATGATTTTTTAAAATCTTATCTTCCTTGAAAGAATGAGTGTTGGCAAATAACCATAACCTTCAGCCAACTGAATAAGGAGGATTCCGGGAAAGGCATTCTACCACTGACCTTTGTCCTTTCGGCTGTCATTAAGAAATCCCTAGAAGTGAAGCAGAGGCTATGCTGCTGTTTTGTTAACTTCCACACAGCCTTTGATACAGTGGCAATAGGGCGACTCTGGGAGAAGTGAAGAAGTGGGAAAATCCCCAGTGATATTCTGTTTTGTTTTCAGTCATTCCATCTGGAATGACTGTATAAAAAACTCGGCACAGATAGACTTGGACACTTTTGGGGAGTTATCTAGTAGAATCAGTATAATGGACGGCTTATGCCATGGCTGTGTGCTAGCACCTTCTTTTTCAGTGTTTATGTTTGATATTTGCCAGGAGTTTCAAAAACGACCCAGTCCTTCTCACCATAGATGGGGTCCCAGCATATCGCTTGATTCCTCTATGCAGACAATTTAATTTTATTGGGTTATGCAGCGATAGGCCTGCAGCAGAAACTTAATGTTCTATTACGATCTTGTAGGGAAACTTTTTAAAAAATAAATCTACAAAAGAGAAAGTTAATGATCTTTGGGGAAAAAGGTGATCAAACCAAAATGTTTCTTGGATGAAAAGTGAATTGAGTTGGTCATTATGTATACATATCTTGGGTTAGTGTTTTCAAATAACCTGAAATGGGCTGGCCACATGAAAATAACAAGGGAGAGAGCTCTGCTGCAAACAGAGGGCCTGATTTATACTTTTTTAGCACTGCATTTGTGACCTTTTTTGACGCAAAAGTGGCGCAGACGTACAAAATTCAATTATATTTTGTAACTTTGCACCGCTTTTGCATCAAAAAATTATACAAATGTCGTGCTTGGTCTTGTATGGAGCAGAGGTTTTGCAGTTAGAAACTGGGAATTCACGGGAGGCTGTAGAGAGTATAGTGTTAAAACGTATGTTAAGCTTTCTTAATAGTTCCATGATTCAAGTTATATGGCACGAATTTCATTTCAGATCTTGGTATACCGTGGTAGGCTCACGTCTCTTAAGCTTCTTTAATAAATTGTCCTTATGTAAAGAGGCATCAAAATCTCAAAATTAGGTTAGGAAGAGATTCTCGTGAGAGAAAAGAAATTGGCCACGGACCTTTTCAAAACATTAAATGAAATTAAAAAATGTCATTATACTTTTGGTACAATAAGTACATGGGCTCCATTCACTAATAAATTCACTCTGTGAGAATCCGCCTTTGAGGCCTCACAAGCAGTGGATATGGAAACCTTTAGAATGCTCACAGTTAACACTCTTGGTCAGGCAGAGGTTTTTCCCCACCTGACATATCTTCCAAATCCCAAAATGCACTTAGATCTACTTAAAATGTGGTTTGGTTGTAATCCAATTTTCTCTTGATCCAAATGGTACAATGAAATAAAGGATAATAATAGACTATGTAAATGTTTTTTTAATTAATTGTTCCATTTGCCATGTTCATATTGATTGTCATTAATATTTACTCACTCGTTAGAAAAAAAAGAAAATTTGTTCTTTTAAAATACACGATTACGTCAAGGTCTGAGGCAATTGCTATATTGGCGAATATGTATTTGTTTGAGGTTGCTGTCGGTATTGCATGTTTTTCAATGTTTATTGAACATCAAGGGTCAATATTTAATGATGTCATGTTAGGATGACGGCTTATGTGATTGTTATATGTTTTTGATTATGTTGATATTTATGTTTTATCGGCCTATGTCTTAATAAACGTATTAGTATTATTTACAAAGCAAAGACGGCAACCAACATTTGCCATTTTAAAATTCAGGCCTACATTTGCTCTACTAAATCTAAACCTAACTAAACACAATTTCCCTCTACAAATGACATAAGTATACATATGCATTGCTATCATGTTAATACAAAAACATTTAATATAAAAACTTTTATCAATCTTATGAAAAACATGGCAATCAAGTACACATGAATTAGCTGCACCATTCAGACCAAGTTAGTCTGTTTTTTCGGCCCTTCACTTGTATCCCACACTCCTGGGTTTTACGTACAAAAACAGTGCAATGTTAGGAAACAATATAGCCTGTTCTGTATGTAATATTAAAAGTACATATAGAAGCTATGCTTTTCATTTCGCTTAGCAGCGGAACGGCCCAGCCCTTGCCAGCATGACTGGCAGGCCCAGTCAGTAAGTTCATGGAAGTGCTTAAGAGGGACTAACAACAGTGACTCTTCAGCGCCGCATAGGTGCATTCTGGATCATCACGTCAAGGGAACATCGGGGACACATCAATTGACTGAGGTTCCTCCTGAAGTAACATGAGTATTCATTGACGTATTTCCCTGCGATAACTGATATGGCTGATGATGGTGGGAAGGTGTGTAAGATAATGCTGGACTTCAGGAAAGTGAGTGACAGCTCACTATGTCTATCCCTTAGGAGGTGGCTATTTCTGATAACTCTGCCTTTACTGGGGACATGAGGCTCTGATCAATTGACCCTTGCTCTAAGCCGCAGCATCATGTCTGACCGACTCTCATCAGGGAGAAGATGCATGGTAGGTGTGCCTGTGCATGATTCTAGCCTTAAAAGGAAAAAACTCGAAGAGAGAAACATGCACAAGGGTGCATCAGTTCTTTAATTGAAGGCAACAGCCTAAGGGTAAGTGTAATATGTATTTAACTTTTTCCTCACAATAGAGCCAAAGGATTTGACTTCTGAGCCAAAGCATTATATGGAGTAAACCCTTTTACTAAAATAGTATAAATACTCCCATTCCCCGAGCAAATGGGTGGGTTAACTTAAGGGCCCAAACATTGCTGGAAACAGAAACATATGCAGTTATTTTCAAATTACCTTGATTCTTCATGATGTAGGACTGTACTTTCCACAAGCACTTTATTTAGCTCATATCCTAAATGTCCCATATGGACATAAAACTGCCATGAAATTTCCAAACCTTCTGCTCGTGCCTTGCTCCACCTCTACAGCCCCTACCAAACTCCATCCACCCGCCTTCTTTCACCCGCTCCTCACATGTATCTGCATACATCCAGTATAACTGCATCTGCCCTCTGTGGTACTATTCTTCACTGTGGCAGTTCATCAGTGAGCTATATCAATCTAAGCACTTACTGCTGTTTCCATTCTTAAAGACAAGAAATACTAAATTCCGACCGCAGGATAACTTCTGTGAACATGAACTCTGCAACACAACTGTAACTAAGTTTTATAGCTGGCATAATGGCTCAATGATAGAACATTGTCACTAAAACAAGCTGTGTGCATCAGGATGCAAGTTCTGTCCGAATTTTTCCAAATGATTTAACAGGGCACTCGAGTCATACTTGTATTGCACCAGTGTCAATTGGTATGGCAATTCCAATTACTCCAAATTCTTTTTCAAAATCTGATTGAACAAAGACAGTGACTCCTTGTACCCTTGAGGAAGACTGCACCAGCTGTAGACTCTGTTTAGGAATTTGAAACTAAGAAAGAAGCTGACTATCCTCATGAAGAAACATCACAAAACAAAATAAAATGACGGACAGAGTGTTGAAACTTTTTAAACACACACCCCCAGTCACAGATCTGGGTCTTATCCATTGTTATTTTGCTTGCCACGGGTGATGGTGCACCTGTAACTCTATCTCTTTCCGTTTCACTCGTCGGCCAATCTACTGCTCTCTTGCATTCAACCCACAAATCAGCTTGCACTACTATCTCCAGCAGAGTATTCAGGTCTTCCCAAAGACATTTCAAAAGCTTCACAAATCTATCTGTTTGCTGACACCATTCAACCGGTTTTTCCCTTAACTTTGGATAATCATTTGTGGATGACTGAATATCACTTCTGTGCCAAGGAACATGAAGATATTATCCTCCTGGAATTTCCCTCCTTGTAAAATTTTTATTGGACCCCTTTCTTTCTGAACACTTTCAGATCCTTCTTGTGAATCTCTTTTCCATTTATCCTTATTCTTTGCTCATCTGCCTTCCCGCTTTTCTAATTGTCCCCAGATCTAAGCACTCTGCAATAGTTCTTTAAGATGCGCTTTCATCCCAGCTGATCTCATATGTTCAAAATCCTTTGCTTCAAAATTTAACATATAACTCCTTTTCCAATGCTTTGTTTTCTCAATTTCTATGTCATGCTTCTCTGCCAAATCTGCCAATTTCTGATGTATCTTACCCACTTCTCTCGTGATTCTCGGACCCACGTATCTCAGCTCTTCTTCAGTATAGGATTCTAACCTATTCACTCCCATTGATCCCTCAACCAGTTCAGTCATTTCCGTAGCCAGCCTTACACGATCAGTCTGCTCTTCACTCTTGGGCGTGTTTCGTGGGGTGTTCAGACAATCTAACCACTCATTTAACTGCTGTGCTGTCAGTCCCTGTAATGAAACATTACTTGTGTTTGGTAATGGCACCTGTTGTACCACTGCACCTGGAGTTTGCGGTGTCAAAAGCTTCAAGCTCTGACTTACACTTGGGCCATTTACGGCATCTGGAAGTGAAAGAAGGGGACTAAGGTCCATTAAAGGCCTAGATCAATCAAAGGTCTGACCTATAGATGAAACCACCTGCACATGCTCTCTCACTCTCCTCACAAGGCTTTGTGACATTTCACCCTGTTCTCCTGCAATCGGCTTTTTCTGTGCAAATAATGGTACCGTTGGACCAACAGTAGTTGGCAATGATATTGCATCTGGTGCCTCTCTGACACCCACATTTTGTGGAAGGGCTACTACCATGCTCTGGTTCATCACTGGTGTTACATCAGACTGTGTCTCTGTCATTGGTGTAAACTTCGGTAAACCCTGTGGCTGAGCCTGAGGCATCAACATTGGAGTCGGCTCAGTCTGAACTAGTATCGGCCTCGGAAGCGCTTGCCCGGTGTGTACCACTAAGTTCGAGGTTTTCTCTAGAATCGGTATCTCTAGATACATTCTCTCTGCTGGTGGCGGGTGCATCTGTGCTTGGACCACCGATATAGTTACTGCATTAGGAGTACTCTCCACTACTACTTGTACCTGTCCATTATCTGCTTGCACTGGTCCTGCTGTCCCCCACACTTGAACTGGGGCAGTTGGAGCAGTACTATTACTTGGAACCCCCTCATGCACTGTATATGGCGGAGGTTGGTCTCTCAACACCTGAGTAATAAGATCCTCAACATCTGAATCTTCTTCTTCTACGTAGGTCTTTTTCTTCTTCTTACTCCCTGATGAACTCTTGTCACTCTTGCTAGTTTCCTCTTTCCCTTCTGACTCATCTTCCTCTGTGATAGTAGAAACAGCTTAACATCCTGCAATGTCTCTGTTCTCCACCTTTTCTGTTCCCAATCCCATCTTGCCTCTGCTAGAGACTTCTCTACCTTCATTATTCTTCTCTGGAATTTTATTTCTTGCTGCTGGCTCACTACGAGCTCCCAAACCGCTAATGCCTCAAACTGTGCTAGTCTTGGAAGAGGCTTTGTCTCATATGGGGCCATATTTATACTTTTTGACGCAAAACTGCGCTAACGCAGTTTTGCGCCAAAAAAATTAGCGCCGGCTAACGCCATTCTGAAGCGCCATGCGGGCGCCGTATTTATTGAATGGCGTTAGCCGGCGTTAGCCGACCGGCGCTGCCTGGTGTGCGTGAAAAAAAAACACGTACACCAGGCAGCGCCGGCGTAGGGAAAAATGGCGTTTGGGCGTCCAAAAATGGGGCAAGTCAGGCTGAGGCAAAAAAATCGTCTTAACCCGATTTGCACCATTTTTTTTGGGCGCCCAGACGCCATTAACATGACTCCTGTCTTAGCAAAGACAGGAGTCATGCCCCCTTGCCCAATGACCATGCCCAGGGGACTTATGTCCCCTGGGCATGGTCATTGGGCATAGTGGCATGTAGGGGGGCACAAATCAGGCCCCCCTATGTCACAAAAAAAATACTTACCTGGACTTACCTTAATGTCCCTGGGGTGGGTCCCTCCAGCCTTGGGTGTCCTCCTGGGGTGGGCAAGGGTGGCAGGGGGTGTCCCTGGGGGCAGGGGAGGGCACCTCTGGGCTCATTCTGAGCCCACAGGTCCCTTAACGCCTGCCCTGACCCAGGCGCTAAAATCCGGCGCAAATGCGGGTTTTTTAGACCCGCCCACTCCCGGGCGTCATTTTTGCCCGGGAGTATAAATCCGACGCATATGCATCGGAGTCATTTTTTAAGACGGGAACGCCTACCTTGCATCTCATTAACTCAAGGAAGGTGTTCACGCAAAAAAATGACGCTAATTCCATGAACTTTGGCGCTAGACGCGTCTAACGCCAAAGTATAAATATGGAGTTAGTTTTGCGTCGAATTTGCGTCAAAAAAAACAACGCAAATTCGGCGCAAACGGAGTATAAATATGCCCCTAAATGTTCCATGCTCTGGAAATGCTAAAGCTCCCTGTTTCTCGGTCTATTTGCAACACTGCTTTACCCAAAGACATGGCGCAACACCTCGCTCCTCCATCACAATATAAGCCGGAGAATGTTCCGGTGCGGTCGACTCCCTCACTGTTGCCTTAATGTATGTGTCACCCTTCATGGCACTCCTAAATGCTTTGAAAAACTTAATCTTTCTCTGTTGTATTTATTCAATTCAATAAGAAAATGACTTTTACTCCCAGGATTCCCTTCACCCACCTTCTCAACCAATTGTCTCTCATGGACAGCTGCCAATCCGCTCGCAACTCTTCTTACTAACCAACCTATCCCAGTGCGGCTCACCCTAAAGTCACACACTGCGGCTGACAAAGTCTTGCGACTCGTCCTCCTAATCTCTGACTCACACAAAACTAATGCAAATTATTGCGAGCACTAACCAAAACCCAATAACAAAAAACAAACCTGCTGGTTTACTACAGGAAGGTACACAATCACTTCAGAGACCGTAAGGATTTTCACTGATGGCCCTTTTCACTCATGCAGCTATTTCTCTTTCTTAGTCTCCCACATTCGCAAGCAAAATTCGACCTGCAAATTTTACTCTCAACTGATCAATCAGTCTGTCCTGGTGCACATAGGACTCGCCAAATCTCAGTAGAAAGTTTCTCTTACTCTCTTGTCACACACACCGACTTGTTGACCATGCCCGATCAACCTACTAAACCAGACAGATTACAACATATAACCAAGTGTCTCCTACACTTGTCAATATACTCAGAGTCTTAGACCACGCAGGGTCCGTCCATCACCAACAACCATGCGGACAATTTTTTAGCACAAAGTGCCACACACATATGAAGTTCGATGACTTCCCTACTCTTGTACTCCGGAGTACGCACACTCCTCCTAAATCTCAGCTGGAGTACGCAGACTCCCTACATCCCTCGCATATGTCACAATTCACCTGCGATTTGCATAAGCATTTGCAAGCGCAATCTAATATTTTCACACTATCACTAAAATGCCGAGAACATACTCAACTCTACTTGCAGGATCCAGGAACTGGGAAAGTCATTTCTGGGCTTAAGGGGACATCATCTTTGCAACAATTGCCATTTCAGAAAAAAAAAAAAATATCTCATAAAAAAGTATAACTAACCCTAATTCAAATTGCCACCATAACCATCGGTCACCACATAACTAGTTCTCCACGGAAACTAACCATCCTCTGCTATCAAAATCTGCTAGTGCGCCCAGTCCTTCATAAGTAAACTTATAAGGGGACCCGTATAGGTTGATGAACCTTTTGATTCGCATGGAGTATCCTAGTTACGGTATAACCAAAGTTCATCAATAATCAAAACAATAACCATTTGCAAAACACTAATCAGCAGTTAATAACATAACACCATGATGTTCAGTCATGAATAACCACAACTCAATATACGTTTTATAAATTTTATTTCCCTATTAGTTACAATACTAAGTCATGGGGTTAATTCAAACTTTATTCAAAGCAAATTCATATTAATTCATTAGAAGTCCCCAAAAACATAATCTAATCAAAACTTGCACCACAGTACATTCTAAAGCAGTAGCATAAGTCAATAACTGAATAAAAAGCAAATACGTCAACATGAGTAGCAGAGTTCAGCAAAGTAGTCCATCAATCATTTGTCACTATAGTTGTCAATGTCTAGAATAGGAACCTCACCTAACTCAGATTAGCATCTGCATGTGAGACGTCATGTGAAAACAGTTTCAGAACATAAATTTGGAAAAAACATCTAGCTAAGAGAAAAACTATAAAACAGCACAGTTGGTACCTAGAAAGAAAAGGCACAAAAGTTAATTCAGTCACATTGTCATAGGTACCCATCCACGATATGGATCAGCAACAAAGTCAGTCTTCGTCTTCAGGTCATCAATCGATCAGCATCTCATCAGGCTCTCAAGAGCATGAGCTCAATGACAGAATCTCAAATCGCCTTGGCGTTTCTCTCTCTCTGGACATCCGCCTAACACCTCTCATCTGTTCTGAAGTCTTCCCCCTTTGTCACAGCATTATATCTAAGTCTCCCAGACTATCCCCCAATTCCTGATTGGTCAACTAATCACCAGTTATGACTCGGTCCAACTATCTTAATTTTCCCAATCTATGAAGTCTAATATTGCACAGTTTTCAGGATGTCGACTGGTTCACTGTACAATGTCCTCATCATCCGGCTCGTCAGGTATCGAAAATGTTGCATCTTCTTCTCCAGTCAGTGTCTCCATAGTTCAAGTCCTGGGAAAGTACATCCAGTATGCTTTACACTAGTTTCAATGCAAACTCTTATTCAGTCATCTCCTGTTCGTGGTTTACACATAGGATTTTTACTGAGCAGATTTTATTAACCAACAAGCGGTTCACGGTCAGTCCAGCACAATAGCTTTTTGTACATTACGTGTTAATATTCGACTTCTGCACAAGGCCTGGCAAACTAGACCACAACTTTGGCTAAGTTAGCTCTACAATATAATGCAAAACATATGTTATGTATCTCAATATGACATACTACTACATTATTCAATATGTTTTCTATAATTCATACAGGTTATTCATTTTATTAGCACATTTGTGAATCTTGGTGATCTCTCTCCGAGAACACATTTTCAAATGTGCACATTATTTTTCTACATAAATTACTCAAACTACTTAAACATTAATTAATAATTTCTAATTAGTATATACGAGTTATCACTAGTGACACCTGTTATTTTTTTACAGTAGAAATATGGTATGAAGTGGTACATATAAAAATATTATTATGGTTTACCTAAAATAAACTTGATGCAAACTGGAACTAGAATGCGTGGATCGATTTTACAAGTTAATATTATGATTCCCTATTGTGCATAACATTTGACTGCACAACACCGTGCAGTACCTCCATTCTTTTGATAACATTATACAGCATTTCTTTTAAGACCTAAGTTTAAAAAAGTGGTTCATGTAATGGTGTTAAAAGGATGATTTTTGGTGTGAATCGCTTTCTCACATTGTGGGCAATTTTGAAACGTCCTTCTTATACTGACGTATTAATATTCAGGTCTGCCGGATTTATTTGTGTGGGTTGGGAGGAAAAAGGTTTGGGTGGCCCCAGTTTGGCATTCACTTCAGAAATAGAATAATAATGTTCTCTGGGAAAGAGAAAAGAGCGTGTTTGTTGCCACATAGTAGTGAGATCACATGAGCTGCCTATATATATAAATTCATTCAGTAGCAGCAGCACAGGCTCATAGATTTGGGGTGACAGGTGAAAATCCTGTGTTGCTCTATCCCTATGTTGACCTTTTTAATACTGAAGCACCCTTTAATAGCCATAGTGCAAGGGTGTCTGCATTGAGGGGATAGATTGTTTATGTGCAGGATGGTGTCCCTTCATGCACATAAACAATCTATAATGGTTATTTGGCACTTTTATGTGTGCTGGAAAAAGCAGCACACATAGAAGTACCAAAACGGCATTTTTAATGATTGTTTATGTGCAGGAAGGTGTCCCTTCCTGCACGTAAACAATCGTCCATAACATTTTGCTTCTTCCGTGTGTGCTGCAGAATGCAGCCCACATAGAGAAAGCAAAACATTAGGAGGAATAAAAGCATTCCTGCTAGTTTTGCCACGCTAACGCCACCCCTGGGGTGGTGTTAGTTTTGGTGCTGCCTCAGGTTTACGACAACTCGTAAATCTGAGGCAGCGTCAAAAGCAATGGGTGTTGCGGTGAACGTCCACTGCAACACTCATTGCACGCCCCTCTAACACAAAAAACTGTGTTGTAGGGGCCAATATTTACAAGGAGGCGTAACACCACTAAAAAGGGGTGTTACACCTCCTTGTATATATGGAGCAGTGCTTAGCGCCACTGGAGCGTCATGAAAAATTACACTCTGTTGGCGCTAGGGGCTCTCAAATATGCCCCTCAGTGTTCTTTGTATACGCCTTAATATTTGACTTCAGAAGCATATAAAATCTTATTTATTTTGGAATAGGATATTGACTTTTGATTTAATGAAGTGTTTTCAAATTTGAACTGCAAAGATTTCCACAGATTTCCACAATAACCTAAATGCTTTAATGTGCCATATGATGTTATACTTTTTGTTACAGATGATGTCCTGAGTGTGACCCTGATACCCGATTATGATTTAACCTGTAAATGGCGTACTGTATTTATGTAACTATTTGTATCAAAATATCGCAGTTAAGTAGGGTGATGTGAACTTGTTTGCAAATGGTGGTAGCTTAGGTAGTCATTCGTGTTTCCCCTTATTTCTTAATTTCTTTCCATATTATTGGCTGGAGTGTTCCACCACCTAACCAGGGCACATATTCATGTTTTAGCATTATTGTTTTTGATCTTTAAGTGCTGAAAAAATTCTGAGTGTGGTGCTAGTGTTCTTAGTCATCAATGTGACAGTGGTCATTGGACCATTATCAGGTAGATTGTTACTATGTAACTAGTGTGTGATGGGATAAGGAGATGAGGTGAAACGGTGGATCCAGTATTGATGGCTGCAATGCATTCAGGATTACAATGATTCAAAATGATCATTGGGTAGCTTTTTTTCATGAAAGAACTGCTGCTGTTGTAGTAGCGTTGCTCATAGTGGAGTACACCTGCACTTTTTTTCATGACACAACCACCCTGGCAAAGTGATGTGTGTAGCAAGGCTTCTATGTATTTGTTTTATGTTACAAACAATACAGGTCTGATTGTACGCTGCTATGATCACTATTTGTCCAGTTGAAATGCTAGAGTGTGGTGCAAAGCTGAGCCTAGGAAACAGACTAAGGGCCTGATTTGGAACTCAGCGGAAGGGTTACTCTGTCACAACGGTGACGGATATCCTGTCTGCTGAAATCTAAATCCTATTATATCCTTTGGGCTTTCGATTTCAGCAGACAGGATATCAGTCATTGCTGTGACAGAGTAACCCATCCGCCGAGTTCTAAATCAGGCCCTAACTCATCTTTCATGCAGCTATATACATGAATCCCATGTTTTTCTTAAACTCACACTAACAAAACATAAAAAGAAATTTCCATTCCAGAGGTGTGGCTGCCGAGCCTAAGTTGAGGGATGCTTGAGCCTGTTGCTCCGCGTTGGCCCTTACCTCATCCTTTACCATCTGAAACTCTGCACACCCTAGGGGGTGACGACTGCCCCGGAGTGCTGCTGCCCCCAAAAGAGCCCCAAAGGGACTGAGGCCATGGCCAGAGGGCCTTTAATGTGGTGGACCCCCCTGGCCCTGAAAATGGCAGCTGCAGGCTGAAAACTGTGCTCGCCTCCGGACTGACCTGCTGACCGGGCTTGATGTGCTATGCCCGACTGCCCCTGGGTTGTGGGCCTCTGAATGCCGCCTGGGAGGCATGGATGAGGATAGATTTGCAGAGAAGAGCGGGGCGATGGCGGCAACTGACTGCTGCTGTCTGTCATGCTTGGGTCTGGATTGTGACCTGGTGCTGATTGAGAGCCCTCTGCGACTGCAGTGTTCCTGTGATGGGGACGCTGTGTCCTGACAGCTGCCCTTGCAGCCGGTGAGTGAACGTGGGGCCCCCCGTGGAGGGCTGACTGCTGGCCCAGAGAAGGACGGGTTCTCCCTTGAGGGGCCTGACCCCCTTGAGACCTGGACATGGAAGGGACAGAGAGGGAGTCTCAAGTCCTAGCCTGGGGTTGGTGTGATTGCTATGGAGTGGCGAGGACCGGGGCCTGGGTCCACACATTCCTATAGCTTGCTTTCTCATTGGGGGTAAGGGCTCAGGCCTGTGACGGGGCCCAGAGGTGGCAAGCTCTTGGGGAAGTGCCAGGAGACTGTTGTGGCCCTAACCACTGTTCTTCCGGTCTCCTGGCAATCACAATACCACCTGCCCATTGCTCCCGGATTGAGCCTTCCTGCTGGGGTGACTGGGTGTTGGCTGTGCTAGTCTGACTCTCTGAGGGCCACACCGGCCTACCCATTGGTCTGGTACACTGGGGAACAGACTGCATTGCGCTGCATTGGGGTCTGACCTTGTCAACTATCCCGTGTGCCTACTGCCCCACGCTTCAGCCGGGTCACCCATATGGCCCTGGACTTTTGGGGGTCACCTGGCACACTCACCTCTTCCCCCTTCCTGGTCTTCCTGATTTGCCCTCTGACTTGTGTGAGGGCCCTTGCCTTGGGAAACATTGGAGCCTCCTGCTGTGATTTTGAGGGCCTGTCTACTCAGTCTTCAACCATGGAAAAATCAAACGCCAGGCAGACGGGAGTACCACCAGGCGTGGGGACCCATTCCCAGTCCTCAGCTATGGATTTGATAGACCCTAGGTCCTCTCAAGACCCAATACATGCGCAACTAGAAATAATTGCTGACACCAAGTCTACGCTTCAACAGGACATTGGCTCAGTCTCGGTAAGTTGGGCCTACTTCAAACAGATCACCACAAGCTAGGGGACAGGGTTAAAGAAGTGGAGGCCTCAGTTGCAAATCTGGTGCCAGATCACCAGAAACTGATGCTCCAGGTGAAAGAGCTGACTGACTTGTTTGTGCCCTAGAGCATAGAGCCGAAGATGCCGAGGGTCACTATTGACGTAATAACATCAGGTTGGTGAACCTGCCTGAAGGAGTTGAAGGGAATGATATGGTGGCATTTCTTGTGTGCTGGCTCTAGACCGGTGTTGCTCCAAAGGGCCTGACCACCTTCTTTGCCCTGGGACATGCTCATGGGGTGTTGACATGCCTCCTGGTGCCAGGTTGCCCTCTCTGCCCGTAGTGGCACGCTTGTTGCTCTATAGAGATAGGGAAACAATCCCACAGCAGGCTCCCTCTGGTGGACCCTTCATGGTGGAAAATGGCAGGGTCTCGGTGTTCTCAGACTTCACAGTGGCAGTACAGGTCAGACATGCCTCTTTCCTGAAGGTCAAGAAGGTGCTCTGCAACGAGGGTCTGCAATACTCCCTGATCTTCCCTGGCAGAATTCGTATAATCTTGGATGGGGCCACATATCTCTGTGATGATCCCGGTGCGACTTCAGACTGGCTAGAGATCTATCAGTTTGGTTCAGCTCCCCAGAGGAGGGGACCTGTCCCCTCAAGATCCCCGGCATAGGGTGAGAAGAATACCCCAGGGGGCCCCCCGCAATGGACCGGCGAAGAGATCGACCCCCTCCAAGACCGAGTAAGAATGGTCAGCGGCTCTTCAGGCCATGGCTGAAATTACGACCTCCAAATCCAGCATCCTTTCAGCCCCTAAATTGCTTTATCTGACTCTGCATCATCTCGAGCAGGCTGCCTAGTCATGCTTGTAGTAACGCCAGGATCCATGGATGAACTAGTTTGATCTACAAGTCTGCATTCTCTTAGATCTGGGGACCCTGAGTGGAGGCCTGCCTCACCTTACTCTACTCTACATTAGGGTTACATCCCCTGCTGACTGTCAAGCACTAACCTGTTCATCCCCCGGAGACACAATGCTGACCCAAATTGCTTGTTCCCAACTCCACCTAGACGTAGCATGCCTCCCACTTACTTGGACATGATCGGCACGGGAACATTCTGGGGGCAAAGGGGATGGATAAGAGAGAGAAACACAGACATCGCCTGGGAGGATCAGGATGGCTTGCAGGGTGGTCAAGGCAGAGTAGATATCTTCTATGATGAAATAAACATTTAGGGGGTCATTACGAGCTTACCGCCTGCCGAAATCATTCCCCCCACTTCACCGCCAGTGCGGTGAAGCCCCCAGTGACCCTATTATGATTTTCCCGCTGGGTCGGTGGGCGGAAACAGTGTTTCTGCCCTCCGGCCCAGCAGGAAACATGGCCTTTACATTGACGTCGGCTCCTAATGAAGTGGTGCCAATGTGGTGGCGTGGCGAGTGCAACAGCACCCGTTGCGCATTTCACTGTCCGTAATTCGGGCAGTGACATGCACGACAGGGCTGTGCATGTGGGCCCCTGCACTGCCAATGCCAAGCGCATGGGCAGTGCAGGGGCCCCCATAGGGGCCCGAGTCACCCATTCCACCAGCCTTTTCCTGGCAGTGTAAACCGCCAAGAAAAAGTTGGCGTAATGGGACTCATAGTCCCCCGTTCAGCGCTGCTTGCAGCGTTGCCCTGTCGGATTTGAAATGCCGAGACCACCAGGCTTCCTGGTGGTGGCAGCCTGCAGGTGTTTCCACCGCAGCATCTCCGCTAGGGTCATAATATGGTGGGCAGACCGCCACTACCACGGCAGCCCACCTGCCATCCGTGAGTCTGGCGGTCCATTGACCGCCAGATTCATAATGAGGGCCTTAGTCAAATAACACTTTTCATGTAACAATATACTAAAACTACTCTTTGCCAATCCCCACAAACTAGGTGTACCTGTCTGGGTCCCCTTTCCCGCTTTTGATGGCTCTCACCTCTCTCTAGGGATCTTCAAGAAACAGAATGGAACCTGCAACCAGACATAATATTTAGTCTTCTATACTATCTATATGTATTCCCACCTTGTTCCCAAGTCAATGTGGCCCCACTGGAAGACCTACCTAAAGTGCTCCAGATTTCAGTGTACATCTTGCTCATTGGGTCTTGATGAGACTTTCTAACACACAGTCACACTCACAATTATAGTCATATAACAGGTGATAAAGAATGAAAATCAGTTCTTAAGTATTTCGATTCTCAAATATTCAGGGATTAATCTGCGCAGCGTGTTAATATTGGAAAGAACACAGTTAAGTGTTTTAACCACACTGAGAGCATAGGGTTACTATACTAAAGTTCATTTTCATATGTAATTGGTGTCATCACTGTTACATCACAGTGACAATTGAACATGGAAATAAAGGACCTTTGATTCAAGTTTTGATTCAAGTTTTGAAACTAGCATGTGCCGTGCACTGAGTGTTCTTTATCATAGGCAATGATTAGTATCACAAAAATGTTACATAAAACTCAACTATAACAAACATGTTCATAGTACATTGTTAAAATAACAATTGTCCAACACATGCTCAATTCTGTACTGTCATTACAAGCTAACAACAACAATCATTATTATTCATCAGATACCAAGTATTCATTTAACCAAAGACATTGATAACATGCCCTTCTAGTGCGAGCTGCCCGTCTGAGCATCCGGCAATCAACTACCAAAGGTAACCGGTAAGAAGCCTTTCAAGCATGTGCAGCGCATTTCTGTCTTTTATTATGCTACTCTTCTTGATCTCTTCTTTTCTAGGATTGGCATCTGTGACTCTGGGCTGTGGAATAGCCGATCCAGGAACAAGCAGTGGAAGAGCAGAGAATTCCACTCTGTATCTGAAGACCTCTGACAGCAAGCAATCACCTCAAGACTGGTGTGGCTTTAAATATCTGCTGCACCTGGCCGCACCCAGTCTGAGTCATAAGGCTGCTATACCTGGCCACACCCAGTCTTAGTCATGAGGATGCCACAAGCTCAGGCAACAAGTTGACATGTTCCCCATATTTCTTATCAAGTTCTAAAACAAGCATTGGCCCAAGTAAACATTTCTCAAAGGCAACAACAATCATTCGCCCATGCAAGGGCAGGTAATTTGCTTAGGGGCACACTTTACTAAACACCAGATGTGGGTTCTGGAGCATGTTTGGGTTTGCAGACCTGACACTGATAGCAGTTTAGTATCGGACTCTCTATTCAACCACAGTTACAACACAAACATCTGGTCGATGGGCTCAGCCACTACGCAACACAGCGTACACAGATACCTAAGGAGACGGGGAGTGCAGGTGGCCATGTTCTAGAAGAAACATCTTACACAGATTGAGGTTGATTGCTTGCAAAGCAGATGGCAAGGCCAGTTGTTTGCTACCTCCTGCTCTGCTTTTGCTTGGAGGGGCTGATATTGATCAGGGTGGGGCCACCCTTTGAATCCATAGACACCTCCATAGATAGAGAAGGCCACTACATGATTATCAAGGGGATTTTTCTGGGCAAGGACATCACTCTGGGATGTATTTTACCCCCGAATCAGGACCAAGTAGCTTTTCTCCAGTTCCTTTCAACCTTATTGGCACAACTGATATCAGACAACCTCCTTCTTGGAAGTGACTTTAACTGCATTACTGACATACTGCTTGACTGCTCTACCTCCCCCCCTTGCCAGGCACTCCTACTTACAGGATTGCGGATGACTTTCTAGAATGGATGGGACACTGGAATCTGGCTGATGCCTAGAGGGCCTAACATGGGGACATTGAAATGCATGCTCCCCATTCACAGCATAATAACACAATAAACTATAAGAGGTATCTTTACATGATTTGGAATATTGCAAAGGGCGAATACAGCGATGCTGTTAGATGACTATTTCTAAGTTAGATTTTAGACTAAAAGAATAGAGATGTTT
Organism: Pleurodeles waltl; assembly: GCF_031143425.1. NCBI lineage: Eukaryota > Metazoa > Chordata > Amphibia > Caudata > Salamandridae > Pleurodeles > Pleurodeles waltl. The sequence continues at coordinate 668,623,763 of NC_090438.1, forward strand.
GACGAAATATGATTAAAGCATTAAGGCATTACCTTCCCTGATTTGTGTAATAACTGCTGAGTTGTTTATGATATTTTTTGAGTCAGTCTAATGCACATGATTGTAGATGAAAAGTGTACAACAAATAATGATATAGTGTAATATATCAACCCTTACGTGTGCATACTGATTTTGGGGTATGGAGGTAGGACTCTCTACATACCACCTGCAGCTGAGAGATTCTTTGTTAGGTTTGTCTAACTCCTAACATTCCCACCTACCAAAACATAACTTAGTAGGGCCGGTGGAGAGACATCTGTTGAATCTAAAAAAAAATTAGGGGTAGGGGATGTACTGGATATAACCCCATTACTTGGGGGTAACCCAACATAAGGGAAGTAGTACTTTTGGCACACAATGCCTCTCCCTGCTTCTGGTAAACACTCAATCAAGGAAAGCCCCATGTCGTCCTCCCATTGGTGTTGACTTTAATCTCTTCCACAGAACCACTCGATGGTGTCAGACTGTATGCTGAGGCGGCATTGATGTGGTCCTATTTAATTTGAACCACACTAAAATATACAGGAGCTAGCTGTCAAATGGGAGCAAATAACTTCTCCAATCCTGTATATTCAATTTATTACAGTACATGTAGCTAGGTTAATGCAAAAGAAAAACAGTGCTAGACTGGCTACTCACACCACACATCGAAGAATTAAGGATCAATCCATCTCTGCATAACTGTGGTAAGGTATTTAATTGAAATGATGCAGCGATGCCATTGGCATTTCTATGGTGGTAGCCAACCCCAAATCCAGCTAGGGAGCAATAGAGTGATGTTCAGTGCAATGTGGCAGTTTGATGAACTACGTGAGGCAGTGCAGGAGGGGAGCCGCACCAGCCGTAACTTTCTAAGAAATGATTGGAGCGGTGGACCATTGCATATATATATATATTTTTCAAAATGTCTATTTACGTACAATGCCCTCTAAAAGGCAATACCATTCTTCTTCTTTGAGCTGCAAAATCTCCCTCTTGAGAATTCATGTTGCAAACATTCTGTAAATTGCATCTAAAATACACAGAAACCAAAAGATCTAGTGGGTCACAAGCTGCAAAAGAGATTTTTAAAAACATTGTATATAAACACCTAAATGTGACTCTTCAAGATGATTTGCTGAACACCCCGCCAAGCCAATTTAATTCCAAGTAAATGACACTTCGTGTGCGAGGAAACATGCACTGCATACAAACAAACTCTAAATACTTTGCTGGCAAATCAGGTTATCAATAAAATGATTCCCCGCATTCACTGACTTTCTTAAGTTTTGTAGTTTCACATTTATTAAAAACAAATATGAGCAAAGATTTCCTATGTACCCACAATAAGACAGAGAACAGGTACATCTATTCTGGGTTTCTGAATAATCAAGTGTATTATTGTGACAGTGGTTCTGCTTTATTTCCTTATTTGTAATTATTTGTTGTTTCAATTACCATACTTGTTTTCATTCTACTTCCATTCCGTTTAAACCTGCTTTCCTAGAAGACATTGTTTTGCTTAGATTTGTTTTTTGTTGGCTTCCGTTTATAATCACTGGCACCTGCAAACCTTTTTAATTGAATCTACCCAATAAAACTGCAAAATGGATAACACACAAATGCAGGAAGAAACTATCTCGTTCAGTGGACTAGATGAGATGTTTTAGGCATGTTTTTAGATGTGAAATGTTTCTGTGAATTTATTGGTTACATTAATTAAAGATTCTTTGAGAATTCATTAGCCATCAGACTTAGGAGATTTACATTTCACAGAGCGCAAAAGACTCTGTATAAGGGAAAAATACACTAATGGCAATTGATCTGTAAGTACATCTTCGAGTGGGTCCTGCTCTGTTCGACACCATCCATTCACAGCCACGTACAACTACAGGGGTGGGCAAATCCAGGGAGAGTTCTATCACTTGCAGTGCGATTATCCTATGCAAATTAGGAATGGACCACAGCCCATGGCCCATGCCCGTTTACAGTGCATGGACAAAGTTGTGCGACATCCTATCAATATGTAAAGTTTAGAAAACACAGTGGTGAATTGTAATGGGGGCGAATGACACAAATATCGATTCCAGAATATTGTGTGACATGAAAAATGTGTCAAAAAATAGCATCACTACAAATATATTGTGGGCTAGGACATCGAAGGTAAGAATTAATTTTAATATATTTATATTGCAGTTAAGAATATTGTTGTCTTTAGCATCGTTAGCTTAATATAGTTTTATTAAATATTCTTTTTAATTAATTAATTATATATATATATATTAGTATATTCAATTTAGGTGTTAGGTTTATTAGTGTAATTGTTATTTTCCTTAAATCTAGTTTGTAATTTTAAATGTACATTTTTTTTAAGTTTAATTAGCAATTTCTAAATAAGTAGCGAGTTGTCGGGTTTGCAGGAAAACAGGGTGGAACTTAATTTGTAATTTATTCATTTTTATTAATTCATTTATAATTGTAAGCTAAATATTGAATTGCTTATTATTTAATGGTTTAGTTTTTGTTTTATTTATTTAAGTTGAATTTGTTAATTTTAATGTATGTTGTATTTTTTATAATTTAATCAGTACTCTATTTTAGCAGTGGGTTGTTGGGTTTGTATGGGAGTAGGGTGGGAAGTTCTTTGAACTGATTTTTTTTAAATTATGTTTTTAATGCAATTTAGAAATGTATGATAATTATGTGAACTTGTTAATGATTACTGATTGTTTACATTTTCATTTTATATGCAATTTGTTTTTGAAAATTGTATTTGATAGTATTTCTAAACTGTATTTTATTTGTATTATTTTTTATCTATTTTTGTACAATTTTTATTTTACGGTTGTTTTATAGATTATTTACATTTTTCATAGTGTCTTTTTTTAGTAGTTTGGAAGGAAGTGAATTTCATTTAAATTAATTTTAATATTGAATGTATTTACCAATATATTTTGTTATATATGTATATATATATATATATATGTATATATATATATATATATATATCTCAAAACAAACAAAGCGGCTCAGTTAATGGCACCGCGCTCCAAACACCGGTGTTCAAACCAAGGGCAAGCCGAACCCTCAATTGTAAATAACAAAGCAACGTTCGGTTGAGCACCCCACCAAGAATAGTGATTTAATTATTTATTGACTGTGAAAAAAGGAAAGAACAACGCGTTTCGACCAATTCGGTCTTTGTCAAGTTCAAAATTCACGATTCCATTAACACCCTATTTATAGCTAATTGCAATGTTACCAAAGTGATGCAAGCTGGGACTTGTAGTGTTACACAGGACAAGAAGAAAAAAAGGAAGAGAAAAACAAACAGAAAATAGTGCCCATCTATAATCACCTACAAACTTGTATCAACAGAAGTCATATACGTTTTTATACATAATATTTGTCACAAATTTAATTCTATTAAGTAGTGAATAATTCTTCTATCACATCCATATCTGCAAACAAATACATAGTTCCTCATCATATATTCAGATAGATTTTGTTACAAATTTAAAGGTCCAATATTTTCACTCATTATCCACACTAATTTATCATTGCTTAAAACGTTCACATATAAGCCTAAATCCAATGAGATTAAATTAAATTACATATTATTGCATGCTTTGCCCTGTTTGTTTAAACATAGTGTGAAATGTACAGAAATAATTAACCCCAATAGCCAATCCATCAAAATTACCAAATATTTTTCAAAATTTCAAAATTTCATTGATGCATATTCATAAATGCACATAAAGTTTCTCATCGTATTTCATTCCATGAGGGACCCTCGTTCGCATTTGGATTATATACCTGGACTCCAACTATCGAAACTTTTTAATTCGGTCACCTCCTCTTTCCTGGTCTGGGATGTGATCTATTCCATAATATCTTAAACTTCTCCAATCACTCGATGTATGTGTCTGCATATGTTTTGCTGTAGCATAAGTCATATCTTTATTGGTTATTGCTCTGATATGTTCTAATATTCTTTTCTTGAGTATGCAAATGGTACTACCAATATATTTAAGACCACAGTGGCATTCAATAATGTAAATTACAAATTTGGTATTGCAAGTGATTCTGTGTTTGATTTTCTTCACTTGCCCATTTACAAATAGAATATTCTTCATAGATTGACCTATTTTACACGCTTTACAGCTATTACACTTAAAAAAAACCTTTTGTTCCACTTCCAGCCAGTTTGAATCTTTGTTAAGAGTGAAGTGACTTCTAACCACCAAATCTCTAATACTAGGTGTTTTTCTAAATGAGAACTGGGGCTTAGAACCAACCAAGGGCCCCAAATCCTGATCCTTCTCAATTATTTTCCAATGTTTCTCAATTATATTCCTTATACATCCACTTTCTTTTGTATAACTCATAATCATTCTGACTGGTTCATTCAGATTAGATTCTCTTTTCTTAAATAGAATTTCCTCTAGTTTTTTTGATTTAATCAAAATCATATTTTTCTTTAACATGTTTTCATTATATCCTCGGTTCCTGAATCTTTCATAAGTTTCTAAACATTTTATAGATAACTCTTTATCATTAGAACAAATTCTCCTCATTCTAAGAAATTCTCCCATGGGTATACTCCTCATCAAAGATTTAGGATGGAAACTATGTCCATGTAGCACACTATTGCAAGCTGTTTCTTTGCGATATACTGTTGTTTCTATTTTATTATTCTCAATATAGATGGTAATATCTAAAAAGTTAATCGATATTGTGCTTGTTTCACATGTAAATTTTAAGCCTACCTGATTGTTAGTGAGGATGGTAAAATATTCCATAAATTCTACTTAGGACCCATTCCAAATAATGAAGAGATCATCAATGAAGCGGACCCACAATAGTGGTACTTTCTCAACATATTGATCATTCATTCTAGCCCATGCTATTTCTCTTTCCCACCAACCCATTACTAAGTTCGCATAATTTGGGGAAAGAGAAATGCCCATGGCTGTACCACATAATTGATGAAAAATTTCGTGATTAAACATGAAAATATTGTTCTTTAAACACATGTCAATCATGGATAGCAACATGTTCGAGTGTCCTAATTCGGAAATATTCAGTTGTTTTAAAAAATATTGTACTGCTTTTAATCCCACTTCATCATTAATAGATGTATAGAGGGAGACTGCATCTATTGTGACCAATAAATACTCTCCCTGCCAATCAGTATCCAACAGAATTTTTAGTAAATCTCCTGAGTCCTTAATATATGAACTCAAGGTTCTAACCGTAGGGGCTAGATAAATATCAACGTAGTCCGACAATCTTTCAAATAATGAATCACATGCCGATACAATTGGTCTTCCTGGTGGTGATATTGCTGATTTACGAATCTTTGGTAGAAAGTAAATTGTCGGTAAGGTTGGATTTTCTTTTTTCAAGTAAATATATTCCTCACGATTCAATAATCCTTGTTGAAACCATTCATCCAATTTAGAATGTAGATGTGCAGTCATCCCTTTTAAAGGATTTTTTGTCAGTTTTTTGTAATCATGTGGATTATTCAATTGCCTATAGGCTTCTTTCATATAGTCAGATGTATTGAGAATCACTATGTTTCCTCCCTTGTCTGCCGATTTTATTACTATCTGATTATTTAGCATCAAATTCCTCAAGGCTAAACGTTCCTTTTTTGTCAGGTTTTCCAAATGACTGGTTTGTCTTTTGTTGCACAGCCGTTCTATGTCCTCCAGCACCAATTCCGAAACTAAATCCACTTTGTTACCGGGCGACAGTATTGGACAGAACTTCGATTTCTCTTTTAATCCAGAAGGTTTATGAGCTTTTGTATCGATATCTAGTTGCTGTAAAATATCCTTTTCTGTATACATCTCGTCCTGTAAATTATGAGATAAATCAAACAAAGTTTTTAGATCAGAGGCTTGATCAATCCTTAATTGGATTTCTTCCGGTTCTTCAATGATCTGATTAATCATACTGGATGTTACCTTTTTCGTTTGCTGTGCATGAAATTTAAGTAATTTAAATTTTTCTCACGACTTTGTAAATGTCAATTCGAGTATCCACGTAATCAAAATGAATCTCAGGACAGAATGACAGACCTTTATTCAACATGTTAATTTCCGTGTCAGTTAATTGGTAATTCGAGAGATTCACTACTAAATTTGGTGTAATAGTTATTTCTTCTGGCTTCGCAGGGGATATTGTCTGATTTCTGCCTCTTTTGGCTCTCCTTGTTTTTCTCTTGTTGATCCTGTTTGGTTTCGCCTGAACCCCAAACCACGACCCCTTCTCCTGCCCCTTCCTCTTGATAACTTTTGGTCCAAATAAAGCACCTGCATTTCCTCTAAAAAAGTAGTATTACCATTCACCGACCCTTCTCCTTCACTTGATTCTACTTCTGATTCAATTGAAGTTTCTTCACCATTGCGATTCAATAATGATTTATTATATCTCGACTCTTGTTTCAAATGTTCAAATCTTTTCGCAAAAGTATACACTCTGCCAAATTTATAATCCCTTTCATCCCTTAAATATTTATTTATTTTTCTCTCTTGAATTTCATCCTCATAATTATTAAGAGGTTTCTCCATCGTTTATCGTAAAAGGCTCTGTTCACTTTTATCCTCATAGCTCAACCGAACGTTGCTTTGATATATATATATATATATATATATATATATATTCATCTATCATCTTGTTTTTTTAATTTAATGTTTTTAATGATGTTATATTGCTAGTTGTTGTAATGTTTTTAACTAAATAGTTATCAGTTGGAACTGTATATATATATATATATATATATATATATATATATATACCCCCTCTGAAGTCCAACACTTTTCCTACTGGTGCTTAAACTGGAATCGGAATAGTAAGGGGCATCCTTAACATTAAATGATGCAGGGTAGCAAGTTATCTTGCTGCGCCATAGGGCAAAGGAAAGGAATGCGCTGTACTTAACATTGTACAGTGCATTTCTGGCTTTTCCTTGCACTGGTGCACAATGTGTTGCTGAACGCCAACGCAAGCACCCCATGCACCATGGTGGAAGGGTGCCTGTGTTGCAGAAAGGATTGCTTTGTGCAGCAAGGTGCCTGATAGGCATTTTCCTCTTTCTGTGTGCACTGAAGAATGCAGAACACATTGAAAGAGGAAGTAACAAGGAGACATAGAGATATTGCTCCTTGTTACACCTCACCTGGGGAGGTGTACAATTTTGACACATTCCTATATGTACCAGTAATGGCAAATCTGGGAATGCCCCAAATTCCATGGGTGGATGTGTGGGAACACCCAAGCTCCACCTATAGAATGCTTCCCAGGGCAGAGTAATGCAATGCAGCGATTTGTGCTGCATTGTATTACTCTAGATTTATCTAGTCTGGCAAGGCCACACAAGGTGACCTTGAGTGGCTTGGTAAATCTAACTTGAAAGTTGTGTTGCTTTTGCACCCTGTTGCTAGTGTCAGCGCAGGTGTTTTAATTAAAACTTATGAATTAATGTTTATGTATTTTGAATAATGAATTTATGTAGAAAATGCATAACGTAGAAAAATAATGCACACATTTGAAAATGTGACCTAGAAGAATGGCCACCAGTGTTCACAAAATGTACTAATTAATGATTAATACTTATGAAATATTGAAAATGTACTAGATTAATGTAGTAATATATCATATTAAGGGTTATGAAGTGTGTCTTGGCCTAGTCTTGCCAGGCATCATGCCGAAGCTGTATTTCTATGCGATTAAAAATGCTGACCAAATGAATTAAACTGTGAAATGTCCATTGTCTTGTTAAAAGTGCTTGACAGAAGCTTTTCGTGAGAACCAACTGCAAGGAGATGATGTTCCTGCTAGTGTAACAACTTATGTGTAATGTGTGTGAGGTGTACTATCCCAGGACGAGAACAATGAAGATACTGACTGACTGGAGCTGAAGATGCAACAATATTGTTACCTGATGAGCCGGATGATGAGGACATCGTAACGTCAACCAATCAACTAAATGTGAATAGAGAAATATTAGAATTCATAGATTTGGTATAGAAATATTATTGGATAAAGTAGAAACGTACGATTAACTGACCAATCGGAATTTAGGGGATAGTTTAGGTGACTTTGATATAACAACGCGACAGAGGACAATTGTTCAGATTTAGCCAGGAGATCTAGAGTGACTTTGAAAGAAGAAGAGATTTTAGGAGAGATTTGAGATACATTCGGACATTGGGCTCATATTTTCCGACTAAGAGCCTGATGTTTGCTGATCGACTGATGATCTGAGGATGAAGACTGATTCTGCTTTGCTGACCCATACGAAGGATAGGTAGATATAATGAAATGTGACTGTTACGCATTTTATGCCTTTTCTTTCTAGGTGCCAACTGCGCTGTTTTGACAGATCCATAGTTAGATGTTTTTCCAAATTTGCGTCTCTAAATTGTTTCGCATGAAGCCCAACATGATAATGCTAATCTGGTGTTAGTTAAGGGCCCTCACAAATGACTGACAGTTACAGGGACTAATGATTGATGAATTACCTTGCTGAATTTCATGTATGCTATATCTTTGTCTCAGCTGACTCTGCTATTGATTTGCACAGTAGCTCTGGAATGTGTTGTGGTTCAAGCTTTGATTAGATTGCATTTCTTCCGCGGTTTTGGACAACCAATAATTGTTTTTATATGTGTTTCATTTGATTATGAGATTGATCTACAAGACTTTATCATTGTTACTATAAGGGAAATAAACTTACTAATCTTTTATTAAAGGTGTGGTTATTAGTGGCTGAAAGGTCATGGTGCGTGAAAATTACTGACTCCATTGATTATTGATTTTATTGATTACTGATTGTTGATTATGGTGTTTTGATTATTGATTATGTCCTGGAGCTATGGTAAGAACTTCTCAATTACAAGTCAAAAAGTTCATCGACCTATTCGCATCCCCTTGTAAGATTACTTATTAAGGTCTGACACACTAACAGTTGTGGTAGCAGACTGATGGTTTGTCTCTTTAAGAGCTTGCCGTAAGTGTCCGGTATAGAGTGATAACAGAGACGGTAAGAGACCAATGGTTCATCTCCTTAGGAGCCTACCATAGACATGCAGTATACAGTGATTGCTGTTCTCAGAGATGGTAGCAGCTCTGAAGCTGCTCCTTTTGAGAGTCATTTTTTAGTGAGATTTGGATTTTGTTTTTCAATAATGACAATTGGAGAGAAAATGATGTCCCCTTAAGCCTAGAAATGACTTTCCCAGATCCTGTATCCTGCTAGTGGTTGTTTAAGTATGTTCCCGGCGTTCTAGTGATAGAGTGAGTGAAATAGGTTGCGCTTGCACAGCTTATGCAAATCGCAGATGAATTGTGAGGTTTGCAAGGATTCTTAGGGAGTTTGCGTACTCCAAATTAAGTTTTAGTAGGAGTGTGCATACTCTGCAGTGTGAGATTAGGGAAGTGGTCGAACAACAAATGTGTGTGGCGCTTTGTGCTAAAAAATTGTCCATGTGGTTGTAAATGTATGGACCCTGCATGGTCTAAGACTCTGGAGTATATTGAAAAGTGTATGAGACACTTGGTTATATGTTGTAATTTGTCTGGTTTAGTAGGTTGACCGGGCATGGTCAACAAGTCAGTGTATGAGTTAAAGTGGGCGAGAGGAAATTTCTACTCAGATTTGGCGTGTCCTATGTGCACCAGGACAGACCCATTGATCAGTTGAGAGTAAAATTTGCGGGTTGAATTTTGCTTGCGAATCTGGGAGACCGAGAAAGAGGAATAGCTGCATGCGCAAAAAGAGCGCTCAGTGAAAATCTGTAAGGTTTCTGAAGTGACTGTGTTACCTTTCCTCTAGCAAACCAGCAGATATGTTTTTACGTTTTTTTTATTTTTATTAGTGCTCGCAATATTTTGCATTAGTTGTGTGTGAATCAAAGTTTAGGAAGACGAGCCGCAAGACTTTGTCAGCCACAGTACATGTGTATGTGACGTCATTGGAGCTGCGCGGGGATAGGTTGGCTAGTGAGAATGGTCGTGCACGGATTGGCAGCAGGTCATGAGAGGCAATTGGTTGAGAACCTAGATGAAAGCAATCTTGGGATTAAAAGTCATTTCCTGATTTGATTTTGAATAAACAAAGTAGAAAAGATGAAGTTTTTCAAAGCATTGAGAAGTGCCCTAACGGGAGATACGTACATTACAGTGAGTGCAGGAGAGCCTACACCGCCGAAAGGTACACCGGCTTATATTGTAATGGGAGAGAAAGGTGTCATGCCATGTCTTTGGCTACAGCAATGGTGCAAGTTGACGGAGAAAAATGGGAACTTAGCGTTTCCTGAAAATGAGACGTTCAATTTGAGAATTTTGGAGCAATTGCGTATGGCGCTTTATGAATCAAAGCCCCTTCCGACACCCGCACAGTTTGAAGCATTAGCAGTTTGGGGGCTGGTAGCTAGATAGCAACAGCAATTAAAATTTGAGAGAAGAATGGGAAGGGCAGAAAAGAATTTAACAAAGGCTAAATGGGATTGGGAGCAGAAGAGATGGAGATCAGAGACTTTGCAGGGAATTAAGTTGTTCCCACTATTACACAAGAGGATGAGAAGGAAGGAAAGAAAGCGACTAGGAAGACTAATAGAAGTCTGTCCGAACGTAAGGGACCTAAAAAGTCTTCAACAGTGGAGGAGGAATTAGATAATGAAAAGTTCATTACACAGATATTGAGAGACCGACCACCACCATATACAGTACACAAGAGTGGTCCGAGTACTAGTGCTGATCCGACAGCCCCGACACAGGTAACAGGGACAGTGAGTCCACTACAGGCTAATGCTAACCTGACACAGAACGTGGAGCAAAGTGGTTCTAATGTGCCGACTACTCCTGTGGTGCAGACACAGATGCAGCCGCCACAGATACAGATAATTTATTCTGATGTGCCCATTTTAGAGACAACTTCGAACTTAGTGGTGCCCACGGAGCAGGTGGTTCCGAGACCAATACTGGTTCAGACTGAGCCGACTCCGATTTTGTTGCCCCAAGTGCAGCCGCAGGTAATGCCGAGATTTATGCCAATGACAGGGACACAGTCAGACTTGACTCCGATGATGAATCATGGTATGTGAGTTACTTTCCCACAGAGTGTAGGTGCCAGAGAAGCCCCGGATGCAATATCGCTGCTGATTACTGTTGGTCCAGCAGTACCATTATTTGCACAAAAGAAACTGACTGTGGGTGAACAGGGAGCAATGGCCCAGAGTTTAATGAGGGGAGGACACAATGAACAAGTTCAGGTAGACTCTTCCATGGGAAGACTTTTGACGAATCAAGATCATTGTTAGATCTTAGTCTACTTGTTGCACTCCCAGATGCCTCAACTGGACCAAATGCAGGTTACATTCTGAAATTATTGACACCGCAGACTCTGAATGCAGTGGCACAGCAGGTGCCCCTGGTCCAAGCGAGTAACATTTTGTTACAGGGACTGACAGCCCAGCAGTTAACTGAATGGTTGGACAAGCTGAATACCCCACAGAATGCCCCTAAAGGAGAGGAGTACTTCAATTGTGTCAAACTAGGCATGGAAGCGGGTGAACTCATTAAGGGAACGATGGGGGTGAATACGTTAGAATCCTACACAGAGGCAGAGTTGAGATACTTGTACACAAAGATTACGAGAGAGGTGAGCCGGGTGCATCAGAAATGAGCAGATTTGGCAGAGAAACACGGCATAGAAATTGAGAAAACTAAACATTTGAAGAGAAGTTACAGACTAGATTTTGAGGCAAAGGATTTTGAACACATGAGGTCGGCCGGAATGAAGGCACACCTTAAAGAATTATGGCAGTGTGCTCAGGTCTGTGGAGCATTAGACAAATGGGAAGGCAGATGGGTAAAGAAAAGAGAGAAGAAGAAAAGACATAGGCCTTCATTCTGACCCTGGTGGTCCTAAACCGCCAGGGCCACGGGCAACGGAAGCACCGCCAACAGGCTGGCGGTGCTTCAGTGCCCATTCTGACCGCAGCTGTAAAGCCGTGGTCAGAAAAGGGGATCCGGCGGTTTCCCGCCGGATTTCCCCTGGGACAGAGAATCCTCCATGGGGGCGCTGCTTGCAGCGCCGCCATGGGGATTCCGACCCCCTTCCCGCCATCCTGTTCCTGGCGGTAAAACCCGCCAGGGACAGGATGGCGGGAACGGGTGTCGTGGGGCCCCTGGGCAGTGCAGGGGCCCCCTAACAGGGCCCCACAAAGATTTTCACTGTCTGCTATGCAGACAGTGAAAATCGCGACGGGTGCTACTGCACCCGTCGCACCCCTGCAACTCCGCCGGCTCCATTCGGAGCCGGCTTCCTCGTTGCAGGGGTTTCCCGCTGGGCCGGCGGGCGATCTTCTGTCGATCGCCCGCCGGCCCAGCGGGAAAGTCAAAATGACCCCCGCGGACTATTGACCGCGGTGCGGTCTTTCGGCGGTTTCCGCCCGCCGGGTGCCGCCCGCCGCCCGCCGGGTGCCGCCCGCCGGGCTCAGAATGAGCCCCATACTCTGGAATTGACTGAGAACACACAGCAGGACAAAGATCCAGTAAAGATATTACCAATGAGGTAGATTCCAGGGGGAAATTTTGTTCATGTCCCCTGGAGCAGAGGTGACATTCTATCATTAACAAATGATTATCTAAAATTGAGAGAGAAGCCAGTAGAGTGGTATCAGCAGACAAACAGCTTTGTGAAACTTGCAAAGTGTTTGTGGAAGGACTTGAACACATTACTGGAAATAGTGGTTCCAGCTGACTTGTGAGTCGAGTGTAAGAGGAGTGTAGACTGGCTAACAAGTAAGCCAGAGAGAGACAAGAATACAGGTGCACTGTCTCCTGTGGTAATGAAATATTACTATAAGGTGATTAAATTCCTGAAATCGAGAATTTCGCCCTAAAATATTGATTGGCAGAGGATTGACAGGACAGTGCAGGAAGCAAAGGAGTGGATACATGCGTACTACGAGAGATTGTTGCAGGCATTCAAGCAGTATAGTAGTACAGAAAAAATTGAGCCGAAAGACTTGCTATATTTTGTGTTCAGATTTGTGGAAGGATTGAAGCCTGAAATTGGCCAGATGATTAAGAGTCATTTGATTTGCTGGCAAGCAAAGCCGATTGTTGGGGTCTTGCAGTATGCAAAATACTGTTGGTGACGATATTGAGTTGAAGCAGAAAAAGTTGAAAGAGAAAGCAATGGTGATGCAAATTAAAGCAGCTCAGTCAGGAGTGCAAGGAAATTTTGTGCAGCAGATGCCGCAGCAGCAGGGACATGTCATGTTTCAGCCCCAGATGAGAGGTAGAGGTCGTGGAGGTAATATGTATCGTTGTCCAGACTTGAATACTGTAGTGGTTCAGAATGATATGCAGGGATGGAAGAAGCTATTGCTGTGTCACAATTTGTGGAGCCTTGGGACATTGGAAGCAGGAGTGTCCGATGATGTTGCAGGTAGGAATTGTTCATCAGAGTAATGAGATCAATTCATTTCAAAATGTTAGAGGACCGCGACTAAGGGGTCCCAATCCAAATTTTCTGAATAATGTCAATCAAGTGCAGAATTTTCAGTCCATGCAACAGATGCAAATTCCCTGTGCACAAATGTCACAGTTGCAGCAGATGCAGCAGCAGGTTCCCATGGTACCTAGACAGCAAATGCAGATACTGCAAGCCCCGATGGAGCAGCAACAGATGATGCTTTCTCAACAGGTCACAGGTCAGAGTCAAGACAGACGTAGTAACACAGTGCACCAATTCCCGTTACACAGTGAGGATGGAATAAATGATGAATGGACGAGTGGTAGTTCAGATGAGGAGCCATGTGTGCTTGTGACTTCTTTAGAAGTAGATCAGAGAGGACCCTATGTGAGGAGAAAGGTTATGGGTCACAGAGTTTCATTCTTGGTGGATATGGGAGCTACACACTCTACAGTGAGAAGTGCAGAGATTCCAAATTTGCCCCTTTCAGGTAGAACAGTTCAGGTTGTGGGGGTAGCAAACCAATATCTGACAAACCAGATAACAGATCCAGTTCAAGTTGAGATTGGCAATTTTCAGGGATGGCATAAATTTGTAGTCTGCGATTCAAGTCTGGTATTCCTACTGGGAAGATACTTGCTGTGTAAAACAAAATGTTCAATTGCTCAAATGACGTAATTGAGATACAGACAAATAGCGATGATGAGGAAGACTATTCCCCAGAAATAGCGTGTGAAAATACAAATGAGGAATACCCATTAATTGAGTTTGTCCCGATGTTCACAGTGAAAGAGCTCCATCCTGATTTGCAGGGATCAGTACAAGAAAACATGTGGGATTTGACTGGAAAGGAAGTCGGTCTGATCAAAGGGGTGGAGCCACTCAGGGTTACCATAAAGCCGAATGCAGTTTTCTCTCAACTCCCACAGTACAACATGACACAAGATTTCCTGATGAAAGTGGCTCAGATAATTGCAGGTTTTGTGAAGTGGGGGGTTCTAAAAGAAGTGTTGAGCAGTCCATGTAATTCACTGATAATGGGTTTGAAGAAGCCCTGGGGAAAGGTTCGGATTTTCAGGATTTGAGAAAAATAAATGAGATTGTGTTCAAATGTTGTCGCGTAGTGCTCAATCCAGCTGTGATACTATTCCAGATTCCATGTGATGCAGAGTGGTTTGCGGTCATTGATTTGTCACAAGCGTTCTTTTCTGTGCCTCTTCAGGAGGATAGACAATTTCTCTTTTGTTTCAAAATCCTGGATCGAGTCTATTGCTGGTGCAGACTTCCTCAAGGGTATAGAGTGACCTTCCCTATTCAACCAGATCTTGAAAAAGAATTTGGAGCCGTTGGAATTACCTTTCGAGTCGGCTTTGGTACAGTACATTGATGACTTATTGAGTGCATCCAAAACAAAGGACGAGTGCAAGTAGGATACAATTGCCCTGTTGAACATTTGGGAAAGAATGGCCATAAAGTGTCACCAATGAAATTGAAGTACTGCCAGAAAGTAGTGAAGTATCTGAGACACCAGATTGAGAAAGGGTCAAGGAAGATATCCAAAGAAATGATTACATCGATACTGCAGATAAGTCCCCCAACCAGAGAGATGTGAGGATGCTCCTGGGAATGGTGGGCTATTGTCGCCAATGGATCACAAATGTTTCAGTCATTTCAAGACAATTACAGAAGCTGACTTGTAGGGAAGTTACAGATCCCATGGTGCTAGACCAGGATGAAATGAGAGCATTCACTGAATTGAGAGAGAGTTTGTGCAGAGCTCCATCATTGGGTATACCTGATTAAACAAAGCCTTTAACATTGTTTTGTCATGAGTATGATGCATGTTCACTGTCTGTCTTGACCCAAGTCCATGGAGGCGCTCATCGCCCAGTAGCATATTATTCAGCTACTTTGGACCCAGTTGCAGCAGCCTTACCAGGTTGTTTGCATGCAGTTGTTCAAAGTCTTTCAGTGTGAAGTCGTGGTGATGGGATATCCCCTGACTGTAATGGTACTTCACTCTAATTAAGATTTTACTGACAAGGACGAAAACCCAATACTTGACTAGTGCTAGATTGACTAGGTACAATACAAGTATTTTGAGGTCACCGAATGTGACACTGAAAAGATGTAGAGTGCTGAACACGGCAACCTTACTTCCAAGTGAAAATGTTGAAATAGAGAAGGAGGAAGATGTTGAACATGATTGTCTCGAAGTAACTGAGTTATGCACAAAACCGAGACCTGACATTAGAGATACTCGATTGGAAGCAAATGACCAAATTATTTTTGTTGATGCTTCTTGTCTGAGAGACAATACAGGGACACTGAGAGCAGGATATGCTGTGTGCGAGATTACAGGTACTTTGGAAGCTTCTTGGCTTCGAGGAGTGTATTCTGCCCAGGTAGCAGAATTGGTCACCCTTACTAGAGTGTGCCATGTCTCTGCTCAATTGAGGGTTATTATCTATATGGATAGCAAATATGGATTCAGAATAGTTCAATATTTTGGTCAATTGTGGTCACAGAGAAGTTTCCTGACCTCTTCTGGTTCACCAGTGAGAAATGGTGAGAGAATAAAAGAGCTGTTATATGCAATACAATTGCCTGAAAAGATTGCTGTGGTGAAATGCAGTGCACATCTGAAGGAGAAGGACTATGGGGCATATTTATACTCTGTTTGCGCCGCATGTGCGTCAAAATTTTTGACGCACATTCGGCGCAAACACTGCCCCATATTTATACTTTGACGTCCGACGCAGCGGGCGTCAAAGTTCCACCATGTGCGCCATTTTTTAGAAGGGTGAACCAGCCTTGCGTTAATTATATGCAAGGTAGGCGTTCCCTTCTAAAAAATGACTTTAAGGCCTGTGCCCCATATTTATACTGTGACGTCATTTTGACGCACAGGAGGGTGCAGGCCTTAAAAAACGGCGCCCAGCCTGATGGGCGCCGTTTTTTAACGCCTGGGTCAGGGCAGGCGTTAAGGGACCTGTGGGCTCGGAAGGAGCCCAGAGGTGCCCTCCCATGCCCCCAGGGACACCCCCTGCCACCCTTGCCCACCCCAGGAGGACGCCCAAGGATGGAGGGACCCATCCCAGGGAACTTAAGGTAAGTTCAGGTAAGTATTATTATTATTTTTTTTTTGTGGCATAGGGGGGCCTGATTTGTGCCCCCCTACATGCCACTATGCCCAATGACCATGCCCAGGGGACATAAGTCCCCTGGGCATGGCCATTGGGCAAGGGGGCATGACTCCTGTCTGTGCTAAGACAGGAGTCATTTCAATGGGGGTTGGGCGTCGAAAAAAATGGCGCAAATCAGGTTGAGGCGAAAATTTTGCCTCAGACCTGACTTGCCCCATTTTTTTACGCCCAAGCTCCATTTTCCCCTACGCCGGCGCTGCCTGGTGTGAGTCATTTTTTTTGACGCACACCAGTCAGCTCCGCCGGCTAACATCATTCAATAAATAAGGCGCTCGCATGGCGCTTTGGAATGGAGTTAGCCGGCGTTAAAATTTTGGACGCACAACTGCGTTGGCGCAGTTGTGCGTCAAAAAGTATAAATATGGCCCTATGTGTCATTGGGAAATGGATATGCGGATCAAGTCATCAGGTTTTGCCCATTGAACTGTATATCGTTCAAGGACAAGTGGGAACTGTTGCCTGAAGAAGACACAACATGTACAAGTTATGCATTGAAAGTAATTGACACCTTGGAAGAGTTAAAATCTTTGCAGAATAGTGTTGACAAAGAGTAAAAACGTCCATGGAGCAAATTGAAATGTGTTCAGACAAGATGAGTTGTGGGTTTCTGAGGAGGGTCAATTGGTTTTGCCCTATAGTCTGTTGCCTCAAATGGCAAGGTACTATCATGGTCAGGCCCATATTGGAAGGGATGCCATGGTTCGTCTGTTCAAAATTGATTGGTTCAACCCCAAGTTTAGACAAGTTGCTGAGGCAGTTTGCCAGCGTTGTATTATTTGCCAGAGGTTAAATGTGGGGAAAGGGCCAGTGCTTAACCTGAGCCACATTGGAAGAGCAGGAGGTCAATTCAGCAGAATGCAAATGGATTTTATTGAGATGCTTGTGTGTGGAGGTTTGATATATGTGTTGGTGATTGTTTGCATCTTTAGTCACTGGATTGAAGCGTACCCTACACGAAGAAATGATAGCCTCGCTGTAGAGAAACTGCTGCTCAGGGAAATGATTCTGCGTTTCGGGTTTCCAATCTCTTTAGAATCAGAGAGGGGAAGTCACTTCAATAACAAAATGATTACATTCCTGTGTGCAACATTGACCATTGAGCAGAAGCTGCATTGTAGTTACCGCCCTTAAGCATCAGGACTAGTGGAGCAGATGAATGGTTTGCCAAATGTGTGCAGCTACAAATTTGAAATGGCCTGATGCATTGCCTTTAGTGTTGATGTCAATGAGAAACACACCTGACAGGAAAACAGGACTGTTGCCTCATGAGATTCTCATGGGCAGAGCAATGAGATTACCAGCTCTGTCAGCAAATGTACTTGTCAACATTACAGATGATATGGTGTTGGATTACTGCAAGGGTCTGGCTGATGTAGTCTGCTCTTTTTCTCAGCAGGTGGAGGCCACCACACTGCCACCGATCCATGACCCAGGGCACAACCTGAGAGCTGGAGACTGGGTTGTCGTCCGAAAGCACGTGAGAAAGATGTGTTAGGAGCCTCATTGGAAGGGGCCATACTAAGTGGTCCTAAAGACTACTACAGCTGTGAAGTGTGCTGGGATTCTGAACTGGATTCACGCAAGTCACACGAAGAAAGTGGCATGTCCACTGGATCATGAAGAAGCATTGTTGAGAGTACCAACAACAGTGCGACAAGACTCAGAGCCGGAAGGAGAATAAAGAGGAACTGAGACCGGATCTGAGCTTGTTGAGGATGGTTCAGTCACTCCTGTGACAGACAAGGTGGATACCTCCAGGAGAGTATGTGATAGCCTATCTCAACTGAAGCAGCAGGAGAGCCTAGTCAGAGGAGGGCTTTCCCAGAAGCAGACAATTCTGAGAGACAAACAGAGTAATTGCTAGATCCAGAAGGGGAAGGTGTTGAGGTGGATCAAAGTCAAAGTGGTCTGACTCCTCCTGAACCGGTTGCAGGTCCTTCAAGAGAAAACACCACAGAGCAAGAAAAGGGTTCCAGTTCAGTCTTGAAAAGGATACTGACAGAAGGTCCACTGAAAGGAGATAAGTGGCCGAAATCGCAAGTGGAGAAAAGGAAAGAGGTGGTTGTCAAACCAACAATTGAGGAAGAAGTAGATACTACGAGGAAAGAATATCTAAGTGAAGGAGAGTTGAATAGTGATCGAAAGTTCAAGAGAAAGAGAATAGCAACTCGAAGATACGCAGGTCCTGGAAGGGCGTATGCAACTACAAATGAATGGCAGCAGAGTTTATGTCTTTTTGTTTTGATAGAGAAGTTCCAAGTCAATGTTTTGAGGTGACGTGAAGAACATTGATGAACTGAAATGCTGAAACAATCTGAGAGAAAATATTTTTGAGAAAGAGACTATTGAAAGTAACCGGAAAAGACATTGATAACCCGATTTGACTTTATGAAACCTGATTTTTACAAAGCTGCTAACCGATTTCGACAAGGAAGAGGGTTCCTGAAACGGAAACTAAACTGTTGAAAGAAGAGTTGTCTATTTTTGATTTTTGCTGCAAATTTTCTAAATTCCTCCAGCTTTCTGATTCTTTACAGATCAGTCGAGGAAGGAGTTTGTCTCTAACCTATGGGATAAGTGTAGTCTGTTACTAACAAGGTTTTATAACCAGGAGTATATTTAATACTTCTATTCTAATCATGATCTTGTGTTTTCGTGTGTTCCTATAATTAGATATTTGAGTAAAGTAGTAGTAGAGTAGCTAAGGATAATGATATAGCATTAGTTAGAGGATTATTTGAACCTACATTGACGTTTGGCACAGCATACACACATAAAAATAACCTGAAATGCTTGCATACACCTTTAGAGAAGAGCTTCTTAGATTACACTGACGACAGAAGAAAGGAGTTAAAGGAGAAATTAGAAAAAGGCTTAGAGAAAAGGACAATGCTGACAGTGCAATTAAAACGCAGGGGAAATTAGCTTTAGATGCACTACACGTAGGGAAGCTTTGTATATGTAGGCCTAAATTGCGCACTGACACTTTATTTGTGGGTACGAGTGAATGCAGGCATGTGTTTTTGTTTCAGAGTAAATGGACATTTATGTTGAATGGGCAGGACCCTGCAATTCCAGGGATTTATTATATTTGTGGGCTTAATTCTTATTACCGTCTTCCAAGAGGATGGTATGGGACATGTTATTTGGGGATCATTTTCCCAAAGATTTATCAGATGGAGGTTTTGAAAAAGTTTCCAAAAGTGGCTGAATTACAGCATAAGAGACAGCGGAGGGAGTCCTCTTCTGCAATAGCAGGACACATATTTGGTGCGGCGATTCCTTCAGTGGGAGTCATTCTGAATTCGATTAAGATTTGAAAATTGTCTACTGTTGTGGATAACGGGCTGACAAATGTTTCAGGGGCTATACTCCTGATAGATACTGAATTGGTTATGGATAGAGCTATGACTCTTCAAATCGTCTTGCTTTAGACATTCTTTTAGTGAAGGATGGCAGAGTCTGTAAAATGATTAACTCTAGGCATTGTTGTTTGTTTTTACTTGATAATAGTAAAGAGATAAGAGACTTACTTACTAACCTGACTAATGCAGGTGCTGATTCAAAGGAATTGAAAGAACCAGGTGTTTGGGAAAAAGTTGGCAGAGGGTTTGCTTCAGTGGGAAATTGGTTCAGCAACATTTGGAATGGGGTTCTATTGAAAATATTACTGGGAATATTAATTGTTATGGTTTGTCTGATTGGTATGTGGGCATTATGCAAATTGTGCAACAGAATTCAATTGAAAAGGTCTAAGAATAATAAGAGGAGGGAAGAAAAGTAAAGGGAAAATGTACAGGGAAAATTCAAGGGGTAGACAAAATTATGAAGAAATTGAATTGTAAAAGTTTGTGGGTGGTAATTAGTGTGATGACACATTTAGTCATCAGAGGAGGGATTGTTAGCGCGGGTGTTTTAATTAAAATTTATTAATGAATGTTTATGTATTTTGAATAATGAGTTTATGTGGAAAATGAATAACGTAGAAAAATAATGCACACATTTGAAAATGTGACCTTGAAGAATGGCCACCAGTGTTCACGAAATGTACTAATTAATGATTAAATTAATACTTATGAAATATTGAAAATGTACTAGATTAATGAAGTAATATGTCATATTAAGGGTTCTGAAGTGTGCTCTAGCTTTATTAATTGTGGGCCCTAACTTAGCGAGTGTCTTGGCCTAGGCTTGCAAGGCCTCATGCAGAAGCTGTATTTCTTAGTGTTAATAAAAATGCTGACTGAATGAATTAAACTGTGAAATGTTCATTGTCTTGTTAAAAGTGCTTAACAAAAGCTTTTTGTGAGAACCAACTGCAAGGAGATGATGTTCCTGCTAGTGTAACAACTTATGTGTAATGTGTGTGAGATGTACTTTCCCGGGACCAGAACAATGAAGATACTGACTGGAGCTGAAAATGCAACATTATCATTATCTGATGAGCCGGATGATGAGGACATTGTAAAGTGAACAAATCAACTGCATGTGAATAGAGAAACATTAGAATTTATAGATTTGGTATAGAAATATTATTGGATAAAGTATAAACGTACAATTAACTGACCAACAGGGAATTAGGTGATAGTTTAGGTGACTTTGATATAACAACGCGACAGAGGAGAATTATTCAGATTTAGCCAGGAGATCTAGAGTGTCTTTGAGAGAAGAACAGATTTTAGGAGAGATTCGAGATTCATTCTGACACTGGGCTCATATTTTCTGACTGAGAGCCTGATGTTTGCTAATCGACTGATGACCTGAGGACGAAGACTGATTCTGCTTTGCTGACCAATACAGAGAATAGGTAGATATAATTAAACAATCAATCTCTAAAGATATTAGATCTTTGTCAAAGCCATTCTAAATACAGGTTCTCAGTCTCTCTCATTAATCTATCTGTGAATAGAAAGGGTCATTGCATATTTTGTTGGCCAGTTCTCTATTTAGATAATTATTTGTTACATATTTGTGTAGTTAATGTATATCAGTGTTCCCCGTGTGGAGCTTCTTTGTCAATAAGACCTCCTTATGTAGACATTGAGAACTCCTTATCAGATTTCAGATAACTTAGGGGGTCATTCTGACCCTGGCGGTAAAATCCGCCAGGGCCAACGACCGCGGGAGCACCGCCAACAGGCTGGGGGTGCTCCCATGGGCATTCTGACCGCGGCGGTACAGCCGCGGTCAGAAACGGAAAACCGGCGGTGTACCGCCGGTTTCCCGCTGCCTTGGGGAATCTGCGCCGCCATGGGGATTCCCACCCCCATTACCGCCATCCTGTTCATGGCGGTCGTGGCCGCCAGGAACAGGATGGTGGTAAGGGGTGTTGTGGGGCCCCTGGGGGCCCCTGCAGTGCCCATGCCAACGGCATGGGCACTGCAGGGGCCCCCGTAACAGGGCCCCACAAAGATTTTCAGTGTCTGCCATGCAGACACTGAAAATCGCGACGGGTGCAACTGCACCCGTCGCACCCCTTCCACTCCGCCGGCTCCATTCGGAGCCGGCATCCTCATGGAAGGGTGTTTCCCGCTGGGCTGGCGGGTGGCCTTCTGGCGGTCGCCCGCCAGCCCAGCGGGAAACCCAGAATTCCCGCGGCGGTCTTTTGACCGCGCAGCGGTATTCTGGCGGTTCCAGCCAGGCCGGCGGCTTCCGCCGCCGGCCGGGGTCAGAATGACCCCCTTAGTCTTGAACTATGGTCAGGTTATTTGATATATCCATTACACAAAGATGATAACAAAATGTGGAAAAAATGTAAAGCAGAAAATTCTTAATATTGATTCAATTACTTGCATGTCTGACTTAATTATACATTCGACTATAAAGAGCCTTGGGAGATCCAGTTAGCCTTGTGTCATTTTCAAATAGCAAGCACTATGAAAAAGGAGCAAATATACAAAGGTTATTCCCATAATATAATTCAGTACAATTTTAGGGGGCAATTACTATTTCAAATGTGCACGCCGTTCTTCTCTGCAAATTAAACCTTATGGATGTTTGGTTTCTAATGAGATGATGAATTTGGATACTAATTTTTACAGTGTTTTACTCCTATGGTTGCTTAGTCACATGTATAATGCCAAAGTACTTGACCAATTCCACTTTACTATCATGTTCCAAAAAATGGTGTTTCGCCACTCATTATGTGAAATCATTGTTGGCAATCACTCTTTTGTATTAAAAAAAAACCCTTTTTTTTATTTGCGCTCTTGTGCACTCTATGTATCTTTTTCCTCAGGAGTAGTCATAAAAGTATTGCTTTTATAGCTACATGTCTGGTAAGGGGTGGGAAATTATTTGCAGGTTTTGCTATTGCTATAAGCCTTGCATTTTTTGGAAGGAAAAACATCTTTGTTTTTCTGTCTCAATGAAGCACTGCTTTTGTTTGTACTCATGTTTTTCAAACAAAGAAAGTTTATTGAGTTTTGCAATGGTGTTTTAATAACAGTTACACAAATAAGGGATAAGTAGTCTATGCAATCATCCATGTTGCTATATCCTAACTCCTGTAACTCAATGCCCTCTCTACCCCATGCCACAATCCCCATAATGACAGTTATGAATCAAGTATAGTGCAATGATGTGTTCTGGTTCTCTGCAGATCTTATCATGTAATAGCATGGTCATGTCATGGCAGAGGCCACCGGTGGTGCGTCCATGGCATTGCGGATGCGCTGGTCAGCGGTGGAGTTTAGGCAATTGGTGAGGCCTCAGGGGTGCTCTCCAAAGGTGGTTGGCCAGTGACCTTCAGGCAATCTACCTGCTGCTCCCAGGTCCTAACTAAGACATAAGATCACCTGCCCATCCTAGCTTCCTGCATCAACACCACCCCTTCGTGTCCCGTCCATCTTTCAAAATAATTTTTCCAGCAACGGATTTTTGGACCCCTGGGGGTTTTCCATTTTCTATTTATCTCTCTCTTTGCTAAGACATATGCCAGATCTTGAAATGTGCTTGTGGCTTTATTCTTGGAGGTATGTGGGAACCAGTGTACGAGGCAATGCCCAGGGGTACAGGGAATTTCCTGTGATGTAACATCAGCCAGTAATGTGGTCACCTCTTCCCAACAGTCAGTCAGGGTTGGGCACCGAGGCTCCCAGGGGTTGGAGTCTAGGCCCACTGGTGGTTTTCAATCTGCCGTCATTGGGAATAATTGTGATTTCCGCCAATTGACCTGTCGGCTCGATTTAGAGCCAAAGCTCTGGCTCCTCTCAGGTCTGTTGAAGGATTCCAGAGGAACATCAGCAGATCACCTACATAGAGGGCTATATGGTGGGAAGCATCCACATGTGTTAGACCTTGGTACCAGTGAACAGTCTGTGCATGGCTGGCCAGCGATTCCATGGCCAGCACAAACAACAAGGGTGAGAGGGGGAACTCCTGCCTCTTCCCCCTTTCCACTCTATATGTTTCAGAAATCCTACAACCCGTTCACACTCACGCTCTAGGATCTGTATAAGGTAGCTTTGCCATGCTAGGAAGCCATTGGCCAGCCATAAGTGTTCCATCACTCCATATTTCCACTGTAGGCTGTCAACAGCTTTCTCGATATCTACTGCTAATATGGCAGTCATTTCTTTTCCTTGAATGTCAGCCTCGATTAAGGTGAGGGGTTACATGATATTCTAGGCCGTGTTGCACCTCAGTATGAATCCTGCCTGGTCAGGATGAGCCATGCGGGTCACAAAAGGCAGTAGCCTGTTAGCCAGGATTTGACTAAGGATTTTATAGTCAATATTAAGCATCAATAAAGATCGGTATGGTTTACTGTCATGTGCCAGTCTACTGGGTTTCAGCACCGGGACTATCAATGCTTCCCTACTTGTTTCAGGCAAGCATCCCCGGTCCCTGGCCGCTTTATATAGTTCTACAAGTTTAGGAGCCAACTCGTCTAAATATATAGCATAACATTTGATGAGTAAGCCGTCTGTACCGGACATTTTCCCTCTAGCTGAACCCTTTATGGCCGCGCTAATTTCAGGTAACTCAATGTCCCCACCTAGTGCCTCTATTTCCTCTCTGGTAAAGGTTGCTGTTGTTAGTAGTTCTAAAAAGGATTGTATGTTACTGGAGTAGAGAGTAGTATAATAGCTATGAAAGTTTTGATTGATCTCCTCTTGCCTGTATAACCCTCGTCCCACAAGGTTAATTTCCACTATTGGCGAACCCCTTTCTGTTGGGTTCGCTAGCCTTGCTAGTAGAGTTCCTGATTTATCTCTTTCAGCATGTGCCCTTCCCATATAGTTTTTTAAATCAAAGCAGCAGAGCCTCTCTATGTGATCCGCTACTCGCACTTTTGCTTCGAGCACCGCAGCTCAGGATGGCCTGGTCATTTTCTTTCAATGTCCCTTAGCTTGCGTTCTTCCTCTGTGACCTTGCTTATCAGTGTACACTAAATTCCCATAGATTCAGCTATACATCTACCCAGAGTCAGTATTTTATAGGCATATCATAGAATCTGGGGGGGAGGGAGCAGTGTCTGCATTCTCCATAAAATATAGTCAGCTGTGGTCCCCTATCGTCTTGCGATGAGTTGAGTCTTCAAGTGGCCCAGGTTTCAGTCACCAGGTCGGTATGCAGAGTCCAGTGCATTCCCAATGTAGGTATAGTAGGACAGGATTGTGATCAGAAATTGTCCTTGAGAGGTATTCCACAGTGTGTAGCTGACTATGTACTTCTGGAGTACAAAGAATTGTGTCTAGCATCCGTGCAGATTGGAGAAAAAAGAATAGTCTTGTATTTGCGGCGAGAGGTGGAGCCATGAGTCAAATAGTCCCCATCAGGTTTGCCAGCCTGTGTGAGCGTGGGCTATGTGGTGGACTGGGGATTCCTGAAGTGGGGGTTGTGATCTGTCGATGTTGGAGTCTGTGACACAATTATTGTTCCCTCCCATCAGTACAGAATGGAGTAGATAAGGGGTCAGTGATCCTGATAGTGTAGCTGGGAATGTTCCTTGGTCTTTATTTGGTGCATTTGGTGCATAAGGGCTATGTTTCAGCCTTCCAGTTGGCCTTCAGGGTCTATGACTTCCCCAGTGTTTTGGAAAGGGACTCCTGCCCTAACGCAGATGAGGGTTCCACGAGCATAAGCAGAGAAGGTAGTATAAAATATCTGGCCTCTCCATCGTTTCGGTAAAGCTGCACCCTCTTTGCAGTCATGTGTGTTTCCTGCAGCATTGCTATGTGGGTCCCTCTTCGTTGCAAGTATGAGAACACTTTGTAACATTTCAACACTGTGTG
The DNA here is from genome assembly GCF_031143425.1 of Pleurodeles waltl. Classification (NCBI taxonomy): domain Eukaryota; kingdom Metazoa; phylum Chordata; class Amphibia; order Caudata; family Salamandridae; genus Pleurodeles; species Pleurodeles waltl. Next base: position 668,649,724 of record NC_090438.1, read on the forward strand.
CATACCCTTAATATTCCATGGTATGATCTTGTTATTGAAAGAATCCACCATCTGTCTCGTCTTCAATTCTGCTCCCACCCACAGCACCATGTGTCACACACACTGTCCATTTCTCCCCGTGCACACCACGACTGCACTATCCTTCGGGTGATGTTGCATTATAACCCTAGTTTAACAAACAAACCACAGTTAATCCAACTCCCACTCCCCAGGACAAGTAGGCAACGACCCCCATCCAAACTGTAAGTCAGACTGATAACGCTTGTGGAGTCCCACAGGCTGAACAAAGTAATGTTTGTGGCTGTGCAAGGGTATCTCCCACCAGGCAGGATGAGGCAGGATATGCGAGGAAACCTTACCTGGTACCCTCCATCAGGCATCAGCTACAGTTATGTTCATATGATATCATCTGAGGTCCCTGGCGTTATTGCCAGCAGTTCAATGCTTGGGATCGTTGAAGAGCTGGATTCTCCATTGGGCTCTGTGTCCTTCACGCCTTTGCCATTCTCAGGGGACATGGGGCTCGTCCGTCCTCAACTTAACAATGCCACCGCCACCATCACCTTCTGCCTTTCCTGTTGCACTTCCACAGCTGATGGTGCAGCAGTATTGCGGCGGGACAATTTTGTTTGAGGCGATCACCTTGCTGTCTATGTTCAGGGTCAGCTTGTGGTTGCGGGCCTAGCCAGCCCCATATTTCCTGAGGTGTCCGAAAGAAAAGTGCACCTTCCTTCGCCACCACCCGCAGTCTGGCTGGGAATAGTATCGCTTAGGAGATGCAAATAGTTCTAAATTTGTTCTTTACTTCCAGGAAGGTGACCCGTTATTGTTGCACTTCTCTTGGGAAGTCAAGGAAGATACGGACTGTTCGGTTTTGGACTGTCAGTTCTCTCCTTTTTCTGGCCTGGCCAAGGATATGGTCTCAGTCCTTATAATATAGCAAAATGGGCCACCACGGGGCATGGGGGAGCTCCCAGTTTAGCCAGTACCGTGTGTGCCCTTTCAAGGGGTAAAACGGAGATAGCCTCTCGGGCGCCACCTCTGCGGAAATCCAGTCCTCAACTAATGAAAGCATATCATTGTGCTTGACTTTTTCAGGTAGGCCTACTACTCATATATTATGTCAGTGGAATCTGTTCTCAGCATCTTCCCCGTGAGCTTCCAGTATCTGCACTTTCTGCTCTAATGTGGTCAGGCGATCATCAGCGGAGGAGAATGTTGGTGGTATTTCAGCTAGGTCCCTTTCTGCTGAGGTGACTTGCTCCGCAAGTCATCTCTGATCTTCTCACAGTATTCGCATGTCTGTTGCTAGGGTGCCAATTTTAGTTTCTAGTGCCTCGCGAGAGCCTATTATAGCTTGCCATTTATCTTGGAGTGTTGGGCCCATAAATGATCCCCCCGTTGATGCCAGAGTGCTGGCCTCTTGATCAGGTTCTCCTCATTCGCCCGCCTGGAATATGAGGTCCGTGCCCGGTTCCCTCCGTCTGCTGGCAATGTGCAAGTATCTCTAGGGCTCCACAGTCTACCTTGTTCGCCAGGAGGTTCCTGTGGCTGGGATTGTCCGCAGTGCAGAGCTCCCAGCACAACTCACACCTGTATTAGGAGCCTGTTCTCAATGCCACTGTATTGGAGTTAGACAGTATTGGTAGGGGGTTATCACTGACTGACTTATAGCAGTGAATGGGGGGATATATGCTGTCCTTTGACATATATGATATGGGGCGATGTAGATTAAGTGCACCTGTGTTGCTCCGGGGGCTTAGGTAACTTTTATTTTGGAGCCCCTTTATGTCTGTGGCCCTCCATGGTGACTCTGCAGTGGTGCCGGTGGTCGATCTATGCTGTGCCACTATGTCCACAGATGGAGACTGCCCCCTCCCTGGGCAGTCATCTCTAACTCGCAGGGAGACTTGTGGTGCCTCCTAATCTGGGGTCCGGTGCCAGTGGCTCAGAGCCGTGGCCGTGACCTTGGGGTATAGTGCGACTGTCTCTGGAGGTATAATATGGCAGGGCCAGAGGGACCAGCTCATTAGTTGGGCACTCAGCGTGATGTTGGAGTATGAGGTGCTGGTCTGGTTGATGAGGAGGCGTGTCGCTGCCCACCAGGTGCTCCCCACGGCAGCAGCTCTGCCCGCAGCCCCCCACCCGGGCCCTGCACACACCGCTGTCTGGAGGCACAATCCATCAGCAGGTCCAGCGGAGGGAGGTATGAGGCATCTACCCACCCTGAGGCCACCCCACAGTAGGACGAGGTGGCCTCGCAGGGGAAACTAGCACGGCAAGTAGGCTGTGGCTCGCCAAGAGGCAGTGACCACAATCTTGTTTGCCTCTCCTTGCGGCTCCCTCGGCGGATGGGGGTGTTCCAATCTTCCTCACCGGCGCCTGTCACTCTCCTGTTGGGGTACGCTGCTCCCCTTGGAGGTGGTTATCGATTTTGTGTCCTCCTCATGGGGTAGTGTAGCAGGATGGAGCCAGATGGGGGATACCGAAGCAGGAGCTCTCTTCTCCTGCTACTTGCGCCATTAGCACCAAGCCACGCCCCCTTTTTTGGAAGCATATGTACACCTTGGTGCATTCTTTTTCAAAGTAACCACTGTTTGAAATGAGGAACTTAACTTACAATATACAGGAACAAAAAGACAGACACAAAATAAAATTCTTGGACATAGAAATAAAAGTGATTGTTCAATCTTTGCAAACAAGACTCCATCAGAAAATAACAGCTTTTTACATGGTGATAGTTTGCATCCCAGTAGACTAAAGGACATCATACCTTATGGTGAACTAATTAGAATACAAATACATTACATTATGGAAAATGACTTTGAAAAACAACATACCCAGTGGTACATGCATGGAAGTAAAGCCCAAAGTGGTTTCCCTAAAGTTGCTTCTTAAATTAGCCATACTAGTTCTGAAAAGTGAACACTTTTTTTCAGGTCAGCTTCTGCCTGCAAATAAAAGAGTTAGCTTTGAGCTATTCCTTTGACCTGCAGCTGATAACTTTATATATGGCTGAGTACGAAGCAAAATATCTTTAAAAACTATGGTGGTCATTACAACCCTGGCGGACAGTGTTAAAGTGGCGGTAAGACCGGCAACAGGCCGGCGGTAAAAAAATAGGAATTACGACCGTGGCGGAAACCGCCAACAAAGACAGCCACTTTAACACTCCGACCGCCACCGCGGTACAAACAGTGCAGCGGTCACCGCCAACAGACAGGCGGGAGACAATGTACCGCCCACACTATTATGACAGGCCAATCCGCCACCTTTTCCGGGGCGGATTCACCGCGGATAAAAACACGGCAGAAATAGGAATTTCGAAGGGAAAACGCTCACCTCTACACACTCCATGAGGAACGAGGACACCATGGAACCAGAACTCCAAATTCTACCTGCTATAGCCTTCCTGCTCCTCTACCAGGAGCACGAACGCCGGCGGCGAAGACCACGCTGAGTACTGCACCTACGACACAGGGGAGGGGGGAGGGAAAAAACAGGACACACACACGCAACACCCCCACCCTCACCCACTACAACACACACACTAATGCATATCAATACATCACAGTTACAAAGACCAAGAAAATGAGTGTAACCATTGGAATATATTACAAACAAGTAGGCAGAAATATATATATATACACCATGTACAAAATATATACCAGGCATAGTAGTCCAGGTACTGCACAAAGAAAGTCTGTGGAACACTGGGACCACACGGTATGGGCGAGGCCCACACAAGATCCCCGACCATGACGGAGAGAACACTGCAGGGGCATCAGACAGTAAGAAAACAGGCACCTCAGGGGGAGGGAAGGGGGGCACCTCAGCCGCTTGAGTGCACAATGCCACATGCCCACTGTTCCATCCTGGGGAGTGCAAAGCCACAGTCTCTCAAGTCTCACAAGTGGGTGGGTTGCCCACTGTTCAATCCTGGGGAGTGCAAAGCCACAGTCTCTCAAGTCTCTACAGTGGGTGGCTTGCCCACTGTTCAATCCTGGGGAGTGCAAAGCCACAGTCTCTCAAGTCTCTACAGTGGGTGGTTTGCCCACTGTTCAATCCTGGGGAGTGCAAAGCCACAGTCTCTCAAGTCTCTACAGTGGGTGGTTTGCCCACTGTTCAATCCTGGGGAGTGCAAAGCCACAGTCTCTCAAGTCTCTACAGTGGGTGGTTTGCCCACTGTTCAATCCTGGGGAGTGCAAAGCCACAGTCTCTCAAGTCTCTACAGTGGGTGGGTTGGCCACTGTTCAATCCTGGGGAGTGCAAAGCCACAGTCTCTCAAGTCTCTACAGTGGGTGGGTTGGCCACTGTTCAATCCTGGGGAGTGCAAAGCCACAGTCTCTCAAGTGGATAACAGTCTCCACTGGTTCTGGAGGGGGACTTGTGCCCAGAGTGCTTTATCCTGTGAAGGACAGAGGTAGTGGATGCATCTCTCCACTGGTTCTGGAGGGGTACTGGTGCCCAGAGTGCATCACTCACCCCGTGACGGACCCAGTTGCGTCAGTGCCCCTGCCGCTCATGGGCTAGCAGTGCTTGAGTTGGCGGTGCCCTGTTCAGCGGGGCTTGAGTTGGCGGTGCCCTGTTCAGCGGGGCTTGAGTTGGCGGTGCCCTGTTCAGCGGTGCTTGAGTTGGCGGTGCCCTGTTCAGTGGTGCTTGAGTTGGCGATGCCCTGTTCAGCGGGGCTTGAGTTGGCGGTGCCCTGTTCAGCGGTGCTTGAGTTGACGGTGCCCTGTTCAGCGGGGCTTGTGCTGGCGGTCCTTCGTGGCCCAGCGGGGCTTTTGCTGGCGGTCCTTCTTGGCCCAGCGGGGTTTTTGCTGGCGGTTATTCATGGCCCAGCGGGGCTTTTGCTGGCAGTCCTTCATGGCCCAGCGGGGCTTTTGCTGGCGGTCCTTCATGGCCCAGCGGGGCTGGTGCTGGCGGTGGCCTCCTGGGCAGCTGTGCTGGGGCTGGCGGTGGCCTCCTGGGCAGCTGGGCTAAGGCTGGGGGTGGCCTCCTGGGCAGCTGGGCTGGGGCTGGCGGTGGGCTCCTGGGCAGCTGTGCTGGGGCTGGCGGTGGCCTCCTGGGCAGCTGTGCTGGGGCTGGCGGTGGCCTCTTCGGCAGCTGGGCTGGGGCTTGCGGTGGCCTCCTGGGCAGCTGGGCTGGGGCTGGCGGTGGCCTCTTGGGCAGCTGTGCTGGGGCAGGCGGTGGCCTCCTGGGCAGCTGTGCTGGGGCTGGCGGTGGCCTCCTGGGCAGCTGTGCTTTGGCTGGCGGTGGCCTCCTGGGCAGCTGGGCTGGGGCTGGCGGTGGCCTCCTGCGCAGCGGGGATGATGGCGGTCTTCTCAGCCGTGTAGCTCTTCCCAGACTTGCCGGGTTTCTTGTGGCCCTTCCCCACCTTGGAAGGTGTCACAGCTGACTCCACACTCCCAACGGAACCCCTGGGAGCGGCTTTGGTGGATGGAGTCTTCCCCCTCTCCCGCCGGGCACTGGCCAACTTCTGATGCTTCACAGGTGGGGGACTGTCTGTGCTGTGGCTCCGGTGCCACACTGGCTGTCCTGGTGGCCGGTGCACTCCACATACCGGTGACTACAGGCACCACTAGTCCCGGAGATGTTTTGGCTGAGGTGCTACTTCGGGACCTATGAGATGGACGGGGTGGGGGAAGTGTGGGAAAAAGGTCAAGGGTGGACAGGAAAAGTTTTTGGGACACACTGGGACAGGTAGCTGGAGGTGGGTTTGGGAGTGGAGGAAGAGGTGGTGGCAGTAGGAGGTGTACGTTTGGTGACTTTGGGTGAAGGTGCATGCGCTGGAGACTGTCGTGAGGTGGATGGCTGTTGGGTGGTGTGTGCCTGCGTTTGTGTATCTTGGGAGGGGGCGTCACAGACACTGGGAGAGGACACAGGGGACATGTGAATGGTAGTGGGGGTGGTGACTGAACGTGAGCGGGGTGTGCTGGTGGGTGTGCTGGTGAGGGACGTAGTGTCTGTAGAGGTAGTGCATGCAGGTGTGAGTGTAGACGAGACTGGGAGGGAGGAGGGAGACGACGAGGAGGGGGACACAGTGGAAGCAGTGGATGTTAGTGTGTCTGCATGTGTGTGTTGCTTGCGTGAGTGCCTGTGGGATGTGTGTTGCTTATGTTTGCCTGAGCTTCCCTTGTGTGTTGAGGTGTGTGCAGGCTGGTTTGATGGTGTGCTTGGGATAGGCAGAGGTACAGGGGATTGGGTCTGGGTGGAAGAAGTTTGAGAGGGGAGGCTAGAGACGGGGACAATGGCTGCCATCAGTGCTGAGGGCAGAGTTTGAAAAGCTTGGTGAAGGGCCACCTGACCAGAATGAATGCCCTCCAGGAATGCATTAGTTTGTTGCAACTGCCTTCCTACACCCTGGATGGCATTCAAAATGGTGGACTGCCCAACAGTGAGGGACCTGAGGAGGTCAATGGCCTCCTCACTGAGGGCAGCATGGGTGACTGGGGCAGGGCCTGAGGTGCCTGGGGCAAAGGTGATGCCCACCCTCCTGGGTGAGCAGGCACGGGCCGAAGGCTGAGGGGAAGCTGGGAGGGCGGTGCTGGTAGGGGGGGTGGCGGCTGTACCTGTAGATGCGGGGAGCACAGATGTTGCCGCCACCACAAGGGAGCTCCCATCAGAGGACGAGTCCGTGTCGCTGGTGTCAGCTCCTGTCCCCGCCGTGGAGCTCCCCTCGCCCTCCGTCCCACTGGTGAATTCCGAGTCCGTAGTCTCGCCCTCCAGGGCCATGTGGGATGCAGCTCCCTCCTGCTCCGGTGCCACTGCTCCTCCGCCTGATGATGCTAATGCACACAAGAACAGGGAGACCACAAAAAGGGGGGGGGACGACAGAAGAAAGACATGTTGAGTGCATGGATTACCGCTAACGTTGGCGGACACGACAGACACAGAAGCCCCCTGCACTACGCCGAGCTCTTGGGCTCCAGTGTTCAATTCCTGGGAAAAACGCCTACAAGGCTATGGATGACATCTGCACACATAGATGACACAGGGGCATGAAAAGCTGTACTTGGCACTCTACAGACGTGGGCTGGGGTGCCTCATGGCCTGCCTTATGGAGGGGCCTTGCCTATGGAACTCGCCCGGGCCTAGGGAAACCCACAGTGATCCTCCCCCACCCAGACAACTCCACTGCGTGCAAAGTCAGCAGAATGAGAGTGTACTCACCCCTTTGTGTCTGCTGTGATGCCCTCAAGCTCCCATCCAACTCCGGGTATGCCACCACCAGGATCCGGAACATCAGGGGGGTCATGGTGCAACGGGCACCCCTCCCACATTGGGAGGCCATCCCCAGCTGACCCTCCGCCGTCTTCTTGCTCCAGCGGCGAATGTCCTCCCATCTTTTCCAGCAGTGGGTGCCCCGTCTGTGGTAGACCCCCTGGGTCCGGACGTCCTTGGCGATGGCACGCCAAATATCTTTCTTCTGGTGGGCGCTGACCTACATGAAATGTACAGGGGAAGAAGAGAAGTCATTACCAACTGCACCGTCAAAGTGATTGGCCCCCATCCCTACCCTTGCCATGTGGCACATGCATTCACCGTCTTTCATGCATGCAGCACTCTGCCCACTTCCTTCTTACATCCAGCCCTCTCCACACAGGCATAGCCCATACAACATGCTCCCTGTGTACTTACCTGTTTGTCTGGAGGACCGTGGAGTAGCGTGTACTGGGGGAGGACCCCATCCACAAGCTTCTCCAACTCCTCCGATGTGAAGGCAGGGGCCCTTTCCCCAGACGCACGAGCCATTGTCTCTTCCAGACCGAGGTCACAGCAGCACTTGCAGTGTAGGTCCTCTCCTGTCGAAGATCAGGTATGGAGTGATTGAATAGATAGAAAATGGCGGTCACGTCCACGGCGGTGCGTACCGTCACCGCCGGCGTATATCGCCATTGGCTCCTGGGACCCATAGGGTCCAATGTTAACCAATGCAGCATTGCACCACGGTCTTCGACCGCCTACCGCAATGGTGTACAACGCCAGCGCAGTTACCACACAACCCATTGTCCCACTTTAGAGGTCAGACAGCCGCCATTTCAGGGGCCCACATGGCTTCATTTTCAACTGCATCACACATACCTAGGCCTAGATTCACCACACATACAGGCCACCTTTTGTGTATGATTGGTGTTCTGGGTAAACTGTGGGTACGTACCTCTGAGTTGTTTGACTCTGTGCTCGCTGTTGTCCTTCATAGGCACCGTCCGCTGGGACATGTGAGGAGATGGCTGCATCCTCCGGTGTACCGACCGTTGGTGGACCTGTCGACAATGGAGGAGTGACATTTGATAATCACCTACAGGCTTGACCGTGCCACAATCCAGGAACTATGTACCCAGTTGGAGCCAGACCTGATGTCAGTAATCCACCATCCCACAGGAATCCCCCCTCAAGTGCAGGTGCTGTCAGTGCTCCATTTCCTTGCAAGTGGGTAATTTCAAACAACTGTGGCCATGGCATCAGGGATGTCCCAGCCTATGTTTTCCACCGTATTGTCCAGAGTGTTGTCTGCCCTTCTGAAACACATGCGGAGCTACATCGTTTTCCCTCAGATGGAGGATTTGCCTACAGTGAAAGGTGATTTCTATGCCCTGGGACATATCCCCAACATCATAGGTGTTATTTATAGGACCTATGTGGCTTTGGTCCCCCCCCACAGGAGTGAACAGGTGTACAGAAACCGGAAGAGTTATCATTCTATGAATGTACATGTGGTACTTTTGGCAGACCAGTACATCTCCCATGTGAATGCCTTGTTCCCTGGCTCAGTGCATGACGCCTACATCCTGCGGAATAGCAGCATCCCTTATGTGATGGGTCAACTCCAGAGGCACCGTGTGTGGCTATTAGGTGAGCACCTGGAAGCTAGTCAGTGGGAATGGTTATCTGGGTCTGGGGTTATCCCTCCAGGTTAGTGTGTGTCTAACAGTTGCCCCTCGCCATTTGCAGGTGACTCTGGTTACCCCAACCTGTCATGGCTACCGACCCCAGTGAGGAATCCCAGGACAAGGGCAGAGGAATGCTACAATGAGGCCCATGGGCGAACTAAGAGGGTGATCGAGTGGACCTTCTGCCTCCTGAAGGCCAGGTTCAGGTGCCTCCATATGATAGGTGGATCCCTATTCTACTCACCAAAGAAGGTGTGCCAGATCATCGTGGCCTGCTGTATGCTTCACAACTTGGCTTTGCGACGCCAGGTGCCTTTTCTGCAGGAGGATGGTCCAGATGGCAGTGTTGTTGCAGCAGTGGAGCCTGTGGACAGTGATGAGGAGTAAGCAGAGGAAGAAGATATGCACAACAGGGACTCAGTGATCCTGCAATAGTTCCAGTGAGACACAGGTAGAAATACAAACCTGCCTACTACATGTACTTTGACACTACTACCTCTCTCCTGTCTGTCATTTTCACCCAGTGTATGCTCACTGAGTTGTCACTTTCCCTTACGATTTCACAGATGTGGGTCCCACTGTGTGACATCTGCTTAGATTCCTCATGGACTAGAGCTGTGTGACACAGGTATGTTGACATTAGTATTTAAAAAAAAAATTGTCACTGTAATTGCTAATACACTATTTCGAAATCACAGACAGACTCCAGATCATTTTGTGCTTTAGGTGTGTTTATTTAAATGCTCAATATTGGAGGGGGTAGTGAAATGGTGAGGGGTGATGGTGGAGGAATGTCCATGGCAGAGTCCAGTCTATTAGTCTCACAGGGGCATTGCCCATATGGGCAAAGGAAGTGGAGTTGGGGCAGTTTAATTATGGACAGGGTGACAAAGTGGGACAGTAGGATGACAATCAGGGTCGTCTCATTTCTTGGCGGGGGTCTTGACTTCGTTCTCTGTCTTTGTTTTGGATCTCAGGGACCGTTTGCGGGGTGGTTCTCTGTCTGCAGGGGGTGGGGTGCTGGTGTGGTGGTCCTGTGGCAGGGCGTCCTGTCCACTAGCGCTGGCGGAGGTGGTGGGCAGTTCATCGTCCATGCTAGTGTCAGGGGCTCCTTGTAGTGCCACAGTGTCCCTCCTGGTGTTGAGTAGTTCCTTCAGCACCCCTATGATGGTGCCCAGGGTGGAGCTGATGGTTCTGAGTTCCTCCCTGAAGCCCATATACTGTTCCTCCTGCATGCGCTGGGTCTCCTGAAACTTGGCCAGTACCGTTGCCATCGTCTCCTGGGAGTGGTGGTAGGCTCCCATGATGGAGGAGAGGGCCTCGTGGAGAGTGGGTTCCCTTGGCCTGTCTGCCCCCTGTCGCACAGCAGCCCTCCCAGTTCCCCTGTGTTCCTGGGCCTCCGTCCCCTCGACTGTGTGCCCACTACCACTGACTCCAGGTCCCTGTTGTTGTTGGGGTGGTGGGTTATCCTGGGTTCCCTGTAGTGGTGGACACACAGCTGATTGACGGGTCCTGGGGACAGAGGTATGGGCCCACTGGGTGGGTGCTGTGCTGGTGTTTCCAGAGGGGGGAAGGTCTGTGGTGGCCTGTGCCTGTGTGAGGGGAACGGACTGTCCAGAGGTCCCCGATGGTCCGGGCTGGTCATCTAGATCCAGTTGGACAGAGGTGCTGTCATCACTGTGGGCCTCTTCTGTTGGTGGTGTGGACATGTGTGTACCCTCCTGTCCGGTGACGTTGGGTAGGGGTCCTGCAGGGGTATAAAAGGATGTTTATTAAATCTGTGTGTGTAATGGTGTGCAATGGGTGGGTGACCGTGTACCCCAGTGCTAGCATTCCTGTGTGGGAGCTTGTGTGATGATGGTTTGGAGGGTGTATGGGTATGTGCAGTGGGCATGCTTTGGTGATGGCTGTCCATGCTTTGTTGTTGCATGCAGGGCTTGGTGTTGGAATGTGTGGTTTGTGATGTTGGGACATATGTGAGGAGTTGGGGTGCTGGGTGTGAGGGTGGGGTTATGTGATAACATGCAGGTAGGGTGGGGGATGTAATAGTAAAGCTTTGTCTTACCGGAGTCCATTCCTCCACCTACTCCTGCGAGGCCCTCAGGATGCAGAATCGCCAAGACCTGCTCCTCCCATGTTGTTAGTTGTGGGGGAGGAGGTGGGAGTCCGCCGCCAGTCCGCTGAACCGCCAGGTGGTGTCTTGAGACCACGGAATGCACCTTCCCCCGTAGGTCGTTCCACCTCTTCCTGATGTCCTCCCGATTTCTTGGGTGTTGTCCCACTGCGTTGACCCTTTCCACTATTCTTCGCCATAGCTCCATCTTCCTAGCTATGGAGGTGTGCTGCACCTGTGATCCGAATAGCTGTGGCTCTACCCGGACGATTTCCTCCACCATGACCCTGAGCTCCTCCTCAGAGAACCTGGGGTGTCTTTGCCGTGCCATGGGGTGGTGTAGGTGATGTGTTGGGGTGGAGTGTGTGGTGATAAGTGTGGTGATATGTAGTGGTGTGTTGTGTGAGGTGCGTGGAAGTTGTGTGGGTGATGGTGTTGTGTGCCTGTGGATGCTGTTGTTCTTGCTGGTGCTGTCTCTCTCTCTGGCCTTCATTCAGAATTTTTGGTCGTAGGGGTTTGTGGGTGATGTGGGTATGTGTTTTATATTGTAATGGGTGTGTGGGAGTGGTGTGTGTATGTGTATCAGGTGTGTGTAATTTGAATTGTCCAATGTGGCTGTGTTTTGTAAATGTGTGTGTATTTTGAGCGCGGCGGTGTGTACCGCCAATGGAATACCGCGGTTAAAAGACCGCCGCGTGGATTCGTGTGTCTTGATAGTGTGGACGTATTTCTGTTGGCGTGACAGTGGAGGTTTTGTTTTCGCCAGTTTATCACTGACCTTTGGTGTGGCGGACTTGTGTGGGTGTCTGACTTTTGGCGGATTCCGAGATGTGGGTCATAATAGCTGTGGCGGAATTCCGCGGCGGTGTGTTGACGGTCTTCTGCACGGCGGTAAGCGCCTTTTACCGCCAATGTTGTAATGACCACCAATATCTTTCACAGTGATATATCTACATTGCATAGACACATAAATAACGTTTTCTGCATTTGGGAGGGACCACAAGAGATTTTTTTATGTGATTGAACAGCCTTTCACTAGAGATTAGGGCCTTCATTATGACATTGGCAGTAATTCCCCCTTACTGCCGTGGTGACGGCCGCCAACACACGGTCGTGGAGGAGATCATCCATATTATGACACACACTAACAGACAGAGGCCCTCATTCTGACCTTGGCGGGCGGCGGAGGCCGCCCGCCAAAGTCCCGCCGTCAGGTTACCGTTCCGCGGTCGAAAGACCGCGGCGGTAATTCTGACTTTCCCGCTGGGCTGGCGGGCGGTCGCCTTCAGACCGCCAGCCAGCCCAGCGGGAAAGAGGCTTCCACGATGAAGCCGGCTCAGAATCGAGCCGGCGGAGTGGAAGCTGTGCGACGGGTGCAGTTGCACCCGTCGCGTATTTCACTGTCTGCGCAGCAGACAGTGAAATACATGTAGGGGCCCTCTTACGGGGGCCCCTGCAATGCCCATGCCAGTGGCATGGGCACTGCAGGGGCCCCCAGGGGCCCCGCGACCCCCCCTACCGCCATCCGGATCTCGGCGGTCCGACCGCCGGGATCTGGATGGCGGTAGGGGGGGTCGGAATCCCCGCGGCGGTGCAGCAAGCTGCGCCGCCGCGGAGGATTCAATGGGGCCGCGGTACCCTGGCGGGACCCCGCCAGTGGTGCCGGTCCGACCGCGGCTTTACCGCCGCGGTCGGAATCCCCATTGGAGCACCGCCGGCCTGTCGGCGGTGCTCCCGCGGTCCTCCGCCCTGGCGGTCAAAGACCGCCAGGGTCAGAATGACCACCAGAATACTGCCACAAACACAAATCCGCCAGCTCAAAGGTAAGTGGTAAAGTGTTGGTATGAACACCCACACCATCAACCCAACAAAACAACACCCTCCACATTATGGCCCACAAATCACAAAGGCGGACATTCAACGGTGGTAAGCCATTGGCGGTACACACAGGCGCATTCAGAATGGCCACCTAAAAACAATACACACAACATTGGCCAATACCAAAAACACACACCTGACACTAATACGCACGCCACACCCACCCACCCACAGCACTATAAAACACACACCCATATAAACCACAACCCTTTTCGAATGCAACAAATTGCCAAGAGACAGACACGCTAATCACAGACATAACTACACACACCCCTAACACCCAGCCATCCGTCATGCACCCCACACCCCACCACATCATTCAACACCCACTGCACAATACACACAACACCCATGTCCCCTCAAAGGGACACCCATTTTACTGATGAGGAGTTGCGGGTCATGGTTGTCAGGAATCCCCAAGGTGCCTCCTGAGTTAGCTGTCAGCATCCCCAGGCATTAGGGTTAAATCATATCTCTGTTCTTTGTTAAACCTTCATGTTTCTAAGTAAACAAAATGTGCTGTGTTACACAATTGGTTTTATCAATGCTTGTTTTACCAAAGCTTGTTTGCTAATGTGAGCAGGTGTAGACATGTGCTTCTAATTGGGTGTGGTGTGGACATGTGCTTCTAATTGGGTGTGGTGACTCATTCACATGTGGAAACTCAACTGCTTTCCTGATTGGCTATAAATAGCAGAGTGAAGCATGCCTCCCTGCTTGGCTTTGTTTTGCTTCTTGATCTCAGCATCTGATTTGGCAGTCCAGCCCCTGCTGGCATCCTCATATTCAGGACTTTTGAGGCAATTCTTTTCTTCGTTCCTGTACCAGCTGACACCAGGCATTCCTCTAGCACTCCGGAAAAGACTGCAGCTAAGTGACTAATATTCTCCAGGGAGTTTGTTCTTTGAGCGCCGCGCTTTCGTAGAACAGCTGGTGTATTTCAGACCTCGTATTTTGGCAGAGTGCTTATCTTAAAGAGACAAATGCAGAACATTATACATTATTATTGTAGTTACTTGCCTAAATGTGCTTCAGGAAATCTGCTTGAGCTCAAGTACTACAAAAAGTGACAGTGCAATTTTAAAAGGGCATTTACGTGACTTTTCTTTCTCTAATAGCATAACTCTTGGATTTAAATTGTGTCACTCATGCCTGTGTTTCAGGTTTGAGGAATTTGCTTTTGAAGGGTTTTTCACACACACAGTGAAACCAAACCAAACTGTGCCACCCTAATTGTTTAAAACCTGAGTGGACATTTGTATTACTTGTATTGTTTTTTTTTCCTTTTAGTTTAACCCTATGTATGCAGGAAAAGTATATGTGATATAATTAATGCCTTTGCTTGTCTTTCGTGTGCATGATAAGTGCAACCACAGTTCTAATTGTAGTGTGCAACAGAGAATCTCTGTGAAGCCAGCCCTAGTGTTGCAGTACTTATTGTTATGGTACTCAGTTTGGGTTTTTGGTAATGCAGTGTTAGTAATTGTGCCAACAGTTATTATTATCCGAGAAAAGTGCTGGAGCATCCCGGTGTTCTTCTACCGATCCTGTGCCCATATCAGAAAGAGAGATTCAGTTTCAAGGAAGTTGAGTGCACTGACTTTACTATCACTCTGTCAACAACAACCTGCCCCCGAAGATACAGGATGCCTGGCTGGACCAGCAAGATGTGGCAGTGTTTTGTCTCTTTCTCTTCCACTCCCCCTTTCCTTTTGGGACACCTGCCGGGGTTTCTGTGTCCACCAGGAACTGCCGAAAGGTGTTCGAGGAGGTTGGGGGGCATACCATCGCCCCTGCAGACATCCAGCTTTTCAGGTGAGTGTCCCGTCTCGACAATAGTGGAGGAAATAGTCAGGATAGAGCCACAGCTGTTTGGAGCACAGGTATGGCAAATATCCATTACAAGGGAGATGGAGCTATGGCGGAGAATTGTGGACTAGGTGAACTCCATGGGACAGCCTTCAAGAGCAAGGGACGTCATCAAGAAGAGGTGGAACGACCTACGGGGGAAGGTACGTTCCATGGCAGCAAGGCACCAACTCGCCATCCAGAGAACTGGAGGTGGACCCCCACCTCCTCCCTCACAGCTGACAGCATGGGAGGAGCAAATCTTGGCAATCCTGCATCCTGAGGGACTCACTGGAGTAGCCGGAGGAATGGACACTGGTGAGTCAATATGTATGACCTATCACCCCCCCATACCTGCCTGCCATCTCCACCCCTTCACCCTGACTCCCAACACTCTACTCCATCCCACACAGTACACCTAAACATATGACTAACCCCCAATGCCAAGCCCTGCATGCCATACCCACTGCATGGACAGCCCTCCCAGCCTTGCATGTACACCCACCACATATGTATGCACAGCATGGAGAACTAACAATCCCACAATCCATCACCATACACAAACAAAGGTGGCAGGGCAACAGGAACGATATAGGGGAAGCTAGAGATGTAGAATATGTCACAGACATGATGCATAATACATCACTTACATCCCCTCAGGTGCCCCAGCCAATCCCAGAGGCAAGGAGCTGCCACGTCTATCCAGTCCCCGAAAAAAAGATGCCCCCAATGATGACAGTAACTCTGGACATCTGGATCTTGATGAACTTCTTGGCCCATCAGGGACCACTGCTCAGTCGACCACCCCAGCCCACTACCAGTCCACCACAGAGCCTCCCCATCAGTATCCAACACAACAGCACCCACCCAACGTTCCCACACCTTTGTCCCCAGGACACGTCAATCAGCAGTGTGCCCACCTGTACAGGGACCCCAGCCCACACCTCACAGCCAAGACAATCAGGGTCCTGGTGTCGGTGGCAGTGGCAGTGGGCACACCATTCAGGGGACACAGGCAGAGGGTGACAGGGACACTGGGAGGACAGCTGTGCACCAGGGGGAGGACAGGCTCAGGGAACCGACTGTCCAGGAGGCACTTACTAATGTCCTGGGGGCCTACCAACAATCCCAGGACAAGATGAGCCAGATTCTTGACATCATGCAGGAGAACCAGCAGCTGAAGGAGGTACACCATCAGGAGAGCAGGAAAGATTTGCAGTCCCTCAACACCACCATGGTCTACATAGCATGGGTGCTGGCTGATATGGGCAACATAATGAGGGAATATACAGCAAACTAGCGGGCCCCTTCCACTAGCAAGTCAACTGAACAGCCCACCACATCTGCTGCAGCTAGTGGAAAGGAGGCCCTGCCACAGGACCCACAGGCCACCAGCACCCCTTCCCCTGCAAAAGGTGAACCACCCCACAAACGTTCCCTGCGACCCAGACAGATGCCAGAGACACTTGCCAAGACCAAGATCACCGCCAGGAAATGAGACCCTCCTGAATGTCCCCCTTGTGTCCCACTCTGTCACCTTGTCCATTTTTAACTGCCTTTGCTCCCCTTCCTATGGCCCCTTGGACAATGGACCTGTGCTAAAAACACACTGGACCAATGCCCTGGACTTACCTCTACCATCACCCCCATTCCATTGCACTATTCCATCTATAAATGTCACTACAATAAACACTCTTGAACACAACTTGAGTGATAGTGCTTTATGTGATGAAAATGTGCAATTATGCTAACAGTTACAGCTTGTGCAAATGAACTGAACTCTATGATAGCACACAAATGATGGGCTGTAGCTGTCTGTAGTCATCACATCAGTACAGAGTGGTTAAGACACCAACATCTGCAAAATGAGAAGGCATAGGTGACAGTCAGTTGAGATGCAAAGGAAGTGAATGTCATCCTGCTACAGCCACACTGAAAACATAAATAGTCAGAGGAATAGTCAGTTCCACTGTCTCACCAGTGTGTCATTGGAAGTACTGACGTATAACTGATGTTCTGTTGTCTATATCCTCATCCTCTGCCTCCTCATCCTTACTGTCCTCAGGGTCCACTGCTGTCACAGGGGCATTTCCAATCTCCTCCTCCTGCAGCTAAGACACATGTCCTATGAGAGCCAGGTTGTGCAACATGCAGCATACTACAACTATCTGGCATACCTTCTCAGGGAAGTAGCAGAGGGATCCACCTGTCAGGTGGAGGCATCTGAACCTGGCTTTCAGGAGGCCAAAGGTATGTTCTATGATGTGCCTGGTTCGCCCATGTGCATCATTATACCAATTCTCAGCCCCTGTCCTGGCATTCCTCACAGGGGTCAGGAGCCACGATAGGTTTAGGTAGCCAGAGCCACATGCAAGTATTGAGGGACAAACATTAGCCTTACACAATGGTATGAGGGATGACTCTTGAAAGCATACACTGGCATACATTGGGTGGGACTCTGGCTCACCTATTAGTCACACCCTGTGCCACTGTAGTTGTGCCAACACATTTGGGATGCTTCTTTCCTCAGGACGAAGGCGTCATGCACCGACCCAGAATACTAGGCAGTGAAGTGGGAGATGTACTGGTCTACCAGGCACACCATCTGTAAATTGGGTGGGTGGAAACTCTTCCGATTCCTGATCACCTGTTCATTGTAACGGGGGTGAGGGTAGGGGTGGAGAAGACAAACGGAATATGTGTTCCATCAATCGCCCCAATAATATTTGGTATATGTCCCATTGCATAGAATCCAGCCTTCACAGTGGCTAAATCTTCAACTTGGGGGAAAGCGATGTAGCTGCACATGTGTTTGACCAAGGCAGACAAAACCCTTGCCAGCACGATTGAGAAAATTGGCTGTGACATTCCTGCTGCCTAGCCCATTGTCACTTGAAAAGAACCAGGAAATTAAGCACAGATAGAACCTGCACAAGAGGGGGGATCCCAGTGGGATGACAGATGGCTGATATCAGATCAGGCTCCAATTGTGAACACAGCTCTGTGATTGTGGCCCTGTCAAGTCTATAGGTGAATATAATGTGCCTGTCCTCCAGTGCAGCCAAGTCCACAACGGGTCTGTACGTGGGGTCCTGTCTCCTCCTCCTATTCCTCGACAGTGGTAGGCATCTAAGGGACACAAGAGTGAGTAGGGTGTCACGAATGTAACAATGGAACCACCACCTCAGTGTACATAGAGCATGTATGTAATAAGACAATGTAAATGGCAATGTATGTGCAATTTACAGCAATGACGCAGTTACTAATTTCTGAATGTTGTCCACCCCCATAAAATGGCAACTGCCTGTCCTGTAAGTATAAACAGGTGGAAGTGAGGTAACTCTGCCAGCGTTGGGCATCATGGTGGAAGGCAATCTTGCACCGCCGTGCTATTCCTCATTGGCTGAAATGGAGCTCTATGGAGTACAATGTCCAATGGGGATCACCCGCAGCAGTGATGGTGTACACCGCTGCAGACTTGACCGCTATTTTCTGTCTAAAACCTTACTTGATTCCTGACTTTCCACAGGACAACACCTCCACTGCACGTGCTGCTGTGACCTGTGTCTGGATCCTGCCATGGCCCATGTGACCAGGGAAAGGGCCCCTGCCTTCTCTTCAGAGGAGTTAAAGCGTCTGATGGATGGGTTCCCACCACTGTATGGTCAGCTGTATAGGCCTCAAGACCAACAGATGAATACACCATGGGCACGATGGATGTGACAAGGTTGCATGGAGATGTGTGTGCTAGCAGCGTGTCATTTGGGTGTGGGGTATGTCTAGTGGTAGTGTACATGCAGGGCTCCGGGTGATGTGAGCCGATGGAAATGGCATTTGTTGGCCATATGTGTGACAGGCTGAATTGTATGGTTAATGGTGTCCTCCTGTATTACCTCTGCAGGTCAGTGCCCATCAGAAGAAGGGATTGTGGTGTGCCATTGCCAAGGATGTGCGGACCCTCGGGTCTATAGCAGGTGGAGCACCCACTGTAGGAAAAAGTGGAAAACCTGAGATGCTGGGCCTGGAAGACCACGGAGGCCCAGCTGTGGATGGCCTCCCAACGAGGGTGGGGTGCTCGTCGGAACCTGACCCCTCTGATGGCCCGCATACTGGCAGTGGCCGACCCAGAGCTGGATGGGGGCTTGAGGGTAGCACAGCAGCCACAAGAGGGTGAGTACAGTGGGCATGACAACAATTATTGTTAGGTGGCATGGGTTCCGGTGGTGGGTTTCAGTTGGTGGGTGCCCCTAAATGCCACCTCAGCCATTGCTGCATGATCCAGCTCAAGGTAAATGGGTGCATAGCAAAATCTAGTAACCTAGCTAGGTTGCATTCCATGTCAGACGGGGCTTAGTGGGTCCCAGGAGGGTTGAAGCTGGCTGTAGTTGGCTCTCATCTTGCTGTGGAACCTAGCCAATGGGATGACAGTGCGATACATAGTGCTCAATCCTGATCCCTTTGTGTGATGGTAATGTGTATGCCAACTGTGGTGTTGGTGCTGTAATTGACCCAGTGCTCCCTTTCTCTCCCCACCCTCTATTTTCTTCTGTCATCCTGTGCATGTGTGCATTAGCATCATCTGGCAGATGAGCAGGGGCACCGACGACTGGGGGAGCTGCATCCCACAGGACTTAGGAGGCAGAGTCCAGCGACACTGAGGGGACCAGTGGGACGGAGGGCGAGAAGAGCACCATGGTGGAGACAGGAGGGGACAACACTGACTCTGATTCCTCCTCTGATGGGAGCTCCCTGATGGTGATGAACACCTCTGGAACCATCCCAGCTACAGGTACAGCCGCCACCCCCGTACCAGCACTGCCCTCCCAGTAGCCCACACCGAGTTGCCTGTGCCCGCTCACCCAGGAGGGTGGGCATCTCTTTCGCCCCAGACACCCCAGCCCTGCCCCAATGAGCCCTGCTGCCCTCAGTAAGGAGGCTATTGACCACCTGAGATCCATCTATGTAGGGCAGTCAACCATTGTGAATGCCATCCAGGGGCTGGCATCCTAGATGCAGCAATGTAATGCATACCTAGAGGACATCCACAGTGGGTTAGCGGCCATACAGAGATCGTTTCAGACTCTGGCCTCCACTCTGATGGCAGCCAGTGTCCCTGTTCCTCCCATCCCCCCTCCAACTACCACTTCCCAGTCTCCTCAACCCAAACCCATCCCAGGCACAGATACAGACAAGCATGCACACAAAACATAACAGAAGAGTAGCACAGTCAAACACAGGCAGCACACTTCAGGCCACAAGCACTCACACAAACAACAGACAGTTGCACACACAACCACATCCACTGCCTCCACTGTCTCCCCCCTCCTCCTTCCTCACAGTCACATCTACTCTCACACCTGGATGCACTGTGTAACAGCCACCACCACCATCACCATACCAAGCATCACACATACCTCACTTGCAGTCACCTCCACAACATCCATCCATGAGCCCCCTTTGTCTTCTCCCACCCTGTCTGCCCCCCCTCTTAAGGGACACAAATGCACACACTCAGACACCCAACAGTCATCCACCTCACACATGCACACTGTCCATGCACCTGCACCCAAGTCCAGCAGACATACACCTCCGATGCCACTCCCTCAACCTCCACTATGATCCCTCCTCACACATCCTGCGCCAACGTCCCTAAGAAGCTTTTCCTTGTCCAACTTGACCTCTTCCCTTCCCCTCCACCCCCGTCTGCCCGTAAGAGGAGGGTCCTAACAACGCAGCACAACACCTCAGCCAAACAGTCTGCCACTGCTCCCATCAAATCATCAGCAGCTGGCACAAAGGGGCCCCAGAGTGTGACACCTGCCACTTCTACTGAGAGCACACCTCCGGCTCAGAAAGGGAGGACAAGGGTGGTGAAAAGCAAGGGACAGGAGATGGGTACAGTGAAGGCAACTCTTAGTCCTGGAGGCAAAGACAAAAGTGACATGTCAAAGGCCAAGGGAACCCGTCACAAGAGGAGACACATGGATCCCTCTCCACCACCAAAGATTACCAAATATTCCCCTCCACCAGCAAAGAAAGGGAAGGCTCCCACTCAACCACCAATCAAAGGAAAGGTTCCCACTCAACCACCAATGAAAGGGAAGGTTCCCACTCAACCACCAATGAAAGGCAAGCGGGCCACTCAACCACCAATTAAAGGCAAGAGGCCCACTCCACCAGCAGTGGGCAAGGAGCCCCCACCTCCAGCTGAGGCACAGGAGCTCCCACCTCCAGCACAGGCACAGCAGCCCCCACCTCCAGCACAGGCACATGAGCCCCCACCTCCAGCACAAGCACAGAAGCCCTCACCTCCAACTGAGGCACTGGAGCACCCACCTCCAGCACAGGCACAGCAGCCCTCTCCTCCAGCTGAAGCACAGGAGCCCCCACCTCCAGCTGAGGCACAGAAGCCCCCACCTCCAGCAAAGGGCATGTAGGCCGACATCCAGGGACTGTTGCACAAGGAGCCCCCTCCAGAACCAGTGGGCAAGTTCCCCACTTCAGAGACTGTGGCCTTGCACTCCCCAACAAAGACAAATGGGCATGGAGCCCCCTCCAGAAGCAGTAGGCAAGTTCCCCACTGGAGAGACTGTGGCCTTACACTCACCCACAAAGACACATGGGCATGGAGCCCCTCCAGAACCAGTGGACACGTTTCACACTTGAGCTGAGGTGCCCCCCCCCTTCCACCTGAGGTGCCTGCCCGTTTCCAACATGATGCCCCTGAACAGTGGATTCCGGATTGTGTCAGGAGTCAAATTGGGCCTTGGATTGTGCCCTGTGGCCATGTGGCCCTTTTGTACTTTGTACTGGCCATTGGCCCATTCTGGACATTGCCGCCTGCATTTGTATGCGAATGGACAATATGGTGGCTGTTGGCATAAAATTTCTGTGTTAGTTGATAATCATTGTGGTCCATGTTTCATTTTAACGGGTGTCCTGTGACATTGGTTTAACTCTGCAGCTGGTTCTGTGTATGGTGTGTGTGTGAATGGTGTGTGTTGTGCGTGTGTGTCACTCTCCTTTTCTTCCCTCCCTTCCTTGTGTGCCAGGTGGTTGTACTCACCGTCATCATCTTCATCGGCGTTGGTGTCCCCGGAGGGCCATGGCATAGAAGAGCATCGGGAAGACTTGAAGTTCCGGTTCAATGGTGGCGGTGGAGCCCTCTGTGTACTTGTTGGTGAGTCTTTCGTTTTCTGTGTTCTGTTTCTGCCAGGCTTTTGATGGCATTGGTACCTTCCCGGAAATCCTGGTGGTTTGCTATGTCATAATATGGTGGGCGGTACCTTGTCTTCTGCCTGGCTGTTGATGGCTACCACCGTGGTCAGTGGTGTTAACGCCCTGACGGTTTGTGTGGTACATTGGCTGTCTATGGGTGCGATCACCGCAATGGTCATAATTTGGCAATAATTACCGCCAGCCTGTTGGCGGTATTACCGCAACTTTAACAGTCACCGCCAATGTCATAATGACCACCATAATTCTTAGTAAGTACAAGCACGAGCAGAATCAAACTTTGGACACCTGTCATACAAGAACATCTAATAGCATCATTGTACCCCAAAATTGTTTATAAAAACAGTCCCAGCAGTTACCAAAGTGCTCACTCCATGATCCTCAAAAAAAAGTTACCTTGTATATAGTACCTTCTATTAGAACATTTTGCATGAAAAAGGAAGATAAGAACAAATTTAGACCCATTGATAAAGAAACTGAGCAAGAGGAGATGGAATGATACTCCTAGAAGTGCGAAGAAAACAGCATGGAACACCCCTAAGAAAGAACAAACTACTGATAAGAAAAAAAAAACATGTTGGTTACAACATTCATCCTCAGCCGGAATGACGTCAAAATATTAACAACAAGTATTAGCACACTTTAGAAAGTGTGTATTGTCCTTGGAGAAAACTAAAGTTTCCCTAAAAAGAATAGAAATTTATAAGAAGAACTTATAAGGGCATACATTCCTACAACCCAACAGAAATGTTCCTTTTAGCAATGGACACCATTGATGTGCTTGCTACTGCAGTGTGTCAGCAAACTATAAGTGGGGACACATACACCATGAAGAAATTAATGAAGATTTTTCAGTACACATTCACAAATTGTCACACACAGAATAAAATCTGTCTACTTACCTTCCTTAATAAGGTCATTTGATGCACAACAAGGGGATGTTCAACAGCCAAGAACACCATGGCTAATCAAGTGGTTTCTTGACCAGTGTTCACATTCAGTGCAGCTGTGTGTGACTTGCAGGCCCTTATTTAATGAAGATTGCACTGGTACTGTGTACCATAACACAATTTAGCACTGCACCAAGGCTTTTAAATCATTAGTAAAATTACTTTGAGTCTGATTACCAACGGAAAACTACCCATTTATGTAAGTTGACACTTTTTCAGTATTCGCAAAACTGCATTTTAATATTAAATTTACAAGTGTGGAAACTTTGCAGTAGGGGCTGAGAACTCTGCACATAAAAAGATAGACCTGCCCAAGATTTGCATAATGGCTGCCAAAATCTCAAGTAAATGGAGATATTGGAAGGACTATTGCTCAAGAACCTTTAAGCCTACTAAGCACAACTATTAAGACATAAAAAAAGAGACTCTTACTTACTCATGGGACAGTGAGAAGTTCCAACAGTTCACCTGGGGATGGAATTTCATTCCCCAGACTGATCACGAGCCATTGGAACATATTCATTTGGTGGGATAAGCAAATGAAGTGTTCTTCAAACTTGATGAGGTTATTGGAATATATTAATGAGGTACAAATATATGTACGCTATGAGTGGACCAAAATTGCTAGTCCTGATTACCTATCCAGGTTGCCTTTACAAGTTGAGGATTTTATAGAACATAATGAGTGAGGTTTTTGCATATTGGCAAGCACTGATGTTGGGGATTATACCAGCAAGAATGTTTGTAAAGCTGGCTGATGATGTAATATTGTTGAAGTTGCTAAATTTGTGAAGCTGGGTTGGCTGAGGGAAAATTCTCTCACAGCAACATTGCAGACTTTTAGTAAAATCAATGATGCCATTTCACTAGATGATGGTATGCTGTGTAGGGACACGAAAAATAAAATAATGAACCCCACACACTGGGAAAAAATCTCAAGGTGTGGGGGCCATTAGTTTTTTGTTTTTCAAAAACAAACTCCTGCTGCTGATGGTACTGTTTTGCTACACTGACAAGAACTGCAGGGCTGTTGAGAACTCTAAATTTTGTTGTCTGAAGTACCTCAGAATGGCAGAGGTATTGCCCTCTTCCCACCTGACAAAGTAAACCATGTCTGTCAAACTATAAATCAAGACCTTAGACAAACCTTTTGGTGGCCGGCCACGAACACGGAAGCAGACTTACTAGTGCTGAGTTATAATGTATGTAGTGAGGGCAATAAATCGCTCAGGGTGCATGAAGCAACTTTGAAGTCTATGAACTGTTCTAGTACTGCTTGGCTGCTTGGTAGACATTGGGCATGGACTTTATGGTGCACTTCAGTAAGTTAATTAAAGAATTCTGCTACCTCATTTCTGTTACTGATCACTGTTCTAAGTGGTTTGAAGGTAGATTTAAAGGGACATCTGCAACAGACATTGTAGTATAATTCCTTGAGGATGTATTTACTAAAAGGGGTTTCACAGCTGTACTTGTGACTGATAATGCTGTTTGAGGTTCAATTTACCTCAGCTAGTGTGAGAACGTTTTTGAACAGTACTGCCATTAAACCCAATAGAACATCCTTACATTATCCTGTAGGTCATGAGAGTGCACAAGTCAATCAAAAACAGGTTGTGAGTACAGTGGTGTGTCCTCGATGCACCACATACTTTGAATCGTTTTCCAATTGCTGAAGTGATTGGTGGCAGCACATTTGTTGTTCCTCATCGCAGGATGCACAACATGGTGAATTTTTGCCTGGTGACATTTTTTATTCTTACCAATCGCAGAAGAAGAAGAAATGTGTTAACCGGAGACTATGTGGCTACGCACTTAAGAGGGATGATGTGTAGTGATGTCACACAATGTATGTTGAGAGCCTCTGGTGCTATGTGCTGTGTGTTCCATGAAGTTATTATAAATGAACGAATGATGACAGTTGAAGCAGTTGTGTGACGCATTCCTCTGGCAGCCACATCATCTTTGTGAAATATACATTTATTAATTCTGTCCTTATTTGTAGGAAGTTGGCTCTGTATATACTATCTCAAAGTGAGAGATAGTGTGCACAGAGTCCAAGGGTTCCCCTTAGAGGTTGATAGTGGCAAAATTAGATAATTCTAATGCTCTATTTTGTGGTAGTGTGGTTGAGCAGTAGGCTTATCAAAGGGTAGTGTTAAGCATTTGTTGTACACACACAGGCAATAAATGAAGAACACACACTCAAATACTTAAATCCAGGCCAATAGTTTTTATATAGAAAATGTATTTTCTTAATTTATTTTAGAACCACAAGATTCAAGATTTGAATTAAATACATAAAATGCAAGGTACTCCATATAGGTAAGTAAGGAACTTTGAATTAGAGCAGTAACATACACAGTATTAGTTAAAATGGCAATAAGCTATTTTAAAAGTGGACACAGTGCGAAAATCAACAATTCCTGGGGAGGTAAGTATTGGTTAATTTTTCAGGTAAGTAAGGCACGTACAAGTTCAGTTTCCTGGGCATAGGCAGCCCACCACTGGAGGTTCACGGCAAACCCAAAGTCACTGCACCAGCAACACAGGGCCGGTCAGGTTGAGAGGTCAAAGGAGGGCCCAAAACACATAGGCCCCTATGGAAAACAGGGGTGCTCCGGTTCCAGTCTGCCAACAGGTAAGTATCTGCGTCTTCGAAGGGTAGACTGGAGGGGGTTGTACAGCACTAGGGGGGACACAAACAGGCACACAAAACACACTCTCAGTGGCACAGGGGCGGCCGGGTGCAGTGTGCTTAGCAGGCATCGGGTTTTCAATAGAAGTCAATGGAGGGGCCCGGGGGTCACTCTAGCGGTACAAGCAGGGCACAGAGGGGCTTCTCGGGCCAGCCACTGACTGGGCTAGGCAGAGAGTCGCCTGATGGTCACTCCTGCACTGTAGTTCGGTTCCTTTCGGTCCTGGGGCTGCGGGTGCAGTGCTTGGTCCAGGTGTAGGGTTCTTTGTCCCAGGCAGTTGCGGTCACGGGGAGCCTCTGGATTCTCTCTGCATGCGTCGCTGTGGAGGTGCAGGGGGGTCGTCTCAGGTTACTCACGAGGTCGCAGTCGCCTGGGAGTCCTCTCTGCAGTGTTGGTTGTCTGGAGCTCGAGCCAGGGGCGTCGGGTGCAGAGTGTGAAGTCTCACACTTCCGGCGGGAAGAGTGAGTTCTTTGGAAGTTGTTAAAAAGTTGCAAAGTTGTTGCTGTTTTTCAACAGTGCTGCTGTTCTCAGGAGTTTCTTGGTCCTTCGGTTCAGGGCAGTCCTCTGAGGCTTTCAAGGTCGCTGGTACCTGTCGGATGCGTCGCTGTGCAGGTTGTTTGAGTCTGGAGACAAGCCGGTAGGGCTGGGGCCAAGTCAGTTGTCGTCTCCGTCATCTTTGCAGGGCTTTCAGGTCAGCAGTCCGTCTTCTTATTGTAGGTTGCAGGAATCTGATCTCCTGGGTTCTGGGTTGCCCCTAAATACTAGATTTAGAGGTGTTTAGGTCAGGAGGGCAGTAGCCAATGGCTACTGTCCTGGAGGGTGGCTGCACCCTCTTTGTGCCTCCTCCCTGAGGGGAGGGGGGCACATCCCTAATCCTATTGGGGGAATCTTCCAAACTCAAGATGGAGGGTTTCTCAAGACAGGGGTCACCTCAGCTCAGGGCACCTTAGGGGCAGTCCTGACTGGTGGGCAACTCCTCCTTGTTTTTCTCATTATCCTCTCCTGCCTTGCTGCCAAAAGTGGGGGCGGTGGCCGGAGGGGCGGGCATCTCCACTAGCTGGGATGCCCTGGGGTGCTGTAGCAAAAGGCATGAGCCTTTGAGGCTCACTGCCAGGTGTTACAGTTCCTGCAGGGGGAGGTGAGAAGCAGGCTTTGTTTCTGTCCTCAGAAAGCACAAAGGCTCTCACCCCAGGGGGCAGAAACTCATCTCAGTAGCAGGCTGGCACTGACCATTGGGTAAATTACAGGAGGCATCTTCTAATATGCCCTCTGTGTGCATTTTGTAATAAATCCAACATTGGCACAGTGTGGGTTTATTATTCTGAGAAGTTTGATACCAAACTTCCCAGTATTCAGTGTAGCCATTATGGAGCGGTGGAGTTTGTTTTGACAAACTCTCAGACCATATACTTAATATGGCCACACTGTACTTACAATGTCTAAGAATGGACTTAGACACTGTAGGTGCATATTGCTCCTGCAGCTATGCCCTCACCTGTGGTATAGGGCACCCTGCCTTAGGGCTGTAAGGCCTGCTAGAGAGGTGACTTACCCATGCCACAGGCAGTATTTTGTGGGAATGGCATCCTGAGGGGGATGCCATGTCGACTTTGCCTTTTTCTCCTCACCAACACACACAATCTGCTATGGCAGTGTGCATATGTTAGGTGAGGGGTCCCTTGGACTCTGTGCAGCCCTTAGGGACCTTCCCTGGTCACAGGGCCCCCTGGTAACACTGGTACCTTTTACAAGGGACTTATCTGTGTGCCAGGGATGTGTCAATTGTGGAACAATGGTACATTTTTAGTGAAAGAACACTGGTGCTGGGGCCTGGTTAGCAGGCTCACAGCACACTTCTCAGTCAAGCCAGCATCAATACCAGGCAAAAAGTGGGGGGTAACTGAAACAGGGGCCCATTTTCCTACATTATTTCAGCTATCCTCCCCACCAATGACAAGAGCAAATTAGCTCACAGCAAATTGAGAGTAAGCCCTGCAAACCTTCCAATGTGAGAATTGACGGTTTCTGTGTCACTTTGTGTAATCACTATGCTCAGATATTTCAAGCTTTTTACCATAGCTCCAGGTCAGAAAGTTCAGACTTTTTCCAGTGTATCTCCTGCCTCTGGGAAACACCTTTGATTTAGATCAGTTTGCGTAAGTGCCAGACATGTTGATGTTCTCATCCAACACATCCAACATAAGAGGGACTGCCATAACTGGACCCGTCAGCTACACAAGTGTTATCAGTGGCATAAAGCACTAATGTGCACAATGTTTCTTTCCTTACACTCCAGTTTGCCATCTCCCTTCGCTAATAACAAGATAAGGCCTTGATTGCCAATCCAAAAACAGTTGGGACAAAGAACCCCCCTTCCAACCTCCACTCTACTCCACTTCCATAATATGTGAAATCACTATCCCTGTCCAGACACCTTTATCTAGCTCATAAAATATATAAAGTATGGGACTCTAGCACATGAAATTAAAATTAAGGAATCAGCATCATTCTTCTTTTTTTATGTGAAGGGGGCCCACTACATATTCCCCACATTTCCATAAAAAGTTGTACATGGCCAAGTCGACACAGGTTTGACACAGTACCTCTTTGGGGAACAAAGCCAGATTAGTAGTGAGGTACCAATTCTGATACCACATTATTCAACCAGATGTATCTTCACTCAAAATTTTAACATCCATATTTATCATGCATTATGGCCTCTCTGACCCTACATTTTTGTGGTCATTATCTGGTTTAAGACTCATCACTAAGCCAGCCTCCCTCACAGATTCAAGCAGCAGCAGTTCTCCAAAGTCCCTGTGAGAACGTATGGAACCTTCCGGGAACCCCAATTACTCCTTAGTCAAAATTACATCTAGTTCTTCTCAAAAGGCAGCCAGTACTTTTGTCATGCAATCATCTAAATGAATCTGCAGTAGGGGCCAACAGGTTTGAATTCAAATGTATTGGCTTGTCTGGTCTACTCCACCATTGCCACTTAAGAAGACTGGGACCCAAAATGTCAATCTCTCTCATGTTATTGTCTCTTTTCTAAGAACCCCCTTGTCATGAAACATGGCTCCTGCTTTTTCTCTTATCCACTCTTAGCCCCGGATGCTGGGACATACCCGCCAAGATGAGGCAAGTGCTCTCTTACCAACCTGCATTGTGTCCCTGGTCTACTAGAACCTAGTCTGCAATACTGCAACAGAATTTCGGGATCGTGCCAGAGGAAGCAGCTATCAAGGGTATAGTATTTTTTTTACCACATTATTTCTTATTTAACCACACCCATGGCGTGGTCCTGTGCTTGGCTTTCCTCCCGCTTGAGATAGGAAGCTGTTGATTCTGCACTGCTATCGAGAATCATCAAAGGGCAAGAATACTCGCTTACATGTTGTTTCTGTGGTTTCTGCTTCCGAGTCAGTAAAACCCCGATACTAGTATCTACAAGAATAAAGATAAATAAAGAAATGTTAATGATTTAACAAGGCAATGTGCAAATTGCACATAGCAATCAAACATTACAGATTTTTTTAAATAAATTATTTTATTTCCAGCAGCAGATAAATACGTTCATAAAAACAATACATCTTGCACTAGCTTAAAAGAAGATGAATTCATGATGTGGACAAATTACATAACCTACTAAATATCCAAAGCTAACAATCAAATAGACAGTTTTCCAATTTCAATGAAGTACATTCTAAAGCGAAATCCACTTATCCTGCGCTCCTAAAGTGCAATACATTAAATACGTTTTACAAAAAAAAAACATACTTCCTATCCTTCCCATTCATTTTACTTGAAAACACTCTCTGACACGTATAATATTAATCATTGAAATACATTGTTACTTTTAGTTGTGAAATAAAAGGCATGCTTCCAGATAAAAAAAAAAACTTTATTCCCTCCCCATCTACTTTGCGTACAGATAGTCTGTGGAATATACATTATTTATCTTTTCAATCCATGACGGGGAGTTTTGGTAGTTCACCCGATTTCAAAAGAGCAGTTATTACTAAACGTGCTAGTATCATTGTTATAAACCACCAACTGGGTAACTGAGCTGTGCTGATTCCTAAATGCTTGTATCAACCCAGGAGAAATGTATTCAGGTCTATAGCATAATCCACCTGGGGGGGAGGGAGCCCACATGCACCTCAAAACACTTTTAGGCGATCACATCCCCAAAATACGCGGATTCAACTACCAGATTCCAAACATCTGGGACATTGCTGTGGAACGCTGGAATTCCATGTATCCATTAATAGAGGAGTATAGTACACCATCCACTGAGCATAAAGTTGCATTCTTTGAATAGTAAGGCCCCACAGCGTTCTGGAACTGAGATGGTAAGCTTCCAAACACTCCTCTTGAGATAAATTTACGTTGTTTTCTTTTACACATTTCTTTTGAATAGCTTGAAGCTGATCTTTATAATTGTTTCCTTCAAACTACAGCTAATATACCCAATTGAATAAAATAAAACATGTACTAATGCCCTAGTTGATTTAATTTGCAGTGGTTGATGTTTGTGGAGTAGAGAGGCAATCTGTAAATAAGCCAAATAATTTTAGATCGAAGCTGCAGGGACCATAGCTTGCACCACTTCTGAAGTGCTCAGAACATCATTTATCAACCAATCTTCAACTTTCCCTAAGTTGTACTTCTCCCATCTAGACGCTTCTTTTCTCAATTCATCGGGGCACAAACGTTTAATACGGGTTTCTGCGTGAATATTTGGAACCTGAAACCGTTGAAACATTTGTTTCTGTTTAGATTTGAATGATTCAAGAGTACTGTATCTTATCACTTTTGGATTCTTAACTGTGGGAAGTGTAGGATCTGGGTGGGGAAAAATTCCTTCACACATAGCCACTAGACACAAAGTTTGAAATCTCCTGCAAATATAACAATTGTAGTACCAATGTGGAAGGGATAACCCTCCTTCCTGAGCAGGCAAAATCAAATTCCTAAAACATATTCTAGGGTTGTACTTATTCCAAATAAAAGTACTGATAAGTGCTTTTAGAGTTTGAAAAGAATTATTATGTAACACGCATGGACTCTATGTAAAAAATAAATTTAAAAGAGGCAAGATCTGCATTTTTACCAATGCTACTTTCCCAATAATAGAAGTATCTCCGTTTTAGATATGTTCATCCAATACCCAGGTAGCTGTGAGAACCTTTTAAGTATTTCAAACAAATCATAAAACACCGTCTTCCCAGGTGAGAAGAATAGCCAAATCATCTGCATAAAGTTTAAGTTTTGATGCTCCCAGGGTCGCTTCCATCACACTGCCACTCTCTCTCGAAAGGCAGGCAAGGGGCTCAATTAACAAGGCAAAAAGAGATGTTGAAAGAAGACACCTCTCCCTTGTACCTCTGGTGATCTAAATGGGGCCCAAGATTCTACTTTCAAAGTTACTGCTGCAGACGAACCCTCATAAATTGAAGCTATACACTTTGTGAGCTGATTTAGAAATCCTGTTGCTTCCATCACTTTAAATAAATACTTCCAGCTCTCGAGATCAAAAGCTTTTTCTACATAAATGAACAGAATTGTGGCTGGTATCTTTCTTTGAGTGAAATAGTAAATCACTTCAACTGAATAATTGGATATTGTAATACAATTGGCTTCCTTGAAAATGCCAGTCTGATCTGTACCAGTCAGTGGCAGATTGACCTCTGCTTCTCTTAATACTAAGATTATCATAAAATATTATAGTCTACATTCAGCAACATAATAGGATGTAAATAATGTATGTAAATCTTTTTTTTTTAAAGCAGGTGATGACCCCCTCCCCCAGGAAATGAAGGGGAAACAGCACCTCCAGCCAATACATTATTAAATATATCCACCCTAACGGTTCTCAATTCCTGAAGTAACATTTAGTATCATTCTGATTGAAACCCATCCTCGCCCACAGCCTTGCATCTAAGCAATGCTTTGACCACTCCCTCAAATTCATGTAGATTTATAGGACTAAGAAGATTTTGTGTGGCTTTGCTTGTCAACTTTGGGAGCCCACTTCTAGCCAGGAAGTTTATAATTGTTTTCCAAGAGCTGCTCTGATGTAAAAATATTCACAAAGTGCTATTAAAATACTTCTTCTATTTGAAGTGCTTCATTCAGCAGAGTGTCCTTAGACTGATCCCTGATTTTTTCACCAATATTTTTTAATTGTCATATTCTGGACCTCCAGGCTAACAGTTGCCTGCTTATCTCCCCGCTTCATATAGCTGTTGCCCAAATGTCTACTGTTAAGAATCTGCTTCACGTTCAGAAATCGCTGCAGCTCTTGTTTAGCTGTCTATCTTGCCACATGTTAATGTGAGCGATCTACCTGAGAGAGCTTTAATTCATCCTGGACAAAGGTCTCCATTAATTTCCTGGGTTTCTTGTTCCTCAATCTATCAGAATTAGCTGGGAAAGCGGTTATCTCTCCCTGTATAGTTGAATTAAATGCTTTTCAAATATTTACTATAGAAGAAGATGAACAGCCTTTTTCGCCTCTTCATCTGTTTGATGAAGGACGCTTTCCGCATGCCAAGCTCTATTTGAGAACCAACTATAAGTCTCATCCGGCTTATCAGAGAGGGCCACATCTAAACTAATTGCTGCATGATCAGATAGAGAATTTAGGATAATTGAGGAGGTAATGTACATAATATCTTGTGTAATAAGAAAAAATATATATTTTCTTGAGGCAGAACAATAGTGAGAAGAAAATAAAGTATATCACCTACACAATGGATTGGCAGCAGGCCAGGGATCTATGAAACTGTGCTCCTCCTTAATCTTAAGCATTTCTCTGGCAACCTTAGGTTAAGTTGTGGGACCAGTCATTTGCTTATATCTGTTACTTGAACAAAATTAAAGTCTCCACTTATAGTTATTCTTCTAGGGTGGTCCACCAACTGAAGCGATAAAATCGTATAGTGGCCAAGGATCATCCTGAGTTGACCCATAAAATGAAACTAATGACTACCTAACCCAGTTCATTTGGACCTCTGCCACGACTCATCTTCCTGACTGGTTAAACACCACCTTCTCTATTCTGCCCACAAACTTTCTGCCAGCTGAAATTGCCACTCCCATAACAGCTGCTGATAAGAAGGAATTGAAAAGGGTCCCAGTTTATTGATTGTATCTTTGACTTCTTTATGTGGGTCTCCTGTATTGAGGAAATGTTACATTCTGCTCCACAGGCCAGTCAATAGCTGTTCTACACTTCCGTGGATTGTTTATCCAATTTACATTCACGGACACAACCTTACAATTCAGAACAAGTACAGGTTCAAATAGACTCTTTGAAGGAAGCAAAGTTTGTGCACACCTCAGAAAATGTACATGATCCATGCGTTTTACTTGGTTGGGCTAAATTAACAGAAACCTTCAGGAAACCATTTTGTTCCCCCCTAAGTGATTGCCGGAGTCCCTCTCTGGAGTTGCCTTACACCTTCACCATTCCCCTCCCCAGCTTCCCTTGAAACAAAATGGGGACATTTATTATGTCAGCATCCACCAAGGAGACTGGGGGTATTGAAGGAATGGGGTCGCTATCAGTGAGTAACAATACACCAATAATGAACTCCCAGTTGGGTCAAAATACTGAGAGTACTGTAAAGCTGGCCCTGGGAAACCAAATTCTGGAAATATTAACAACATGGAAATACAGGAAAGTCGAGACGGAGCTGGCAGAGACATTAAGCCTGAAAAAGTAGATCACAAGGAGGTTACTACTTACATGGATAGGTTTAGTTCCTTGTGGGTAGGGGCCAGTGGGTCCAGCAAACTCTATGTGAGGGGTGAAGTTGCACTCTCTTCAACAGTACTGAATCTGGGTTACTCTCATGTGAACTTTGAAGCTTGGCGAAAGTTTCCCCAATCTTCAGGATGGCAAATAAAGCAGCCATAAATACAGAGTCAGCTTGTTACTGAAGCGATGCAAAGGTGAACAGAGTGAGGTAAGAGGAGCTCAGTTGGGATCCAAACAAAGCGTTCTGGGATCGAACCCAGTACATTTAAACCATCAGAATTATATGAATCAGCCTGACTGTGCACTAAATCCAGAATGGAACATTAACAAACATACCCCAGTGAGATGAATATTGCAGGTACGAAAACTTAGGGGGTCATTCTGACCCCCGCGGGCGGCGGTCGCCGCCCGCCTGGAGGGAGCTGCCATATGGCCGCTCAGGAGGCCATTCTGGCTTTCCCGCTGGGCTGGCGGGCGACCGCCAGAAGGCCGCCCGCCAGCCCAGCGGGAAACCCCTCCCCACGAGGAAGCCGGCTCCGAATGGAGCCGGCGGAGTGGGTATGTGCGACGGGTGCAGTGGCACCCGTCGCGTATTTCAGTGTCTGCAAAGCAGACACTGAAATACAAAGTGGGGCCCTCTTACGGGGGCCCCTGCAGTGCCCATGACATTGGCATGGGCACTGCAGGGGCCCCCAGGGGCCCCACAACACTCCATACCGCCATCCTGTTCCTGGCGGGCGACCCGCCAGGAACAGGATGGCGGTATGGGGTGTCAGAATCCCCATGGCGGCGCAGCAAGCTGCGCCGCCATGGAGGATTCTGCAGGACAGCGGAAAACCGGCGGGAGACCGCCGGTTTTCCTGTTCTGACTGTGGCTGAACCGCCGTGGTCAGAATGTCCTGAGGAGCACCGCCAGCCTGTTGGCGGTGCTCCCGCATCCCCGGCGGTCCTTGACCGCCGGGGTCAGAATGACCCCCTTAATCTTTACAGATGACAGTTGTTGGCTGAAATGCAGGAAATAAAGGCAAGCACAAATTTGCTGTCCCAAACATTTGGTAACTGGGTGGTGGAAATAGAAAATAAATTCGAGATCTTTGGGGAAGAAATTGAGAAAATGTCAACAAGAATTTCGGACATTTAGGAGAGTCAGAGTGAAATGCTGAAAAACAAATTCTACTCTTAAAAAGGAGCTCTGCAGAGTGAAACAGCAATTTGAGTAACTAGAAAACAGCTCAAGCAGGACTAATCTTAGATTTGTGGTTAAACATTAGAGGAAGGACTCGAAGGCCGCTTCACATGTCGACTTTATGGATGACCTGATTTGCACTCACGTAGTGCGAGAGAGTACAGAAGACTTGACAATAATTCGAGCGCACTGAACGCCGTTTCTAGAATATGTGAACATCACTCGCTCTCACATAATGTTGGTGACTTCAGGAAACGCGAGAAGAGGATTACTGGCATGAATATGCAAAAGTCATTGGTAATTTAAGGTGTTTTCAGTACGCAGGTGAGAGAGCGTAGTTTAAATATTACATATATTAGACGTGAAATGCTTATATCAATGATTAATAATGCTGCATAGAAAACGACAATAATTAGAGTAATGCTTAAACATGCATCTGAAATTCAACTATAATGTGTGTGGTCACAATTATATACGTGAGCTAATAATGATAAGTAAAACTGTTCATGCTATAATTTATATTAACATTTACGATATTGCATGGTATTAAAATCTCATAGGCCTTAAGTTAGCGTGAGCTGTGGATTTAGCTGCCTAGCTCTCATATTAAAGCATTTTTGTCTGTTTTTCAGTGTGCTGACTCGCAAAGGGCCATGACCCTGCATTTGTTCTTTTCCTTCGTTTTATGTAACAAACACTATTCCGTTCTCATCCGCATGCTAGCTGCCTTAGTATGAGTTTTATACAAATTTTGAAACAAAAGTAGATTAAAGAAATGTACAAGGACATTTGACCATAGACAAAGGAACTCATGACCCGAGAAACGTGCCAAGCGGTGATGAAACCCCCCCGGATGTTCCACCTCCGAAGACGTCAATTATGAAGACCAATCAAAGTGTTATAAATTATCGTGGGATGACAATTGGGATTACCTCATGTATAATTTGATAGGTTAAAGATAGTGGGGTGTAGTGAATATCCAACAGAATTTTGGGGGGAGGTATTACGAAAAAGGGATAAAAACTCATGTCACAGAAGGGACGTTAGAGCTAGGTAGGGAATGCTATTGATTTTATCCAGAAACTCTGTCACTCTGTTTAGTGACTTTGAGACGTAATAAATTATCCTCACCCTTATACTGCCCTTTACGCTTCTCCTCCTTATGAGGGAAGTGTCCCCTGTCCTTAGACGAGGTTAGACTGATGGCGATTCGACTGATGTCCTGAAGACGAAGACTGATCCTGTGTGCTGACCTAATCCTCGGAGGGTAATTATGACAATGCGATTTATAATTTGTCTGTTTGCTTTTCCTTTCTAGGTACCAACTGATTATTTTTATAGAGGCCATAGCTAGATATTTTCTAAATTGGTGTTCTAAATTATTTTGCATGAAGCCCAACATGCTGATGCTAATTGGTGGTTAGGATAGGTAATCTCTCTGACTGACGATTATATACAAAAGACTGACGTTGCGCTATGCTGAACTGAGACTTACGTGATATTATTTGTGTTCTGATCTATGTTCACGCCGTGCTATGTTCTTATGTTTATGATTCTTGCATTTATGAAATCTTATCACAGTTGCCATATTGTGACTTTACTTTTATGCTTCTTGGTTTTGAGATTGACACTTTTGCTAGTAGATTGTAATCAATAGGGAATAAAATTCATAAAATTCTACCAAAGGGTGTGGTTATTCATGGCTGAAAGGTCATGGTTGCGTCGACAATTTGATTAATGTCTATAACCAAGGTAAAGTGTATTGTGGTGGTGAATATTAATGACATTATTGATATATTGCTTGACATATTGATTAGCTATCTCGTCCTACGGTGTCTCACCACTGGGTCACAAGATTCATTGGCCTAAAACGAGTCCTAATGTGTATAAAATTGACATAAAGGGACTCGTTATCAGTTCTGGTAGCAGAGCGACGGTTTGGCCCTTGGGGGCCCTAGGACGGGGAATTATTGTTTAATTTGTTTTTCTGTGATAATGCAAATTGGAGGTATGATGGGTTTCTAAGTTCACCATGACTTACCCGGGATCTCGGAGCCTGCCTAAGTGAGTTGGGAATGTTCTCGGCGCCATAATGTATGTGGTTTAGGGTTTTGCGCTTGCTTAGCTTATGCCTTTTTGCAGGTGATTGTGAAATCTGTGTGTATTTAGGCCAAGTATGTGTTATTTAGTAGGAGTGGGCATACTCCACAGTATGAGAGTAGGGAAGTCGGCGTACTTCATGTGAGTGTGGCGCTTAATGCTCAAAATTATCCACGTGGTTGGTTGTTATGTATGGACCTGTCGAGGTCTAAGACTCCGGAGTATGTCAACAAGTGTAGGAGACACTTGGGTTTATGTTGTAATCTGTGCGGTTTAATAGGTCAATCGGGCGTGGTTGACAAGTCGAGTTTGAGTCAAAATGTATGTGTGAAACCTTCGATGGAGATTTGGTAAGTTCTAAAGTGCACTAGGCTGAACCATTGACAAGTCGAGAGTAGAATTTGCGGGTCAAATTCTGCTTGCGTATGCAGGAACTGATAAGGAGAGAGTAGCGGCCGAGGCTTCAAGTGAAATCTCTGTAAAGTTCTGAAGCGAATGTGTTACCCTTCCTGTAGTAAACCGGCAGATTTGTATTGTCATTTAAGATGCTCCCAATAATTGCATTAGTTTGTGTGGGTTCGTGTGGGTTCAGTGAGGAGCGGACGAGCCGCAAGACTTTGTCAGCTGCAGTGTGTGTGACGTCAGTGGTGCCGTGCTGAGATAGGTCAGTTGTCGAGAGGGGTCGCGCATGGATTGGCTGCCGTCCATGAGAGGCAAAAGGTTGAGAAAGGTGGGTGAAGAGTGTCCTGGGAACTAAGTCACTTCTGATTAAATACAAAACAAGAGAAAATCGCAAAAATGAATTTTGTTAAAGCATTCAAGAACGCTCTGAAGGGAGACACATATATTATAGCCTACAGCCTACACCACCTGAAGGTACTCCAGCTTATATAGTCATGGAAGAAAAAGGTGTTGCTCCATGTTTATGGATGAAACAGTGGCGCAAACTAACAGAGAAGGAGGCATGTTTAGCGTTTCCGGAATACGGAACGCTTAATACGAGGATTCTTGCAAGATTGAGGTGGATGTTAAGTGAACAGAAACCACCTCCAAGACCAGCTCAGTATGAGGCGTTAGCGGTTTGGAATCTAATGGCTCTTAAACAGAGACAAGAAAAGTTTCAGAGAAGACTGAGAAGGGCAGAAAAATCTTATGCAGATGCTAGGTGGGATGATGAGAGCAAAATGTGGAGAAGGGGAATTGTTGATGGATTAAAATTATTCCCAGCAATAACACAGGGAGAAGAAACGCAGGGAAAGAAAGCCACCTGTAAAACAGATAAAGACTCAGGCAAATCTAAAGAGAATAAAAAACCATGGGAAGAGGAAGATGATTCAGACGATGAGGAGTTTATGGACAGGTTGTTGCATGATCGCCCACCACCTTACGCGGTGAGCGACAGTGTTCCAAGCACTAGCACAGACCCTGGGAACCAGACGCAGAACGAGGGAGTTGCTGATACGGTACAGACTAGTGATACGGCTTTGATACAGAATGGTGTCAGTGTACCCACTGCTCCAGACATACCGATACAGTTGCAACCTCCACCGCAGATACAGAGAATCTACCCAGACGTTCCAGTACTTGAGACTACTACAAATCTGATAGTGTTGCCAGACCCGATATACACGAAACCAAAGTTAATACAGATTGAGTCAACTCCGAAATTACTATCCCAACCACAGCCACAACTGGTACCAGGGTATAACCCAGTAGCTGGTCCGTCATTAGTACCTGCTACAGGTACTTTGGAACAGACTTATGAAGTTGCTGCTCCATGGAGTTTGGGTCCAGGTCAGACACCTGCTGCCATATCATTGCCAATTACTGTTGGTCCACCAGTGCCATTGTATGCGCAAGGCAAACCTGGTGTATGTGATCAGGGAGTGATGACTCAAGATGTAGTAAGAGGAGGGTCTATGGGAACCCCCCAGATAATGGCCCCAGGAGAACAAGCGGCTGAACAGCCGAGGTCTTTAATGGACCTTAGTCCAGTGGGAGCACCCATCGAAGCGATGCGTCAAGCAGGATTAGGAGTTTTAACTCCACAGACAATGAGTAAAAACACCTCACATTCACCAATGATACATGCAGGGAACATCTCATTGCAGGGTTTCACAGTCCAACAGCTAAACGAATGGCTAGAAAAGACTTATACTTCCCAAAAGGCTGCAGTAGTTACAGTCGAACCAGAAAAGGAAAAACAAGACAAATACCTGAACTTTGTGAGACTAGGGGCAGAAGCTGCTGAATTAGTGGAAGGTACGATGGGAGTAAATAGATTGGAGTCATACACGGAAGCAGAATTGAGATTTCTGTGCCCTAAAATTGCCAAAGAAGTAGGCAAGGTGCATCAGAGATTAGCAAACCTGGCAGATAAATACAATATTGATATTGGAAACACTAAACACCTGAAAAGAAGTTACAGATTAGATTTTGACTCAAAAGATTTTGAGCACATGAGGTCTGCGGGAATGAAGGCGCATTTAAAGGAATTGTTACAAAGCGCACAGATTTGGGGTGCACTGGAGAAATGGGAAGGCCAATGGGCAAAGAAAAGAGATAAAGGAAAGGGTGACAGTCCAGGGTCGAATCAAGCTAAGGCCTCACCCGATCTGGAATCAGTAAAAATATTACCTATGAGAGAGACAGCTGGTGGTGTTTTAGTCCATGTACCATGGACTAGGGGAGACATCCTATCTTTTACTAACGATTATCCCAGATTGAGAGAAAAAAATGATCGAATGGTATCAGCAAACAGATAGGTTTGTGAAACTTGCGAAGTGTCTCTGGGAAGACTTGAATACCTTGTTTGAGATCATTGTTCCGCCTGATTTGTGGCTCTAATGCAAGAGAGAGGTAGATTGGCCAACGAAGGAACCGGCAAGGGATAAGGGACAGGGGCACCCTCTGAAGAGGTGATGAAGTATTATCATAAGGTGATTGAGTTTTTGAAACAAAAGGTGTCGCCGAAAGTGACTGATTGGCAGAAAATTGATCGGACCTCTCAAGAGGTTAAGGAATCAATACATGCTTACTATGAAAGATTGTTAAAGGCATTTAAACACTACAGCGGTACTGAGACCATTGAACCGAAAGACATGAATCACCATGTGTTTAGATTCGTCAAAGGGTTGAGACCAGAAGTTAGCCAGATGATTAAGAATCATTTGATTTGTTGGCAAGCAAAGCCGATTGATGAAGTGTTGCAGTATGCGAAATACTGTAGTGATGAGATTGAATTGAAGCAAAAGAAACTGAAAGAGAAAGTGATGGTGATACAGATAAGGGCTGCACAGGCAGGAATACAGGGAAACGGAGTTCAACAGATGATACAGCAACAACCGCAAATGAATGGTGTGTTTCAGACCCAGTCGAGGGGTCGAGGTCGAGGGTTTGTGAATCGTGGTCCAGACTTGAATACTGTTGTGGTTCAAAATGACGTACAAGGGGTGAAAAAGATGTCACCATGTCACGCGTGCGGGGGTGTGGGGCTTTGGAAACGGGAGTGCCCGAATATGGTGCAGGATGGTGTTGTTCAGCAAAGTGCAAATGTCGGTACATTACAAAATGTACGGGCCCGAAAATGAGACATCAAAACCCAAATTTCCAGAACAATTTAGTACAAATGCAAGGGACACAGCCCATGCAACAGATACAAATGCCATGTTTTCAGTCAGTGCAAATGTAACCAGTACAACAGCAGATTCCTATGGTACCTAGACAGCAAATGCAATTACCGATGGCTCCGATGGGACAGTAACAGGTGATGCTTCCTCAACAGGTCACAGGTCAGGTAACAAATCAAAATAATACAGTACAACAGTTCCCATTACGAGGAGAAAATGGAATGAATGAGGAATGGTCAGACAATAGCTCAGACAGTGAGGAATGCAGGCTTGCAGCATCCTTACAGGTGGATCAGAGAGGCCCATATGTGGAAGGAAAGGTGATGGGTTACAAGGTCTCGTTCCTGGTTGACACAGGAGCCACACGCTCCACAGTTAGAAGTGCAGAGGTTCCAAGATTGCCTCTTTCAGGGCGTACCATAAGAGTGGTTGGAGTAGCAAATCAGTATCTGACAAACCTGATTACAGATCCAGTACAGGTTGAGATCGGCAACTTCCAGGGGGTACATAGGTTTGTAGTCTGTGATTCGAGTCCGGTAACCTTACTGGGAAGGGACTTACTGTGCAAGACAAAATGTTCAATTACCTGTTCCAATGATGGAATTGAAGTGCAGACAAATAGTGACGATGAAGGAGACGAAGGTCAATTTTTAGAAGAAGAAACAGGAACAACTAACGAAGATTACCCTTTGATTACTCTGTTCCCGATGCATACCTTGATTGATTTACCTGTCGAATTACAGGGAACGGTAACAGAAAAGGTATGGGACCTGACCGGAAAGGAAGTAGGACTAATAAAAGGGGTAGAACCAGTTAAAGTCCAGATAAAGCCAAATGCGGTGTTCCCTCAGGTGCCACAATATCATATGACACAAGACGTTCTCATCGAAGTGTCACAAATAATTGCAGATTTTCTCAGGCAGGGCGTCCTGAAAGAAGTTTCAGGGGCAGACACTTCGACAATGAGGTGATTAAACTACTGTGTGCCGCACTTAACATCGAACAAAAACTGCATTGTAGCTACTGCCCCGAAGCATCAGGACTAGTAGAACAAATGAACGGTACTTTGAAATCGAGAATGGCAAAAATGTGCGCAGCTACTAATATGAAATAGCCAGATGCATTACCTTTAGTGCTGATGTCAATGCGAAACACCCCAGACAAGAAAACAGGATTATCCCCCCATGAAATCCTCATGGGTAGAGCTATGAGATTACCAGCAGTACCTGCAAATGTGCTAGTCAATATTACAGATGATATGGTGTTGGATTACTGCAAGGGTTTGGCTGATGTGATTCACTCTTTCTCTCACCAGGTGGAAGCTAAAACATTGCCACCGATTGGCGATTCAGGCCACTCTCTACAAGCTGGTGACTGGGTGGTTGTCAAGAAGCACGTGAGAAAGTCGTGTCTAGAACCACGTTGGAAAGGGCCATATCAAGTAATCTTGACAGCTACTACCTCTGTAAAATGTGCCGGAGTTCCCAATTGGATACATGCCAGTCACACAAAAAGGGTAACGTGTCCTGTTGAAGATGAACTTGAAGTTACCGGAACAATAGCCTCAGGAAGAGGAGTGTCAGGGCCAGAAAACAGTCAAGAAGAAACCAAGACTGTCAGAGAGCCCACTGAGAACAGCCTCGTCCCTCAAGCAGCTAATGAGTTCGAGAGAGGTGACAGAGTGCCTATCTCAGAAGAGGCGGCAGGAGAACTAAATCAAGGAGAGGTTCTCCCAGAAGTAGACAAATACGGGTTAGAACTTGAACCCGGTACAGACCCAGAAGAAGAAGAAGAAGAAGACGGAGAAATAGTAGAGAGAAATCAGAGCGAGCCAGAGCTTTCTGAGCCAGCTGCAGGTCCATCAAGTAAGAATGCCATATCACAAGGAGGAGGGTGCTGTCCAGCGTCCTGAAAAGACACATCAAAAGAAGACGCATAAGGGTGATAACTGGCCAGATAAACCACTCTTCAAGATAAAAGACGTAGCAAGAGACACAATAATAGAGGAGAACGACACATCCCGAGTGGAAGACTTAAGTGAAGGAGAACAACAGGGTGAACGAAGGCTGTAAAGAAAAAGAGTCGCAAACAGAAGATACACAGGTCCTGAATGGGCGTATGCTACAACATCTGAATGGCAACAAGAATTCCTAGCATTCTGTTTTGATCGAGAAGTACCAGGCCAATACTACGGTACCTGAACGGATCCGAGGAAAGCTTGGTTAAAAATTGAAAATTTGAAAACTGATAGAGAGACTTTATAACTTATCAAAAGTGACACTAGAACCGGATTGACTTTTAAGAAACCTGATTATGACAAGCTGCTAATCTGATTTGACAAAAGGGGTCCTGGAGCGAGTGAAGACGCTGTAAATACACGGGGAAAGCAAGAGAGTTTTAAACCATCCTCTAGTTGATTGTTATTTTGCTATCTGATTCTATACAGACATGGCTTATAATAGAAGTAGTAGCAAGAAAAGTAAAGTGTGTGGTTGGCTAGGACTTATAATAGGTGTTGTGTGTGCAATAATAATTGTGGGAGTGATTGTGGGAATGCCATGGATAGAGAAAGAGACCATTAATGCTACTTCAAAACCTGAAACTACAACACTAACACCGTGGGAGAGATTTGAACAGGATGCAAGACACATGCATGAGGGAACTAATTCAAAAGGGGAACTTTCTACTAATGTCTTCTATCGCTTGCTAAATGAGTATGTGGAAACCATGGATGCGAAAGATTGTTATGTATGCACTAAGATTCCTTCATCTGTGCAGGAGCGAGTTACTTATCATAGCCTCCCTCTTACTTATGGGATTAGTTGCAGCTTGCTACTAACAAGGTTCTATAACCAAGAGCATGTGCAATAATTTTATTCAAACTTGGATGTTGTGTTTTCCTTTGTGCCTGTGATTGAATTCTTAAATAAGTTAGCTAAGGAACATGATATAAAAATAGTTAGAGGATTCTTTGAGCCAACGCTTACATTCGGAACTGCTTATGCACATCACAATAATTTGACTTGCTTATTATCACCTGTTGAGAAAAGTTTCTTAGATCATACTGATGATAGACGCAAAGCATTGAAAGAGAGATTAGAAAAAGGGTTAGAAAAACGCACGCACGCAAATGATTATGCTTATACTGCAATCAAGACACAAGGCAAATTACCTATAGATGCATCACATGTAGGTAGGCTTTGTATATATAGGCCAAAATCTGAGCAAGAC
Organism: Pleurodeles waltl; assembly: GCF_031143425.1. Classification (NCBI taxonomy): domain Eukaryota; kingdom Metazoa; phylum Chordata; class Amphibia; order Caudata; family Salamandridae; genus Pleurodeles; species Pleurodeles waltl. The sequence goes on from NC_090438.1 coordinate 668,693,256, forward strand.
AATTTGTTTGTGGGAACGAGTGAATGAAGACATGTGTTTTTGTTTCAGAGTAAATGGACATTTATGTTGAATGGACAGGATCCAGTGATCCCAGGGATTTATTACATCTGTGGGCTGAATGCTTATTACCGTCTCCCTAAGGGATGGTATGGGACATGTTATTTGGGAATAGTATTCCCAAAGATTTACCAGATTGATGACTTAAAACAAATACCTAAAACGTCTGAATTACAACATCCTAGACAAAAACGAGAATCAGTGGCGGCTGTCATTGGTGATATATTCGGAGCTATAATCCCTTCAGTGGGGGTTATCTTGAATTCTATGAAAATTCAAAAGTTGTCTACTGTTGTGGATAACATGCTGACAAATTTCACAGGGGCTATACTCCTGATGGATACTGAACTTGCTGCAGAAAAAGCTATGACTCTTCAAAATCGGCTTGCTTTAGACATTCTTTTAGCAAAGAGTGGAGGGGTCTGCAAGATGCTTAACGAGCGTCATTGTTGCTCGTTCATTCCGGATAACAGTAAAAAGATTAGAAGTATGCTTACTAACCTTACTAGAGATAGTACAGATTTGAAGGATTTGAAAGAACTTGGTGTCTGGGAGAAATTTGGAAAGGGAATTGCCAGAGTTGGGAGCTGGTTTACCAACATTTGGAATGGGGTACTTGCAAAAATATGAATGGGTCTATTAATTGTTCTGGTCTGTCTATTGGGATTGTGGGGGGCATGTAACATTTATGACAAAATTAAGAAAAATTGGACTAAAAGAACCAGAAGAAACGAAGAAAGTGAAAGAGAGAAAATGTTCAATGAAATCTGGGAAAGTTCACATAAAGGGCAAGATGTTGAAATGCGCATTATGCGCAAGGTGAAAAATTTAAAGTGAAAGGCCAAGGGAAAGTTTGGTGTGATGACGAGCGTCATCAGAGGAGGGACTGAGAGAGCGTAGTTTAAATATTACATATATTAGACGTGAAATGCTTATATCAATGATTAATAATGCTGCATGGAAAACTACAATAATTAGAGTAATGCTTAAACATGCATCTGAAATTCAACTATAATGTGTGTGGTCACAATTATATACGTGAGCTAATAATGATAAGTAAAACTGTTCATGCAATAATTTATATTAACATTTACGATATCGCATTGTATTAAAATCTCATAGGCTTTAAGTTAGCGTGAGCTGTGGATTTAGCTGCCTAGCTCTCTTATTGAAGCATTTTTCTCTGTTTTTCAGTGTGCTGACTCGCTAAGGGCCATGACCCTGCATTTGTTCTTTTCCTTCTTTTTTTGTAACAAACCCTATTCTGTTCTCATCCGCATGCTAGCTGCCTTAGTATGAGTTTTATACAAATTTTGAAACAAAAGTAGATTAAAGAAATGTACAAGGATATTTGACCATGGACAAAGGAACTCATGACCCGAGAAACGTGCCAAGCGGTGATGAAAACCCCCCGGATGTGCCACCTCCGAAGACGTCAATTATGAAGACCAATCAAAGTGGGTGACAATTGGGATTACCTAATGTATAATTTGATAGGTTAAAGATAGTGGGGTGTAGTGAATGTCCAATAGAATTTTGGGGGAAGGTATTATGAAAAAGGGATAAAAACTCATGTCACAGAAGGGACGTTAGAACTAGGTAGGGAATGCTATCGATTTTATCTAGAAACTCTGTCACTCTGTTTGGTGACTTTGAGACTTAATAAATTATCCTCACCCTTATACTGCCCTTTACGCTTCTCCTCCTTATCAGGGAAGTGTCCCCTGTCCTTAGACGTGGTTAGACTGATGGCGATTCGACTGATGTCCTGAAGACGAAGACTGATCCTGTGTGCTGACCTAATCCTTGGAGGGTAATTATGACAATGCGATTTATAATTTGTCTGTTTGCTTTTCCTTTCTAGGTACCAACTGCTTATTTTTATAGATGCCATAGCTAGATATTTTCTAAATTGGTGTTCTAAATTATTTTGCATGAAGCCCAACATGCTGATGCTAATTGGTGGTTAGGATAGGTAATCTCTCTGACTGACGATTATAGACAAAAGACTGACATTGCGCTATGCTGAACTGAGACTTACGTGATATTATTTGCATTCTGATCCATGTTCACGCCGTGCTATGTTCTTATGTTTATGATTCTTGCATTAATGAAATCTTATCACAGTTGCCATATTGTGACTTTACTTTTATGCTTCTTGGTTTTGAGATTGACACTTTTGCTAGTAGATTGTAATCAATAGGGAATAAAATTCATAAAATTCTACCAAAGGGTGTGGTTATTCATGGCTGAAAGGTCATGGTTGCGTCGACAATTTGATTAATGTCTATAACCAAGGTAAAGTGTATTGTGGTGGTGAATATTAATGACATTATTGATATATTGCTTGACATATTGATTAGCTATCTCGTCCTACGGTGTCTCACCACTGGGTCACAAGATTCATTGGCCTAAAACGAGTCCTAATGTGTATAAAATTGACATAAAGGGACACGTTATCACAGGTCTTCCGAAATGTGTCTAGACTTTTAAGAGAAAGAAGGAGTTTCAGCAAATGATTCCATTATTTCAGGCTGCTGAGGGGGCAAGCCAGGATTCTGCAGCCTAGCAACCTGAAAGTTTTGCTGAAGGAAACTTTAAAGGTGTTTAATGACATTGAAAAAGTACAAAATTACCTGTGTGAAATTCAGACTTAATATTTTGTTAGACCGAGTTTAAAAGGCTTAGGGCTTCAGAACTATAAGCATAACTGATCTGAAGAAACGAATGCAAGTGTTTTTACAGCCTGACTATTCCATATCCGAAGCTCTAAGGATACCAATGTATGAGGTAGAAGTGTGTGAGTGCATTGTTTTAGTCAGATAATCTTTTTTCACAGGACTGGTGCAGATTGAACAAGGGAGGATGAAAAAAGGGATGTAATGAGAAAGCGGATGTTTAAGGACTAATAAAGGAGGAGCGGTGGCATCAACAATCTGGGATTCCAACAAGGTGCAATTATAGCACAACATTACAGATATTTTCATTGTTGCGGCACTAGAGTTTGTTCAAGGCAAGACATATTGCAAGGTTCGCTAAACACCAATCCAGGCATTTTGACACCGCATTGAAATACAGGTTGCTGTACAGAGACATTTGATGACATTTGAGTGGACACAGAAGCAGGTGCTGTTCTGACACCAACACTTTTTCCATAGTTTGTGGAAATTTGTGCAAGGTGTGAGACTTTAAGTGCTCCGTCTAGTGATCACTCCATCTGGGCAAAGGTGCCACTAACGCTCTAGTTCAGATTAATAGACCCTGCCAAATACTCAGTAAGGTACTAACTGCGATCAGTCAGGTATTTTACAGTTTTTAATTAGCTATAATTGCTTGTCATTGTCTAAAACACCAATTGGGTTGTAGCAGCACTACAAGGGTGACCTATGAGAGAACTCTGTTATCTCATTGCCTTCTCTCATTTCCCAACTCCTCCTCTCCTTCTTCACCAACCTAATGTTAGGCATTATTCTATTGTGTTTGGGCATGTTGAACTGTGGGATACCTGGCGCGCTACACATCATCTCTGCAGCAGCTCACCAAGATGCAGATTAGAGTTTCTGACAGAAAGCCAGGCCCACAAACGTCTTGTTGCCAGGGAAACATGGATCTGGAAACAATCAACCTGTCCATGATAGATTTGCAAGCCATGGTGGATACCTTGATTTAGGATTTTCCCAGCACACATCCATGACTGATTCTTTGGCATCATTAACCCACCTTTCTCTGTTTGGTATCTTGCTTTGTATCTGTGGTTACTTTATCTTTGTATTGATATCTTGCTCTGTAGTTACTTTGTATTTTAAATACTTTGTATTTTCCATTCTGTTCCGTTAAGTTGCCCGCATTGCTACTGTGTTTTCACTGTTTGGCATCTTGTTTGTTTTGGTTGTTAATTTGCACCTGCATCAACCACAAATATTGTTTGTTGTGGTAGCCTGCATCTTTTTCTGTTACTTTGTTGCCATTTTTCCTTCACCCCCACCCACATTCCCGCCCACTTTCCTGTCAGCTTCCTGCCGCCTCATCCTCTGGGATCCCGCTTGCCATCACCCAGTGCTCCTCCCTCCCCCGAGGACCTACTTAATGAACGCCGCAGCGCTGCTGGGCAAGCATGCCCGTACCCATCCATGCCTAGACCCTGGCCCTACCACCACCCACTGATACACCGCTGAAGAGCTCCTTGCCCTAGATGCCACAACAGCAACTGCTGCACCACCTCCCCCTGAGCAACTGAAGGACCCATCACCTGCCGATGCTGCCACTTCTCCTGTAACACAGCAATGTCTAACCTCACAAATCCTTCACCACACCTGCCCAGAAGACCTAGAACAACCTGGAACTACTCCTGTGCTTTCTGCTCAATGCCTGATCCCTCTGCAAACATGCTATGAAAATTTGGGACACCATCACCACTCTCTCTCCTGACGTAGGCTTCATATCTGAAACCTGGCTCAGCTCCTCCTTAAACCCGACATCGTCACAGCAACACCCAATAGCTACAAGATGATACACCAAAACAGAACCAACAAACAGGGCGGAGGCATCACCATCATCTTCAAGGAAACCATCCGATGCATCATCACCATGATGACCCCACACCTCCTAAGGAGCGCCTTAACTTCCAACTACAGACTGATTCCAAGACAACATAAGAGGCACTCTTGTATATAGACCCCTGGGACCTCAACCGGCCTTCTGTAATGCCATCTCCAACCTTATCGCACTTCAAGTTATCGATTCCAATCACTACATCCTACTCGGTGACCCCAAATTCCACCTCGATGACCCCAACAACGCCAACTCTACAGCTCTCCTGGAGAACATGAATAACATCATCCTCACTCAGCTGGTCATCGAACCCACACACAAAGCTGGACACACACTCAACCCCATCTTCACCTTCAGTGACAGAGTCAAATTTAGCCATGTCACAGAATTCACTTGGTCAGACCACACCATTGTTCAGTTCACCATCTCTGCCGCACAGAATACGATCACCAGGCACCATAACTCCACCCACGGGAGCTGGAGCAAGGTAACAGAGACACAGTGGACTCAGGCCCTCAGCCCCACACAACCCGAAGCCTCATCAGACCTCGAAGAGGCCATCTAGAACTTCTCCACCTGGATCACCAAATGCAGCAACAGAGTTGCCTCGATGAAACCAGCAAGAACCAACAAAACCTCAAAACAGGCCAGCTTGTACACCCCAAAGATCAGAACCACCAAGGGCAACTGCTACTGACTCGAGAAACAATGGCGCTCCACCAGCAACCCCTCTGACACAGCCGCTCACAAAGCAGCCCTCAGCAATTACCACCTGGAAGCCATCAAGGAAGTAGCCCTCACTGCCCGCATCGATACGGCATCTAACCACAAGAAAGAACTATTCAAAATAGTCTAGGAATACTTCAACCCGGCAGCCACAGAGAACAAAATCTACCCTTCGCAAGAACTCTGCGATACCCTTTCAGACTATTTCCACAGTAAGATCACCACCATCTCCAGCAACTTCGACCCCCAACCCATAGTTCTTGACCTCAACAGCCTCAGCCAACCAATGCACACCAGCCATATGATCACCACATGAACCGGCTGACCATACAGACCACCATGACCATCATGTAGTCCACTCACTCAGGAGCATCCACCGACCCATACCGCCACCATTTATTTCAACCTGAGAATCAATCAAATCTGCCCTGAACTCACCACCATCCTTCACACCTCCATCACCTCTGCATTCCTCCAGAACAGATGGAAACAGGTAAAGATCAGACCCCTCTTAAAGAAACCCTCGCCAATCCCAGCGAACTCCCAAATTATTGACCGATCTCTCTGCTCCCTTACCCTGCCAAAGTACTCGAAAAGGTCATCAACCAACAGCTCATTGAATACCTGGAATAAACAACCTGCTTGACCCCTCCCAATCAGGACTCTGAGCCAACCACAGCACAGAAACTGCACTGATCACAGCCAAACGCACTTAGAAATTTCTAATGGCTCCCGATCCAGAAAAAATGCCACTTCAAAATCCTCATGCATGACTACAAGGCCTTACATGATCAAGGACCTGCTTACATCAACTACCGACTGAACTTCCATCAACCTGCCAGACACCTGTGCTCCTCCTCTCTAGCCCTCACGCACACACCTCCACATGTTGCAGCTGCAGCAGTGGCCGTTCCTTCTCTTAAATCACTGCCAAGACCTGGAATGACCTTCCCCTTAGAACAACACCCTCCCTTGCAGACTTCAGAAAGAAACTCAAAACCTGGGTTTTCAATAGAGACCTCACACCTCAGCACCCAGAAGCCCCAGGATGACAGTGCCACACTCTAACAATGCTGATTTATTGATTGATTGACCTTTCATGACTGACACATTATCAGCCATATCCGACATTACCGGCTGTTAGGCAGCAAAGTTGAGAAAATGGTTTTATGTTTAAAAGAGAAGAATAAGTATCTTCTTTCATACCTACAGCTTTAACAAATTAGTTATTGAAAGAAACTGGCCCAAGGATTATAGGTGGTCCTGATGAAGGTCTCTGTAAAGACTTCAGGAACATTTTGGATCAGACTAAACATTCTCCAGAAATCCTGTTAAAATTGAATTAACTTTGTAGTCAAGTTTGATCATAAGTAAGGTGAAAGAAAAAGGTGAAGAACTAAGGGGTACATGAAAGTGGTAGTGAAGCAAGCATTTTTGTTCAGCATCTGGTATGTCAACATGGGTTACCATACTTTTTAATAATGACTGAGATCCACAATCGATCGCCCATCAGTCCTTAACATATGAAGTGCAAACTAATGGACAGACAAAAAGAACAAGTAAATCAGTGAGGCAATATTTGCAAGGTTTATATATCTTTTTGAACAGCAGATTGGGTAGAGGCATTAGAACTTGCAGATGTTGAGTACTATTCCTTTAAGACTCACCAACAAATGTGTCTCAATTGTATTGGCTCACTGATTCTCACCCAAAATCAATTCCCCTAGAGATAGTGAAGGGGGGCAAGTGAGTACCATCTATTAAAGAACAAGATGCTCATCTACAAGGCTTCCTATGAAAGGCTAAACCACACTTGAAAGAGGCCAAAGACACATAACAGACAGGTGGATCAACAGAGTGCACCAGAAACTTTCAGTCAGCAGACCATGTGTGTTTATCCATAAACATCTGCTCTTCTAAGGTCCTAGAAATCTGGGACAATTCGCCATTAACTAAATGAGCTAAGTTACTATTACCTGATGATTTACCATCCGGTCTTTCTTGTCTCCTTGCTTAAGACATTTAATGAAAAAAGTAAACCTTAATCACTTCTACCATTTGTGTACACTGATGGTTGCCTCAAGTATGTGCTTGTCCAATTATTTACTGGCTAAATCCAGGGTGGCCATTTTAAGGGAGGTTAGGGAGGTATAACTGTCATAGCTTTTTGATCACTGGTCCCCTGTCTCCAATTTCACCACTGCTACTCAGGAAGTCTAGGAGCCCGCTTCTAGTCACTCCCATATAATTACTGCTTGCTCTTTCACCATGTTCATTCCTGGCACCTAATGATTGCACAGTCTCGCCAAGATCATACAAATGCTCCCTCATCAATCCATGTTGTGGGCTGAGGGTTTTCAGGATCCCAAGAGAACAAGCAGTCATTTTAGATGTGATTTTATTTAAACAGTACCCAGGACATGGTTATGTGATTAACTTTTCTCCCACTTGAGAGAAAAAGCTCCTGCTCCATTCGTATGAATCGTCTAATAGCAAGAATATGTAATTACCTGATATTCTGTGGTGAGTGTCTCCTCTACCAAGTACCTGGAAGTGCCTGCAAAAAAACATGATGAACTAAAGGTTAGGTAAATAACAAGGAAAAGTGCACTTGGCAATCAAACATTACAGATATTTCAATTGCAGTGGTGCTAGAGCACATTCTAGGCAAGTCACACAGCACAATTCAGAAAAAAAGAATACAGACATTTTAAATCAGCATTGAAGTGCTGCTTGCACAAACAGAGGCAGTTTTCTAAAGTTGAGGTGGACATAGATGCATACACCAGTAACACACCAACACTAAGAACTTCTTGGAAATCATCAATCATTGGAAAAACTGTGAAGCAACAGATGTTCATTCCAGAGATCACTTCATCTGGGCAAAACTTCCAAGTCCTTGTCAGTAGATCCTGCTAAGTGCTCAGTAATATTCTAACTGTGATCAATCAGGAATTCTGCAGAATATTGTGTAACTCATAAAATTATGATCTGTTGTCAAATAGATATAATTATCTGCTTGAAATTGACTTGGACACCAATTGAATTGCAGCAACAGCTCCATATTATTTCCTCTTTCATTCCACATTTTCTCCACTTCACCACCAGGGTTGACCACTACTCAGTTGTATTTGGCCCTGTCAACAGAGATGGTGACTGATGGGCTCCACGTATTCTCTGCTGCAGCTCATTTGTGCATGTTATAGACCTTCATAAGAGGGCTCTTAAATATCTTTGAAAACTACATTGTGGTCTCATGTACATGTTGTATCTGTCCCTTCCCACCAACTATCTACAGTATGGGATCACATCAATTATCCTTTGTAGCAGCAAGACTTGAATTTCCCCAGGCTAATCTCCCTCACTGTGGAGTTTCCACTGGTATGATATGTATGTTTATTTATTAAATGTGGCATGCAGTGCATGTAGCCAGCATTTCTGTTCCACAATACCCCCAGCGCGCACCTGCTACCTTTCAGTCTCCCTCACCTTACCCACGATTTACTCCACAACTACAGCAATAATCCTTTGCATTTGTTTTCTGACACCATACATTTCACCAATGGACATTCCCATCACCACCACATTCATACCTTTCCATTACATAGCACTAAAAATTATTTAGCATGTAGATAAACATGCATCCCTAAGGGTTGTAGGCAGGTTAAGGATTCTTGTGTGAGTACCAAAGTAGGTGAAGGAGAATGAAAGAAGCGAAAATCTCTTCGATATGGGGAGAGGGGAAAGGAGTAACTTGAAACTGGGAAGTGGTTCATGGCGAGTTAATCTAACTGGGGAGTACATTAGCTCAGAATTTGACAATGAGTAGTTATGAGATATAATAGTCAGGGTGCGTTCACTGTTATGAAAATAGGATTATATAGGGGGCTGAAGAGGCAGCAGTGGTAGTGTTCATGGGCATATGTTTTCAGAGTGTGTTCATGGGCATGGAGGGTATGTCAGACGTGGATGGTGTAGTCTCCAATGAACTGAGGTCCCTTGGAAGGAGAGGAAGGAAGTAGGTTAGGTAGGGGAAGGAGGGTCAGCATTAATGAGATCTTTGAGTTGCATGAGCATTGTGTCCCAGGCTGCTGCAATGGGGCATTTGTGGAGTCACCTGGCCTCTTCCCAGTTTAATGTGGAGCTATCTGCCTCCCCTCAGTGCAGTAACATTCAGTGCCATTGGTGTGTGGTCGCAGAGTTCTGTGTTCTCCACTGAAGAGTAAGCAGGAATTTCACAAGGACTAGTCCCAAATTAGCAAAGTGTGCTCAAATTGTTTGATTCATATCCCTGTGAAAGAGGCCAGAGCTGCTGCCCCCTATGAGACTAATGGGTTCAGTTCGGTGATTGTCCTGAGGATGGTAAGCAGTGTTCGCCAATGAGCGTTTATGACAGGGCATGTCCAAAGCTTTTGCTTTAATTCTGCTGCCTGGGTTTGGCATCTAGGGCATAAGAAGTTGGACGTTGGAAACATGCAGGTTAATCGGAGGGCGTAAGGTATGCTTTGTGGAGCACCATATATTGAAAGTGTTTAAAGCGTACATTACGGGAAATTGTTTGGGGGGATTCCAGTGCCTTGGACCATTCCTTGTCATGCATGATCTCCCCAGGTCATCCACCCAGCGTTTCTGGAGCCATGACAACGTTGGTCTACTGTGTTTTTCTATGTCTTTGTAAAGCTACATTATTAAGTGCCACCCCTACCCCATCACATAACATGTGGACCACTGCATGGATAGATGGTTCTTTGTCCAGTGGACCCCATAATGATCTGTAGGTTGCTATAAATTGACCATGCAACAAGAATTGTCGGGGGGGTTTCACAATCCTGTTGTAGTTGGTCAAATGTGAGGAGTTGTGCATTTTAGAAGAGGTCCCCTATTGTGTCAGTGGAGTGTTTGTGCGAGGTCGACAGATGGACAGCTGTTAAGGTGCCTAATGGTCCAGGAAGGCCCTGAAGGGGGGATCCTTGGACAGTAGGAAGGAACGTGTTTCATCAAGTGGGCAATTCTGGCCAAGCATTTCCTGTCTACTAAAAAATGAAGTGACCAGGAGCGTTGGTGATTAAGCATATGATGTAGGGTTGGTGGAATTGTTGGTAGGGAAGAGGGCCACTTCCTATACTGGTTTCATATAGATTCCGCCTGGCTAGCCGACGGGAAGCCCATTGTAATTGTGCCACGAGGTAGGAAGCTTCATAAGAAGGCGTGCCAAGCCAGCTACAGCCCACCCACAATTGTAGTTTGGTGAGGGCTACTCTTCTCCTGCAACCAAACCACAACAGGTCACCCAGCAAGTGGTTTAGTTCTAAGATAAATTAACTACCTGGTAATATGGGGACATTGGCAAAATAATAAAGGAGTCTGAAGAGAATTATCATTTTGAAAAGAGCTACTTGACCTGTGATGTGAGGGGTAGCCGATGACAGGAGCCCTTTTGGTCTTTGAGGAATGAAAAATGTCCTTTACCCTTTGTGAGAAACACAGCAGCGGCCTTCCATGGTTATATATGGCTGCCCAGTTGGACGACCTGTCGGGCATATCTTGACAAAGTGGAAAGTTGCAGAACTCTCCCCAATTCGTCTGAAAGCCAGCAACATGTGCGAAAGTTCTCTGAAATGGAGGTTAACTCTCATGAGGCATCTTGGACATAGACAATGCGCTTTACACATCGTCTGCATATAGCAAGATCGCATGTGTGGTCCCATTTTATGAGATGCCTCACCGCAGTCCCTTTTGATGAAGTTTGTGAAGTAAGGAATCCATTGTAATTGTGAAGAATATCAGGGAGAGAGAGCCACCCTGTAGTGTACAACAACTAATCAGAAATGGGGCCAATATAAGGCACCCTATGCATACTCTGGAGGTGGGGCCTATAAATAGGAGTTTCAGGGACTTATCCCCATAAGCCGAAAGGACCTCAAAGAGATAGTCCCAGGAGAGGGAATTAAAGGCTTTTTCTAAGTAAAAGATAAGGGCCACCGCTAGGGGATAACACAATGATGCTTGGTCCATAACATGGAGAAAACATCTAATGTTATTAGCCAATGTTAAAGCCATTTTGGTTCAGGGTGAACTAATGCAGGGAGTACCTGCTGATAACGGTCTGCTAAAATCGTACCTAATATTTTAGAATCTGTGCCTAATATGGCTACCTGTCTGTAAGAGGTGAGCTAGGTGGGGTCTCTATCTGTTTCCAGTAGGGAGTCAATGAGAGATTCCTGAAGGCAGTGGGGAGAGTGCCAGTGGTGAGGGCCTCATTAGAGAAAGCCAATAGTTGTGGGCCTAGATAGATAGAAAAACAATCATAGAATTCTACAGGGAGACCAACTATCCCAGAGGTTTTACTACAGGCTAGGTCATGTATTGCCTTCTTAACCTCCTCCAGTATTATTATTTTGTCTAGTTCTTCACGGGCCAATGCTATGATGGATAGATAAAGAAAGAGGGGGCAAGAAGTGCCTTATGGTGCCCCTGGAAGGCACTGGAGGGGCTGTATAGAGATGTGCATAGTAAACATAAAAGGCCTGGAGTATTGTGGTTTCTGTACACAGAAGGGATCCCCTATGGAGGGAACTCCATGATCAGAGGTACCTGTGTGTCCTGACAGACCAGCCATAAAAGAAATCCTCAGGACTTGTCTCCTGTTGCGTGAAGCCTGGCTGTGTACACTGTATAGTTAAAACAATGTAAACGCTCCAGGAGAGTGGCATGGTGGCCTTGGCTTCTATAAGGGCCTGCCGTGCTGTGGCATCTAGTAAGGGGCGGTTATCGAGTGACACCGCCTTGGCCTTTGCATCATGAAGAGCACCGGTCAATTGCCTATGGGCCCCAGTAATTTGTTGAAGGCAGACTCCCCATGTGACCACTTTAAAGACATCCCATTCAACTGCACGGGAACTGGCCTTGCTTTGATTAGTTTTGAAATATTGAGATATGTAAGTGAATTGTCTATCACAAAAAACCTGATAATCTAGCAAATCTTTTGAAAGATGACAGGTAGGGACTGGGGGGTGCACACCATTTAATATCCAGTATGTGGGCAGCTTGGTCTGATAAGACTCCACCTAAATAGTCTGTGTGTGTGAGATGTGCAATCAGGTCAGGAGTGCATAGAAAGCAGCCCAGGTGAACATATAAGTTGTGGGGGCCTGGATAGTGGGAGTATAGATGGTGATGAGGGTTATTAGATCTCCAAGCGTCCACAAGGGGCCACTGACCAACCCACTGGGAGAATTGCTTTGAGTGTTAGTGAGCAGAGTGTGAGGAGGAACAGGGACCTGAGACTAACTCCTTTAAGGCCGACGATATAGGCCATGATCAGGAGCTGCACGACATTCCAGTGTTTCAGGATGTCGAGAGGGTTGGACAGCCACACTGTAGTGTGGCACAGTGAGAGGAAGAGCAACAAGAAAGAAACTTCCAGAGACAAGCAAATGTTCCAAGGAAAAGGTAAGTTCCTTTATTGGGATCCACGGCAGGCACACACATCCAGTCAAGGATAAGCCAGGACAGCATGTGCCAACCAAAGACAAAGAGAACCTTAAGAAAAAAACATTCTGTAATGATGAAACAAAGCATAACAGTTAAGAGGAAAGAAGAGATGCACATTAAAATGTAAATTAAACATACACATTTCACATCATCTTCCCCCTTTAAAATAAAAAAACTAAAAAAAACTACATGACATAATCCTTAAATTTAGATGGAAATTTAACCAGTCTGTCACTGCATGTGCGTACACACTCTAGAACAGTGACATTAACTCTGTCACTACTGCAAAATTCTCCCGCGTCAGTAGTAGGACTAACCTGTAAGTCTGACCCACCATTCATAGCCTCACTATGTGTCAAATCATTAAAGAACACCGCATTAGAATTGTCATCAGATTTCCTTCCTAAATAAACATGTTTGAAAATTTCAGCTTGAGTATTCGTAATAGGTACAATGCTGTTCTAGTTCCACTAACCTTTTCCCTCCAATAAAACAGAATGTTTGGAAACTTGAAGTACTTTAGTCGGCAGAGAAAATTTGATCCCCCTTTATAATTTTTTTTTTTTTTTAATCAAAAGCCAATCATGTATATTAAGATTAAAGTTGTTAACTCTATGTCTTGCATCATAATCACTCTTCTGTGACAATTGCTTCATACAAACTCTGTTCCGTAACTCGTCTAAATTTACCTCTGTATCCCATATTTGTTACCGAACGTGTCAATCATCCAAGAAGGCTAAAGTTTAGATCTGGACTCCCTACTTCTGAGAAGAACAAAATGAGATACGCCCGTAGTAGAATGAGGTGTATTTAGGTATGCCCAGATCTTTTCTTTCAGAAAAATGTTCACATCAAAATTAACAGCCAGAGCAGTTTGCACCCTTCTTTCAAAATACGATTAGCCCTTTCCACTAAACCATTGGAAGCTGGACTGTACAAAGCTACGCATGAGTGCTTGATATCAACTTTTTTCATAAGCATGTCCATCTTCCTGGACACAAAATGCACCCCCTTATCCGTGACAATATTTGATCGAGGACCCTCCAATGCAAAGAGATTTGTCAAAAAAGAAACAACAGTCTCTGTCTTAGCACTCTCCACAAATGAATAGTAAATCCATTTTGAAAAATAATCCATGGCCACAATTAAGAATTTCATTCTCTTTGGTGATAAGTGAAATGGTCCTGAAAAATCTATGGCGATACTTTCCCAGGCTTTACCCAGAAAAGGTACAGTGCACAAAGGTTTAGTATTATTTTTCCAATGTTTGGCTGACACAATACAAAATGGGCAATTATTAATAAAATCTGTTACTTGTTTGTCCAAATTTGGCCACCAAAACTTTTCTTTCAATCTTCTGCAAGTTGCAGAAATACCAAGATGACCTTCATGTCACGCCTTCACCATCATATGTCTGAGTTCGGAAGGAGGAATACAAACTGAGCCTCTCATACAAATCCCATTTTCACAGGACAATTCTGGTGCCAACTGATGATAAGTTCCCATTTCACCATCATATTTTTTTTTTGTTGGGCCACCCTTGTTTGATGTAGTCTAAAACTTGAGATAGAGTCTCATCCTTAGACATTGCTAACTGCCAGTCCTGTTTGGTAAAAGTCCCCTCTGAAGCCGACACAACATCCAACACGTCTACCACACATTTAGTGTCATCATTTTCACTCATGCTTTGAGAATAGGGCAGCGGCAAGCATGAAAGACACTCTGCACAAATATTTTTACCACCCGCAACAGACTTCACTTCCAAATTGTACTCCTGAAATCTTGAAAGCAAATGAACCAATCTGGCAGATGCTTTGCCTAAACCATTTCCACTCATGAGAAACACAAGAGGTTTATGATCTGTGTAAATGGTGCATCATGTACCCCACATGTATGTTTTACATTTTTTAACTGCCCAAGCACACGCAAGAGCCTCCCTCTCTATGGTGCTATAATTGGCCTCAGCTACTGATAGAGCTCTAGATGCAAATGCTACAGTGTGCTCCTGTCCGTCAACCCACTGTCCAAAAACAGCTCCCAGACCCTTCAAGCTAGCATCCACAGTGATAAAGGATTGTGCCGAAGGCATGGAAGATTTCAAAGCTGGAGCAGACAACACAACTTGTTTGACAGAATTGAACGCACTGATAGCTTGCTCATCCCAGATAGATTTGGTTCCTTTTTTCAGTAAAGATCTAAGAGGCTGAACCATTAAGGCATAACCCTTTACAAACCTCGAATAGTATTCACAAAGGCCAAGAAAATAACGTAATTCATCCTTATTAGATGGCGAGGGAGCAGCTTTGATCCCCTCCAAATTGTTCTGCTTTGGTTTGATACCCTCAGCAGAAATAGAATGACCCAAATACTCGACACTATCAACTAAGAACTTGCATTTTTCTTTTTTGATGGTCATGCCAACCTCCTGAAGAATAGAAAAAACTTTGTTAAGCACCTCTTTATGCTGATCTATGTCCTGAGTATGTACTAAAATGTCATCTTGAAATGCGAAAACACTGCAAAAATGGCCAAATAATGAGTCCATCATTTTTTTAAAAACACTAGCCGCAGATGCTAGACCAAATGGCAACCTTAAATATTTAAAAGCACCATAGGGAGTAACAAAGGTAGTAAGCTCCTGTGAGGTTTCACTAAGACAAATCTGATGATAGGCAGAATGTAAATCTATATTAGAAAAGACCTTAGAGTTTCCCAGACATGAAATGAGTTCCTGGATGTGTGGAAGTGGGTGACAATCAACAAGAATGTTTTTATTAAGGGTTCTGAGGTCCACACATAACCGAAGATCACCATTTTTCTTCTTTGTCAAAACAATTGGTGAAACCCACTCAGATGAATCAGTAGGAGCTATAATTCTATCTTCCCCCAAGTCTACAAATGCCCCCTGATTGAAATGGGAACTGTCTCACTTTGTGCAAAACAGGAACTGCTCCCTCTTTAAGTTTGATATGATGCTCAAAACCCTTAACTGAACCTACACGGTCAGCAAACACACTGGGAAACTTAGAGAGGAAGAATTCCTTAAGATCACCAGTGATGATGGTATACAATTCAGGTTCCTCTGCTCCACATTCAGGTATGTCTCCTAAAACTATAGGAACATCACATCCAGGATGAAGAACAATACCTAATCTGGCCAAATCTTTCCATCCAACAATGTCCCTACCATTAACAACTACATACACTTTAGTTATAATGCTTTTCCCTAGCACCTCCAGATGAGCAGGAAAGAAACCCAACAAGTCTATATCATGATCCCTAAAGGCTCTCGGGCTAATGTGAGCTTTATGCAGTTCTTTGGATGCTGGCCAAAGCGTGTTATAGGTCTTGTCTGCTAATATTGTGACAGGTGCACCAGAATCAGCCATAACAGTAATTTCTTTAGAAACAATGACCGCTTGACAAAATTGTCCTTTAACTTTCTTCACAACATTCAAGTCATCGTGATCATCTATAGTCAATACAACAGTAGATAATCTGTTAGTACATTCCTGAGTCAAAACCTCTCCATTTTGAGTGTATACGTTATTAATTCTCACTTTCGCCCCGCCTTGCGGACGTTTGTTGCCACGTCCAAATTGCTTACAAACCACTTGAAAGTGACCAAACTTCTGACATTTGTTACACTTTTTGCCTAGTGCCAGACAAGACTGACTATTCCTAATATGGTTGCGTGAACCATAACGATAACAAAGTGTTTGTCCTTTGTTCTGCTTCCAGGACCTCTCTTTGATATAGCAGAGATCAGAGTCTTCACATACTTGGCTAACAGTAGTCTGCTCATTCTGTCCACAAACCACTTTAGACATAACAATGGACCTTTCAATAGCTTTTGCCATGTCAATGGCTTCATCCAAAGAGGGATTACGACATGCTAATAAATGTTCTTGAATCTTCTTGGAGTAACAATGAAAAACAAACTGATCTCTGATATGTAGATCCACATTCTTCCCTAACTCACACTTCGCAGCTAGCACACGCAGAGTAGCTAAATACTCATCCACAGACTCATCCACTGACTGTTTGCACATCGCAAAGTTAAACCTTTCCAAAAGTACATTTGATTCATCAGAAAATTGTTTTTTGATTCTCTCCTTACCCTCAATGTACACATTCCAGACAACATTGTCATCATTTGGCGGTAAAAAAACATGCTGTCCTGCAACTCCCAAATGATTAAACAGGAATGCCAATTTCCTGCTTGGAGAATAACTATTGGCATCAATAGTAACCAGATAATTTTCAAAACTTCTCACCCATTCACACCATTTTATTTCCGGTTTCCCAGCCTAGGTAAAAATGGTGGAGGTTGCACAACTGTGTTACTTGTCGCCATATCAAAACAATAAAACAAGCACAAAGAAAAACAACTTACACAGATACAAGATGAGTACTCATAAAAGAAAATTAGGTCCTATATAGATTAATAAACTTTTTCCCCCTCAGTGTCCCACAAAAAAACCCAAAATGAATGCAAATTTAAAGTCATAAAAGTTAAAAAAAAGATATATTGTTTTTCTCTCTCTCTTCCTGCTTCTGTTTCTTCCTCCTCTCCTCTTCTTCTTCGTTTTAGGTGAAACAACGTTTATTATGTTTTCCTTTCCACCTCCAGTTGAAAACAAAATAGCCATTTACTGCTCCAATAGGTTACAGAACAACAAGTGTAAATGTCCCTTGTTCCGGGTTTGTATAAATGATCTAGTACGATGTTTCCGGAAGTGACTTGCAGCGCCAGAACAACGAAAACATTTGTTGTCAAGCATCCACGCAACCGCTCATGTCGGCTGGCGTACAAACACTGACATGTCTTCCCGCTGACTGCCTGTTGCTAGGTGACACAGGCCAACTTCCAAGAGCCAACGCTGACGCAGGCAGATGCACGCGTACTTCCAAAGTGTGAGAAGCGCACGCAGCGTCTCCGGACGTGAGTACAGAGCATAAGCCTGTTCCTTCCCATGCGCACCTTCAAAGCGTGAGGGGCGTAATTACAAAGCACGAGCTATACTTCCCTCTTGCGCACAACTTGAAAGCGCAAGTTTGTCCGCACCCGTTAAAGGGCGAATTGCTACGCCAGCCAAACAGCAAAAGTACCTTGAACGTCACGGGCGAAAGTCCGTTTACTGAATTAAAGCCGCTTCCAAGATATCAAACTCTCCGATAGTTGTTAAAGTAATCTTCCGGCCGGTGGATCCGCACAACAAGGTTCCTCTTTTAAGGCCCCACTCCTGGTACCATAAAATGTAGTGTGGCACAGTGGGAGGAAGAGCAACAAGAAAGAAACTTCTAGAGGCAAGCAAACGTTCCAAGGAAAAGGTAAGTTCCTTTATTGGGATCCACGGCAGGCAGACACATCCAGTCAAGGATAAGCCAGGACAGCAAGTGCCAACCGAAGACAAAGAGAACCTTAAGAAATATTCTATAATGATGAAACAAAGAATATCAGTTAAGAGGAAAGAAAAGATGCACATTCAGATGTAAATTAAACATGCACATATCACACACACCCCCTGGGCCATCAAATGCAGAGGCAGGAGGAAAATTGGTGTTCATTGGGACAAAGCAGGAGAGAAGCCTATCCCTGATTGCCTGGATTTCACAAATTCAACTTCATACTTTCATTTTTTTGGCTTTTGCTCATGTGACTTAATAAAGTTTGGTTAAAAGGATAACTTGTGGGTCCTCATCACCCCTTAACTATGACATGGGGGCTTGAGGTAAAGGAGCGTGGGAGCGGACAAGGTAAATTTCAAGTATGTTATTATTATCTCCCCCAAGATCCAGGGAATTCCCACCCACCTGGACAGCAGTTTTAAGAGTGTGGCACAAAACAGTGGTTTCTCCGAATTGGGGGCATAAATGCAGCCGAAGAGAACATGGTCCCTGTCCAGTCGGCCCTCTATGAGCACATATTGCCCTTTCATTTTAACTACTTGTCTAGGACCTCAAATGGAATGCCTGGCCTGATCCAGAGTAATACTCGTCGGGCATATGCTGAATAGGACTTGCCATAAATTGTGTCTCTCCAGCGCTAGCTAAGCCTGATTTATGAGATGTGTCTATTGTAAGAAATTGGTGTGTGCTTGTTGCCTCTTGATGTATGTATATACCGAATATCGATGTCTTGGCATGTGTAGCCATCTGACATTTAACATCAAGAATCTAGTGCTCTGATACCTTGTTATGTCCTATAGCCACACAGAAGGTCAGCTAGTTGACCCTTAGAGGCCACATCCTTGGGTACAAAAGAGAGCAGGTCCAGTCCTTCAGGGCTCATCTCAGGTCACAGACAGCTGTTTTAGTCCTCTTCTGATCTTCAACAGGTCCAGAAAGTGTCCTGAGGATGCTAACTTGGGGTGCCACATTTATGCTAGGATCCAGTAGTAGGTGGGATGACTCCTTGGAAATTCCTAAACAATAGGGTTAAAGTTCTCGTGGGCAACTCTACCCACTTTTTCTGTAGTTCCTGCTTGCCTTACTGTAAGTCAGCTCAAAATGCCATGATATTTTCAAGATGGCAAAAGTCTTCGGCCTCACTAAACTTGGGCTCTGTGGGCTAGGAGTGCGTCTGGTGGTGTATTAGGGAAATTACTGATGTTCTCTCACCCTAAAATTCAGTTTAAAGCAGATATTGCACCCAGAACAAACCCATAGACAGAAGACTGGTAGGAAAATAGAAGGGTGCTAAAGCAACCAGACAGGGGATATATAAGAATGTTCTTGGTATCCTGTTCTCCCCTTTTCAACTGCACCAAAGAGTGACATGTGGCATAACAGATTTGTCATGCAGGATTTGATACAGTGGTGTCAAATGATGCCCAAAGCTCCTACCATACATATTCTGTTGAGCTCAGGGTAGTAATCTCTACTTAGGCATGTCAGCCTATTGTTTGCTAGTGGGGGAACATTTCAGATTCCTTTAACATCTATTCCTGGGCTTGAGCACAGGCTGGGAGTTGGCAGATGCCTATGCCAATTAACTTCCTGACAGTACAGGTAGGTAAAGAGTACCTTTCTAAAAGTTACTTTTCCTTAATATTTATTAAACATCTGATTTCACATTGAATTGAATTGCTAATAATTATTAAAAAGTAGTGCTTTAATTATTTTCCTAGCTGGACCCTTTTCCATTTACCTGTATCATTATTGTAATCAGTTCTCTGAGATTTCTGCATATGACAGCTAGACCTGCCACAGTGAAAATAGGTTTTCGGCCTTGTCATTTAGGGACACAGAAATATGAATTTTCTCCATGTCCTACTTTTAATTACTATCCACTCTACTCGATGAGCTACAATACTTACATGTGGGTGACTTACAAATATTCAAAAGGACGTTTTTTACCTGTCAAAAATGGTTGTTTAAAAAGGTTGCACTGCAGCTTTTACATTGCAGCAGCCACTCTACAAAGGCCCTGAAGCTATTTTTCCCTTGTCGCACTAGTGGATGGTGCAATAGCTGCCCCAGTCCTCAAGTGGTATTTAACTTTCTAGGTCATGGGTGTATTTCCCCATCATATACTATTGCCTTACAGGAAAGCCAAACATAGCCATCTGGGTTAAGCCAATTTAAATATGGTTAAAAGGAGAGCAGATGCACTTTGCTCCGGTTTGAAAGGGGTAAAGTTCACAGAGTTCTAAAGCCAGCAAAGCAGAAAAGACAAAAAATAGGGGGAGTGGGTGTGACTTACATTATTTCATTTCCCACAGTGAGGGACAGTATTTTTCCTAAATATTCCAGATTAGTGCACTAGTCAGAAAGATCCCTACTCACAAAGACAATCCTGTTTGCTACAAAACCCATAAGGCAGAGAGTAGAAGGAGAAGTCTATATCATCGGGGTGTTGTTCTCCCCACTCATCAACGGTACTGAGCTCCTGTACAATGTCCAAGATATGTGCCATTTGTCTATAAACAGGACCCATCTGTGGAGGTGACCTATCTTTCAAACCAGACATTACACATTTTAAGTATAATGCCAAAATAATTGGCTTGCCCAGCCATACTGACACCAACCTCAATGACCCCAGGAAGAAAGACATGTTTATAATGTTTGTGGCATGTACATTCACTAAGCCTTTTAGACCATCACTTATATACCCTACAGATCCTGTGACATCACCAATACTTCAAACGGGATCCAACAACTAATACAAATCACCCGACCCAATTAGAATAGAAGGAGTAAGATGATCAGTACAGGCAACCATACTATTGCCCACTTACGATCTGCTGCTTTATTGCATTTCTTGCAAAAATGCTACTCTACGGTTTATTGTTTCAGAACCAATAATGCCCTGTGTCTTTTAATATGATTATCAAGTCCTCTGATGCTTTGTGTACTCAATTTAAAATAGTAGTGATAGTGAAAGCTTCAGATTGGTAATTTCAACTGACGGTCACTGTGTAAGCCACATCCTTTCCTGAGTAAGCAGGGTTCCTCAGAATCTATAGCTAAGTTAATACTACCACTTCACCATTTCACCTGCAATTAGCACAAAAGAGTAGAATAGTAAAACAATATCTCTCGCCAGACATAGATGCTTGGACCAAAGACACAGCTGGTCATTTGGACTTCGGCGGTCTTTTACACAGATCGGCGAAGCCGCGGGAGCCAGAAGAGCATTGCTGGCGGTCTTCTGATCGCCATATTATGAGTACGCCATAATTTGGGTGGAAATCCTGCAGCAGTCGTGCTGGCAGTTGGCGGAGCAGAGGCAGTTCCACATCCGTCACTGCAGCGCCACAAGGCCACATACGTGCTGTAATACGGCGTGGCAGTGTCCTGATGACGGAGTGCTGCTGTCGGTGGAAGTGCCTGTTCCGGCTCCCTGGCGGATGACCTTCTCGCCGGACAAGGTAAATCGATCCCCCGACATGGGAGGGTTGGGAGGGTCGGGGTGTAGTGTATGCATGTGTGATTGTAAGTGTATATGCATGTGTGAATGTAAGAGTGTGTATGCATGTGTGATTTTTGAATTGAGTGTGTGTTAGTATTTTTGTGTGAATGTGTGTCTGTTAGTGTGAGTGAATGTGTGTATGTATGCCTATTGGTGAATGCGTGTACATGCGTGTTGGTGAATATATGTATGCGGGGTGCATGTTTGTGTGCGTGTATGCAGGGAGGGTGGTGCTGTCTTGGAAAGGGAATTGTGGGGAAGGAGGTGAAGTCTTGGAAGGGTGGGGGGAGGAGGTGCTGTCTTCGAAAGGCGGTGGGGAGGAGGTGCTGTCTTGGAAAGGCGGTGGGGAGGGTCACTGTTTTGGAAGAGGGGGTGGGGACAGTTGTCTGCCGGTGACAGGAAAGGAATTTCCTGTCACCGGCAGGAATTCTGCCAGGGTTTTCGTGGAGGTGCTACAGTCGCAGAAACCCTGGTGGACAGGTGACTTCTAATACTGCTGGGGGTCTTCAGTGGACAGCCAGCCCAGAGGTGCTGTTTTCTGGCCTGGCTGTCCTACCGCCCTGGCAGTACTACCGGAGATGTGGCAGTTTGGCAGGGGCCAAACCGCCAGACTCGTAATGTGGCAGTCTTCACCGCCGGCCCATCGGTGGTGATACAGCCACCGCTACACCACCAGTGTGAAATGAGGGCCACAGTCTTGTGAACAATGAAACACTCAGAGTCCCCACCTGCTCGTCCCCAGACAGAATGGGAAAGACACATGTCTTACCCTATGCCCAGCTATCTCCCCAAACTCATGCAGCAGTGGAACATGAAGGGGACAACCGCTTTGATATCGGACACATGCAACAACAAATCATCGGCATACAACGGTATTAAGTGTACAGTTCTGGCCACCTTAATGTCCCTCAAACAAGAAAGGAGAAGCAGGTTCCCCTTTCTAGTTTTCCATTGAATGTTGTGTGAGCTGAACACAATCCATTCAGATCCTGGCAGTGAGGTTGATATACCACAGGCGCACCCACGCCACCTATGTAGCCCCATTTTTACCATTACGGCTTCTAAGGATGCCCAACTAACTGTGTCAAATGCCTTTTTCAGGTCAACAGACATTATTCCCACCGAGCCTCTATCCTCCTGTAGGGGATCACGCAGAACCATGTACAAGAGGTATAGCTTAAGGAAGTTACTGTGCTGTTGAATGAAGCTGCACTGGTTGGAGCACGCACATGGCAAGAACTTTGTTTAAGATCTTAAAATCTATGTTCAGCATGGACAATGGCCGATAAGCCATGGTATGAGCCCCCTGTATGTTATTCTTAGGGAAGGGGATAGCCAGCACATCCCTGGTGGTAGCCAGCAGTTCCCATTTCTTCAGCGTCTTTTTTTTTTGTGTGTTGTAATTTTTTCATTATTGAGAATAACAATTAAGATACATTGTAACACAGCATCAATAAGCAAATAATTAAGCCATAAGGACAAAGGCTAACAAACAACGGTTCTTGCATAGTATGGTCCAAAGAACACAAGAAAATCGCCTGAGGTGAGACTACAGAGACTTAGCGTATGCATGATCATCGGAATAATCAAACGGTGATAAGGAAATAAAGAGAAAATAATACCAGAAGAAAATAACATGGATGGGGACGACCAGCGACAGTAAACGGAATGACCAATGCCAAGGGGAGGGGGGGAAATAAACAGGGGGGGCAGGTGGGGAATGCAGGCCTTGTAGAAGTCTGCTGGCAAAAGAGGGGGTCAGCCAACATAATTGGGCAACATTCCGGGGTGGGCCTATCTCCCATGATCCCTGAAACTCTGTGTGTCATCTCCTCCGTCGGTGAGGGTCGATATGGGCAAAGAGTCAATGCAACTGTCGCAAGCGTGATCCATCCTGCAGCAGAGGCTATTGGACAGGGGAGGCTCGGAGGCAGGAGAAGCAGCGCCGTGGCATTCGGGCAATTCTAAAAGTAAGAGTTATGAAGATATGTATGGGGGAAAGGTAAGACATCTAGGTCGTGCAGAGTTACTCGAGAAACTAATGGAAAAAAGAAAAGAGGAAGGGGGAAGAGGGAGGGAAGACTGAGGTGACAGAGAGAAACAGGAAGAGAGGGGGAAAAACAGGAGGGAGGGAAGGGGGGACTGGTGTCAAAAAAAGAGAAAAGGGTGAGAAGATAAAATTAAGGATAAATATAGGTGGGAGGAGTGGGGAGGGGAGGGAGGGTGAGGGAGGAGAGCGAGACCAGACAGACAAGTGCAGTGGCCCCAGGACAAGGGCAACAAAGAGGGACAGAGTGTAGAAAGGGAAAAGGAGAGGGGGACATGGGTGGAGGGGGAAGGGGAAGGGGGAGGTAGAAAGAGAGAATGGAAGGTGCGTGGAATTAACTGGAGGACGGTAATGGCGACAATGGTGTGGTCGAGGCATCAGTAAGCAAAAATGGCAGCCGGGTCCTGGAGGTTATAAATTAATCTCTCATGTGTAGCTATGCTAGTCATCGCCGCGATCCATTCCTCGGGCACAGGGGGAGTTGCAGATCTCCAGTGCCGTAGGATACATATTTTTGCAGTTTCCAGGGCTGTATGCAGAAGCCTTTTTTGCTGTCGCGATAAGGCCAGGAGGGAGGCCGTATCGTGCAGCATGAGCAGTGAGGGGGGTAAGGGAGTCGGAAGCAACATGGATTCCGTCTGGACATGTTCAACCGCTCTCCATAGAGGTTGTACCGACGGACAGTTACTGAGTACATGGATAAGTCACAGCGTGGATCTGCGCAGCGCCAGCATGACGCATGCGGAAGGAGGCCAGTCCTGTGTAGTTTCACTGGGGTCCAGTACGAATCGTGGAGTATCTTGAAGAGACAGAACTTTAAGCGAGCTTCGTGCGTACCTTTGTCCAGCGCTTCCACTGTGTTAACCCAGTCCTCCTCATCAAAGGTCTGCTGGGGGCGGGTTTGCCATTGCATACGCAGCTTATCCAGGACAGGTCGTGAAAATAGATGACCTATAAGGACTTCGTACAGGCCAGCCATTCCACCCTTGTGCTTCCACCATGTCACCAGGTAAGCTATTATAGGTGAGGGCTGCAGTCCCAGTCGGGCAATGTCGGGGTTTTGGGGCATGCAATGCTGGAGTTGCAAGTATCACCATTCCTGTGCAGGATGGAGGCGGAATTCCTCCCGCAGGCTGGCGAAAGGTCTGAGCCTACCATTCCCCAGCACCTGGTCTAGGCGCATGCTATCATTGTGCCACAAGGGAGCCTTGGCGTGGAGAAAGGGGTGGACCCCCAGAAGACGGTGGGCCCTCTGCCAAGCCACACCTGTCGCCTTCAGAATCGGATTCAGGTCACTAGAGGGCACGGAGGACATGCAATAAAGCCCGTTAAGGCCTCCCTTGTGGGAAAGCAATTATTTCTCTACGGATATCCATTGCGGCAACTCTGCGGGGTAGGACAGGGCGGCAGCCAGTGATGACAGGTGGAGGGCTAAGGCATAATGTTTCACAGAGGGGAGTCCATTCCGCCGTGTGACCTGCGTGCTATTCGTTTGGCCGATGCTAGACGGGGAGCATAGACCCCCACAGAAAAGACCTAATTGCGGCGTCCACCAATCTCAACGTGGAGAGGGGTATCTGGTGGGGCAGAAGGCCCAGTACGTATGTGAAGCGCGGTACTGTGACCATCCGCACCGCCTGTAGCCTGCTCAACATGGAATTGCCTAGTTGGTCCCATTTGTCAAAGTTAAGTCTCATGCATGCAATGCGGGGATCCAGGTTATCTGCCGTCATTCGTTCTAGGCCGCCGTTGATGAAGACCCCCAAGTATTTAAGGTGCTTCTGGGTCCAGTGGAATGGGAAGCCCAGGAGCACTGATTTTGTCGTTACCTGTGACAGGAGGAGGGCCTTGCACTTGTCCCAGTTTACCCGATAGCCAGAGAGGGGAGCAAAGTCATCAGTAATCTCCATAAGAGCAGGCGTTGAAAGGTCAAGGTCAGTTAGGGTGAGCAGGACATAATAGCGTACAGGTAAAGTTTAGAGGTGGTACCGCCCGGCAGAGGAAGGCCTGCTATCCTGGGGGACGCTTGGATGGTAGCCGCCAGCAGCTCCAGCGCCCAGGAAAAGAAGAGGGGAAAGAGGGCACCCCTGCCGTGTTCCTCTACAGATAGGAAAAGGATCCAAAAGAAAGCCCCCGCAGTTGACCCGTGCCGTAGGACGATCGTATAGCAGATGGACTTTGGAAATAAATCGGTCACCCAATCCGAACTTCACCAATGTTGCAAAGAGGTATGGCCATTCTATGCGGTCAAATGCCTTTTTGGCATCATGGGACAGTGCTAGGGCAGCCTCTGGCATGATCCGGGCCCCCCAAAGGGCATGACATAGGGTACGGAGATGGTTCCTTGAGCTGCGGCCTGGCATGAAACCGAGCTGCGTCTGGTGTATGTGAGACGGTATGACCTTACGCAGGCGATTCACCAGGATACTGGCCACTATCTTAATATCGCCATTCAGGAGGGATATGGGTCAGTAACTGCTGCAAAGGAGAGGGTCCCGACTGGGTTTTGGAATGACAGCAATTATGGTGGCGTTGGAGATCACACCCAGAGAGTTTGTCTGACATGCTTCATCCTGCGCCCCGTGTAGGACATCTAGCATGTCTTCCCCCACCCACTTGTAAAGGTCCACTGGGAATCTGTCTTCTCCGGGCGACTTGTGATATGGAAGACCGGAAATAACCTGACGGGTGATGTTCCCCCCCTCAGCAGCTCTCGGTCCTCGTCGGAAAGCGAGGGCAAGGCAACATTATTGAGAAAAGCCACTATCTGTGTAGGAGAGGACTGCGATTCCGGGGCGTAAAGGCAGCGGTAAAAGGTCACAAATGTATCCACTATCTCTTCTGAGTGTGTGAGTCTCCCCCTGAATGGGCTTTGATGGCTGGTATAGCTAGGGTCGCCTCTCTCTGGCGAAGCTGTGATAACAGCAAGCGGCCAGCCTTCTCCCCTTGTTCATAATGCCGACCTTGTAGGCATTGCAGCGCATATTCAGCCTGAGAAGTAAAGAGTTCGTTCAAAGCCATACCAGCTCCCTACGAGTGAGGAGGGAGGGGTGGGTTGTGTATTGTTGCGTCAAGCGTTTGATGTCAATTTCTAAGGTTGCTTGCTGCACCACCCTGTCCTTATTCGCCAGCGCGGCATCATGCATCATGTGGCCCAGTATTGTTGCCTTAGCCGCTGCACAGGTAACCCTCCTGGATGCCACAAATCCGAGGTTGTCCTGACGTAGGTGGATGCGTGTTTTTGTAGTTGCGCCTTCCCTTGAGGGGTTCGGTAGCGCTGGACAGCAAATGGCCATGGCTTATGGCCCGGGGACACCAGGCCCTACAGTATGACTAAAAGAATCGGGGAGTGGTCCAACAAACCCACACCCAATATGCAAGCATCCTGTGTGTGCGCCACAAGGCTATGTGAGATAAGAAAATAATCTAGTCAGGATTGGGTACTATGGACCGGGATAAGAAGATATATTCCCTGTCAGCCGGGTGTGTCAGTCTCCAGAAGTCCATCAACCGCTGTCCTGCATTACGTTAGACTGCAAGGCTCTGTCTCCGTTATTGGTGATGTCCAGAGGTCCTGTCCAGTATGGCATCTCTAGTCAGATTCCAGTCTCCACCAATAATGTACTGGGAATCTCCAATCTCCGTCAAGAGGCGGCTGATGCGGAGAAAAAATTGCCTCTTGGAGCCTATTGGGGCATAGACGGAGTCCACACATAATGAAGAGCCTCCTAGTTTCAATTTGGCAAACACATATCGTCCCTCCGGGTCGACCCATGATTTGATGACTGTGAAAGGTAGGCTTTTCTGCAGCAGTATCGCAACAACGTACTTCTGCAAAGCGCTACTCCTTTCGTCCTGCAGGGAAGGACTACAGGTGGACAGCACTGTCCCCACCCAATCCCTTCGCAGCTTGTCAGATTCGAGCCTGGTCAAGTGTGTCTCCTGGAGGAGAGCCACATCCGCCCGCTTGGTGTTGAGGTACAAGAGTATTTTCTTCCGTTTAATGAAATGGGTGAGACCAATAACGTTCCAAGAGACAACCTGCAGCGGGGTGGGTGAGGCGGGCGAGCATCCAGCCACGAGGAAAGGCTAGAGGAAGGGGCAAGGGCGGATGATGTAGAGGAGTGGGATAAAGAGACAGGGGAGAGGGGGAATTGGGGAGTACTATCTAATAAAAGACCGAAGGATTATGAGTGGGGGAGGGGAGCGTGGAGGGAGATAGAGGTAGAAAGGGACGAAATGTAAGGAGATACCAGGGGGAGGAGAAAAACAGGAGGGTGAGAGAGGGAAGGTAAAAATATAAAATATAAAGTGTAAAAGGAGGGTAGGAGGAGAGGGAAGGGGGAGAAGAAAGAAAGGAGGTGTGAGAGAGGAGTGATGAAAAGGGTGAGGCTAGGACAGGCAGAAAGCAGGAACAACAAGACAAAACTAATCCCGACTCGGGGAGAGAAGATAGCAGAGAGGAGAAGAGAAAAAAATATAAAAAATAAGGAAGGGGGAGAGACGGAAGAGAAGGGTTGAACAAAACAAGAGTCCCAGAGATCCCAAACTTTAACCTGCGGGTCTATACCCGGACCCAGTGAGTCCCAGTGCAAGGCACGGCCGGCAGGGCCATGGCCAGGGGAGGGGGCACAGCGCGGGACCGCCACTGCCCATTGACACGAACTTCCCAGGGCCCTGGAGCCAGAGTCCTCCAAAATGATGATATCCCCCAGCAGGGACCGGAATAACGCAGCGCAGCACAACAGGAAAGCGAGTCTGCCGAGGGACGCCGCGGTGGGAGCAGCAGACCTCCTCAAGGAGGGATGGGGGGAGAGGAAGGGGCAGCGGAGGCCGTTATTGTGTCAATATCACTGCATGTAGACAAGAGGGAGTGGGGGAGGGTGGGGAAGGAAGTGGACTGAAGTGCGAGCAGAGAAAAGAAAGGGGAGGCAGAGGTAAACAAAGCTTGACCCTATAGATAGCAGCACAAGAACCCCAAAAGGAGAATACGACAGTATTGAACATTCGGCCAATTAACATTATATTAGTAACTGTTAGATTAACTGTGGGGCTACCAGGTCCAGAAAGTATGCAATGTCCCACGTGCCATCAGTCCGAACAGGGGCTGGGCTGGATAGTCCTATGAGCCTATTCGGCACCCACATTATATCTGTTTTAAAGCATTGCTGTATGGGAATAACAAAAGAATAACAAAACACCCAATGTTATGCCGTAATATAGATTGGTACTCAGCCAGCCAGTGGGTCAGTGAGAGGTCAGCTGTCCCCAGGCCAGGGGAAGCCATGATCGCCAGGCTCTCGACTTCCTGTAGCCCAATAGGAAATAGTGAGTTCATGTGGGTTCCGCAGGGGGGGTCAAGGGGGATCGATACTTGTCTCTATCCGCCACCTGCGTGTGGAGCACCACCGCTTGCAGCACCTGCCCTCTGTCGTCGTGACTGTTTATGAGTCTCTCCAGGACCCGTCCCCTGGGGTGGGAGACAGGAGGGTGGCGGTCAGACCCTGACCCTCATGGGGCACAAGGTCCCCTTTCAGTTCCACCTGTCTGCCAGGGTCCCAGTCAGGGGTTTGGCAACCATTGTGTGAGAGCACGCCATTGTCCTTTGACATGTAAGTGTCAGGCCCTCCGCCCTCCTAGCCCAGAAAGACCCATTCAGTATGCAGATGTATGCAGGTGTGACTGAGCATCCTGTGTTTGGGGTTGTCTGAGTGACATGCACAAGGGAGCTGTCAACTAACCTAGCCAGATGTGGATTGTTAGGCACAGAAGGATTTTAAGTGCAGAGGAATGCTCACTTTCTAAAAGTGGCATTCCTAAAGTAGTCATATTAAATCCAACTTCACCAGTCAGCAGGATTTTGTATTACCATTCTGGCCATACTAAATATGACTTTGTTACTCCTTTCAGATCAGAATCTACCACTCAAACAGTATATGAGGGTAGCCCTAATGTTAGCCTAGGAAAGGAGCAGGTCTCACAGCAGTGTAAAACAAAGTTAGGAGTTTTACACTACCAGGACATATAAACTACACAGGTATATGTCCTGCCTTTTCCCTACATAGCATCCTGCCCTATGGGTTACCTAGGGCCTTACCTTAGGGGTGACTTATATGTAGAAAAATGGGAGTTTGAGGCTTGGCAAGTACTTTTAAGTGCCAAGTCGAATTGGCAGTGAAACTGCACACACAAGCCTTGCATTGGCAGGCCTGAGACATGGTTAGGGGGCTACTTATGTGGGTGGCACAATCAGTGCTGCAGGCCCACTAGTAGAGTTTAATCTACAGGCCCTGAGCATATGTAGTGCACTTTTACTAGGGACTCATAAGTAAATTAAATAAGCCAATTGGGTAAGAGCCAATGTCACCATGTTTTAAGGGAAAGAGCATATGCACTTTAGCACTGGTTAGCAGTGGTAAATTGTGCAGAGTCCTAAAACCAGCAAAAAAAGTGTCAAAAAGTGGAGAGAGGAAGGCAAAAAGTTGAGGGCGTCAGGTCTAACACTATTGGTTTATGAGTTCTGAAAATACACACATTTTAGTATCAAATACACACTTTTCTTTTTTAGTATACATATATTTATTCAACCTATAGATAGCTGGAGAGCTACCAGTTGCTCATGACCTACTCTTTGAAGACACCAGACATAACGCCTCCCTCAACCCCTAGACAAAACCAAGAACAGGGTGAGAAGTCTACCCAACAGGATACCACTGAAATCAAGATCAGACTATTAAACACAGAGCTCTGTTAATTTCAGACCCACCCATCTATCAGATTCATTCTAGAGGGCTGCTTAGCACCACGTCAAGGATGCGGTTCCCTAGCCTAGTCCTGAGTGTCAGTTAATCTGCAACCTGCCACACAGAGCTGGCCCTGCCTAGAGTTCAGACTGGCCCAGGTCCGGCAAAAGGAGGGGCCCCAATATCCAACCTCCAGTGCCTCTTGATGGCCTGAGATGTACTGCACATTGGCCCACACTTCACTTGTGTCCCAGAGCAGCTGCCCGGTGCAGGCCACTAGCACAAATGTTCTCCTGCTTAAGGTAATTCTGCCCGACTTTGTCATCCTCCACTTTTGCCTTTTTAGACTCAGCTGTTGCAGGTCCAGTAGAGCATGTCTTTGTGACTGCAGATGTTGTCATTTTTATCCTGGACTACATGCCCATCACCAGGAAGTCCAGGAGCACTTCAGAGTCGGAAGTCATGAAGAGTGAAGATGATATAAATAAGGCAGGCTAACAGCAGGATAATCCAAGAGTTGGTGTAGTCACAGGATTTCACACCACTCCAACATCTTGCTGCCCATGCAGGTCCCCTTGTTGAATTCTTGTCTAATGTTTCTGCAGCACCTGTCTGAGAAATACACAACCTCTTCAAACACGCTAATGATCTATGAGAAAACTGATGTCCACAAAAGCTGTCCAGTATTATGGCCCTCATTACAACCCTGGCGGTTGGTGATAAAGTGGCGGTAATACCACCAACAGGCTGGCAGTAACTACCACCAAATTATGAACATGGCGGTGAGAACTCAGATAGACAGCCACTTTACCACACCAACCGCCAGGGCGGATACAACAGCCACTATGGCGGTGGCCACCTATAGCCAGGCGGAAGTCAATGTTCTGCCCACCATATTAAGACACATCAATCTGCCACGTTTTCCGGGGTGGTACCAATGACATCAAAAGCCTGGCGGAAACACATCACAGAAGGGAAAGGATTCACCTTTGGAGACACAGGGAAGAACCACGCCGCCATGGAGCCTGAACTCCAAATATTCCCTATGATATTCTACGTCCTGCTCCACCACGAACACCAATGCCGGCGATGACGACCACGGTAAGTACAGCTACCTAGCACACAAGGGGAGGGGGGAGGAAAATGAGAGTGACACACACACACACAACACTCACACCCCCAACACCATACACACAATCAGCTGCAGTAATAAACATATTTACCCCGTGCCCCTGAGGAATAATGCAAGGACTACAGGAATGTGATAAAGTGACTGTAATAATAACAACACAATAGAAATATGAAAAGTCAATCTCATGCTATATACATATGTACTGTCCAAGGGACACTGCCCAGTCCTCATTCTGTGTGGGCCACAGGCCAAAGTCCAAAGCCCCACTTGTCACCTGCACCAACATGGAGAGAACACAGCAGGGGCATCAGTTGGAAAATAGGCAGGCACCTCAGGGGGATGGGGAATGGGGATGTGGCAGGCTACTTTAGGTACAGACGTGCTTTTCTCAGGCATTTCTACTCTCTTTTCTTTATTAGACTGACTGTGCTCTTAGTGTGCACCCCGTGCCCTTTTACCCCCTCCCCTCCCCAGCCTTCCCTTCGTGCCCGGTTTCCCTTCCTTGCTACCCTTTACTGTGCTTTATATCAGAGAGTCCTATAAAGGACCGTACCTTGCGGAGCCACGACCCTCCAGGGTCATGGCTGGGCTCTTTAGCGTTGGTTCTGGGGTTCTTTGGCACCGTCAAAGCTCGCTCCTCGGTTCCGGTATTCCGCTCCTTTTCTGGATCCAGCGACCTTGCTTCTTTAATCGGCGGCCTCTCCTTCGTTCTGTTCGCGTCTTCTGTCTCCCGGCGTTCCACCCCCTTTGGCGAGTCCGTCGTTTCTTTTCTTGGTCGGACCCGGAAGTCCGGGTCCGACGCATCCAACAGCGTTCCCATGTTGTCATGGGAATGCGCCCGTCGTCTCGAAAGGAGGGGCAATGGCCGCCAGCTTTGTGAATCGGTAGACGCGGTCGAAGAGACCTGTCTACAGGGGGGCACCTCAGTCGGCACATGGAACAAAACCACTGGTTCTGGAGGGCGCAACATGCCCCTTGCTTGGTCCTGGGGAGTGCAACACCAGAGTCTCTCAAGTGAGTGACTTGCCCACATGCTATGGAGGGGGCAACATGCCCTGTGCTTGGTCCTGGGGAGTGCAATGCCACAGTCTCTCAGGTGGGTGACTTGGCCACATGCTCTGGAGTGGGCAACATGCCCTGTGCCCTTGGTCCTGGGGAGAGCAAGGCCACAATCTCTCAAGTGGGTGACTTGCCCACATGCCCTGGAGGGGGTAACATGCCCTGTGCTTGGTCCTGGGGAGTGCAAAGCCACAGTCTCCCAGGTGGGTGTCTTGCCCACATGCTCTGGAGGGGGCATCATGCCCTGTGCTCTTGATCCTGGGGAGGCTGGGGTTGGTGGGTATCTTACCCATTGGTTGTGGAGGGGGCGTCACGCCCTGTGCTCTTGATCCTGGGGAGGCTGGGGTTGGTGGGTGTCTTACCCAGTGGTTCTGAAGGGGGCATCATGCCCTGTGGTCTTATCCTGGGGAGTGCAAGGTCACAGTCTCTCAGCTGGGTGTCATACCAACAGGATTTGCAGGGCGCAGGACTACATACCGTCTGCCGGCGGTGACGGCTGCTCAGTGGTGGTGCTGCTGCTGCTGGTGGTGGTGGAGTGGGGAGGCTCCAGCCCATCTCCTGCAGCCTCGGATGGCTGCCCACTGCTGGTGGTGCTGCTGCTGGTGGTAGGGGGAGGCTCAAGTCCATCCCCTGCAGCCTCCCGCTGCAGCCATGGACGGCTGCCCACTGCTGGTGTTGGCGCTGCTGGTGGTGGTGGTGGAGGGAGGCTCCAGCCCATCCCCTGCAGCCTCAGATGGCTGCACAGCCATGGTTGGTGGTGAGGGCTCCGTCTGAGTCCCTGCACCAGACCCCTTGTCCTTCCTGCCTGCTGGTGCAGGCCCCTTGCCCTTCCTGGCAGCACTTGAAGCAGGCTCCTTGCCCTTCCGGGCAGCAGCTTGGGCAGGCACACTTTCTTTGAGACTGGCTGGTGCCCTGGATCCTTTCCCACCACAAGTGGGTGTGGAGACTACTGGGCCCGTGGACTGGGTGGCTGAGGTGCTTGCCTGGGTTTCTGCCACCCTGGCCAGACGTGAAGGACAGGGGGAGGGTTAGGGAAGAGGCCAATGGTGGAGAGGAAAAGCTTCTTAAGGATATTGGGGTGGGAAGAGGGAGAAGGTTTGGGAGTGGAGGACGAGGGAGTGGTTGTAGGAGGTGTCTCTCTGCTGTACTTGGGTGCAGGTCCATGGGCTTGGTGCTGCTGTGAGGTGGATGGCATTGGGTGAGTGCTTGCGTTTGTGTACCTTGGGAGGGGGAGTGACAGTCACAGTAGGAGAGGACACAGGGGACATGGGCATGGCTGTTGTAGAGGTGTCTGCAAGTGAGGTGTGTGTACTCCTAGGTGTGGTGGTGGTGATGCTGGTAGTGGCTGAGGATGTAGAGCATGGAGGTGTGAGTGTAGACCCAACTGGGAAGAAGGTGGAGGAGGAGGGGGACACAGTGGAGGAAGTGGATGTTGGTATGTCTGCATCAGGATGGTGTTTGTGTGAGTGCCTGTGGGATGATGTGTGGTGCTTGTGTTTGCCTGTGTCACTCTTGTGTGTTGTCCTGTGTGCATGCTCGTCTGCCTGTGTACTTGGGATAGGTTGGGGTTGAGGGGAATGGGATTGGGAAGAGGAAGTTGAAGGGGAGAGGGAGAAACAGGGACAATGGCTGCCATCAGAGAGGAGGCCATAGCCTGGATTGATCTCTGTTGGGCCACCAAGCCAGTGTGAATGCCCTCCAGGTATGCATTTGTCTGTTGCATTTGGGCTACCAGCCCCTGGATGGCATTCACAATGGTTGACTGCCCAACAGAGATGGATCTCAGGAGGTCAATAGTCTCCTCACTCAGGGCAGCAGGGCTAACTGGGGCAGGGCCTGAGGTGCCTGGGGCGAAGGAGATGCCCACCCTCCTGGGTGAGCAGGCATGGGCAACTCGACGAGGGGCTGCTGGGAGGGCGGTGCTGGTACATGGGGTGGCGGATGTACCTGTAGCTGGGGTGGTCACAGAAGTGATCCCTCCAGTCTCCGCCGTGGTGCTCCCCTCGGCCTTCGTCCCACTGGTGCCCTCAGCGTCAGTGGACTCTGCCTCCTGGGTCCTGTGGGATGCAGCTCCCTCTGTCACCGGTGCCTCTGCTCCTCCGCCAGATGCTGCTAATGCACATAAGGACAGGATGACAAAACAAACACGCATTTGCAATGCAATGGGTCTCGCATTTCACCGAGTTAGAGCTTTTAGTGCTGTGAACTCCTAACCAAACTTTTCTTGCCACATTAAATCACAGTGAAATCACACTGTGAAATAAAGTGAAAAAGTAGTGCAGAAACCAGACGGAAAACATGGAGCCTCGTATGTTTTCAGTAGTTGACTGGTGCGGTCGAGGAGGGCTAAACACCAAAGGGCATGACATATGCATGCCTTTCACAAATGAAAGCAAGAGGATTTTAAAAGGGAAGCCCACAAACCAATGTAAGGGGCTGACGTGACATGGGCGTGGTTAGAAGCCCTGACAGAGATTACATCACGGGACAGAGCGCTTTGCTCTCGTCCCTAAAAAGGAGGAATCCTTTGGCTGGACCACTGAAGTACACCTGGATGGGCAGCAACATATAGATGTAGCTCACCTGTCACAGGTCTCCTAACAAAGGTACTCCGAACATGAAAGTACCGGCTCCAACAGAATGGTGAAAGGAAGAGCAGAGCAGCATACACCACTTTTAAACCCTAGAGTACACTTCCTCACCCACACTTACCTTCTACAACAGATTCACACTTAGTATAGAGTACCCGACAACAAGCCTGATTCATGCGGGGGACTCTTGATCTTTTACCCACAAATGGCTTTATTTTGGCTGTCTCCCACCTGAAATCTATTTTAATAGAAGTCAAGGTGGAAATACATAATCCCAATTGTTTTTTTTTAAACCTCACACTTCCACTTCTAAAATGTTGCCATGTATGCTACAGTGTGGTTAGAGAACAGTACAGAAAGAACAAATCATGCTTGACTGTCTGCCCTACAAAGGAAACCACCGTGTACAGCTTCCCTTGCAAGCGAGAGCCCAAAATGTACTCCATGTTAATACAATTCAAAGTCACTACTTTAAATACAATTCAAAGCAGCCCTTGCACCAAAAAAGAGGAAACAGGAGTTACGCTCCCTCCTTTTACAAAGTCACCAGGCACTCTTCTGTGAAATTAATCCTGCTGCCTTGACTTATAAGGCAACTAATCACAACAAAATAGTTCCAAGCGAGACAAAAAATGGGCTTGAGCCATGCTGCTCCGCCGGGGCACTCTGCAGAATAAAAACAAACCTCTGAAGCAAGTGCCTAAACAACTCCAGGTCCTGGGTTATTAAGATTTCCACATTCTCTGTGGTGCGAAAATCAATCTTTCGGAGCACGCCATTATCGGGACAGCTAATGTCAGAGAGGACAGAATAATTATTTAGAGAAGTCAAATTTATTTCTGGTGTACCCGTCTTATCTCCGTCTCTGGCTGCTATCTCTTGCTCTCACCCTCCCTCGCTGACTGCCTCTCAAGGTGGCCCGGGGAGCTCATTACAGCTGTAATTGAAAAGGACGGGGCACCAGACAATGGGATGGAGAGATGATAGGGGTGAAAGGCTGCATGAACGTTTGAATCGCCCCAGATCTCGGCTACTATCAGGAAAGCCAGGAAATATTCTGCATGCATTGCAGGGCCCTAACCTGCCCGAGGTTTATTAGCTTATACGCAAATTAAAAGACAAAAGAACGCAGCGCGATAACGCTGCCTGGAAAATAAACAGAAAAAGTAGTCGGGACACCATGATGAAAACATTCAGCCTTGCATGTTTTCAGTAGTTTACCGGTGCTGTGTAGGTGGGCTGAACACCAGAAAAGGCATGATGTCTGCATGCCTTTCACAAATGAATGCACGCAGATTTTAAAAGACAAGCCCATGAACCAATGTAAGTGACTGATGTGACATGGGTGTGGTTTGAACCCCAAAGAGACATTACAGAATGGGACGGAGCGCTTTGCGCTCGTCCATAAAATTGGGGGGAACAGACAAAGGACACACTTGGTCAATGGCTGCACCAACACCACCGTTGGCGTACACACCACCGTCACACACAAGGAACAGCCCTGCGCACTATGCAATGCACTACCTGTAATAATGCTAGCCACCAAGGCATGGGGGGCACATACCGCCAAATGCAGCACACCTTGGACCCACACCACCCTGACCAGTTGTGGATGCCTACAAGCTGGGTAGCAGGATTATCATTTCAGAAACCTGGCCACCATGGGACCTACTCTGCAATGTCAGGCCTGGCCTAGGGGCACCCACTGACACACATCCCCCACCCGGGTACCCCCCTATCATGCGTAAGTAGTGATGATGGGCACTGTACTCACCCCCTTGTGGCTGCTGTGATACCCTCAAGCGCCCATCCAGCTCTGGATAGGCTACCGCCAGTGTGCGGGCCATCAGGGGGGTCAGGATTCGATGGGCACCACTTCCTTGTTGGGAGGACGTCCCCAGCGGGCCCTCCGCCGTCTTCCATGCCCAGCGTCTCAGGTCCTCCCACCGTTTCCGACATTGGGTGCTCCGCCTGCTGTAGACCCCAGGGTCCGCATGGCCTTGGCGATGGCACGCCATATACCCTTCTTTTGATGGGCGCAGACCTGCAGAGAAATACACACAGGAAAAGGTGTCAGTCAGACCTTCCTGCATGTTACACTTATGGCCCACCAAACCCCTTCACATCGCCATTTGCACACACAGGGCCCAGCACACAAGCTGCATGCCACCCGGGGGACATCCACCCACCCCCCTACAAAAGGCCTTCACACACACCATTCTGTGCATTCATGCCACATGCATCGTGCACACAGTGTATTCACCTGTTCGTCTGGAGGCCCATACAGTAGTCTGTACTGGGGAAGGACCCATACACCAGTCGCTCCAACTCCACAGAGATGAAGGCAGGGGCCCTTTCCCCAGTCACACAAGCCGTGGTAGGTTCCAGACACAGGCCACAACAGCACATGCAGTGTAGGTCCTCTCCTGTTGAAGCTCCTGTTGAAGGTCAGGTAGCAAGTGAGTGATCATGGCGGTCACGTCCGCGGCAGTGCATACTGTCACCACTGGTGTACATCACCATTGGCCACTGTACCATTAGGGCCCAATATTATCCAATGAGAAGTTGCACAGCGGTTCACGACCGCCTCCCGCAACAGCGCAGAACGTCAGCGGAATTATCTCACTTCCACCTGTCCGTCCACACAGGACAGGCAAATGCCATTTCAGGGGGAGGGGGCAGGTGCTAGATAATAACTGCATCACAGTTCAAAATAGGACATACAGGACAAATACCACTTACCCATTACAAATTAACATCATGCATTGTACTGTTGTGGCTACAAAGTTCAGTTTGTGACCGGCTCCTCACTCTTTTGCCCCACTGGTGGACTTGGCAACAATGGAGGACAGGCACATTATCCTCACCTATAGACTTGACAGGGCCACAATCACGGAGCTGTGTGCCCAACTGGAGCCAGACCTGATATCTGCTACCCATCACCCCACTGGGATCCCTCCTCTTGTGAAAGTCCTATGTGTGCTCCTTTTCTTGGCAACTGGTTCTTTCCAAGTGACAGTCGGCTTGGCAGCAGGAATGTCACATCCAATTTTCTCAATAGTGCTGACAAGAGTGTTGTCTGCCCTGAGTAAACACATGTGTAGCTACATTGCTTTCGCCCAGGTTGAAGATTTGGCCACAGTGAAGGCTGACTTCTATTCAATGGGACATATCCCCAACATAATTGGGGCAATTGATGGAACACATATTGCATTTGTCTCCCCCCCGGCAAAATGAACAGGTGTTCAGAAATCGAAAGAGTTTTCACTCCATTAATGTGCAGATGGTGTGCTTGGTGGACCAGTCATGTCCCATGTCAATGCTAAGTATCTAGGGTATGTGCATGATGCCTTTATCCTGAGGAAAAACAGCATCCCAAATATGATGGCCCAACTACAGAGGTACTGGGTGTGCCTTATAGGTGAGCCCTGGTTCCTACCCAGTAGATGTTGGTGTATGGGTATGGTGTTGGCCATAAAGGATAGTGTGTGGCTAAATGTTGTCCCTCAATATTTGCAGGTGACTCGGGTTACCACAACCTATCATGGCTACTGACTCCTGTGAGGAATGCCAGGACAAGGCTAGAAGAATGTTACAATGAGGCACATGGGTGAACAAGAAGGATTATCAAACGTACCTTTGGCCTCCTGAAGGCCAGGTTCCGGTGCCTCCATCTAACAAGTGGATCCCTGTGCTACTCACCGAAGAAGGTCTGCCAGATAATCGTGTCATGCTGCATGTTGCACAACCTTGGCTTGAGATGCCATGTGCCTTTTCTGCAGGAGGAAGTGGCTGGAGATGGTCGTGTGGCAGCAGTGAACCTAGTGGACAGTGAGGATGAAGAGGCAGAGGATGAGGATGAGGACAACAGAACTGCAGTGATTGGACAATATTTCCAATGACACACAGGTAAGACAGTGGTACTTCACATTTCATTGTAATATTTTTGAATTATCTATGGCACTGGCATGCTGTTAATCCTCACTTCTATGCCCACTTACTGTACCCTTTGGCAACTCATTTTGCAGATGGTGTTGCCCCACTATCACTCCTGGTGTGATCACTGCAGCCAACTACAGGTCTTTACTATGTCAACATTACTGTACAGTTGAATTGCAATGTTTGAATCTCATTAAACAAATACATACTTAAAACATTTGACATACTCCGTACTTGTATTTTTTCAAAGTGTGTTTATTGAAGCTAAGAAGAAGAGGGGCAAGTGAATGGGATGGGAAGATGATGGAGAAAAGTCCAGGGTATTGTTCCAGTCTATTTGTAGCACAGGTGCATTGTCCAAGGGGACACAGGAAGGGGAGCAGTGGCAGTTCAAGGTGGACAGGGTGACAGAGTGGGACACAAGGGTGACAATCAGGAGAGTCTCATTTCCTGGGGGGTCTTGGCAATAGTCTCTGGCTTCTGCCTGGATCGCAGGGAACATTTGCGGGATGGTTCACCTTCTGCAGAAGGAAGGGTGCTGGTGGCCTGTTGGTTCTGGGAAGGCCTCCTGTCCACTAGCGGCAGCGGAAGGCTGTTCAGATGTCTGGCTAGTGGCTGGGGCCCGGTGTTGTGAGACTGCCTCCCTCATAATGTTGGCCATGTCTGCCAGCACCCCTGCAATGGAGACCACGGTGGTATGATGGCCTGCAAGTCCTCCCTGATCCTCTGGTACTGCCCCTCCTGCAGCCATCTGTTCTCCTGCACGTTGTCCAGGATCTGGCCCAGCGTATCCTGGGAATGTTGGTATGCTCCCAGGATCTCAGAGAGTGCCTCCTGGAGAGTCGGTTCCCTGGGCCTGTCCTCCCCCGGCGCACAGCACTCCTCCCAGTTTCCCTGTTGTCCTGTGCCTCTGTCCTCTGAACTGTGTGCCCACGTTCGCTGACCCCAGGTCCCTGATTGTCTTGGGTGTGAGGTGTGCCCTGGGGTTCCTGACTGATGTGTCCTGGGGACAGAGGTATGGGTATGCTGGGTGGGTGCTGTGGTGTTGTTTCCAGATGGGGGAGGCTCTGTGGTTGTCTGGGACTGTGCCTGGGTAACCGACTGTCCAGAGGCCCTTGATGGGCCTGGCTGGTCATCCAGATCCAGGTGACCAGAGTTGCTGTCATTACTGTGGGGGGACTGGATAGTGCTGGCACCTCTTCGTCGCTGACATTGTCTGGGGTACCTGTGGGGATGTAAAAGCAGTGTTATTGTTTCTGTGTGTGACATATTGTGCATCGGTGTGATGCCCTCTTTGTTTGTATTTGCCCTGGCATCTTTCACTTGTGTACATTGGGGTATGGTGGGATGATTAGTTCTCTCTAGTGTGCATGCTTTAGTGATAGGTGTTCATGCAGGTCTGTGAGTGGTGTCCATGCATTGGCATGGCATGCAGGGCTTGACATATGGATGAGTGAGATGTGATGGTGGGGGGTGGGAGGTGGTGGAGTGATGGGAGAGAAGGTGAGGGTGAAGGTGGGGTATGTGATGGCATGCAGGTAGGTGGGTTGATAGTAGTAGAGAGTTGACTTACCAGAGTTCAGGCCTCCTGCTATTCCAGCCAGGCCCTCAGGATGCATGATTGCCAAGACTTGCTCCTCCCATGTTGTTAGTTGTGGGGGAGCAGGTGGGGGACCACCACCGGTCCTCTGTACAGCGAGTTGGTGTCTTGCTGTAATGGAATGTACCTTACTCCGTAGGTCGTTCCACCTCTTCCTGATGTTGTACCTTGTTCTGTGGTGCTGTCTTACGGCATTGACCCTGTCCACGAACCTCCGCCATAGCTTCATCTTCCTAGCAATGGATATCTGCTGCACCTGTGCTCCAAATGGCTGTGGCTCTACCTGGATGATTTCCTCCATGGACCAGAAACATGAATCCTGGGACCAGTTTCAGGTTATCACCGTTTATCGGCCAGGCTAGCTTGAATCTGGTGGCATAGTAAGATTGGGACTCTTCAGGGGGCCCACAAGCATTAAGGGGGCTCAAGGCAAATTAATATATGGGAGACTCAGGAATCTCTCAATATATTCTGCAGTGAAGGGGTGTCATTATGTTTCGTTAAGTCACTGAGTAAAATCCTTCACTTGCTCAAACCACAACGTCAGTGATAACTTTAAAATCTTTTATCTGATTTTATTCTTGAGCCATGTATTACAAACTGGTCTAAAACTATTTTTTATGTCATAACTGTATTGTAAGTGTTGTTGAATGACACACCTAATGAAAAGCTCTCTGAAAGTTGGCCTTTTTGCTACAAAGATAAGTCTACTTATATCCTTAGAGGAAAAACCGGTAACCACCTGAGGGACTCCGTCATCAGATATGTGGGAGGCTAGAAGATTGCACCAAGACTGGCCTCTGTCTCTGCTACAACTGGAAGGATGCCTAGCGCGCATTACTTACTTTGTGTTTGAGTGTGGTGTTTTTCATATTAGAAGAGGGAACATGCCACTGTCCTTAGCCTTTAGCATCCTTCATACCTTGCACTTTTAGTTACGAGAAAGAAAAGATTGTATCATAAGGAATCTGTTTAAAATTGAGAAATGTCCAATCTTAGTGGGAAAAGGTACATGTTTTTGCAGGTAGGGTTCTTTGTGCAGGGGACCTGATAAAGGGGGGGCATTCTTTGACACTTTGGAGCACTGGTATTTACGAGGGTAGGTTAGGCATGTCATTTTAGTCCCCAGGCGCTAGCCAACTATTGGGCTGTTAAAAATGTGAGCGCCCAACACTCTTGCTCACTTACTGGTCACATTTCAGGAATGCTGTCTTCCCCCAAATGAGGCCAGAAACTACACAGCCAAAACTGCACAGCCCCACTGACAACAGCGAGAGGGTCACAATGCGACTATTGTACATCCTGTCAAGCCTATGGATTTCCCGGGAGAAACCACCCAAGTCCTGGGAGCACAGGATGGGAACCCTCCACTTCTTGCAGAGTGACTAGGTTTCCCAGATTTGCCAGATCAGTTCCAGTATTTCACCATCTGTCCCAGCAAATCTTTGTAACCATAGAACATGCCTTCGTTTTCAAAGAGGGTCGACTGTACATAAATGGAAGCCGTTTTCATGTGTTTTTTAGTGTAGAATTAGTTGGCAGTCCCTAGCAGAAATTAACGTAGTTAAACTAGGTGAAACTGTTTCGAAAAAATGTATGTAATTTCTGGCGGCGCCTTATGGTCAGCAATTTTTTTTTTTGGTCTGTATTATTAATTGAGTCTTTTCATGCAACATTGGAGTCCTTCTTCTATGTTTGTAGAATGTTCCAGTAATTGTTTTTCAAACATCTGGCTAGCATAACCCCAGGGCAAATCACCCTCTGATCATTTCACTTTCCCTTGCAGGGCTGGCTCTAGGGTGGTGCAACCCGTGCAGCCGCTCCTGGCGCTGACCGAGGGGGTAAGGGAGGTGGGGTTGATGTTTAGAAATAGCTTATTGGTTTAAAAGCACCTACTGTGGAGTTCCTTGTGTGTCCAGTTTTCAGGCAACATTAAAATGTCAAGACAACTTTGATGATTTATGTTCCTGCTTTAGAGAGATTGGAATTTTGTCTAGTGGCAGTTTCATCATAAAGTAGCACAGAAGATTAATGTGCCTGCTGCAAAGCATGTGTACCATCCAAATCTCCAAACTGTATTTTATTTGGATAGCACAGCAGGTTACTGCTTTTGTCACAGAGATCCTTTTGCTACTTGCAGTTCATAAGTTATAACCCTAATTTAGAAAAGTGATCTCAACCCAATCAGAAAACGTAATTGCATTGCAAATTTTGCAATTCTTGGGAGGGGTTCTACATAGGAGCTCTTGTAAGGGGACATTTGTTCAAGAAAATATAGCGCTCATCCTACATCTGCAATCCTTGTGGTCAAAGGACTGATGCTGGAATCAAAAGGCTGTGAATTTTACCCGACAGTCGATGAAGCCAATGTATTTTTGTCTCCTGTGGTGAGGTTAAAGCATGTACTGCAAGTAATGCCCTTTTCCTGTATTCTCCTATTCCTCAGGCCTGTCATATATATTGCATGTGCGTACATTCAGTCAGAACATTTAAGAGACCTCTGTATAAAAACAGCTCTTCCTCCTCTCTTTTTTATGGTACATGGACTGCAGCGCAACTGTGTGATGTAAAAGAATATTAACCACCACCGTGTCAGGTACTTGTGAGAAGTAGCATTCATTTTATGATCTGTGTTTAATGTAGATCCAAGGATGACGCGTTCACCGTGGTGAGTGAGTTTCTAACATTCGAAAAAAAACTTTCAAACAGCATAATCAAATCGGAATCTCAGAAAGGGCCTTTTTAGGTATGTTCCTGTTCCCAAGGCTGTCATATTTATTGTGTACATACATGATGATAGGATAGACGTATTTGCTTAACTGGGGCTTTGTGAACCTAATATGGGAATGTATCTTAGTTAAACTGGGGCAACGCAACATTACATTACCTTTACTGTCGTGGCAATTCCTCCCTTACTGTGTCATTGTCAATTGTGTGCTTAAGGGGGGCAGTGTGATGCTGGTTAGCAATCTGGAGAATGACAAGTTGCCACATAACGCACAAATTGATGTATGTAAGCAGCACCAGTGATAGGATGGAAACTTGAGAATTATACTATTAAAAATACCATGGAGTATTTGAGTATCACTCTAACATTACTGACATTGTCCTGAATAATTTTACATCAATGATCTATTCAGAAGTACTCTGCCTTTCACTGAAAGTAAGACCCTGGCATAAAACAATGACAATTATGATGGTATGATATGCTGCAAGGTATCATTATTCTGATTTTACCCATATCATTCACATATTACCTTACTATGTACTGCACCTGTGAACCTTTTATAGCATAA
Source organism: Pleurodeles waltl (assembly GCF_031143425.1). Taxonomy (NCBI): domain Eukaryota; kingdom Metazoa; phylum Chordata; class Amphibia; order Caudata; family Salamandridae; genus Pleurodeles; species Pleurodeles waltl. The sequence continues at coordinate 668,737,408 of NC_090438.1, forward strand.
ATTGTCTTCATTTAGCTCTCTGCTGCTTCCTTGAGATAGGCTTATGTTAAGTCTTATACAAACATACAATTTCGACATGGGCCAAACACTATGGCCCAGATTTATACTAGCTTTGCGATGAATTAGCGCACTTTTTTTTACACTAATTCAGCGTAAACTTAACTTCAAATTTATACTTTACCGCTAGACCCATCTAGCGCCAAAGTTCTGAAGTTAAAGTCACTTTTTGTTAGTGGGAAACTACCTTGCTTCAAAGAGATACAAGGTAGGCGTTCCCGGGCAAAAAAGGCCCAGGTGGCTTATTTATCCTCCCGTGCAAAAATGGTGCAAAGGAGGGAGCGGGCCTAAATTACGGCGCAAAGCTTGCTTAGGGTCAGGGCATGCATTAGGGGACCTGTGGGCCTAGTTCTATGGTGGAACACCATGGAACCATGGAATAAGTCCACAAGTGCCCTCCCCAGGTCCCAGGGATACCTCCAGCCACACCAGAGGGACACCAAGGGATGGGGGACCCCATGACAGGTAAGTATAGGTAAGTAGAGGTAAGTATTTTTGATTTTTTTTAAAGTGCCATTGGGGCCCTGAAATTGGCCCCATACATGGCTCTGAGTGCAATGGCCATGCCCAGGGGACCCTTGTCCCCTGTGCTGGCCATTGGGATGGTGGGCATGACTCCTGTCTTTTATAAGACAGGAATTATATGGTATGGTAGGTTTAGCTTCGAGAAAGGATGCTAGGCTGGTTAGAGTCATTTTTTTTTACTCTAACCAGCCTAACATTATTTTTTGGTGCAAAACCCCCTTCTCCCATACCGCCACTCCCACCCGGCTAACGTTATTTTCCATGACGTTAGCCCACCCTTTGTGCTGGATTGCGCCATTCCATAAATAAGATGCCTGGCCACCGTCTTGGAATGTTGCTAGCTGGCGGTAATCTTTTTCACGCAAAACTGCTTTAGCGCCGTTTTGCGTGAAAAAATATAAATAAGGGTCTATGTATCAAAAATATATTGGGTAGATTTGGAATATTTCTTTAATAAGGACCAATAGCACCACTTATATGTGCTTTATGACATGATTGATAGTTTAACAATGTTGTCAACACAGGTAAAGACCGTCTCCCACAATACGCATGAAAAAACGGTATTCAGCCACACATCTGGCAAATTAGAGGCCACTGATGATGTTTGGAGTCAATTTTGTTTCTTTGCTGGCAGGATTTCTGCAATAATTTTTCAAAGAATGTGAGTCACCTTTTCGACCAAGTTTGCTAAATATTAAACAAAAATAAAAGTGCTATTGAGGGGAAGTACTTTTTTAACTATTGTTTTTAGATAAATATTTAGAAATCACATTAATACATTACAATTATTTTACTATTTAATACAAGTAAAATTTGACTATTATATTATACAATTGTATTTTATTATTTCCATGTTAACACTAAATACTTTACATGATTTTGTATTCATAATATACAATAAAGTATGTATATATATATATATATATATATACACACATACATACATACATACATATATATATTTACAATATTACGTTTTATTAAGTTTCCAGATACTTTCCCATAAGCGGATCCCCATCTCAGCAGCAGAGAGCTCCACCAACAGCAGAAAAGTAACTAGAAGTGAGTTTACACATGTACGTTCTGTTGTAGGTGGCTCCACTCCACAACTGAGGGTGGAGACATGTACATGGACACCTATGTATAAATCACGACTCAGAAATGGTGAATAAAAAAAGTGGTGAGTTTCACCTAAGTGTATGACTCAATTTACATATGAGTAAATACAGACATGTACATTTACCTTTGTGAATCAGGTCCATATCAGTGAACATTGCATTTCTGGTGGAAAAGGAAATTACACAATTAAATTAAAGCAATATGTGTTCCCTCCCCCACCAAAATCGGGGCCTCAGTGCAATCATGCTCCTAAAGATGCATAATATTGTTTTGAATGCTAAAAATGCTCACCATCTGTCAACAATTACCAATAAAACGTTTCCAGGTTTGCCCATTCACTCAGTGACCTTTGATGAATGTTCATATTTGCACCATTACTTGTTAATACTCACTTCTTCGAGGAAGAATCGAAGTCATGCTTTGGAATGGAATGTTCCCAATGGATCAATTAGTACACACACTACTCAATCAGAAAGCAGTAGCCTGAGAAAAAATACCCACATGAGCTGCTTCAAAATTCGAATGGTACTTCTTTCTTCAGGCAATGGCTGAAGGGGGCAAAGAGGGCTCACCTGAAGTAGCTACTGCTTAAAGGGGCTCACTCTCTCTGTATATTTTTTCCTCTACAATTTCATGACACGATCTTTTAGCTTTCGTCAAACATAAGGCCCTGTTATGCTGAGCATGACTGCATCTTTATATCATCCATGGGTAGTTATTTATAATAAGAAATAAATGCTCACTAATTTGTACACAGAATTTTACCTTCTTAAAATCATTGAGTGAGGTTGTGTCATATGTATTGCCCAAGCAACCAGTTCTGCTACATTAAGTTTGCAAACATGTCAACATAAACACAACTTTTGCTAACATTACAATTAGTTATTTTCATATGGAATTTACAATGAGGGTCATTTAGGGTTGAGCAGAGAGGAGGATTTATTTAACTCATCACTGCTCCATTTCTGCCAAGCTTGCAGTTCCACCGCTCGCGTTTGAGCAGAGGGGAAGCCTGTGTTTACATCGGTAGAGCTTTAGCTGCATCCTCTGGTAGAAGCCCGTGACCTGGAATCCCATCTGCCACTGGGCAACTGTCTCACGCTTCTCCGACATGGGACTGCCATGCAAGACAAGACAGTCTGAAGAAGGTAAAACACGCAATGGACTCCAGGGAGAAATCTCTCTGTGAATTCAGATGTAGTTGTGAAAATGAATAGTTACACAAATAATTTAACAGGCACCTAAAACGTATTTTTTATTTCATTCTTTTATAACTCTTCACAGTGTAGGATGCCAGAGTGTTTTACATCACACACACAGAGACACTAAGAAGAAGACCTTCCCTAGCTCGTCAGAGTAGGATAGGGTCAGTTAGAGTAGTTGACCCCATTTGACTCTGTGAGGAGGCAGCATCACTGATTGATAGTCAACCCTGGGAACTTCAGGCTTATACCTGAAGTACCAGGTCTGAATCTACCAATGACATTCCCGCTCATCATCTGGGTGAAGGACCTCAGATAGTTTTGCTGGGCTGATGAGGTCACGCCCTGTGGGATGTGAAATCTTCAGTCTAGCAAAACGTAGCTCAGTCTACCAGGCGCATGCGCACAAGCACATTTAAAATGCCTGGCTGACTGATCTGAACATAATGAATGTTGGTTAGGCTGAGCAAAGGACACTCATCACACTTGCAAGACGAAAGAGGGGACCTACTTCCCTTAATGACAGGGCACGGCTGCTTGGTAGTAACGTCATTCAGCACGATCGTCACCAGCTTGAACCTCAGTGTCATGTCAGTAAACCAACAATACAACAGAGAAAAACATTTGCCCTTTACAAATCATTGGAGCGTTTGTAGTCCATGGTAATTTTTAGAACATTAATTTTTTGCAGGTAGCAAACTTCAAAATAAAACTAACCTATTGCATGAATGAGTGTCTCAACTCCTTCAAGGGGTCTGAATTTCATAACCTATATGCATCTGAGCTAAAGCAGATATGAAGATAACAGAAGAGGTTAGACATTTTACTTGAAAGAATATGTGAATCGCCTATAAAAACTACGATACTATATTGATAAAACAACTAGCATGAATGTGGACAAATTGTGAAATTAAAGGGTCTAGGAAAAGTGGCAGGAATCAAAAAATAGAAATAAAAACAAAGAGCAGGGAGCATGGGCCTGATGTGGAGGGAGAAGGAGGGACTGAGAGACCTTAAGAGAGAAGACACACATTGCTGTGCCTCGGTAAGCCAGCATCAGATAAGTCAATGTGCCTAGCTCACTACGTTTAGTGCAGAGACCCAAGTTCAAATCCCAGCCTTGCCATTCCCTGGAAAATCTAAAAATAATAATAGAGAAACTATGAGTTGTAAGGGAAGAAGAGAAACAATGGGACATGGCAAATAGAGGGAAGAGGCATTGACAAAGCCTGTGCAACATGTATTGGCTTTGCAAATGGTGCTTTTAGCCATGTTGCGCAGCAGCACAGCGGCATTGCAGCATGGCTGAAAGTTTTAAAAAATGCACTATTACATGGCCAACATTGACTGCTTTATAGTGCTTATTTTTACTTTCTCTCATATGCAAGACCTATTGGCTTTGCCAATGCTTGTTACATTTTAGTTCACCCTCCCCTTGATCTTTTTGATATTACTACTTGATGAGTTCAAGGCATCTGCTCTTCCTACCAATGTTTAAGTATCATGTTATGATTTACTTTACATTTGACGGACAGATCCACAGCCTTACATTTCAGATTAAAAGCTTCCATCTAGAGGAGCAAAGGCTAACAGCATTTTTTTTAAGATTATGAGGTTGTTAGCTACGTTGGAGACTGAGGTCTGTCTGGCATGTGCTGACTGATGAGAAGCAAGGAAATTAGAGTGAAGATGAAGTCAACCAGAGGTAAGTAATGGATCGGCTCTAAGCCCTCTTTAAGTTTTGTTTTGTTTTCAAAAGATCCAGCAAGTGCCAGTGCATGTGCTGTCCCAGGCGAGACTTAAAAAGATGTCCTCCCAGGAGGCAATGCTGATTGCAACAAGGCAGCCTACCCCACATCAGCTGTGTAAGAATATAACACAGCAACCAATCACAAACATGGTAAAATTGTCTGCTCATGGCTACGGACAAACACAGTAGAGAGAAAACTGCAACAAATCACAAGCACAGGATTGTAAGTTCACAGCATAGTCATTTTAGATGAAAGTGGCTGGCAAAATACAAGCAAGGCCACAGACAAAAAGGCATGTTCCTCTGCTCCCTGTTGGCTTGGAAAGACAAGAGAGACTTTTTGGTGGCAGAAAAGCCTCTGCTTGGCTGCCTGTGATGTGCTCAGTGCAGTGCCTGCGTGCCAACTGTTTCACCAGCGCCATCCCTCAGTCTACCAATAACCACTATAAAATGTAACCCAAAATGTAATTTGTAATGTCACCAAAGGTAAACTAGACAGCAGGGAAGGTTAGCAGTCTAGTCGATCTGCAAATTAACTGCTCAGATGGGGCTGGAAAAGGAAGTCAAGGGGTTGGAGAAAGGGACCAGAGGACAACGGGTGGCTCCTGAGTGTCATTGGGTCTCCCTCCGATGGAACTCCACATAACCCTCCTTAAATGAAGGGCTCATCAAAAAGGTGAAAGACACTTCAAAAGCAACTCACGAAAAGCGCTAAAGAATGGCTGAGGGAGGGTGCCCCATGGTTTTCATTCTGTATTGTTCATAACTCAGTAGTTAAGGTTCTTGAGAGCACCATATATACAGTGACGTACAGTGGCATTTTGTAGCAAGTCGTCATTCAGAAAGGAAACAATAGATGGGGTATTTCCCCAAGCTGATTTAGGAATTTACATAGGTGATAACAAAAGGTTTCCTCTCCTGATACTCAAACCTTACCCCCAAACCACTGATGAAGATCTCAGCTCATGTGAGTTATAGGTACGGTACAAACAGTGTAAATGAAATTTACATACATGAATGTGAGGGATTATTCACACATACTCATCAAGTTTATCCTTGTTTTTAAAAATACTCTCTTTTGCCAGTTGTGAAACTGAACATGTGTTTAATGAAAAAGTATGTAATGTATAATAGTTTAATCACAGGATGTGTCATGCTCTAAACATAAAGGGTTGGGAGTTGCCTTCTAGGTAAATAGTCACAATGCAACATGAGGACAGGTAATTACGAAATAAAGAACAGAGTGCCCTGTTTGACTATGTTATCATGAATTTTGAAAGATTACCAGAATTTCCAGTTAACAAAACATTCTTTTTTCTTCATCAAATACTCTGATATTTACATAAAATATATGCTCCACCCGGTCGAGAAACTAACAACAATGCGTCATGGGCGTGTGTGGTTTCGTTCATCCTACAGAAACCTCAACATAAACCCTGTCCTTTCTCATATACATTCCTTTAATATCGATTCAGTAATGCAGGCTTTGCTCTTTGCCCGTCTTCACCTGTCTCCTTCCTAAAGGTTGTTTGAAAACTCTTCAATAGACTCTTCCCATTGCACTTTTAGCCTTTACATGACACCAAACTAAACCTTGCTAAAATGTGCTAGAACGGTCTGTGGTGTGACAGAGGGTGACACTGATGCCAGCAGGTTGAGTGAGGGCGGGTAAGATGGGTTTAAGAGAACCAAAGTATGTTGATGGTACGAAGAGCGAGTCGAGGTGTTATTTTGACGGGTACATTAAGCCCCATGTCTCTAGAAGAGTCATAGATTTGACAATACAGTGTTCCGGTGTATCAAAGTCGCTATCCCTCTACTGAACCCTGGGGTAAGCCTTCTCTGCTTGCTATCACTACCTTTGGTAAGTCAGTTGTAGAAAGAAAGTAAAAATTACTGCAATGGAATGAAATAGAGTTTTAGCCCTCACTATCTCCTTAAGCCTTTAGGCTCTTATCTGTAAACATTAGGAGCGCTTAGAAACAGGCTGTTATGGTGGCAAGTGCTATAAAAACCCCTTGACAAAGACCCCCGCCCCCTAACAAGGTGTACAATTAACTGAGGCGGACAGAGAAAAACATCTAGGCCCGTATTTATACTTTTTTTAGCGCCGCATTTGCGCCGCTTTTTGACTCAAAATGGCGCAAACCTACAAAATACAATGGCATTTTGCAAGTTTGCGCCGTTTTTGTGTCAAAAAACGACGCAAACGCGGCGCAAAAAAAGTATAAATACGGGCCCTAATCTCCACTGCTAGACCTAGAGCAGCGGGAATGTTTTAGCAGTGGCACTATGATACATGATGTTTTATCCTTGCTTAACCGCTTTGTTAAAAATGTGCTAGTAATCTCTGTATTTAAAGTATCAGCAGGTTTCACATCACAGTGGCATTTCTTTGGTGAGAGTAACCCTTAAGTCTAATCTCCAGAACCACTCACACCCCAGTGATTGAGTGATAGGCAAGATGAAACTATGGAACCAGAAGGGATGTGCTTGTCAATCTTGCCCTTGCCTTGTGACAAATTGTGCACTCTTGGGTAATCACTCTCTGAAAATATTTCTCTGCTCCTTTTTTTTAACAGAGATAGGAAAAACTTAAATCAAAATAAAAATTGGTGGTAAGTATGGAACATGAAAACAGGACTGTAACCCAACAACCACTCAACTTTATCTATGCAGAGAAAACACTGAGTTTGATAGTCCACTCACTAAAATGTAATGTGAGAAAATTATGAATCATGAAACAAGGAATCCGCACTGTGGTGTTGGTACTCCTGGTTCCACTAATTGCTTGCTGATAGTCAAATGATATCCTTCCTATTCTTTGTCCCCTTAATTGCCATTATTTGATAGAAGTGGGTGAGCCACGGAAAGCTTGAGCCAATCTAGAGCCAGATGCCTGGCTCTGAATCAAATTGAGGTTCTCATAAATCTCCAAACCCAAAACAAGACAAACCTTCATGTGGCTTCTGTGTTTCACCTACGCTGTAACCACTTGCGCCAAGAATTAAAGACAGAGCATTACTATTTGATGTAAAACAAGAGAGATACCTAGATAGTGGCTGTTGAAAATGTCCCTTTTGTAGGGTTATCCCCAAACTCTTTTTTTGCTAAAAGAACAGATGATGGACAGAATGTGGAACAAATCAAACATTCACCCCAGTCAAAGATTTGGGTTTAACCCATCAGTTTTTTTGCTTGCCGTGCTTTTCCAGTTGTTCTCAGCCATATGCAAATCAGTCTTGACCCTGTTCCCCGTGGGAACAGTCCAGATTTTTTTATGCTGGCTTTAGGTTTCTGGGGCCAGATGTACCAAAGGATTTTACCCATTCTGTGTCTATGGGAAAAAGCTTTCGTACATATGGCCCCTGGGCACTTAACCACGGCTGACCAGTGCTAAAGTGCAAAGGCTGTTTAAATTGTATTGATAATTGATTTATCAATGATTGGCACCTTTGATTTATTAGTAAGTCCCTATTATAGTGCACCAGGTGTGCCCAGGGCCAGTAAACGAAATGCTACTAGTGGGCCTTCAGCACTGATAGTGCCAACCACATGAATTAGCCATGCAAACACGTCTCAGGCCTGCAAGTGCAGTGCCTGTGTGTGCAGTCAGTTTTAAACTGCCATGTTGGCCTGCAAGTGCACCCACCTGCCAGGTCCAAACCTTTCCTTTCATTACCTGTAAGTCACCCCTCAGGTAGGGCCAAGGCAGCCCTAGGGACTGGGTGCAGTGAGCTAAAAGGTAGATGTAGTGGTGTGTTTTACATGTCCTGATACTGAAATACTGCTAAATTCTGATGTCACTATTGCAAGGACTATCTCTCCCACAGGGTAACATGGGAATTTCCTTGAAATATCTTTTAAGTGTAATGTCCCATTGGGAGAAGATAGATATGTAGGGAGTTTGGGGTCTCTGAACTCACAATTTAAGAGCACATATTTTGAAGAAGTGGGTTTTTTAATTGTAAGTTTGAAAATTCCACTTTTAGAAAGTCGCATTTTATGGTTTATCCACTCTGTGCCTTTATCTGTTTGTGGAATAAACATCTGGGTTAGGATGACAGTTGTATTGTTTGTGAATTCACTGTAGGCAGTCACACAAAGGCGTTTTCAATTATATTACCGTGAGTGTGTGTTTACAAATACTTTACACCTTGCCTTTGAGATAAGCCTGACTGCTTGAGCCAAGCTACCAAGGGGGCAAGCAGGGGTTATTTTAGCTGTGTGACTCCCTTATGCTGACTAGAGTGAAGGTCCCTACTCGGACAGGGTGCAAACCACTGCCAGCTATAGCCCCCATTTCTAACACTGGCTGAATTACACAAAGTTAAACGAGAAAACCTGGCATCAGTTCTAACTTCTCAACTTGACCAAACTGGGTGATCCTAGTCAATTGTTTTAACAACATTTTCCTCCTTTTTCTTCATTATTAGATATGAGAGCAACTTAAAATACAAGTTCAAGATGTGCACTGTACGTAACAATCTTGCATGTTTGATTTAATAAAGTCTAATGTTGTTCCATGTATCATATGAACCCAGGCCACCCAGAGGGTGCACATAACAAATGACTTGCCTCTTGATTCACTAATGGCATTGTTGTCAGGGCAGGGGGAAGCATGAATGTTTCGAAGTATGTGCTTCAAAGCTATCATTTTGATACATGCCTCTCAATGCAGTCATATGATTTCATGTCATAGGGTGGAACAGTTCTGCATGTTTGAAATACACATTATTGAATTTTGAAGATACGTCATCATATTTTAACGTTTGGTGCACAATGTCCTTTAAAAAGAAGGTGCTCCTCAAGTTAGGTGGTGCAGGACACCTTTGTTCTTTCTTTTCCTTTCTTTTACCTCCGTAACATGTAAATTAATGTTGGCCGATTCAACATCTTTCTGAATGTTAGCGCTCGGTCAAGTAAACCGCAGCACTGAATAAACAGCTGTTCACCAGGAAACCTCATCTAAAGGTAAAAAGCACCACAAGTGGGCACAGGGCCTTACTTTGAGGACCCTGGTGCTAGAAATTGCTCGACAACCTTTTAATGGCCTTTTTTGGCTGCTTCACTATAGAAAGATCTGGACCAAAACCATCTTTCTCTGATACATAAACTAATTCTCCCAGTTGTTGCTGACACGTTGCCCTCATTCTCATCTGCAATCTGTGGGCAGAAAATCGTTTTTTCAGAACAAGACTTATTAGTCATTTTTAGACTGACTTTTAAACTCTTTAGGTCCATCCACGTTATGTTTGTTGTCCTCTGAAATAAAACTCTGGCCCGAGTGTGGAGGTGTTCATGGGCATTTTTCCATCCATAGGACTATCAAGATACCTACAAACTCGTATATTTGCTTTCACGAGTGTTTTGCAGGTCTATTTTCATTCTTGGAATTTACTCCTGCAAACAGCAGGAGTAAATCCATTTCCAGAGTGAGAATGCAATGAGAGACACTGTGTGTGTTAAATTAGATTCAATTGTCGAAGATCACACCAAGTTTTAAGACCTCTTTTGAAGGGATAGAGGTACGGCCCACTGCACTTACCAAGCCCAGTTGGGGAATTCAATAAGTGGAAGACGATCCCCAGCTCTGCCGTGTTTGTGACCCTTCATTTTACTTCATTGAAATGTGCATAGCAATTACTCGTTACTCTCTATATTAAGCACGCTATATAGAATTTACATTTGGGCAGCTGTGGCTCCTACAGTGCCGTAAAGAAATCCACAAAATGTTTTTTTGCCCCTAAAAAGGTTATCCCCAACTCCAGACAAAACGCAGCTAATTCAACCCGAAAAACTGTCAAAGTAGTGCGCAAGAAAACAAGTCGTGTTATTGCAGGCAAAGAGGGGCCACACATTTTCACTGCTTGCCTTAGCACATCCCCCCTCTCCCCTCATGTTTTTAGTCCCCCACCCTCCTTACAGGAAGCGCAGAGCGGTACATAACACCGACTTAGGGTAGTCACAAACTAGAGATAAAAGTCCACCACAACCAGTACCCAGGAGCGGCACGTCAGCGGTAGCGGTGCGCGAGGAATGACAGTCAGTAAACAAAAGAAGGCAGAAACAACACCTCAAAGGTACCACAAAAAGGTAAGAAACTTTATTAAAAAAACATCTCCTGGTGGGGTATTAAGGGCGAAAAGAAACACCCAGAATTTTCTGTTTTTGGTAATACAAAAATGTATCTAAAAGGCCCTGAAAAGTATGATTTGACAGAGCAAACTGGCGTTAAAATGTGGCGTGGATTTCGGCGTCGAAGCGGTACGGTTTCTGATAGCTTTCTTCAACGACGCAACAGAGACTGCGCCTAGAAGGTCAAACATTTACGCGTGCTCAACACCGACAGAGAATAAGCTCTTGCCCGTGAGAGTTAGTTTGAGTCAGCACTGTGACAAAGATATGCAAGAATGGATAGTGCACGAAAGGCACGAATTAAATAAATTATTAAACCCGAAGGCGGCAGTTCTACTTCAGAAGCATGCGCTTTCATGTTTTATTTCATTAGTTTTTTTGGGCGAAAGAATACTAACTCTAAGGGCCGTATTTATACTTTTTGACGCAAAACTGCGCTAACGCAGTTTTGCGTCAAAAAAATTAGCGCCGGCTAACGCCATTCTGAAGCGCCATGCGGGCGCCGTATTTATTGAATGGCGTTAGCCGGCGCAAGCAGACCGGCGCTGCCTGGTGTGCGCGAGAAAAACCACGTACACCAGGCAGCGCCGGCGTAGGGGGAAAATGGCGCATGGGCGTCTTAAAATGGGGCAAGTCAGGTTGCGTCGAAAAAATCATCGTAACCCGACTTGCGCCATTTATTTTCGACGCCCATCCCCCATCAACATGACTCCTATCATTGTAAAGATAGGAGTCATGCCCCCTTGCCCAATGGCCATGCCCAGGGGACTTCTGTCCCATGGGCATGGTCATTGGGCATAGTGGCATGTAGGGGGGCACAAATCAGGCCCCCCTATGCCACAAAAAAAAAAAAAAAAAAATACTTACCTGAACTTACCTTAATGTCCATGGGATGGGTCCCTCCGTCCTTGGGTGTCCTCCTGGGGTGGGCAAGGGTGGCAGGGGGGGTCCCTGGGGGCAGGGGAGGGCACTCTGGGCTCATTTTGACCCAGGCGTTAAAAAGCGGCGCAAATGCGCCGTTTTTGGCCACGCCCACTCCCGGGCGTCATTTTTGCCCGGGAGTATAAATACCACGTAAAGGCCTGGGAGTCATTTTTTAAGACGGGAACGCCTCCCTTGCATATCATTAACGCAAGGAAGGGGTTCACGCTAAAAAATGACGCACATTCCGGGAACTTTGGCGCTAGACGCGTCTAGCGCCAAAGTATAAATATGGCGTTAGTTTTGCGTCGAATTTGCGTCGAAAAAAACGACGCAAATTCGGCGCAACCAGAGTATAAATATGCCCCTAAGAATTTTAGTGCTCATGCAGAAGGCATTCTTCAGATTTGTGTATTAAATACTAAGTGAGGTAACAAGAATACAGTATAACATGCTTATTCAAGACATTTCTAACTGAAAGAAGTGTGATGAATCTTTCAGTCAAAGGGTTCCATACTTCGAGTGTAACAACCACGCAGCAGGAACCTTCAACGTAATCAGTCAATTCATCAAAAGCTTCCAGCACGGGTGGACAGTTGGATGTTGAAGCAAAGCTAAAGCATGCATCGTTTAGCACAAGATCTTACAGCTCACTTTTGAGTTTATGCGCAGCCATTGTAAATCACGCAAAGTTAGCACCATTGTCATCTGTTTCAGACCAGGAAACACCAGTTCATAGACATTTTTCAGTGATGTAAAAAATACAACAGGGCAGGGCAAATTTATTTACACAGTTTTTTAACTAAGGAGACCAATTTCAAATGTAGGTCCGTGTTTCAGAAAAAAAACATGATTTTTTATACAGAATTACGGGAAATTATAATGAAAAATCAGTTTGCTCTTTTCTGTAGTTCAAAAGCAATAAACAGAGTGCCAATGAATCTGTCTGTTTTATGCATTATTACGAATGTTCTTACTCTAAAAAGTGCTTTTCATCTATTACATTGTGAAATAGTATGATTGATTAAAGGAGTCGTTCAATAGTACAAACTTAGTAGAGAACATTAGACGAGGATTAGTAAAAATGGTTAGCATTCTTTATTTTGGTTATTTTACAAATTGGGGTTGAAGTGTGACGAAATAGTGACGTTGACGGGCGCTCCAGTGGTGTCGAAGTTACAAATTAAAGTTCACTTATGGGGCAGAACTGAAGCCTGGGATCTATACATTTTATTGCCTCGTTAATCGATCGCTCTCCTTACCTTTCAGCAGTGCTTAATTTGTAAATAGAAAAGTGCCGGTGCTCAGAGTTCTCCTCTGAAACACGCGGCTGCTGCAGTTAAATGTGTGAACACGGAATACTGAGGCAGCGTAATCCTGAAGCCATCTCGGGCCCCTTTAGTCCATTTAAAGCCAATCCCAGCGCTTCAGCTCACTCTTGCAGCGTTCTGCTTTCTCCCATTGTGACGCATTTTGGTTTTTCTCTTCCTCCGTCTTTCCCAGGTGTGTCTTTTGCTCGCAGCAAATGCTTGAGGCAGAAGACTAAGCCCCGGCCCTCAAAAATAAGTGCCAGTGCTCAGCACCGGAAACAACAAGCACAAATTAAGCACTGCCTTTCATTACAGTGTTCCATCGGCCTTAAATATCGATTATAAAACACCTAGGCAAATGTATTTTCCTCATAACATGCAAAGGTCAACTATGTTTGTTTAGAGTGTATAACTGTATTTTTACAAGTGGAAACGGTTGAATGTAGAAGTGGAAGGAATTCACAAAAGCTGACCTTTTAGTCTTAAATTGTTCTACATTAAGTAAGATTAACCATTGGAGTAAGTCCAATGGAAGGGACATGAAATGGGCATTTCAAAATGTGTCCGGTCTTTCATCTAAAGACGTGATTTTGTGGAGATTGACAAACATAGGGCCTCATTATGACCCTGGCGGACAGCGTTATTTTGGAGAAAGGTACTGCCAACAGGCTGGCGGTACCTTTCCTCAAAATATGACATTGGCAGTTTGGCTCAAGCCAAACTGACAATGTACCACTTCAACTGCTAGGCTGGAGACTTCGGTCTCCAGCCGGGCGGCCGTCACTAGGCCGCCCATGGCATTATGACCCCGCCCACCACCATGGTTTCATTGGTTTCTGTACCGCAACTGAAACCATGGTGGTAGGCACTTTCAGTGGCAGGGAATTCCTTGCCTGGCACTGAGAGGGGTCTCACCCACCTGAGCCCCTCCCCCTTCCCAGAGTCCTTCCCCTCCCTCTTCCCAACCCCACACATTTACACACATACACGCACATACATACACACCCATACACACACACATACACACAGTCACCCACGCATTCATACATTCATACACACTCGCAACACTCACAAACATACATCCAGGCACACTTGCAATCACACGACACAACATGCACATACGCTCACACTCACTCATGCACACACGTATTACACACACATGCACGCATTCATACACACTCACACACACCCCCACACCCCCTTACCTGCTTGCTGGGGGTCCTCCAGCAGGAGACGGGATGCGGCGCTGCTGCCAGCAGCAGCTTCCGCCAGCAGAATACCGCCAGGCCGTATCATTTGTCATGATACGGTCGGCGGCGATCTCCTGGTGTGGCGCTGCTGCTGGCAGCAGTGCCACCTTACCGCCATCTGCCGCCATGACCGTCACCAGAATTCTGCCACCCTTCTGGCGGAATCCCGGCTATGGTACTAATATGGTGGACGGTAGGTAGCCACGCCTATGGTCTTTTGGAGGCCGTCGCCATGGCGGTAGGCAGGATTTACTGCCAATGTTCTAATGAGGGCCTTAGTTCTCTAACCCATTCCCACTCTGTGAATGTTTGGAGATTTGCTCCAGTTAAGGGCTGGAGTAAATCACATTCAGTGTGGAAGGAAGAGTAGAATACCCTCAAACTTGGTGGGGTGTAACGGTGAAGGGGGTTCCCAAGAGTAAAACTGTTCCTATTGGGAAATATAAAAGTAAAATGTGCCATTATCAGGGGCGGTTTTACACAGTGTGGTTAGAGTCCAATTCTGCACTGGAGAAATAACTGAAATGCTAATATTTCTGGCTTGTATTTTATATGGCATGTTGTAACTGTTAGTTTTGTTGAGACCATTTTTGAAAAAGAAGAGTTTTATGTAGTTATACAATCTATCTGAATTGTAATATAAACGCATATGGATTTACAACATGGAAATGGAATGGAACTGTATAACTTTGAAGAGGAAAAGAACGTAGATTAAGGTGTATTTTTTTAAACTGTATATTCGCTTAGTTTGATAGCACAAATTTTAATGATTCAGTGGGACAATCTTAGTAGAGAACAGAAGAGAATTAGAAACAATATATTAACATTCTTCATTTTTGGTTATTTTTGAATTAGGCTTAAAGTGTGACGAAATGATGAAGTTGATACAGGTGCAGTTTAAAATGTTTAGTATTAATATTTTGGGGTCGAGAATATTTGTAAAAATTGTATGAAGTAAATGTAGCTTGTAAAGTGCACTATGAATGTTTGTTTGTAAAGTGTTATGTTTGGTGTCTGTTAGTTTGTAAAAGATGTTGTATAAATGTTAAAAGATTAGGATGTAATTATTATGTGTGGGTTGTGTTAGTTTATACACAGGTATGAATAATTGCAGGGATGCACCATTGCAAAATACTTTCAATTGCTTTTTTTCAAAACCTTCCCATCTGGACGGAGGTAACAAATTCACACTAAAGAGGCAGGGTAGGTATGGTAATATGTATATAGTATGTATGGAAGGATGGTAGGTTAGGTATGGAAGGTAGGTGTGGATAGATATGGTAGTTTAGGTATGATAAATTAAGCATGGTAGGTTAGCTATGGTACTTTGCTAGTGATGGTAAGGTTAAATATGGTAGGGTAGGTAAGTGTGGTAGGTTAGGCACAGTAGGTAGGTACGGTAAGCAGGTATACTTGATTGTTAAGGGATGCACAAATGTTGTAGGTATGTACAGAAGTTAGTACAGCAAAGTTGGTAGATAAATATGGTAGGTAATAGTAGGTAGTTAAGATATATCAGGTTAGGAATGCTAAGTTTGGATAGCTATAGTATGTATGGTAACTAGGATAGGTAGTGTAGGGCTTGGCCCTTTCTACAGGGGCATTCCCAGACTTTCTGCCTTCCTCCCCCTATTTTTTGCTGAATTAGTTTGTATTGGCCTTAGGACTCTGTGCTCTTTACCACTCCTAACTAGAGCTGATGTGTTTGTGCTCTAAACATGGTAACATTGGCTCATACCAAATTGTCATATTTAATATACATATAAGCCCCTAGTAAAGTGGCACTACCTGTGCCCAAGGCCTGTAAACTAAATGCTAGTAGTAGCGCCTGCAGCACTGAATATGCCACCCATCTAAGTAGCACTTTAAACATGCATGGGACCTGCAAAGCATTTCTCTTCCAATCACGTGGGGGAGGCTGAGAGAGGCTTCAAAGGGAAGGAAAGTTATTTCCTTCCCTTTGAAGTCTCTCTCTGCGTTTTGGCAGCCGGATTGAAAGCAATCCAGCTGTCAAAAAGCCCACTAGACACCAGGGATGTTGGTTTTAAAAAATGAAACTGGCATGAGGGAGCGACACCTTGGGCAAGGGTCGCTCCCAGGGGGGGCATTTTTTTAAAGGCCTTTTCTGCCCCCCCTGGGGGCAGATCAGCCTATTATTAGGCCGATCTGCCCCTAGGGGGGGGGGGGGGCAGAAACCTCTAGGCACCAGGGATAATGTTTTTTTGTTTTGTTTTGTTTTTGTTTTCTTTTTTCTTTTAGAGGTGGGGAGCGACCCCTTAGGCAAGGGTTGCTCCCATAAGGGGCGAATTATATTTAGGCCATTTCTGCCCCCCCACCCCCGGGGGCAGATTGGCCTATTTTTATGATGCCAATCTGCCCCCAAGGGGGATAGACACCACTAGACACCAGGGAGTTGTTTTTTTTTTGTTCGTGAATTTCACGGAAGGGTCAAGGGTCATTCCCCTGGGGGGCAAATTTATTTTAGGACATTTACCGATCTGGCAGAAACCACTAGGCACCGGGGATTTGTTGTTGTTGTTGTTGTTGTTGTTTTACAGATGGGGAGCGACCCCTTAGGCAAGGGTCGCTCCTCTGGAGGGGCAAATTGTATTTAGACCATTTCTGCCCCACTTGGGGGCAAATCGGCCGATTTTAGGTCAATCTGCCCCCAAGGGGGGCAGAAACCACTAGTCATGGGTATCTTTTTGTTTGCGCCGTCACGCAAGGGGAGCGACCCCGTAGGCAAGGGTCGCTCCCCGGGGGGGTTGGTGGGCAAATTTATTTTAGGTCATTTCTGCCCCCCCTGGGGCCGGCTGAGCTAGAGGCCAAAATCCACAGAAAGGCACTTTGCAAAAAACACCTCTGTTTTCTGTGAAAAAATGTGATGTGTCCACGTTGTGTTTTGGGCCATTTCCTTTCGTGGGCGCTAGGCCCACCCACACAAGTGAGGTACCATTTTTATTGGGAGACTTGGGGGAACGCTGGGTGGAAGGACATTTGTGGCTCCTCTCAGATTCCAGAACTTTCTGTCACCGAAATGAGATGAAAAAGTGTTTTTTTTGGCCAAATTTTGAGGTTTGCAAAGGATCCTGGGTAACAGAACCTGGTCAGAACCCCACAAGTCACCCCATCCTGGATTCCCCTGGGTGTCTAGTTTTCACAAATGTGCTGGTTTGCTAGGTTTCCCCAGGTGCCGGCTGAGCTAGAGGCCAAAATCCACAGGTAGGCACTGTTTTCTGTGAAAAAATGTGATGTGTCCACGTTGTGTTTTGGGGCATTTGCTGTCGCGGGCGCTAGGCCTACCCACACAAGTGAGGTATCATTTTTATCGGGAGACTTGGGGGAACGCTGGGCGGAAGGAAATTTGTGGCTCCTCTCAGATTCCAGAACTTTCTGTCACCGAAATGTGAGGAAAATGTGTTTTTTTTGCCAAATGTTGTGGTTTGCAAAGGATTCTGGGTAACAGAACCTGGTCAGAGCCCCACAAGTCACCCCATCTTGGATTCCCCTAGGTCTCTAGTTTTTAAAAATGCACAGGTTTGGTAGGTTTCCCTAGGTGCCGGCTGAGCTAGGGGCCAAAACCTACAGGTAGGCACTTTGCAAATAACACCTCTGTTTTCTGTCAAAAAAAGGGATGTGTCCACGTTGTGTTTTGGGCCATTTCCTTTCGTGGGCGCTAGGCCTACCCACACAAGTGAGGAACCATTTTTATTGGGAGACTTGGGGGAATGCTGGGTGGAAGGAAATTTGTGGATCCTCTCAGATTCCAGAACTTTCTGTCACCGTAATGTGAGGAAAATGTGTTTTTTTAGCCAAATTTTGAGGTTTGCAAAGGATTCTGGGTAACAGAACCTGGTCAGAGCCCCACAAGTCACCCCATCTTGGATACCCCTAGGTCTCTAGTTTTAAAAAATGCACAGGTTTGGTAGGTTTCCGTACGTGCCGGCTGAGCTAGAAGCCGAAATCTACAGGTAGGCACTTTGAAAAAAACACCTCTGTTTTCTGTCAAAAAATGGGATGTGTCCACGTTGTGTTTTGGGGCTAGGCCTACCCACACAAGTGAGGTATCATTTTTATGGGGAGACTTGGGGGAACATAGAATAGCAAAACAAGTGTTATTGCCCCTTGTCTTTCTCTACATTTTTTCCTTCCAAATATAAGAGAGTGTGTAAAAAAGACGTCTATTTGAGAAATGCCCTGTAATTCACATGCTAGTATGGGCACCCCATAATTCAGAGATGTGCAAATAACCACTGCTCCTCAACACCTTATCTTGTGCCCATGTTGGAAATACAAAGGTTTTCTTGATAGCTATTTTTTACTCTTTATATTTCAGCAAATTAATTTCTCTATACCCGGTATAGAATGAAAACCCACTGCAGGGTGCAGGTCATTTATTGGCTCTGGGTACCTAGAGTTCTTGATGAACCTACAAGCCCTATATATGCCCGCAACTAGAAGAGTCCAGCAGACGTAACGGTATATTGCTTTAAAAAATCTGACATTGCAGGAAAAAGTTACAGAGTAAAACGTCGAGAAAAAATGTTTTCACCTCAATTTCAATATTTTTTTTTCTCAGTTGTTATTTTCTGTAGGAAACCCTTGTAGGAGCTACACAAATAACACCTTGCTGAATTCAAAATTTTGTCTGCTTTTCAGAAATGTTTCAGTTTCTGGGATCCAGCATTGGTTTCACGCCCATTTCTGTCACTGACTGGAAGGAGGCTGAAAGCACCAAAAATCGTAGAAATGGGGTATGTCTCAGTAAAATGCCAAAATTGTGTTGAAAAATTGGGTTTTATGATTCAACTCTGCCTGTTCCTGAAATCTGGGAAGGTGGTGATTTTAGCAGCGCTAACCCTTTGTTGATGCCATTTTCAGGGAAAAAACCACAAGCCTTCTTCTGCAGCCCCTTTTTCCAATTTATTTGAAAAAAACGAAAATTTCACTGTATATTGGCTAATTTCTTGGCCGCCTTCTGGGGAACCCACAAAGTCTGGGTACCTCTAGAATCCCTAGGATTTTGGAAAAAAAGGACGCAAATTTGGCGTGGGTAGCTTATGTGAACAAAAAGTTATGAGGGCCTAAGCGCGAACTGCCCCAAATAGCCAAAAAAAAGGCTCGGCACAGGAGGGGGAAAAGGACTGGCAGCGAAGGGGTTAATTGCCTAATTTCACTACATATACATATATAGTGAAATTAGGCAATTAAACTTGATATATATATATATATATATATATATATATATATAAATATATATAGAGAGAGAGAGAGATTAAAATGATTTCCAAAATGCAAAAACCACTGAAATACACCAGATCACCAGATAGAGTTCAGTGAACTAAGAATAACTTGCCCACCTATCATGCACTGTTCATGACCTCACATATTAGATCACTTGTGAGATGTTAAATTACATCACTGGGTATGTGTGAACAAAAACACTGTTAAAATGACTAAGGTGGTCAACCAGTGATTCGGACTATGTGCTATGGGCTTTGTGAATGAGGAATAATACAACAATCTAAATAGCTAGTTGGACTTCTTTAAACTTGCTGTATGCTTTCAAAAGATTACAAGACATTAGATAGATCAGAAGAGAAGCACCTTTGATGGATGTATTTGTCTTTTTACTTGTATTTACACCAGGCACTTCTTTCGTGCTTATTAAGACTTTGTCAGAGAGAAATAGCTTTTTGTATAAAGCCATAGCTCTCTGACGAGCTCTAATAAGAGCTAAACACAGGTGTCAGGGGTTGCTTTCAATCATTCCAGCTTGGCTTGAATGGCATTTTACCAATCCAAAACTATAATACTGTGCCTGGAATGGTAAAATTATTTTCTTATTTTTCAGTTTTGCATGGATGGCACTTTGCTAATCCTATGCTTAAAACTCTGCAAGAAAAGCAGACATTTTTGGAATGTCAGTGGTCTTGTAGAATGTTTTATCATGGACGTCATTTAGGGGTCACAACTGAAAGAGGACAGTCCTCTCTTTTCATGTGGGGAGACTCTGCAGTCATAACGATATTACTTGTAAAATACCTCTGTGAATGGCAAACAATTGTAAAAGTACACTAAAGGGTAAGTTTACATTTCTGAATCAGGTACCTTGTTTTTATCTTGTCACATTTGCTCTGTGTTCCAAGACAGAGGTCAGATGTCAGCTTATGTCTTCGTACAATTTGCTGCTTATTTTATCCTGGAGGTTGGTGTTTACTTTTCCTTCTCTGACGTCAAAGTTAGAGGATTTTGTAAAATGAAATGTCTGACAATGATGTTGTACAAGTCTGAAATGAAAGGCTGTAGGGTGTCAGGTTAATTTCTAACAGACAGCTTTGAAAGGACTTGTCAATGAACTGTACAAATATTTCAAATGTGAGTTCAATAGTCAGAAAGGCACTTTTTGTAAGTTCATTTGATAAAAAAAGATTCTAATGTGATGAAAAAACTGAACACTTTACTTGGTGATGTGCAAATGATGAACATGTTTACTGAAACCCAATTTCCACATGTTAGTGTTCCTACTCTATATAGTTTTATCAGCAAACCTCATGGCAGTAGGAGAGTTTGTGGCCACTTCAAAGGAAAATTTGCTGTCTATAAATGACAGTATGCTATTACATCATACTTTAGTAATACATTTATTAAACATACGTTTTTAAACATGAACTAAGAAACATTCCTAGCCTCGCCATGATGCTCTTGGTGAATTAAGAGGCAAGTGAGGGGTCATGTGTGCCCTAAATGTGGGCTCAGTAGATCTTAACCTTTTGACTGCTGTAGACCCTCACTGACACATAGATTGGAACTCAGGGACCCATTTAGGATCATAATTGGAATTCGGGGAGCCCTAGCCTGAACAATTTCTAATTTGAATCTAAAAATCAATACACATATATACAAAAACAAGTGTACACCAAACAAGGGCTCAAGTATTGAAATATTTTCTTTTATTCACAAAAAATATGAAAATTTAAAAAAAAAATCAATTTTGCTTCTTTATTTGTATATACTTTATTAACTATAATTATTAGTTTTTATATTTAATTTTGTAAAACAGTCATGGACCGCAAGGATCCTTGGACCACCGGTTAAGAACCACTCAGCTAGGTTCTTATTATACATTGAGCAAAAGTTTAATCTATTAAATTAAACAAAAGAGTTTTTTGTACAGAAATGCTGAAGTCACATATTTGGAGGTGCTCTCATATGTGATAACAAAGGAATAGAGAACTGTGTAAAATAAAATATTTGCCAAGGGTCACTGCACAATTCAAGACCAGTTTACGGGTCAAGAACATTACAGTTAGTTTATTGAAGACGGTATACTTCCAGGTCTAGTAACTATTTTATAATTTTTCAAAGCCTGTGTTCGTGCTGTACTATGCAGCACACATCCAAAGATAGAAAAACAAAGAGAAATGATGGTGTAAGATTCTGGCACAAACTACTGTCTACCAATGTTTAATAGATAGGGCTTTTCATCAAATCTCACTGGTGGGTGCATGGAAACACTCATGCACCACCCATGGAAAGCCCCTTTGACCAAAATAATGCACAGCAGAGCATAGGGCAACTTTCTGTACTTTGGGATACTATCCAACGCAGATCCTGATTTGATGTAAGGTTATCAACGATGTCATTGAACATGTTGTGAGTGGTGTAAAATGTGAGGTAAAAAGCAGTGCATGGGAATCCCTTTTGTCTTGCCCAATCCCCTTGATGAATCACCACAAAACTTTGAATGAAAAAGATAAGGTGGATGAACTTTTGTTGGTAAATTTCCTCAAGATTTGGCAAATGGCACCAAAGTTATCAAGTTATCAGCAAATCAAAAATTAACTAACTATAACTACCCAGTGGCAACAAATATATCAATCTATCTTCAGGCATCTCAAACAAGTAGCTCTCCAGCTACCTATAAGTTGCTCTCCTATGTGCAGCCCAGCCTACTAAATTAGTTGCTATTGCTTGGATGAATTTTTTATGTACACCAAAGTTGAAACGTGTGTATTCAGGATGAAATTGTATCTATTTTCAGAGCTCATAAAATGATGGTTAGAGAAAAAAGGTTAAGTTATTTACAAAATATATCTATACTCCAAGCTGATAAAACATTTCTTGCACTACTACTGGCAACCCTGTCTGATTTACTGAGGTAATAACCGCTTGCAGTCTTGCATGGGGTGGGCACTAACATAATGTTGCCTATCAAAACTAATAATATTAGTAGCTTAGCATGATTTGTTTTAACATAAGTAGCTTTTATTACAGAAAAAATTGGAGACCCCTGATCTATATCTATGCATTTATCTCTCTCCCTCTCTCTCTCTCTCTCTCTCTCTCTCTCTCTCTCTCTCTCTCTCTCTCTCTCTCTCTCTCTCTCTCTATCCCTACTTCCCTCCCTCCGTCCACCCCCCCCCCACACTGGATTTGGGGATTAAATTAATTTGCAACTTTGTCACAGTGCCCTCAATTATTTTAAGTAATATCAAAGGACCGGCAGCTGTGCTGGCAGTATGCCAACTCCTCATGCAGGTTTCCGTTGTGGACCACAAGCACAAATTACTAAATATCATTTCTGAAATCTATACAGTGGGATAGTTTGAAATCCAGGCCAACTAAGCCGCAGCATAAAAGCAGTTCTGAATTAGGTCATACCAACCACATAACAGTGATACACTTACAAATCCTGACATGTATCAATGAACTGAAACGCATAATTGTGGTAATTCCCATTCCAGCCATAGAGGTTGTCACAAAGTCAAGCGTTCCTAAAGCCAAAGCCAAAGCCTTAAACTCACGATGTATACAGTGAGTCACCTCCTTAACAGCTACTAATTTTGACTATGTCTTTGACTCTACTTTGCAAACACAATAATTCCTCTAGTATGAACAAGAATACCCTGTGCCCAGTGAAGGTTTCCAACTTGATAATTATGATTACTTAATATATACTGATGGTTGAGCTCAGTCGATGGTTGGTACTAAACAACAATATTTGGCCGCATGTACTGCAGTTCGCTGTGTCATGAAAGATAAAGGGTTTCATTTGCAAAAAAACATTTGTACTGTTCAGCTGGCTGAATTGAAGGCCTTGATTCTGGAACTAGAGAATATGGATCCTAAATTCCCCACACTCATAGTATGTGATTCGTATTACTGTGACCAGTCTCATAATGAAAACTTAAATTATTGATACGTGAATGGATTCAGCGATTCTAAAGGAAATGCTATAAAGCATAAATTGCTTTGGGGAAAAGTGGTGCATCTTAAAGATTGCTTTCCACGGGCTCATGTAATTCATGCATTGAGTCATCAGCATGTTGGAGTACACACATGCTGCAGGGAATTCATGGACTGATTAAGCTGCTAAAGCATCAGTTGAGACTGATGTTGTTGCTGTGATTAGTCATTCATTCACCAGGGTGGATGATGACATCATGGCTGCTGTCACTGCTTCACATAGTGGCACTCCATTACCTAAAAAATATCAAGCAAAATACTCCTATCTGTTGAGTGCCCAAAACATTCATTTTGCTTACATTGTTTGGGTGGGTGCTCGAGCAATACCCAACCAGGACCACAGGCTAGAATTAATTATTGCTGCTCATGGGGAATTAGCATCAGCCCACGCAGGTGTGGCAGCTACAGTTTCTTTACTACAGAAACACTATTGGTGGCATAGTTTGTAGAAACAGACAACAAAATATGTCTTCAGTTGTGACATTTGGCAGAAAATTAAAAGGTCCACTGCAGATTACCCACCAAAGACACCCCTCTTAGTCTCAAACAAACCTCTACAATGTTTTTTTGCAAGTAGCTTTATTGAGTTTTATACTTTAGTTCAGTATAGCCATTGGATCATGTTACAGAAATCATATACAGTGGGAGGGAAGGTATACAGAACAACACAAGGAGTAGTAAGTTCAATCAATATGTTACTTATTTCCTTAGCATGGACCACTTTCACTAAAGGCTGTGTAGCCTCAGAATTTGTGCTGGGTTGCCTCTGGGTCCTGATTGGGCACCGAGGGAGGATGTGCCTGGTGAAGTGAGGTGGGGATGCTTCAAAGGATCTGTGGTAGTAGTCTAGATGTGGTAAGGGTGGTGAGGGTAGGCTGGCGACAGTGGACAGCAACAGTGTAGGAGGTGGGGGAACTCAACAATCTTTGCTTTTAGATATCTGTAGTGGCTAACGTGGGAGATAAACTCATGAAACTTTTCAGGAGGGGGAGGAAGTAGTGGTAAACTCTGGAACTGGGAGTGATAAAAGGGGGGAGTAAACTGTGAACTGAGGGCGAGCAATGTATAACTGTCAGGCTGGTTAAAGCACCTGATGATCGCGGGAATAAGGCTAGAAGACATATGAGCAGTAAAAGTGCCAAAGTGGCAAATTAGGCTCTTACTTTACGGTGTTTCCTGTGAGGGAATAATCCCAGTGCCATGGCTGCCCATGTTTTT
Organism: Pleurodeles waltl; assembly: GCF_031143425.1. NCBI lineage: Eukaryota > Metazoa > Chordata > Amphibia > Caudata > Salamandridae > Pleurodeles > Pleurodeles waltl. The sequence goes on from NC_090438.1 coordinate 668,762,147, forward strand.
TGTGTGTTGAGTTCTGTGACCGTGGCTAGGGCAGTGTGTATCTCTTTCTAGAAATGTGTTAGCCCTGGGCAGAACCAAAGCATGTGTTGGAGATCAGCTGTGGAATGAGACCAATGCAGGCATGTTAGGTATGCCACCTGAAATATTCTGTTTAGATGGCCGAGGGTTAGTGAGGCCAGGTGCTGAAGCATGTACCGGATGTTTTTGAAGCATACATTTCAGGATACTGTTTTGGGTGATTCTAAGACCCTAGCCCATTCTGAATCATGGGAAGCCCTCCCAATGTCATCCTCTCAACTCTGCCGAAGATGAGTCAGAAGATTGTCAACATGTACCCCAATTTCTTTTAGAACTTCATGATAAGATATCGCCCATGTCCCATGAGGTATAATGCATGTAGACCTTCGTGTGTGGGTGGTTCTTCTGTGAGGTGTCCCCATAAAGAGTGCATCAAGGCCAGGAGGCGCCTGTACATAAGAAATTGCCCATGGGGATGGCATAATCTTGTTGAAGTTGGTTGAATGCCTGGAGCTGTCCATCTTGAAAGAGTTCTCCTACTGTGTGAAACCCATGTGATTGCCATTTGATTAGCTGATCCACTGTGAAAAGGCCTGACATACTATAAAGTCTGGGGAGAGGAAGATTAGGGGTGCAGGACTGTGTCTTGCCGGCTCGGCGAAAGGTTCTGATGATGCACTTCCACGCTATCCAGCCAAATAATGACCAGGTGTGCTGCAGCTTGATGATGGGGTGTAGGAGCTGTCTAAGTATGAATGTGTGGAGCGGGCCAGCCTCAGTGGTGGTTTTGAATGTGTTCTCATCAGCCAGCCAGCAGGCTACCCATTGATGTTGGGCCCCTCAGTAATAAGATTCGAATGAGAGGGCCCCTAGACCTTGCTGAACCACTGGCAGTTGTAATTTTCAAAGAGTTACCCAATGCCTGCCGTCATTCCTGAACAAGTCTCCTAGTAGCTGATCTAAGTCACAAAAGAAGGTGCTTGTTGGGAAAATTGGTATGTTAACGAAGTAATACAGCAACCTAGGAAGGATTATCATTATGGACAGTGCAATTTGTCCGGTAAGGGCTAGGGGAAGTCTCTGTCAGAAGCACACTTAAGAGAGCAGGGTGGAGTATGCCCTTTTTAGATTGCCTTCAAATAGGTTGTCTTGGGAGTGATATAACCAAACTCCCAGGTAGCGCGGGGCTGTGGCCATTCTTATCGGGTCAACCATGCCAGCAAACTACCAGGTTTGTCACCTTGTGTATGGGTGAGGGCTGAACATTCCTTGAAGTTGTAAAAGCGGAGGTGTTCCACTAGGGCTTTCTGCCTCCTTTTAGCTTGGAGCAGGGCAATTCAGGCCACTGCATCACAAGGGGCCTGTTATCGAGGTCAGCGACTTCTCTGTCAGCCTCTTTGAGCATCCCCACTGTTAGACTTTTCATCCTTGGCGTGGTCTCACTTAACATTTTGCCTCTGTTCCCCAGGTTGTTGATGTGTGCTGGACTCTGATTTTGCTGTTTTTGTTACTCTGGGCACTTCACCACTGCTAACCAGTGCTAAATTGCAAGTGCTCCTTTACAAAATGTGTATGTAATTGGCTTATCCATGATTGACATATTTGATTCACTAGTAAGTCCCTAGTAAAGTGCACTAGAGGTACCAGGGCCTGTAAATCAAATGCTACTAGTGGGCCTGCAGCACTGGTTGTGCCACCCACATAAGTAGCTCTGTAATCATGTATAAGACCTGCCATTGCAGTGTCTGTGTGTGCAGTTTTAACTGTAAATTCGACTTGGCAAGTGTCCCCACTTTCTAGGCCTAAACCTTCCATTTTCTTACATGTAAGGCACCCCTAAGGTAGGCCCTAGGTAGACCCAAGGGCAGGGTGCAGTGTATGGTTGAGGTAAGACATATTGGCCCTCATCGTGCAAAACACCGCCAATACACTGCCACGGAATTCCGCCACAGCTATTGTGACCCACAACACGGAATCCGCCAAAATTCAGACACCCACACAAGCCCACCACACCAATGGTAAGTGCTAAACTGGCGAAAACAAAACCTCCACCGTCACGCCAACAGAAATACGCCCACACTATCATGACACATGAATCCACGCGGCGGTCTTTCAACCGCGGTATTCCATTGGCGGTACACACCGCCGCGTTCAAAATACACACACATATACAAAACACATCCACATTGAACAATTCCAAATACACACACCTGATCCACATACACACCACTCCCACACACCCATTACAATATAAAACACACCCCCACATCACCCACAAACCCCTACGACCACAATTAAAGAGAGAGGCCAGAGAGACACACCACAAACAACTACCAAGCATCCACAGGCACACAATACCATCACCCACATAACTTCCACGCACCTCACAAAACACACCACTAAATCTCACCCCACACATCACAAAATACACCACCCCACACATCACCCACACCACCCCATGGCACAGCAAAGACACCCCAGGTTCCCTGAGGAGGAGCTCAGGGTCATGGTGGAGGAAATCGTCCAGGTAAAGCCACAGCTATTCGGATTACAGGTGCAGCACACCTCCATAGCTAGGAAGATGAAGCTATGGTGAAGAATAGTGGACAGGGTTAACACAGTAGGACAGCATCCAAGAAATACGGATGACATCAGGAAGAGGTGGAACGACCTGCGGGGAAGGTGCGTTCCGTGGTCTCAAGATACCACCTTGCGGTTCAGCGGACTGGCGGCAGACCCCCACCTCCTCCCCCACAACTAACAACATGGGAGGAGTAGGTCTTGGCGATTCTGCATCCTGAGGGCCTCGCAGGAGTAGATGGAGAAATGGACTCTGGTAAGTCAAACCTTTACTATTACATCCCCCACCCTACCTGCATGCCATCACACACCCCCACCCTCACCCTCACCCCCATCACTCCTACTCCTCACAAATGTTCCACTATCATAACCCACCCATCCCAACACCAAGCCCTGCATGCAACAACAAAGCATGGACACCCATCATCAAAGCATGGTCACTGCACATACCCATACACCTCCCTAAACCACCATCACACAAGGTCCCACACAGGAATGCAAGCACTGGGGTACACGGCCACCAACCTATTGCACACCATGGCACACACAGATGTACTAAACATCCTTGTATACCCCTGCAGGACCCCTACCCAACGTCACCGGACCGGAGGGTCCACACATGTCCACACCACCAACAGAAGAGGACCACAGTGATGACAGCAGCTCTGTCCAACTGGATCTAGATGACCAGCCGGGCCCATCGGGGACCTCGGGATAGTCGGTTCCCCTCACACAGTCACAGGCCACTACAGAGCTTCCCCTCTCTGGAAACACTAGCACAGCACCCACCCAGCAGGCCCATACCTCTGTCCCCAGGACACATCAATCAGCAGTGTGTCCACCACTACAGGGAACCCAGGCTAACCCACCACCCCAACAACAACAGGGACCTGGGGGCAGTGGTAGTGGGCACACAGTCCAGATGACGGAGGCCCAGAAACACAGGGGAACTGGGAGGGCTGCTGTGCAACAGGGGGAGGACAGGCCAAGGGAACCCACTCTCCACGAAGCCCCCCAGAAGATGATAGCAACGGTACTGGCCAAGTTTCAGTAGACCCAGTGCCTGCAGGAGGAACAGTATTTGGGCTTCAGGGAGGAACTCAGAACCATCAATTCCACCCTGGGCACCATTGTAGGAGTGCTGAAGGAAGTACTCAACACCAGGAGGGACACTGTGGCACAACAAGGGGCCCCTGACACTAGCATGGACGATTAACTGCCCACCACCTCTGCCGGCGCTAGTGGACAGGAGGCACTGCCACAGGACCACCACACCAGCACCCCCCCTGCAGAGGGAGAACCACCCCACAAACGATCCCTGAGATCCAGGACAAAGACAGAGAACGATGCCAAGACCCCCGCCAAGAAATGAGACCACCCTGAATGTCATCTTTCTGTCCCACTTTGTCACTCTGTCCATCCTCAAACTGCCCCAGCTCCACTTCCTATGCCCATTTGGTCAATGCACCTGTGAGACTAATAGACTGGACTCTGCCATGGACATTCCTCCACCATCACCGCTCACCATTTTACAACCCCCTCCAATATTGAGGACTTAAATAAAGACCCTTGAAACACAAAACAATCTGGAGTCAGTCTGTGATTTCAAAATAGTGTATTAGCAATTACAGTGGAAAAATGCTCTTTCAATTGTAATGTCAACATACCTATGTCACACAGCTCTAGTCCATGAGGAAACAAAGCAGATGTCACACAGTGGGACCCACATCTGTGAAATCATAAGGGAAAGTGACAACTCAGTGACCATACACTGGGTGAAAACGACAGACAGTAGAGAGGTAGTAGTGTTAAAGTACATGTAGTAGGCAGGTCTGTATTCTTACTTGTGTCTCACTGGAAATATTGCAGGATCACCGAGTTCCTGTTGTTGATGTCCTCTTCTTCTGCTTACTCGTCTTCACTATCCACAGGCTCCATAGCTGCAACAACACCGCCATCTGGACCATCCTCCTGCAGAAAACGCACCTGTTGTCGCAAAGCTAAGTTGTGAAGCATACAGCAGGCCACGATGTTCTGGCACACCTTCTTTGGTGAGTAGAATAGGGATCCACCTGTCATATGGAGGCACCTGAACCTGGCCTTCAGGAGGCCGAAGGTCCGCTCTATAATCCGCCGAGTTCACCCATGGGCCTCATTGTAGTGTTCCTCTGCCCTTGTCCTGGGATTCCTCACTGGGGTCAGTAGCCAGGTTGGGGTAACCAGAGTCACCTGCAAATGGTGAGGGACAACTGTTAGACACACACCAACCTGTAGGGATATCCCCAGACCCAGACAACCATTCCCACTGACTTGCTTCCAGGTGCTCACCTAATAGCCACACACAGTGCCTCTGGAGTTGACCTATCACATAAGGGATGCTGCTATTCCGCAGGATGTAGGCGTCATGCACTGAGCCAGGGAACTTGGCATTAACATGGGAGATATAGTGGTCTGCCAAACACACCATCTGCACATTCATTGAATGATAACTCTTCCAAAGCCTCTTCCAAAGCCACATGGGTCCCATCCATGGCACCTATGATGTTGGGGATATGTCCCAGGGCATGGAAGTCTCCTTTCACTGTAGGCAAATCCTCCACCTGAGGGAAAACGATATAGCTCCGCATGTGTTTCAGCAGGGCAGACAACACTCTGGACAACACGTTGGAAAACACAGGCTGGGACATCCCTGATGCTATGGCCACTGTTGTTTGAAATGACCCACTTGCAAGGAAATGGAGTACTGACAGCACCTGTACTTGAGGGGGGATTCCTGTAGGATGGCGGATAGCTGACATCAGGTATGGCTCCAGGTGGGCACACAGTTCCTGGATTGTGGCACGGTCAAGCCTGTAGGCCATGTCCCAGGGATTGAACAGTGGAGGCCAAGTGCACGGCGTAGTGCAGGGGGGTTCTGTGTCTGTCGTGTCCGCCAACGGTAGCGGTAATGCATGCACTCAACATGTCTTTCTTCTGTCGCCCCCCCCCTTTTGTGGTCTCCCTGTTCTTGTGTGCATTAGCATCATCAGGTGGAGGAGCAGTGGCACCGGAGCAGGAGGGAGATGCATCCCACATGGCCCTGGAGGGCGAGACAATGGACTTGGAGTTCACTAGTGGGACGGAGGCCGAGGGGAGCTCCACGGTGGGGACAGGAGCTGATACCAGTGACACAGACTCGTCCTCTGATGGGAGCTCCCATGTGGTGGTGGCAACATCTGTGCCCCCCACATCTACAGGTACAGCCGCCACCCCCCCTACCAGCACCGCCCTCCCAGCAGCCCCTCAGCCTTTGCCCCGTGCCCGCTCACCCAGGAGGGTGGGCATCACCTTCGCCCCAGTCACCCCTGCTGCCCTCAGTGAGGAGGCCATTGACCTCCTCAGGTCCCTCACTGTTGGGCAGTCTACCATTTTGAATGCCATCCAGGGTGTAGAAAGGCAGTTGCAACAAACAAATGCATTCCTGGAGGGCATTCATTCTGATCAGGCGGCCCTTCAGCGAGCCTTTCAGACTCTGGCCTCAGTACTGATGGCAGCTATTGTCCCTGTCTCTAGCCTCCCCCCTCCAACTTCCTCCACCCAGACCCAATCCCCAGTACCTCAGCCTATCCCAAGCACACTTTCAGACCAGCATGCACACACGTCAACACACAAGGGAAGCTCAGGCAAACATAAGCACCACACATCCCACAGGCACTCACGCAAGCATCACACACATGCAGACACACCAACATCCACTGCCTCCACTGTGTCCCCCTCCTCCCTCCCAGTCTCGTCTGCACTCACACCTGCATGCACTACATCTACAGCCACTACTTCCATCACCAGCACACACACCACCACACCCCGCTCACGTGCAGTAACCACCCCCACTGCCATTCACACGTCCCCTGTGTCCTCTCTCAGTGTGTCTGTGACGCCACCTCCCAAGATACACAAACGCAGGCACACACCCACCCAACAGCCATCCACCTCACGACAGCCTCCAGCGCATAGACCTTCACCCAAAGTCACCAAACGAACACCTCCTACAACCACAACCTCTACCTCCACTCCCAAACCCCCTCCAGCTACCCATCCCAGTGTTTTCAAAAAACCTTTCAAGTCCAACCTTGACCTCTTTCCCACACCTCCCCCACCCCGTCCGTCTCCTAGGGTCCGACTCTCCAGGTCCCAACCTAGCATCTCAGCCACAACATCTCCGGGATCAGTAGTGCCTGTAGTCACCAGAATCTGGAGTGCACCGGCCACCAGGGCAGCCAGTGTGGCACGGAGCCACAGCACGGACAGTCCCCCACCTGTGAAGCATCAAAAGTTGGCCAGTTCCCGGCGGGAGAGGGGGAATACTCCTGCCACCAAAGATGCTCCCAGGGGTACAGGTGGGAGTGTGGAGTCAGCTGCGACACCTTCCAAGGTGGGGAAGGGCTAGAAGTTAGCAGGTCTGGGAAGAGCAGCACATTGGAGAAGACTGCCAGCATCCCCGCTGCCCAGGAGGCCACCGCCATCATCCCTGCTGCCCAGGAGGCCACCGCCAGGCCCTGCTGCACAAGAGGCCACGGCCATCATCCCCGCTGCCCAGGAGGCCACCGCCATCATCCCCGCTGCCCAAGAGGCCACCGCCATCATCCCCGCTGCCCAAGAGGCCACCGCCAGCACCTGCCCTGCTGCCCAAGAGGCCACAGCCACCAGCCCCGCTGGGCCAGAGAGGACCGCCGCAACAAGCACTGCTGAACAGGGCACCGCCGCCACAAGCACCACTGAACAGGGCACCGCCCCCACAAGCACAGCTGAACAGGGCACCGCTGCAACAAGCACCGCTGAACAGGGCAGCGCCGCCACATGCACCGCTGGCCCATGAGCGCCAAGGGCACTGACGCTACTGTGTCCGTCACAAGCAGGATGAAGCACTCTGGACACCAAGCCCCCTCCAGAACCAGTGGAGAAAGACATCCACTACCTCTGTCCTTGGCAGGATGAAGCACTCTGGGCACCAAGCCCCCTCCAGAACCAGTTAGAAAGACATCCACTACCTCTGTCCTTGGCATGATGAAGCACTCTGGGCACCAAGCCCCCTTCAGAACCAGTGGAGAAAGACATCCACTACCTCTGTCCTTAGCAGGATGAAGCACTCTGGGCACCAAGCCCCCTCCAGAAACAGTGGAGAAAGACATCCACTACCTCTGTCCTTGGCAGGATGAAGCACTCTGGGCACCAAGCCCCCTCCAGAACCAGTGGAGAAAGACATCCACTACCTCTGTCCTTGGCATGATGAAGCACTCTGGGCACCAGCCCCCTCCAGAACCAGTGGAGAAAGACATCCAGTTGGGAGACTGTGGTTTTGCACTCCCCAGGAGAAATCAGTGGGCAAACCACCCACTGTAGAGACTTGAGAGACTGTGGCTTTGCACTCCCCAGGATTGAACAGTGGGCATGTGACCCTGTCGTGGATTTGGCGTCGTGCACTCAACCAGCTGAGGTGCCCCCCCTTTCACTCCCCCTGAGGTGCCTGTTGTATTGCTATCTGATGCCCCTGCAGTGTTCTCTCCATCATGGTTGGGGATCTTGTGTGGGACTCGCCCATATCGTGTGGGCCCAGTGTTCCACGGACTTCAATGGAGCACTACCTGGACTACTATTCTTGGTGTATATTTTGTTTATAGTGTATATATGCATATTTTTGCGTACTGGATTTTAATATATTACAATGGTTACACTCATTTTCTTTGGTCTTTGCATTCTTCCGGGGGGGTTGGGGGTGTAACTGCAATGTATCATGCTGTATTAGTGTGTGTGTTGTCGTGGGTAAGGGTAGGGGTGTTGCATGTTGCATGTGTGTGTCCCTGTTTTTTCCCTTCCCCCCTCCCCCGTGTCATAGGTGCAGTACTCACCGTGGTCTTCGCCACCGGTGTTCGTGCTCCTGGTAGAGGAGAAAGAAGATAAGGGTTGGCAGGATCTGCAGCTCTGGTTCCATGGCGTCCTGGTTCCTCGTGGGGTGTGTAGAGGTGAGCGTTTTCCCTTCAAAGTCCAGTTTCCGCCGTGTTTTTGTCCGCGAAGAATCCGCCCCGGAAAAGGTGGCGGATTGGTAGGTGGTGATACTGTGGGCGGTACTTTGTCATCCGCCTATCTGTTGGCGGTGACCGCCAAGCTGTTTGTTTGCACCGCCGTGGCCAAGGTTGTAATGACCACCATAGTAATGTCTTTTATATATCCTGACAGTGAAATATTACTAAATTCGTTTTTTACAGTTGCAAGGCCTGTCCCTCTTATAGGTTAACATGGGGGCTACCTTTAAATCTGATTAAAGTGTAGATTCCCTTTGGGAGCAGATGGACATTTGGAGTTTGGAGTCTCCGAGCTCACAATTTAAAAATACATCTTTTAGTAAAGTTGATTTTAAGATTGTGTGTTTGAAAATGCCACTTTTAGAAAGTGAGCATTTTCTTGCTTATACCATTTCTGTGACTCTGCCTGCTTGTGGATTCCCTGTCTGGGTCAGTTTGACAGTTGGGCTGGATGCACACACTAGACAGTGACACAAAAGGAGCAGGGGTGTAGCCAGCATATCCTGATGAGCCATCTGTGCTAGGAGGGAGGGGAGGAGTGGTCACTTACACCTGAAAGGGCTGTGCTTGTCCTCACACAATTCAGTCTCCAACCACCTGGTGAGTGTTGGGGCCTGGCCTGGGCAAGGCAGGATTTCACATTCAAAAGAGACTTTTATACTGGGTATAAGAAGGGCACCTAAAACCACAGACTTTAGAAACACTTCTGGAAACAAGAGGAACCTCTGCCTGGAGAGCTAAAGAAGAAAAGCTGCCCTACCTGTGACTGTGCTTTGTAGAGCTATCCTGCAGTTGCTGCTTCTGCCAGAGTAAGAGGGCAAAGACTGGACTTTGTGTGCCTTCCATCTTGAGAAGAAATCTCCAGGGGCTTGATTTAGAGCTTGCCTCCTGTTCTTTGAAGTCTCAGGGACAGCAAAGACTTCTCTCTGCCTGGACCTGGAGTCTCTGGGGAGACTCCTACTCTGCCCTGTGGTACCCATCCAGTTCCTGGGACCCTAAAAGGAGAAGCTGGCAGCCTAAGAGGAGGAAATCCACGCACAGAGCGCCGTGAGGGGAAAAGATCAACACAACTCCGATATGCGACTGAAGAAACAAGGCACCGCCGTCTCTGTGGCTGAAAATGGACACTTGCCGGAAACGCAACAGAAGAATTGATGCACGGAGCTGGAGAAACGATACGCAGCATCGCTGACAGACACTTGGAGATCAAAATCTGCGCTGCATGTTTTTTTTTTAATCATCATGCGGCTGGATTTCCGACGCAAGTACCGCTGGGCGTGTAAAAACAACGCAAGGCCTGCCCGGACCCGAGAATGCTGACCGGATCGATGCATCGCTCTCCTGCAGAGAGAAGAAACGGCACGCCCCTACCCAATGAAAGGAGAAACGACGCAAGGTCCCGCTCGTGAGTGGAATTGACGCATCGCAAGCCCTTTTTCACGCACATTCGCCTGTGCTGGGTTATTTTTGACGCACCCAAGGTACATTTTCACGCTAACAGTATTAGTGCGTGTTTTAAACTACATAAAGGCTCTTTTTGCTTTTTAATTGATAACTTGACTTTTGTATTGTGAATTTTTGTCGTTTTGGTCTTGTTTTGTTTAGATAAATATTCTTTATTGTTCTAAACCTGTGTTGTGTCATTGTGTGATGTTTTCATTAAGTTACTGTGTGTGTTGGTACAAACACTTTATACCTAGCACTCTGAATTTAAGCCTACTGCTCTGCCAAGCTATCAAGGGGGTAAGCAGGGGTTAGCTGAGGGTGATTCTCTTTTACCCTGACTAGAATTAGGGTCCTTGCTTGAACAGGGGGTAACCTGACTGTCAACCAAAGACCCCATTTCTAACACCCACCAATTGATGCTGGATGCCCATTGTGTTTTAGATGCAGTGTCCATGAGTTACCACTTTAAAGGTGTCCCATTCTGTCCCTCTGGTCATGGCCGTTTCATGGTTGTCTGTGAAGTAATCTGTGATGTGGGTTAGGTGAGAGTCAGTGAATGCTAGGTCATCTAAGACTTCCTTAGGCAGCCTCCAGAGAGGCACTAGGGAATGGGAAGCCCTCCACTAAACCTAAAAGAGATTCACAGCATGATCGGAGAGGATCCTGCTCAGGTAGTCTGAAGTGGCTAGTCGGGAAAGTAGATTGGAGGAGCAGATGAACCTGTCTTCCCGAACATAGACGTTGTAGGGGGCAGAATAGTGGGAATAGAGGTGGATTTGTGGATTGTGGACCCTCCATGCAATGTGGAGCCTCCACTGGTCGACCCAGGCAAAGAATAAGTGGGTGAGTGGCAAGTTGGGGCGGAGGGAATGGGGAGATGAGACCTCAAGTGGGATGTCTCCCCCCAGTATCCACTGGATGCCTACCGATTGTGCTAGTACCTCTAATAAGGCAGTCCAGAATGATGCTTGATCTGTTTTAGGTGCATACATGCTGCCTAGGAGCACACATTCAACCCTCGGCAAGTGCGTATCTGCCCTCCCTGTCGATAGCAGTCATGTGCAGTTGGAATGGCGTGCCCAAGCAAAGCCAGATGAGGGTCCTTCTTTTGAATGCTGAATATGATGTGCCTATCACAGTGTTGCTCCAGGGGGATTGAAGGTGCTGGAGCTCTCCCTCCATGAGGTGAGTCTCCTGCAGAGAGTATATTTGTGCATTTTGGCACTTGAGGTATGCGTATGTGGAGTAGCGCTGCTGGGAAGAATGCATCCCCTTACATTGAGTATGAGGAACAGCACCTTGTGCGGTAAAGACATAGGGGCAGGTTTGAGTATAGAGGTGGGAAGTATAGAGGGTGGTGAGAGCCGAGAAGCCCATAGAGATGGCACGGATCACAGCTAGTGTTGAAGACACTGCCCTGTAAAGAAAAGTACTTAACAAAATTTCAAAACAGCAAGTACAAAACAACGGTAACTGTGGCCTGATACCATCAGTCTCACACCCTAACTGTAGTTGTATGAAACCATATTGAAAGTTGGGGTGGCGTGGGAGTTCTAGCATGTTCCAGATTTGTGTGAAGTTGTGGCCATTAGGCCAGCAATTGATAAGTGTCAATGGCTGAGCACCCAAGAAGAACCTAGTTGATATTGGGAGGTTGGATGTGGAGGGGTTGTTTCCCAGTCTCTACAAGGTGAAATGACAGCCTCCCAGTTTATCAGAAGTGTTAGCCTCTATATATCATCTGTTGTTCATGGAGTCACCACTGGGCCCATCTGGAGTTTCATCGGTATGTTATCACTGGGGGCCCCTTCTTGTCACTACCTGGGGCACTTGAGCTGGAGGGTGGGATGGTGAGGTCTGGCAGATTGCAAAGGCCACATCACGGCCTGATTGTTGGCTGTGGTATTGAGTTAGGAGACAGGGCCCTAGGCTTGGCCTCTGGGTGCCTGCACTGTGGCCCCCGCTGTGTCCTTCACAGGGCCTAGGCCATGGTCGAGCTGGCTGAGAAGGTTCTGGTCTTCATGTTCCTTCAAAATGAGTTTCTATCCAGTCCCAGGCTGAGGTGGGTTCTTTGAAGAAGTGCGCCCAGTTGCCGTGTAAAATTTTGAGCTTCGCTGTGAAAAGTAGAGAGTATTGGATAGCCATTTTTTTAACCAGGCCCAGAAGGATGCACAACTCCATTGGGTTTGTGCTTTGTAGTCCGAGAACATGGATACCCAGCTGTTCTTGCAGAGAAGGGGATTTGTGAGTCTGGCTGCATGAAGGATTGTATCTCTGTCATTATAATGTACTGCAAGGCGTGGTGGTGACCCCGTGGAGGGCCTGGGGGCCGGATCTCGGTGCACCCTCTCCATGGTGAAGTGAGAGGTTAGGGCATCGACGGGCGTGAAGAACTTCACCCAGGTCTCCAGGAAGTCTATCATTGTCTGGGAGCCTTCTGCTCCCTCCGAAAGGCCCACGACGTGGATGTTGTTATGCGGGCCCTGCCCTCTGTATCCGCGGCCCGCATTTCCAAGTGTTTCACTTGGTCAACAAGGTCTTGGGTAATTTGTTCTTGGGGTGTTAGCTGTGGAGTAAGGTCTGAGAGTTGGCACTCTGTGTCAGTTAACCGGGAAGTCAGTTTGCGCAGGTCTTCTCAAAGTAGACTGAACTCCAAGCATATTTCATCTATGTGTACCTCTACGGAAGATCGAGAGGATTCAATGGCTTAGAGGATGGCATCCAGCTTGTCAACTGAGACTTGCAGGGGCCTGGAGGTTCCCGGCTCATGTTTGGTATCTGCTCCTTGGTGGGATGCTGGTGAGTGAGGGCAGGAGTGTGATTTTGCAGATTTGTGTCTGCCCATGGCATGGTCTTGGTGCAAGCAGCTGGTGGGTATTCAGGCTGCTGCAGAAGAGGGTCTTTGGTGATGTCTGTGCAAGGGGGTAAAGGCCACAGGTGTGTCTGGTGCAATCAGCAAGCAAAGTACCCCCAGTTCAGGGTGGTAGAAACTTATTAATGGTGTGGGCGTGGCCCATGCCAGTCAGTGTTGGTTGGTAGTGGTACTGGGATAGTTGAATTTGAGCTGTGGGGTGGTTGGCCACACTGATTAATGTCTGTAGGGAGATGAGGGGGCTTTGGAACAGGACTAGCAGTCATTGGGCAGTGCGGAGCCACTGGTAACCTGCAGCTACCTCCTCCCCTCAGCTAAATCTCTTCAAGGGGGCCCCCATCCTCTCCCCCTTCCACAGAGAATTGCCTGCAAGCTTGCTCACTTGCGGCTGGTCGTCCCTCTGAGATATTTGTGCCAGTGACCACCAATGTGTAAATGCACCTGTTTTTCCTCTTGCCCTGCTATCAGTGTGTTCTACTGCTGAATGGGGGGAGGTTATGTGCTGGCCTCCTCCCATCACGAGTCCAGGCCCCTCTAAAGCGCTGCAACTCCTCACTTTGGGGTATGATCAACTGTCCTTAGCTTCGCCAATGTTTGTGTGGAGACACCCCTGGTAAGCAATGGCCACGTGCTGTGAATCGCTGTAGGCAGCCGGGCTCCCCACGTGACGTGGCCCAGGCAGTGGTCCATGGAGCAGCAGCAAGGAGGCCTACTGCCACGATCCCGTGCCTTGATCCCCTTGAGGTGGGGGGGCCTCCTGCCTCCGGTGTTATGTTCTCGAGCCCAGCTCGTGCTCAGCTGGGCGATGCTGCTCCGAGCAGTGCCATGAAAGTGCATGCAGCAGGTGTAGCCTGCCGTGACCCTCGAGCAGCGTCAGAGGTATGCGCACCCTGCACTGGGGCCCCAAATCTCCCTCAAAGCAGTGGGGAGGCTCTGAGGACCATGCTCTGCAGCACTGTGGCCCATGCTGCACAGTCTCTACTCACCTGGCTCAGGCGCAGCGGCGAAGCACTTCCACTCCTAGGGAAGGAGCGGTGTGTAAGGTCCATGAAGCTGGGTCGGATTGGTGTCCTCAGTCAGGGGATTTGTTAGGCACCTGCCGATTGTGCCTTCGGGCCAATGGTTTTCTGTGTGGGTTCCCACTGAAAGTAATTAGAGAGGGGTCCCCTGGGTGCCTGGGGAGACAGGCACTGCACAGTCTCTCCTCGCCCAGCCCAGACTCGGCGGCAAAGCACTCACACACCCGGGGAGGAGCAGCGTGCAGAGCCCACGAGGCCTGGCCAGATCGCTGTACTCAGTCGGGGGTTCTGTTAGGCACTTGACGATAGTGTCTTCGGACAATAGTTTTCTGCATGGATTCCCGCTGCAGGGGAATTAGAGAGGGCCTCCCTGCGCTCCCAGGTGACAGGATTCTGGGCAATTGTGGCAGCTTGGCGGTGGAGCTGGTTTACTTTGCATCCACCATCTTTGGCTTCTACGTCACGCCCCCCAAATCTCTACAATGTGTTTATTTGGATCATTGCAGACATCTGCACTCAAATGGAAAGTTCCAACTTATTCTATTGGTCATTGATACATGCTCTAGATTTCTATTGGTTTAGCCCTGGCATTTGGCTGACGCTCAAACTGTAATTAAAGAATTGCACATCTGGGATATATGCAGTAGCAGCATTTCACTTGGACCAGGGACCAGCGTTTGACTCTGAGGCTTACCGGGATCGAAGGGAACCCTGGGTGTTGCTGTGCATTATTTCTCCCATATCATCCTGAATTAAATTTGATAGTGGAAAGGAAGAATATGACTTGAAGCAGTACTTAACAGCTAGAGTATTAGGTCCAGGCTGTAGTTGGATCCATTACCTGTATGGAGTCCAGAGAGATTTAAATCATCTGCCTAGATGATCTTTGGGTGGCGGGACCCCAAATGAGGTCCTCTTTGGTGTCCAGATGTATATTACAGATCTTGATAACCCTGGCACAGTGGTGTCAGATATAACCTTTGACATCTATGACTATTTTGCTGACTTACAGGAACAATAGGTCTTCGAGATGAGCGCCAAAATGAAATTTTCAAACATTCTGCCACTGATGAAGTGGAGGAGGAACCAGCATCTTCTGAATGGATTCCTAAAGTTGGGGATCTAGTTCAGGATAAGATTACAAACAGAAAGGAATTCTGGACCGTCATACTGAGCACCGGTGACAGTCTTAGGCATTCAAGATACCAGAACTGTGATTTTGCCTTCACTTGCTGTTTGTAGAAACAAACGGTTTGTTTCCATTGATCTGATTAAGCTACATCATGTGGTAAATCCTACACAGTGGGTCACGGGGATCCTGGTTAGTTCTCTGCCTCTTCTCAATACCCAGCAGGAAATCCCTCTACAAGCATTAAGTAAACAATTGTTTCAATAAATGTTTGAAAAGCCATTTTCATATTTTTCTTGTGCTTACCTAGGGTATGCAGAGTCATAATGAAAGGGTAAAACTGTTTTAACTATTTCCTTGTGGATGAGTGATCAATTTCAGGGTTGCTGATACCACCTAATACACTGGTAAGGTTAGGGGTTCAGCACTGTGAGGTAAGGCAATATAACACACTAATACCATAACAGTTATTTGGGAGTTGATTATAGTTCAAACAGAAAGCATAATAATTCCCTTATACTGTTTAACGCTGTCACACTCACATAAGACAAAACTGCTACCAGGGATGTCCATCATTGAGACCTGTACTAGTCCACGGCAATAAACCATCCATCACAAACTGAACAGGCATGAAATAACTGCAATAAACCACCCATCACAAACTGAACAGGCATTAAATAACTGAAGAGGTCTACAATGTGTCGTTGGACAACTTAAAACTTTAATTTAGTTCACTACTGTGGATCCCAACTAGTTAATAATTGCCTTTTGACATCTCTTAATAGCAATCAGACAGTCAGTGCCAGCAGACATCTGATCCATGTCTTCCTTCATCCTACACATACTCATGACCATAAACTTAAAACAAAATATCTCAGAATGGACAACCCAGGCAGTAACCAGCTAATTTGTCTCTGAAAATAAGACATACAACAAGGGGACCTGCAGAGCTGCTCAAAACGGCCAGCTTACGGAAAACGATACTCTGGCCCTCATTACAACCCTGGCGGTCTTGGACCGCCAGGGCTGTTGTGGCGGATTTCACCACCAGCAGGCTAGCGGTGAAATCCCTAGTATTACGACCGCCGGGACCAGCGGTTTCCCGCCACATTGGTCCCGGCGGTTTTAATCTGCCAGGGCAGCGCTGCCCAGGGGATTATGAGTCCCCCTACCGCCAGCCTTTTCCTGTCGGTTTGAACCGGCAGGAAAAGGCTGGCGGTACGGGGAGTCGCGGGGCCCCTGCACTGCCCATGCCACTGGCATGCCACTGGCATGGGCAGTGCAGGGGCCCCCTGCCATGGCCCGTGCAGCTTTTCACTGTCTGCTATGCAGACAGTGAAAAGCGCGATGGGTGCAACTGCACTTGTCGCACAGCCGCAACACCGCCGGCTCCATTTGGAGCTGGCTCCTGTGTTGCAGCCGAGATCCCCGCTGGGAGGGCGGGCGGAAACCAGGTTTCCGCCCGCCGGCCCAGCTGGGATCTCCTGATGGCCGTGGTGGGAGTGCGGCCGCATTGGCGGCCGCACAGCGGTCAGATCTTGACGGGCGGCTTCAGCTGTACGCCAAGGGCCATTGTGCCCCTGTCTCTCACACATCCTTACCCATCACATTGCTGAGCGCTGCATTCCATAACACTATAACTGCATCTTGGGGGTTCTCACACATGACATGGAAACACTTTTCACACAGGATCAATACAAGGGCAGCACCCTTCCAACCACACACCCTACATAGTGTAGCATGCTACCTATTTAGATAAGTGTTTAACACCTAACGCAGGGGTAGCAATATAAAAATGTTGCAATACAATACATTTTGAATAAATCAGTACTAATCATGGTGATGAATCAGATAAGTACTTGTGGAACCCTGTTGTTATAGGTTCTAATTTCAGTAAGATTGACTTATTTCATTGTTGTGACATTGATAATTGAGATCCCCAGTATGATGAGTAAGAAAAGATATTTGCAACTATATCTCGATACGACTATTTAAGTAAAAATGTTTAAAGTATTTAAAAAAAATACAAAATTGTGCAAATTCCTATTACATGTGTATATATGTCTGATGTAAAAATAAATTAGCACTTTTCTTCAATGCAATTTAATTTTGCATCACTGTTCAACTGTCTGTGGCTAATTAATTACATTTCTATTATCTTAATCAACAGGCTGTCACAAAGACGATACCAAGTACTGAACAGAAATCACTCAGGCTGATATCATGGTAGGTGAATAATCCAACCAAGTGCCATATAAGTTTGATCTCACCATGTTGTTTTGTTCACTTTCACATTTGTGTATCTTTTTGATATCAGGGGACTTATGGGGTTCTCTACTAATTAGATGCAGCATACATCACAGTGTGATCGGGTGACAGAGAGCCACATGATGTGCATTTATAACCTTTTGGACTATACATTCCAAGTACATAATGCTAACAAGCATATGGAAAAGTATTCCAACTCTGTCAGTACAGTAAAATCATACTTCGTATAACAGAACAATACGCACTTTGGGATTTAACATTATCACTTCTTTAAAAGGCTGTACCTAGTTTCAGCAATCAAAAAAGTAGGAGCAGTAACTTTAGCTTCAATAATTCACCATAACCTTTTATGATTCCATCACATTTGGACTGACTGATACAATAAATTTCCTATTTCTTAAGCGTTTATGGTAAAGCCAACCTCGGCCGATCACACAACTCTATTTATTGTGTCATGACAGTGACTCTAGGACCTAACACATTAGGGCCCAGATTTAATATAATGTTGCATTGGGTTGGGTCACTTTTGTGGTGCAGCCCCAAAGCAAAATCCATTTTGGCATTAACTAATTCATGCAATTGGTGCTTTTCATACTTTAATGAATACAAAGTAATACATGGCAGCGTACAGCAGTGCCTTGTGTTACTTTGTGTCAGGTAGTCGTTACCAGGGTGGAGTGTAGGCATTCCTGTGCATCGAGCCATTTATTTTAGTGAAAACGCAGATTTCTAAATACTTGTAAACCTGGGTTTGCACCAAAATGGTGTGCGTATGTGAGAGAGTTGTAGTGAGAAGAAATATTTTTATTTCTCCTTGTTACTTCTTTCTATGTGTGATGCATAGTAAGAGGAAATTGGCCCTTAGGACTGTTTTTGTATTTCCTGCACAAAAACAATCCTCACTGTATTGGGCTAGGCAGCACACTGTGAGTCAGGATCCTTTGTGTGTGCTGTAGACAAGTGACCCAAGATACTGGCAGAAAGGCATAGTTGGTTGGGACACAAAAATGCCAACATCTTAACAGTAGCATTTTCGGAATTTTAACTTAAAATCCAATTTCATAATTGTGGCGGACCTTAAATTACAATTTATTTGAGTGCAAACAGCATATCTCTATCTGCTCACAACCTGAAGTTAGCATGTATTAAATGTAATAGGGTAACCTAGTGTTAGTCAGTGATAAAAATAGGCCTTACATCTGCTTTTTAGCTTTTTACTGTCCACTATTGGGGCATGTTTAAGTTGGTGCTGAGAGATGTTTAACAAAATTGGAGGACTTTGAACATTTAACGAGGTACAAAAATGTTGTTATTAAAGTAAAACCACACTAGTAAGATTTGAACTTCCCAGACCAATACAAATTCTTCTTCTGACTCTTCACTGTGGCATGTATTAAGGGCATGATTTAGAGTTTGAGGGCGGGTTACTCCATCACAATCGTAACGGATATCCCATCTGACTTATTACAAGTGCATTATAAGTAAGCCTCCTAATTATCTGTTTGTACTGATTTTTACAGATGAATACAGACAGAAACCCATCTATTTCCCTGCCTGTATTTATTAATAAATATGATAAGTAGGGAAAATAGGTTTTTTTTTGGACGATTTGCACTACTGTCAATCATGAGTGCCAGGAGAAAAGCTGTGCAGATTGACAGATAGATGAGTTAAAAAAATAAAAACATTTCCTAATGATGCTTACATAACTACAGTAGAACAGCTGTTTAAGCTGCTCTACACCGCAAATAGTTTCAAATGACCTTAATGCAATGTAAATAGGTAAAACTCATTGGGCACTAAACATGAGCAAAGATTTGTTGGTTAAATAAATGTGGAAATATACCTATGGTAGCTCCATTTTTTACAATAAGCATAAAATAAACATGGATAAATACAAATAAAATAGGCAACATAAAAATGAGTAAATACAGACAGAAATGTCCCAAAAATAAATAACAGAAAAACGGGAGCCCTAATAATAAGCTGCGAGACTCATTAGGCAGACAGGTTATCCGTCACATTTGTGAAGGAGTACCCATGCCCCAACATCTAACAGCCCTGAATTTGGGCCAGTGTGTATAAAAAATCTGAAAGAGCCACGTTGTCTAGCATCGTCCTGCTACCTCTGTTATCTTACCACGGTACCTGCCAGTAAACAGACCCTGTGCCCTTTCAGTTGGCATGGTTGGCACTGCGGTTGTGTGGTGAGGTTTCCTTTTCCTGTCTTCAAGTACTATGACTACTGAATTCTCAAGAAAGAAAAGGTAAACAAAAGCCTGCATCTACATATCGAACAGCATAAATGAACCAGCAGCTGGAAAATGCATCTGATAGGTAAGCGAGCGTTCTCGCTGCAAAAATGCCTGCCTCCATAGGAAGCGCCTTTCAAGTGGCACCTTGTTTTCAGAGAAGCGTTTAAGAGACAAAAGTATTTCCATTTAGTTTAGGCACCTGTCACTAACATGCAAAAGAGACAAACAATGCAAAATGTCGTGTTCTGTTTGGCGCATGGGGATGCCCCTACCAACATGAGCAGTGAAACACTTCTGCTGCATGGTGGTTGCTTCAGAGCCCTATGTCCATTAGGCTCATAATAGAGGTCAAAAGTGTTTGGGATTTCAAAACTAGATTTTCGAGGTGTATGAGTGTGAGGGGGACTTTAGGATAGATCATGGAATGTATCAGCAGTACATTTAGGCCAATTAAATGGGTCACATTCTTATGGTGTTTAAAGCCTACTTTACAACAGAGGTTTTTGGATCGCATGTCCTTGTGGCTTTTGGAATTAGTATTCAAGCTCTGCCTTTCTACACACTTTAGTCGAGTAACGTTTATCAAAATATTAAAGACCACTTAACAAGGCGAAACATAATTCAATTGCTCTAATAAATGCAACTGGTGTATTTGCAAGTATTTATTGAAGCAAATTATTTGATGTGCATTGATATCTGTATGCATGTCCAGAGTTTAGGTAGGAAGGAGGTATCTGGGTGAGCAATCCCAGGTGACTCCGAATCCTGCAATCTTGCTACATAGAAATGTTTTAGGAAAGTAAAAAAAAAAAAAAAAAAAAAAAAAAAAACATTGTCACCCACAGCTTTAACCTCATCCTCCAAGAATCAAGGACAAAGTATTAACCATCAGCCCCAGAAAAAATACTCACCTAATGTCTGAATTCCACAGCGTGAAACTGGGAAATATGGGATCAATCCCAGCTTCCCTGAGAGACAGTGTACTAGCTGAGCCCTGGAAATGTTTCCATGTAAATTATGTAACAAACCTCACATCAAATATGATAAAGTCTCTCAAAAATTCTAAAAAGTGTTATTACTTTAACATGTGGAAGCATTGACATTAATATGTTACATTATGCCACTGAACTGACAGGTTCTTATGAAATTGATAGTTTTTAAACATGACGACAATGCCATCAGTGAAATAAGAGGCAATCCAGTTGTCAAGTGCACCCTGCATGTGGCCCACAGTATTGAAGACAGAGCAACATTATAGTCTATTAAATCAAACTCAATATGTTATTGTAGAGCCAGGGTCGAACTGAGGTCAAAAACAGGCCCAAACGCCCTAGTAAAAGTAGCCCGCAATTGTGGATTGCATTCTTTTGCAAAACGTTTTTTGTTCAGTGTTAAGTTTTGGAGATATATGTAGTGAAAGAAGAACCTGGCACTTGCCAGTTTGATCAAGTGATGAACGTACACCTCACTGAGCTATCTCTTCAGCCTGCTGACAGTTTCATAACTGATAAGCCTGCAGGAGGAGAGAGCTCAAAATAGTGATATTTTAAGCAGCGATTGCACTTGAGCTATGGCCTAAGTGGGTGGGGTCTTTAAAATAGGTGTGGCCAAAGAAGTGTAGCTAGGAATCTTTCAAGGTAACCACGGGTGCAGCCTAAAACATAAGACCAAATCCTGTGCTCTCTGGGTGTGCTACCTAATTAGTACTTCAATGCCTCTGCATAAGTTCTATTAGTAATTCCAAATGCATCACATTAAGAACACATACACATAAAAGAATTCAGCCCATTTGACTTTACCAGTGCTTGTTAACACTGATTTTGATTCAGCATCGTGTAAATGAGAGCTCTTCTATTCATATCACTTCCTGCTGCAATCTCCCTCTCTGAGTTAGTTGCTTCCTTGCTTTTCTCTTCATACTTTCTGCTGAGATCTCTCCATCTGCATGTCTTGCACTTCATCTCCTACATTTTTTACCTTCTCCTTCTGCAAATATTTTATTTCGTCACTGCAACGTCTCAGTACCCTCTCTTACATACACACATACAGAAACACTGCATTTGCTTTTCCTTTGGCACTATGAATAATTTTAGAGCAGTACTTTTGTACCAACTTCATGCAATTTCACCTAAAATGATAATTACGTTGGGCAAACACATAACTATCACTCTGAGTGCTCGCATAGAGACCAAGAATTTGATGAGTGTAAAATGACCCACTGATAGGCTCTTTGAGAAACGATCTTGAAATATACTCGTTATCTTCACAGGGCAAAAACAACATATACCATAATATCAGGTCATCAAATGCAGCAGTTATGTCAGGGATAGAAAACACATGAATCACCAAAGCATCACCCTACTACCTAATCACCTGCGGTCGTACTAGGTTCAATACGGTAACTTGGAATCCAAAATGTAGGGCACAGAGACTCCAGCGCACCTACAACCATAATTACGGTCCTTAAGGGCTCAGCAGGAACAAGACTTCCATTGAGGATTCCCATCCCGTCCTGTCAACCTGATCCATAATGCCCCTAAAAGTCTGCCACCGGAAGGAGGGGACAAACACACACACTGCCCATGTTGGCAGGGAGACCTCGCCAGGTCCCCCCTGCGTGTGGCAGAACAACAAACAACCGCTCGGTCCGCACTGTGTGGCTGTCAACCTCTGCGGCTGTCTCCCAACCTACCTTGAACCGGCAGTGTACCTAGAGCCCTCCAGGGCCTCCCAAATTGCTGCCTTTGACAGCCAACCACAGGAGCCTCATGGTACCTCAATAGAGGTTTCCTTATCAATCTTCATCAGGGCACGCTGCCCTGCACCTGCGCTCCACAGGCTCCAGGAGGCCTCAGGGGGAGGACACACCCCTGGCTCTCTCCATTGGGGCTCTCTCCACTGTCCTAGGCCCCGGTGGTAAGAGCTCCTAGGAAACAGCTGAGCGGGGTGCAACCACCCTCAGTGTTCCGACACATGAAGTGGATGCCTGCTTGTGCCCCGGGGGCACTAAGTGGTGTGCTTCATCATCACTGCCAGCAACCTGCTTCACACACCCCGGGCACCAGATGGAGAAACACCTGCAGCTCAGTGAATGTAAGAATGCTCAGCCCACACCATGCGAGGCGTTCACCAGCGCTCCTCTGGCACTGTCCTACAGCCACAGGAGGTCTAGCAGAGAAAAAAAACCAAAGCGCTCAACATGTGCTTCAATAAAAATGACAGCATTCACCAGGCGCTATAATAGCAGGGCCAAGGGCAGTATTTGTATTTGAGTAATTCTATGCTGGCCTGTGCAAGATCACTGGGGGTACACAGAAACAAGGTACCAGCAGCAGGCCAGCACATCAGGGTCCTTGGGGTGAAGTGGCAGTCCTCTTGTGACCCAGTAGGACACAGGTCAGCACAACAAGCAGGTCAGTCCTAATGGCGGTTCCTCCTAGCAGCATAGGAGTTTCTTCCGGCAGTGTGCAGAACCAGCAACATCTGGTTACAAGTCCATGCAGTGTCTCAAAACATGGGGTACAGCCCTGTACTTATGCTCAGAAAATCTTTGATATAGGGGGAACTTCAAAAGAACTTTAGAAGGACACAACAACCCCTTTTAACCCCAGCCTTGGCTCCAGACATCAGTAGAAGGTACACAAGCTTTTTGTATGAAGACAGGACATAGCCTATATAAATGTAAGTATACCCCACCTCCCTCTCACCCAGCCCAGGAAGACCATTCAGTATGCAGATGTAGTCCTGTAACACTTCCACTCTCCCTGTGTGATGGCTGTCTGGAAAGTATGCACAAAGCCCAACTGTCACTCTACCCTAGACGTGGAATGTAGTCAAGCTGCAAAGCACAAGAGTCATAAGAACAGTGAAATGCCTGTTTTCTAAAAGTGGCATTGCCACAATAGTAAAAAAAAAAATCACCTACACCAATAAGCAGGATTACTACCACTCCTAACTTACCAAACATGCCCATGCTACTCCTCACAGATCAGGGATTACCATATAGATATATATAAGGGAATTCCTAATGCAAACCTATGAGAAGAGCAGCACTCACAGCAGGGAGAAACCAAATAGGCTGCTTGTCACTAGCAGGACATGCCACACAATGAAGGCACATGTCCTACCTTTTACCTACACAGCGTCTGCCCATAGGGCTACCTAGGGCCTATCTAAGGGGTTACCTATATGTAGTAAAAGGGGAGTTCCAGGCTTAGTTAGTAACTTTAGATGCCAAGTCATTGTGGCTGTAACCTGCGCACACAGGCCCTGCAGTGGCCAGCCTGAGACAGGTTTGAACAGCTGCTTCTGTGGGTGGCACAAGCTGCGCTGCGGGCCCACTATTTGCATTTAATTTACAGGATCTGGGTATAGGGGATACCACTGTACAATGGACTTACAGGTAAATTGACTGAACCAAACTGGTGTAAGCCAACCATACCATAAAAACAGGTGGAGGAAGACAAAAAGTTGGGAGATAACCCTGCAAAAAGGGCCAGGTCCAACTGGGCTGTGTAAATAGTGCCAGTAGAGACCTGTTGAGTGCCATCCAGCCTCTACCATACAATATATCCTACACTCAGCCAGAGGGCCAGGCGTGGCTCGATGGTATAAAGCAGAGCGATTGCTTGAGGTCACTCATTGTCACCAGTACAGTGTGTGTGCCTCCAGTCATTATAGTAGCTCTTACTTTGTGGTCTAAGCATGTGGACAGACACCACAAGACTTGGGAGAGACTTGTTTCTGCTTTTACTGTCAGGACCTTTCTCCCCTTCATGGAAATCCTTAAAGCTTGAATCAGCATTTGTATGCTAGAAACAGAGAGCTGCAATAGCGCACAAATTTAACAAAGGTAAAACATCTGACTTTGGGGAAAAATCAAGTCTCCCACCGAAACGGAGGGCAGAAAAACATAGAAAGGTGTGGTTTCAGCCCTCTTCCCGCAGGGGAAGAACAACAAAAAATGCAGGACATAGTCTGGCCAAACCACCTGGATAGGGCAGTAATGGACCAGCCCAGCAGGGCGGAGGCGTAGTAGAGACCCACCCGGCTATTTCTTTTGTTCACTTCCAAGGTCGCTCAGAACCCTCCCTCGACACTCCTCCCCCCCATACTCAGTGTGCTCACTCAGCGGAGGAGGGACAGGACACAAACCACATGCTGTTAATTTTTCCCGGAAGAGGAGGACCTGTGCATACAGACCAATAGACCCAATTCAGACAGGAGACCCCCGATTTTTAAAGCATAAAATGGCTTTATTTTGGCTGTCTCCCGCCTAAAAATAACTCTCTGTCATTAGAAGTCAATGGGAGAAATACAATCTCTCAATTATTTTTTTTAAATCTCCCACTTTCCTATTCTAAAACGTTGGCATGTATGCCTGTGATCCCCTACCCATTCCCTTTAGTGCAAGTCTCTAAGCCAGCCCTGTATTGCAATGGGCCTTTGGTGAAGGCGCAAACTTAAAAACTGCACAGTAATCGACCACCACTCTGCACAAAAATCTGGGCCACAATTGGCTCACATGCACCAGCTCTTTGCTCAGTGCCTGCCTGCCTGCCTTCCCAGCCCGACCCTGTGTACAGCTCGTATTCTCACACATCTGAAGGTGGTTTCATATTCAGTTATGCAGAAAAAGGAGGAAGGTAAATAAAATATTTGTCCTAAAGCCCACAATTTGGTTAAGTGGGGAATTCAGGATTGATGTCATGTTTTCTCGTTTCACTTCATACAGCCACTAAATCAGTATTTGTCTCTACCTTTTACTTCAGATTCTAATGGTTTGCTTTTAACTCTTTGGTCATGAGGGCAGAGCAATGGCGTAACGAAACTTCAGGTGTCCCCTCTGCACAATACATGGACCCCCCCTTCCAGACTCACGCAGGAGCTCTCAAGCCAGGGTACTATGCTGAGGAGGCCCCTGAAACTCGGGGCCCTCTGCACCGCAGGGGCAGGGGTGGCTTTGTTACGCCATTAATGCAAGCTCTGCTCGTTTTGGGCTTGACGTTACAGAAGAACCTCGAGCTCACTTCGAGTCTGGGATCTAGATCGAGATTCTAGTGGCTCACCCACCTCTACATTGAGGGAGCATGAATGTTTCTCTGTGCATGCTTAAAAACTCTCTCTTTTAATAAATGTTTCTCAATGCAGATATATAATCAGGAGTACTAAGGTAAAATGATATCTGTGTTGAAGAAATACTCGTCTTTTTTCAAGAAAATGTATCATGTTTTTACATTATATTTTTTGCATATTTTAAATGCCAAATAATTTCAAGGTTCGGCTCGTGCACGAGTTCCTAAAGCAAGCCAGTCAGGCCCTTGCCTCCTCTCCGGCTGGGCTCCCTCTGTTAATGTGTTGGCTCACGGTCACCCACCCTGGTCCGGTGCAATTAAAAATTAGGAGTTAGTAGCACGGCTGCATCAGGAAAAGGGAGAGGAAAGCCTTGTAATCACACCAGGACATGGGTGCCAGTGGCACTGTCGTGGGGGGCGACAGCTGTGGTGGTTAAATAGGGGAGCATTTCTTGGGAAGGAGACAGGCCACCCTGAGGCACAGGGAGGCATGACAACCATTCTACCCTATTCCACCCTGGACCCATGCAGTGCAAAGAGGCATCTGGGGCAGTGAGGTGCGGCAGAGGTGAAGTGGTGTACTTGGACATTCACTCTCTCCTGGTGGGTGGGTTGCTGTAATCCCACGGAAAAGCCAGAGGCAGCACGGAGGGACAAGAACGGAGCCAGTCTGACATTAGTGAACTATGGGCCTCACTTAGATGTCAGAGGTTGCGGGACAGCTGACAAAATGAGTTGATGTTCTGTGCCCTTTTCTTGCATTCCTAGCCTCATTTAGAGTGCCTTTGAGTGGAAATTGAGTCAGGGGAGCTGCACCATTTAGGGTCGCCTCTCTGACGCCATGCATGGCAGTTTTTATTCCTGCCTGGGGGCAGTGTTACAATTAAGGGCAGGACAAAATAACAATTATTCCCCATGTGCTAAGACAGTGGTTCCCAAACTTTTTTGATCCCCGGCTCCTTTGACCTATTGGCCGTGTTGGCCACGGCTCCCCGTTATGTTAATTTTTTTGGCGGGTGGGGGAACGTAATCCCAGCCTGTACCTGTACCTACACTATTTACCGTTTGTCTTCTTTATTCTCTCCTTCACGTTGCTGAAAACCATTTATTGGAAACAATTTTTGTTACAGGGATATTATTAATGGTACTTTGGCGCCCTCCGCTGGTCAGAATAATTAATGCAGGGTGTTTTTTTCCAATACCACGAGGAAAAGCTACCGATTCAAAGCACCTCCGAGTGGTTTCCAGACTGTGTGCGGCGCCCCTGGCTAGTTTTGACGGCGCACCAGGGAGCC
This sequence comes from Pleurodeles waltl, assembly GCF_031143425.1. Classification (NCBI taxonomy): domain Eukaryota; kingdom Metazoa; phylum Chordata; class Amphibia; order Caudata; family Salamandridae; genus Pleurodeles; species Pleurodeles waltl. The sequence continues at coordinate 668,789,162 of NC_090438.1, forward strand.
GCGGCGCACAGTTTGGGAACCACTGTGCTAAGATAAAACTGCCAGTCTGTGAGGGACATTAGTTATTTTTTTCCCAAAGTAAGTGTTCTCAAGCATGGTTTTGTCCTCAGAAAAAAGAAATATAGTGGGTGAGACTCAGGGGACTAGAAAGCAGCAGACGAAATACCCAGGGAACGAGATTAATTCAAGTGTTCTTTCCACAGGAGGAGTGACAGTGAATTATAGGATACTCACTAAAACTGTGCTATGCCTCGGCCTGAGTCATCTTCACAACCACTCTTGAGAACCCTAAAGCCTGCATGCTGCCCAGTTTTTACTTACAAAGCCAACTTCACTGGTGCACAGAACTTAAGTCAGGGAAAGTGATCCGCTCCCTAAACAGAAGTGCAGAACATAGATGAGGAAGCCTTCCACAGAGACGTTTTAAGACGTGGGCAAAGTGGGCTCTGGCCCAGGGACCCAGCTTTTTGGGGTGCCCCTTGATAGAGCCAGCTCTGTTATGCAAAGTCTTGCCCCGATGACCGTGAATAATTCTTAAACAGATTGTTTAAAATACAGTTTTAATTTATCTTATTTTCAGTCGCAACTGGCGACTGGGAAAAGTGGCAGTGCTGGGGTGGGAGTGGGGAGAATAAAACAAAAATAAAATTTTAAAAAACCTAAACTTACCTGAACCTCACTGCCGCACCGCCACTCTCCACCGTACTCCAGGCACCCAGCCTGCCCAGTATCCCATCATGACGCTGGTCAAAACAGCGTTATGATTGTCTGGAACCCCCTGGCTGGGTGGTCCACACATATATGCGCACTGAGGGGAATGGTCTGTACACTCCCTTAGGTGCTTGACACCCCCATGACTGCGTCCTTTTAAAAATTGCTAGCGCATTGGACCTTAATAAGTAAACTTACAAGGGGACGCGTATAAATCGATGAACGTTTTGACTCGTTTAACATCTTCTTACCATAGCTCCACAACAGAATCAATAATCAATACACAATAATCAATAATCATTAGTCAAATCAATAATCAATGGAGTCAGAAATTGTCACACACCATGACTTTTCAGCCATGAATAACCACACCTTTGGTAAAAATTTAGTAAGTTTATTTCCCTTATACTAACAATCCTAACATCATGTAGATTAATCTCAATATCAAATCAAAATACCTATAATACTAAGATTGGTTAACCAAAAAGACGCAAGAAACACAACCCAATTAAAGCTTGAATCACAATACATTCTAAAGCATCAGTGCAAATCCTTAGCAAAGTAAACTTTAATAGGACAACATAATCCATAGAGTTCAGCAAACTAGTTAGTCAACCATTCGTCTCTGCAGTTTGTCAATCGTCATATAAATAACCTCAACTAATCCAGATTAGCATCAGCATGTGGGGCTTCATGCAAAACAATATAGAACGTGAATTTAGAAATATCTAGCTAAAGAAAACTAATAAAACAACACTGTTGGTACCCAGAAATAAAAGGCATAAAAATACAATTCAGTCACATTGTCATATCTACCTCTCCACGGTATGGGTCAGCAAACAGAATCAGTCTTCGTCCTCAGGTCATCAATTGATCAGCAACACATAATGCTCTCAGTAATGAGCCCAATGACAAAATCTCAAATCTCATCTAAGTCTCTTCTTCTCGACATCGGACTGCCTAAAAATCTCTTTCTAGTTTGAAGTCTTTTCCCTCTGTCACGTTGTTATATGAAAGTCACCCAAACTATTCCCTAATTCCCAATTGGTCAATTAATCTACGTTATTACTCTACCCATTAAATCTTGTATAGCAAATCTATGAATTCTAATATTTGATCCTTCACATGTCATTGGTTGGTCCGTTTTACGATGGTCTCATCATCCGGCTTGTCAGGTATTGAATTTGTTGCATCCTCTCCTTCAGTCAGTGTCTTCATTGTTCACGTTCTGGGAAAGAACCTCTAGCACACATTACACACAGTCCGATACATTTTAAGGACACTGTCTCCTGTTAGTCAGTTCTCATGGAAAGCTTCTGCTAAGCATTTTATTAAACAATGAACATTTCACAGTTAATTCACTCTGTCAGCATTTTCTATTAAACGCTAAGACTGCATGAGGTCTGGCAAAAACTAAGCCAAAACACTCGCTATGTTTAGGTCTACGATTAAAAAGCTAAAGCATACTTCATAAACCTTATTATGACATATTACTATATTAATCTAATACATTTTTAATATTTTGTAAGTATTAATCATGAAATAGTACAATTTGTAAACACTGGTGGCCATTCTTCGAGGTCACATTTTCAAACGTGTGCATTATTTTTCTGTTATTTCATTTTCTACAAAATTCATTATTCAAAATACATAAACACTCATTAATAATTTCGAATTAAGACATCTGCTTCAGCAATCCCTCCTCTGATGACTAAATGTGTCATCACACCAAATCCCCCCCCACAATTTTCTATTTCTTTGACATTTTGTCTTCTCCTTGAATTTTTCCTATAAATTATTTCCCTTTTTCTTTCTTCCCTCCTCTGATTATTTTTAGAACTTTTTGATTTAACTCTTTTGCATAATTTGCATAATCCCCATATTCCTAATAGACAACCCACGACAATTAGTATTCCCTGTATAATTTTCAGCAGCACCCCATTCCAAATACTACTAAGCCAATTTCCCACTGAAGCAAACCCTTTACCAACCTTTTCCCTAACACCTGGCTCTTTCAACTCCTTCAAATCACTACTTGCGTTAGTCAGATTAGTAAGTACGTCTCTTATCTCTTTACTATTGTTAGGTATGTAAGAACAGCAATGCCTAGAGTTAATCATTTTACAGACTCCACCATCCTTCACTGAAAAAATGTCTAAAGCAAGACGATTTTGAAGAGTCATAGCTCTATCCGCAGCTAATTCAGTATCTATCAGAAGTATGGCACCTGAAAAATTTGTCAGCATGTTATCCACAATAGTAGAAAACTTTCGAATCTTGATCGAATTTAGGATGACTCCCACTGAAGGAATCACTGCATCAAATATATCTTCCACTATCTCAGAAGAGGACTCCCTCCTCTGTCTCTTATAATGTAATTCTGTCATTTTTGGAAACTTTTTCAAATCCTCCCTCTGGTAAATCTTTGGGAATACTATCCCCAAATAACATGTCCCATACCATCCTCTTGGAAGACAGTAATAAGCATTAAGTACACAAATATAATACATCCCTCAGATCGCAGGGCCCTGCCCATTCAACATAAATGTCCATTTACTCTGAAACAACAACACATACCTACGTTCACTCGTACCCAGATATAAAGTGCCAGTGTGTGATTTAGGCTTATACATACAAAGTTTCCCTATGTGTAATGCATCTAAAGCTAGTTTCCCTTGCGTTTTAATTGCACTATAAGCATAATCATTCTTGTAAGTCCTTTTCTCTAAGCCTTTTTCTAATTTCTCTTTCAGCGCCTTTCTCCTGTCATCAGTATGATCTAAGAAGCTCTTCTCTAAAGGTGTAAGCAAGCATGTTGGGTTGTTCTTAGGTGCATATGCTGTACCAAATGTTAGTGTAGGCTGAAAGAATCCTCTAACTAGCACTATTTCATTATCCTTAGCTATTCTACTCAAATACCTAATAATAGGAACAAACGAAAACACAAGGTCATGATTGGAGTAGAAATACTGAATATACTCCTGGTTATGGAACCTTGTTAGTAACAGACTATAACTTATTCCATAGGCTAATGGAAGACTATGATAGGTGACTCCTTGCTCAACTGATGAAGGAATTTTGCATCCATCGTCTCAACATACTCACTCAACAAGTGATAGAAAACATTAGAAGAAAGCTTTCCTTGTGCATTAGTATAATCATGCAAATACGTCTCATCTAAATTAAACTTCTCTAAAGCCATTAGTGTAGTAGTCTCAAAAGCAGAAGTATGGTTGGCTCCTTTCGCATCAAGAACAGACATACCCACAATTAACACTATAAACAAAATCCCACACATAATTGCGAAACCAATGCTCATATATTTACAGTGCCTAGCATCCCTAACCTGCTTATCAAAATCAGCCATGATCTGCAAAGAATCAGAAAGCAGAAGTAACTTAAAAAACGTGCAGCAAAAATCAAAAATAGAAAATAGACAATTATCCTTTCAGTAGTTCAGTTTTGCTTCTAGGAACCCTTCTCCTTGTCAAAATAGGTAGGCAGCTTGTCAAATCAGGGTTTCAATGTCTTTCCCAGTTACTTTCAACAATCTCCTTCTCAAAAATATTTCTCAGATTGTTTCAACAGTTCAGTTCATGAACCTTCTTCAGGTCACCTCAAGATATTGACTTGGAACTTCCCTATCAAAACAAAAGGACATAAACTTTTGTTGCCATTCGTCTGTAGTTGCATACGCCCATTCAGGACCTGCGTATCTTCAACTTGCTATTCTCTTTCTTTTCAACTTTTGATCAACATTCAGCTCTCCTTCACTTAGTTCTTCTTTTGTTGTAGTATCTACTTCTTCCTCTATTGTTGGTTCAACAATCACCTCTTTCCTTTTCTCCACTTGCGAATTCGGCCTCTTATTTCCTTTTTGTGAACCTTCCGTCAATATTCTCTTCAGGACTGAACTTGAATCCTTTTCTTACTCTGTGGTGTTTTCTCTTGACAGACCTGCAACAGGTTCAGAAGGAGCCAGACCACTTTGATTTTGATCCAGCTCAACTCCTTCCCCTTCTTGGTATGGCACTTGCTCAGTTTGTCTCTCAGAATAGTCTGCTTCTGGGAGAGCTTCCTCTGTACTAGGCTCTCCTGCTGGTTCAATTGAGATAGGTTCCCTTAGTGGAGATCTCCACTTTTGTCCCTCACAGGGGTGAGGGAACCGTCCTCGAGGAGCTCAGGTTCAACTTCAGTTCCTCCTTGCTCCTTTTCCGGTGCTGTAATTTGTCTCACAGTTGTTGGTACTCTCACATACCACTTTCTTCGTGTGACTTGCGTGAATCCAATTCCGGATCCCAGCACACCTCACAGCTGTTGTAGTCGTTAGAACCACTTGATATGGACTCTTCCAACAAGGCTTCAAACACGTCATGCGCACATGTTTTCGGACAACAACCCAGTCACTGGCTCTCAGGTTATGCCCTGGATTGTGGATCGGTGGCAGTGTGGTGGCCTCCACCTGCTGAGAGAAAGAGCGGACTCCATCAGCCAGACCCTTGCAGTAATCCAACACCATATCATCTGTAATGTTCACAAGTGCATTTGCTTAACTGCTGGCAACCTCATTGCCCTACCCATGACGATCTCATGGGGCAACAATCCTGTCTTCCTATCAGGTGTATTCCTCATTGAAATCAACACCAAAGGCAATGCATCAGGCCATTTCAAATTCATAGCTGCACACATTTTTGCAATTCGTGACTTCAAGGTACCATTCATTTGCTCCACTAGTCCTGATGCTTCAGGGCGGTAACTACAATGCAACTTCTGCTCAATGTTCAATGCTGCACACAATAGCTTAATCACCTCATTATTGAAGTGAGTTCCCCTATCTGATTCTAAAGAGATCGGAAATCCGAAGCGCGGTATCAGTTCCCTAAGCAGCAATTTTGCTACAGAAAGGCTATAATTTCTCTGTGTAGGGTACGCTTCAATCCAATGACTAAAGATGCACACAATCATCAAACCACCACAAGCAGGCATCTCAATGAAATCCAATTGCATTCTGCTGAATGGACCTCCTGCTCTTCCAATGTGGCTCAAATTAACCACGGTCCCTTTCCCCGCATTTAATTTATGACAAATGGCACAACAATGACATACTGCTTTGGCTGCTTGCCTAAACTTTGGGTTAAACCAGTCAGTTTTGAACAGACGAACCATGGCATCCCTCCCACTGTGTGCCTGACCATGATAGTACCTTGCCATCTGGGACAACAGACAATTTGGCAAAACCATCTGACCCTCCTCAAATACCCACAACTCATCCTGTCTTTGAACACATTTCATTTTGCTCCATGACCGTTTCTCCTCCTTGTCGACATTACTCTGCAGAGTTTTTAACTCTTCTAATGTGTTAATCACTTTTAATACAAAGCTCGTACATGTAGTGTCTTCTTCAGGTAACAATTCCCACTTGTCTTTGAATGATATACAGTTCAATGTGCAAAACCTTGCAACTTGATCCGCATATCCATTACCCAGTGACACATAGTCCTGTGACTTTAGATGTGCACTGCATTTCACCACGGCAATTTCTTCAGGGAGTTGAATTGCATACAATAACTCCTTTATTCTCTCAACATTTCTCACTGGTGATCCAGTAGAGGACAGAAAACCTCTCTGTGACCACAATTGACCAAAATCGTGAACTATTCCAAATCTGTATTGGCTATCTGTATAGATAGTGACTCTCAATCAAGCAGAAACATGGCATGCCCTAGTAAGAGCGAAAAATTCCGCAACCTGAGCAGAATACACTCCTCGAAGCCAGGAAGCTTCTAAGGTACCAGTAATTGTGCACACAGCACATCCTGCTCTCAGTGTCCCTATGTTGTCTCTAAGACAAGAACCATCAACTAAAACAATTTGGTCATTTTCTTCAAATAGGGTATCTCTAATGTCAGGTCTCGTTTTTTTGCATAACTCAGTTACTTTGAGACAATCATGTTCCACATCTTCCTCCTTTTCGATTTCAGTAGTATCACTTGGAAGTAAAGTTGCTGGGTTCAGCACTGTAGATCTTTTCAGTGTCACATTTGGTGCACCCAAAATACTCGTCTCATACCTAGTCAACCTATCACCAGTCAAGTATTGGGTTTTCGTACTTGTCAACAAAATCTCAATCGAGTGAGGAACCATTACAGTCAGGGGATATCCCATCACTACTCCTTCACATCGTGAAAGAGTCTGACAAATTGCGGCAACTGCATGCAAACAACCTGGTAAGGCTGCTGCAACTGGGTCCAGGGTAGTTGAAAAAATACGCTACTGGGCTATGAGCACCTCCATGGACCTGAGTCAAGACAGACAATGAACATGCATCACGCTCAGTGCAAAACAATGTGAAAGGTTTTGTGTAGTCAGGCATACCCAACGCTGGAGCTCTGCACAAATGCTCTCTCAAATCAGTGAACGCCTTCATCTCATCCTAGTCTAGCACTATGGGATCTGTGACATCCTTATGAGTCAACTTCTGCAATGGTTTTGAAATCTCTGAAAAATTCGGAATCCATTGGTGACAATAGCCCACCATTCCCAAGAACATCCTGACATCTCTCTGTGAAGTCGGGGGGCTCATCTGCAGTATCATTGTAATCCTCTCTCTGGATATTTTCCTCAACCCCTTCTCAATCTGGTGACCCAAATACTTCACTACCTTCTGGCAGTAGTGCAATTTCAGCGGAGACACTTTAAGACCATACTTTCCCAAATGATTCAACAGGGCAATCGAGTCATACTTTCACTCGTCCCTTGTCTTAGATGCAATCAATAAATCATCAATGTACTGTACCAGAGTCGATTGGAAAGAAAATTTTAACGACTCCAAATTCTTTCTCAGGATCTAGTTAAACAAGGAAGGTGACTCTGTGTACCCTTGAGGAAGTCTACACCAGCAGTAGACTCGATCCAGGAATTTGAAACTAAAGATAAATTGACTATCCTCATACAGAGGCATAGAAAAGAATGCTTGTGACAAATCTACCACTGTGAACCACTCTGCAGCACATGGAATCTGGAACATTATTACAGCTGGATTGGGCACCATGGGACAACACTTGACCACAATATCATTTATTTTTCTCAAATCCTGAACAATTCGGACCTTCCCACATGGTTTCTTCAAACCCATTATTGGTGAATTACATCGACTGCTCAACACCTCCTTCAAAACTCCCTGATTCACAAAATCTGCAATTATCTGAGCCACTTTCATTAAGACATCTTGTGGCATATTGTACTGTGGAAGCTGCGGAAAAACTGCATTAGGCTTTAAGGTAACCTTAATTGGCTCCACACCCCTGATCAAACCCACTTCTTTCCCTGTCAAGTCCCACAGGTTCTCTTGCAGTGTTCCCTGCCAATCGGAATGAAGCTCTCTTACTGTGAACATCGGGAAAAACTCAGTCAAGGGGTACTCCTCAATTGTAGTTTCGCACTCTGTTTCTGAGCCTGGGTCTTCTTCATCATCACTATTTGTCTGGATCTCAATTCCATCATTTGAACAAGTAATAAAACACTTTGTTTTACATAACAAGGCCCTTTCCAGTAGGGATCCCGGACTCAAATCGCAGACCACAAACATATGCAGTCCTTGAAAATTGCCAATTTTAACTTGCCCTGGATCTGTAATCGGGTTCATCAAATACTGATTTGCTACCCCCACAACCTGAATTGTTCTTCCTGAAAGAGGCAAATTTGGGACCTCTGCACTTCTCACAGTAGAGCGTGTAGCTCCTGTGTCCACCTGAAATGAGACTCGGTGAACCAATCACCTTTCCTCTCACATAGGATCCCCTCTGATCTACCTCTAAAGAAGTCACAAGCACACATGCCTCCTCATCTGAACTGTCACTCATCCATTCACCATATCTTTCTTTCTCACTGTGTAATGGGAAATGGTACACTGCGTTACTACTTCTGTCTTGTCTCTGACCTGTGACCTGTTGAGAAAGCATCATCTGTTGCTGCACCATCTGGGCTTGAGGTATCTGCATTTGCTGTCTAGGTACCATAGGAACCTGCTGCTGCATCGGCTGCAATGTGACAAGTGTGCACAGGGCATTTGCACCTGCTGCAAGGGCTGGAAATTTTGCACTTGATTAACATTATTCTGAAAATTTGGATTAGGACCCCTTAACCTTGGTCCTCTCACATTCTGAAATGTGTTGACGTTGTTACCTTCCTGAACAACACCCTCTTGCACCATCATTGGACACTCCCACTTCCAGTGTCCCACGGCTCCACAAATGTGATATGGCAACAGCTTCTTCATTCCCTGCACATCATTCTGAATCACTACAGTTTTCAAATCCGGACCACGATTCATATTGCCTCCACGGCCTCTACCCCTCATCTGAGGTTGAAACATGACATTTCCCTGCTGCTGTGGTATCTGTTGCACAACATTTCCTTGCACTCCTGTTTAAGCTCCCTTAATCAGCATCACCATCTCTTTCAACTTTTTCTGCTTCAACTCAATTTCATCACTACATTATTTTGCATACTGCAACACCTCATCAATCGGTCTTTACTGCCAGCAAATTAAATGACTCTTAATCATCTGACATATCCCAGGTCTCAATCCTTCCACAAATCTGAACACAAAATGCAGCATGTCTTTCGGCTCAATTGCTTCCTTGCCACTGTACTCCTTGAATGCCTTCAACAATCCCTCATAGTACGCATGAATTGACTCTTTTACCTCTTGCACCGTCCTTTCAGTCCTCTGCCAATCAATGTTTTTGGGTGAAATCCTTGTCTTCAGGAACTCTCTCACATTATAGTAATATTTCATTACCTCAGGAGACGGTGCACCTGTACTCTTATCTCTCTCGGGTTCACTTGCTGCCCAATCCACAGCTCTCTTACATTCAACCCACAAATCAGCTGGAACCATTATCTCCAGTAAGGTGTTCAAGTCTTCCCACAAACACTTCATGAGCTTCACAAACCTGTCTGTCTGCTGATACTACTCTACTGGCTTCTCCCTTAATTTTGGATAATCATTCGTAAATGATAGAATATCACTCCTACTCAAAGGGACATGAACAAAATTTCCCCCTGGGATTTCTCTCATTGGTAAAATCTTTACCGGATCGTTGTCCTGTTGTACAATTTCAGTCACTTCTAGAGAATCTCTTTTCCTTTTTTTCTCTTTTTTTCACCCATATGCCTTCCCACTTCTCTAATGCTCTCCAAACCTGAGCACTCTGCAGAAATTCTTTAAGGTGCGCCTTCATTCCGGCTGACCTAATGTGTTCAAAATCCTTTGCTTCAAAATCTAATCTGTAACTTCTCTTCAAATGCTTCATTTTCTCAATTTCTATGCCATGCTTTTCTGCCAAATCTGCCAATCTCTGATGTACCTTGCCCACCTCTCTCGTATGCTTGGCCATAATTACCTTAACTCTGCCTCTATGTAGGATTCTAATCTATTCACTCCATTGTTCCCTCAACTAATTCACCTGCTTTCATGCTCAATCTGACACAGTTGATCTGCTCCTCACCCTTGGAAGCATTCTGTGGGGTATTCAGTTTGTCTAACCATTCAGTCAACTGCTGAGCTGTCAATTCTTGTAACAAAATGTTACTTGCATGCACCGGTGGCACCTGTTGTACCACTGCATTCTGTGTCTGCGTGTCAATAACTTCAAGTTCTGACCTGCACTACGTCCAGTCACGGTACCTGAAAGTGCAACAAGTGGACTGAGATCTAACAATGACCTCGATCCGTCAAGGGTCTGACCCATGGAAGAGACTACTTGAACTTGCTCATTTGGTCCTGCCTCATTAAACTCTGAGGCATCTCTCCCTGTTCACCCATGATTGGTTTCTTCTGCGCAAATAATGGTACCGCTGGACCAACAGTAATTACCAGCGATATTGCATCTGGGGCTGCTCTGGCACCTGTACACTGTGGGAAAGTAACTCCCATACTCTGATTCATTACCGGAGTCAAGTCTGATCGTGTCCTTGTCATTGGCGTGAATCTCTGCATCCCCCGCAGCTGCACTTGGGGCAACAATATCAGAGTTGGCTCAGTTTGAACCAAAAGTGGTCTTGGAACCACTTGCTCCATAGTTACAACCAAGTTCGAAGTCATCTCCAAAATGGGCACATCAGGATAAATTCTCTGAATCAGTGGCGGATGCATCTGTGGCTGAACTACTGGAGTAGTTAGAACATTAGGATTACCTTGCACCACACACTGTGTCTGGCTAGTATTAACTTGTACCAGACTCATTGTCCCCATTGCCTGTGTTATGGGGCTGTTGGATCAGCACTAGTACTCGGACCACTTTCATGCACTGCATACAGTGGTGGCCTGTCTCTCAATATCTGTGTAACAAGATCCTCAGCATCCGATTCTTCCTCCACTATGGAAGACTTTCTTGCTTCTTTACTCTCGGACGGACTCTTATTATTCCTTTTAGTTGCTTTCTTTACTCCTATCTCATCTCCCTGAGTAATTGTTGGAAACAATTTAACATCCTGCAATGTTACTGATCTCCACTTCTGTTCCCAATCCCATCTCACTTCTGCTAAAGACTTCTCTACTTTTCTTACTCTCCTCTCGAATTTTATTTGCTGTTGCTGTCCAGCTACCAGCTCCCAAACTGCTAATGCCTCAAACTGTTCTGGTCTCAGAAGGGGCTTCGATTCATATAGCGCCATCTGCAATTGCTCCAATATTCTCAAATTGAACGTCCCATTCTCAGGAAACACTAAGCTCCCATTTTTCTCTATTAACTTGCACCACTGCTTTAATCAAAGACATGGTGCAACACCTTGCTCCTCAATTACAATGTAAGCCGGTGTATTTTCCGGCAGTGTAGGCTCCCCTACATTTGCTCTAATGTATGTATCTCCCTGTAGGGCACTCTTCAGTGCCTTGAAAAACTTCATCTTTTCTATTTCTGTTTATTCAAAATCAAATCAGGAAATTACTTTTTCTCCCAAGATTCCTTTCACCCACATTCTCAACCAATTGCCTCTCACGGACGTATGCCAATCCGAACGCGACCTTTTTCACTCACCAACCTATCCCAGCACGGCTCCAATGACGTCACACGTGCCGTGGCTGACAAAGTCTTGCAGCTCGTCCTCCTAAACTTCGATCTACACAAAACTAATGCAAAATTTTGAGAGCACTAATCGAAAACCAAAAACAAATCTGCTGGTTTACTACAGGGAAGGTAACACAATCACTTCAGAAACCTTACGGATTTTCACTGATGGCCCTTTTACTCACGCAGTTATTCCTCTTTCTCGGTTCCCCAGATTCGCAAGCAAAATTCGACCCACAAATTTTACTCTCAACTGATCAATGGGTCTGTCCTGGTGCACATAGGAATCGCCAAATCTCAGTCAAAATTTCTCTCGCCCACTTAACTCGCACACTGCCTTGTTGACCATGCCAGATGAACCTACTAAACCAGACGGATTACAACATATAACCAAGTGCCTCACACACTTTTCAATATACTCTGGAGTCTTAGACCGTGAAGGGTCCGTGGACAATTTTTGAGCACAAAGCACCACACACATGTGAAGTTTGACAACTTCCCTACTCTCATACTGCGGAGTACGCACATCCTACTAAGAATTCATTTGGAGTACGCAAACTCCCTAAGGCCTCACATACGTCACTATTCACCTGTGATTTGCGTAAGCTGTACAAGAGCAACCTTTCTCTCTCACTCTATCACTAGAGCGCCAGGAATATACCCAACACTACCAGCAGGATCCAGGATCTGGAAAGTCATTTCTGGGCTTAAGGGAACATCATTTTCTCTCCAATTATCATTTTCAAAAAATAAAATCCAAATCTCAAGAATACTGGATTCCCAATGACTGCCAACACCTGTCATTTACAGAGACGAACCATCAATCTCTTTACCAAAATTGTTGACACCCTATACCGAACACTTATGGCAAGCTCTTAAAGAGGCAAACCATTGGTCCCTGTACCATAACTTTTAACACCTGTTACTCCATTCTGGACACCTTTGGCAAGCTCTCAAGACCTAACCATCACTCTGCTACCGTAACTGCTAGCGCGTCGGTCCTTAAAGAGTAAACTTACAAGGGGACGCGTATAGGTCGATGAACCTTTTGACTCGATTAAGATGTTCTTACCATAGCTCCAGAACAGAATCAATAATCAATACACAATAATCAATAATCATTAGTCAAATCAATAATCAATAATCAATGGAGTCAGAAATTGTCACACACCATGACTTTTCAGCCATGAATAAACACACCTTTAGTAAAAATGTAGTTAGTTTATTTCCCTTATATTAACAATGCTAAAATCATGTAGATTAATCTCAATATCATATCAAAATGCATATAATACTAAGATTGGTTAACCAAAAAGACGCAAGAAACACAACCTAATTAAAGCTTGAATCACAAAATATTCTAAAGCATCAGTGCAAATCCTTAGCAAAGTCAACTTTAATAGGGCGACCTAATCCATAGAGTTCAGCAAACTAGTTTGTCAACCATTCGTCTCTGCAATTTGTCAATCGTCATATAGATAACCTCAACTAATCCAGATTAGCATCAGCATGTGGGGCTTCATGCAAAACAATTTAGAACGTGAATTCAGAAATATCTAGCTAAGGAAAACTAATAAAACAGCGCAGTTGGTACCCAGAAATAAAAGGCACAAAAATACAATTCAGTCATATTGTCATATCCACCTATCCACGGTATGGGTCAGCAAACAGAATCAGTCTTCGTACTCAGGTCATCAATCGATCAGCAACACATCATGCTCTCAGTAGTGGGCCCAATGACAGAATCTCAAATCTCTTCTAAGTCTCTTCTTCTCGACATCGGGCTGCCTAAAATGCCTAAAAATCCCTCTCTAGTCTGAAGTCTTTTCCCTCTGCTGCCTTGTTATATCAAAGTCACCCAAACTATTCCCTAATTCCCAATTGGTCAATTAATCGTATGTTTTTGTATACCAAATCTATGAATTCTAATATTTCATCCTTCACAAGTCGTTGATTTGTCCGTTTTACGATGACCTCATCATCCGGCTTGTCAGGTATCAAATTTGTTGCATCTTCTTCTTCAGTCAGTTTCTTCATTGTTCGCATCCTGGGAAAGAACCACTAGCACACATTACACACAGTCCGATACATTATAAGGACCCTGTCTCCTGTTTGTCGGTTGTCATGGAAAGCTTCTGCTAAGCATTTTATTAAACAATGAACATTTCACAGTTAATTCACTCTGTCAGCATTTTCTATTAAACGCTAAGAAATACAGCTTCTGCATGAGGCCTGGCAAAACTAGGCCAAAATACTTGCTAAGTTAAGGTCTACAATTAATAAGCTAAAGCATACTTCATAACCCATAATATGACAGATTACTACATTAATCTAATACATTTTCAATATTTCGTAAGTATTAATCATTAATTAGTACAATTCGTAAATACTGTTGGCCATTCTTCGAGGTCACATTTTCAAACGTGTGCATTATTTTTCTATATTATTTCATTTTCTACAAAATTCATTATTCAAAATACATAAACACTCATGAATAATTTCTAATTAAGACATCTGCCTCAGCAAAATCAAATGATTGTTTATTATCGTTTTATTTTTAAAGGTTTGCAGCTCCTGATGCTGGCGAGGAGGAGCCGCCCCTTTTTATTTTTAATGTGGGTGAGGTGTGAGATTCCATTACAGACAGTTTGCAGAGAAATGTTGTGTTTATGTTAAATGTAATGTTAGACCTGACAGCCTTACAATGTCCATCCCCAAACTTTTTGCATGCCTCCCTCCACTTTTCTGACACTGTTTGTGCTGGTTTTAGGACTCTGCACACTTTACCACTGCTTACCAGTGCTAAAGTGCATATTCTCTCTTCCTAAACATGATAATATTGGTTTATTCCCTACTGGCATATTTGATTTACTTGTAAGTCCCTAGTAAAGTGCACTACATATGCCCAGGGCCTATAAATGAAATGCTACTAGTGGGCCTGCAGCACTGATTGTGCCATGCACAAAAGTAGCCCCTTAACCATGTCTCAGGCCTGCCACTGCAAGGCCTGTGTGTGCAGTTTCACGGCCACTTCGACTTGGCATGTAAAAGTACTTGCCAAGCCTTAAACTCCCTTTTGTCTACATATAAGTCACCCCTGACATAGGCCCTGGGTAGCCCATAGGGCAGGGTGCTATGTAGGTAAAACGCAGGACATGTACCTGTGTGTTTTACATGTCCTGGTCGTGAAAAACTCCTAAATTCGTTTTCCACTACTGTGAGGCCTGCTCCTTTCATGGGCTTGCATTAGGATTGCCCTCATATACTGTTTGAGTGGTATATTCTGATCAGAAAGGGGTAACCAGGTCTTATTTAGTATGGCCAGAATGGTAATAGAAAATCCTACTTATTGGTGAGGTTGGATTTTATATTACTATTTTAGAAATGCCACTTCCAGAAGGTGAGCATTTCTCTGCACTTAAAAACCATCTGTGCCTCACAGCCTGTCTCCGATCAATGTCTGGGCTGGGCTGGCTGACAGCTTCCTTGTGCATTTCACCCATACAGCCCCATCACAGGACATAAGTCCTGCACTTATCTGCATTCTGAATGGGTCATCCTTGGCTGGAAGGGTGGAGGACCTGACACTTACATTTTAAAGGCTAGTGGCCTGTCCTCACACAATCGACTGCCAAACACCTTACTGGGACCCTGGCAGACAGACCTCTACTGAAAGGGGAACTTGTGCACTTCAAAACCACTCTTTGAGGTCTCCCCTACTTCAAAGGCATTTTTTGGGTATATTAACTAGGTCTCTGACCCCACCAACTCAAACACTTCTGGACCTGAACCTGCAACCTGTCAAGAGGAACTGCCTGGCTGCCCAAAGGACTCATCTGGACTGCTTGGCTGAGAAGGACTACTGCCTTGCTGTTGCCTTGCTGCCTTTCTGGCATCTGACTTTGCTGGGAAGTGCTCTCCAAGGGCTCGGATTGAGCTTGCCTCTTGTTTTCTGAACTCTCAGGGCCAAAAAGATTTAAACTCTTCAAGAAACTCCTTGTGCGCCGAAAATCGACACACCTCCTGCTGGAAACGATACACAGCCTGCTTTGCGACAGAGAAATCGCCGCAGAGCAGCACCGGAATGGCGCAGCCTGACTTCCATAAGTGGAAATTCGATGCAGCACCTGCTTTTCAACGGAAACTTTGCTGCATCGCCTACTAGATCGACACAACCCCCGTGCCTGCTTCCAGCGCGTCCAGGATTTCCCTGCATCGTCTCTGGGCATCAAAAATATCCCCGCATTGCAGTGAGGAACCAAGGCTGCGTGCCAAAAAATTACACAGGCTCCTTGCAGCATGGAAAGAAATGACCAACATCTGTGCCGCATCCGAGAATCCGATGCACACCTTATTCTTCCACGCATCTCCTCCTCTGCGGTGTAGGTGCATGTTATTTTTGACACAAACCAGGTGCTTTGTGTAATCAAGAGACAACTGTTGATTTCTAAGATTTAAGACTTTTTAAACTTGGAAAAGTGATATTTCAACTTGTGCTTATTGGATCTTTGTTGTTTTAACCTTATTTTAATCAGATACATATCAACTATTTTTCTAATCCTGTGTGGTGTATGTTGTGTTTTCACTGTGTTACTGTATGATTTATTGGACAAAAACTTTACACATTGCCTTCTAAGTTAAGCCTGACTGCTCAGTGCCAAGCTACCAGAGGGTGGGCACAGGATAAGTTGGATTGTGTGTGACTTACCCTGACTAGGATTGTGGTCCCTACTGGGACAAGGATGTATACCTCTGCCAACTAGAGACCCCATGTATAACATGCAACATCTACTAAAAAGTTTCTTTTAGATCTCAACAGCAACTCACATACGAAAAATGAGAATGGGTTGCAAAGATTATTTGCAGTAATATTAGTAAAGTGCTGCTGTGTTACAAAATATTGAAATTACGTCACTATTTCTTAATAGTAGATGTAAACACATTTAGAATTTGGATGAGTGTGCCTGTGCACTGTCATAAATTCAAAGCTGTTCCGATCAGGGGCCCAGAAAATAGGTTTGGCCCAGGGCCTCCAAAAACCTTAAGATGTCCCTGGCCTTACACATCACAGCAGAGAATAAATCTTTTCTACCAAGGTTGCTGACTTGGTCCCAGACCAACAGACCTCTGTTTCTGTAAAAATATTTTGAATGATGGCCCCATTATTATCTCAGTGAAGTCACTACCGCTAGTGGACACATTTGATAAGATTCTATTTTTGATGCCGAGATTTTCTACACATTCTGTTTAAAAGTGCTTCTCAAAACGTTAAGGATTATTTTTATCTCAAGGAGACACCTTTGGTTATTTTGGACAATATTGTTTGATAATCCATTTGTAGACATGTGCATTGATGGATTATTAACTCTTCTCACACTGCTTACCCATACGACTTTTCTCTTAAAAGTCCAGGTTAGTAACAAACAGGGGCCATGCTACATTTATTTGCATAGCTCTACTGCTGTTTGATTTGCTGCATATTTGTATCTTTATGTCATCTCCACAGTCTTCCTAAGAATAGGTGTTCATCTAGCCAAAGGATTCTTTAATTTGCCACAGAAGGGATGCTCCGACCAGACTTGCATATGAAAAATAATTTTGGACACTATTCTTTCATCACACAAAATAAAAATCGAAGTTTGCCTTTTTCCCCATCATGCATCTAACCACGTATGTTTAATTGCAGGAAATTGGAGCTGGGAATGGATGGGACTATGATGACAGCAGCGAATATCCATCAACGGTATATATTGTTGGTGATACTGGCTCATACTGTGAAAAGAGTCACGTCAGGGAGTTTGCAAAATATTTTCTACCTCCAATATACTGGTCTGTCTTCCTGCTGGGCACCACTGGGAATCTCCTGGTCATTTTCATATATATGCACTATCGAAGGATTAAGACCATGACAGATGCCTACCTTTTGAACCTAGCTATTGCTGATCTGCTCTTCCTTGCTACACTTCCTTTCTGGGCAATCTCTGTTTCACATCAGTGGATTTTTCGGACTGCAATGTGCAAAGCTGTGAACAGCATATACACAATCAATGTGTACAGCTGCATGTTATTCTTAGCCTGCATTAGTGTGGACCGGTACATGGCCATTGTTCAAGCCACACGAGCCCTCAAAAATAAACATAAACAGCTCCTTTGTAGCAAAGTTGTTTGCATAAGTGTCTGGTTGTTGGCGATGGTATTGAGTCTTCCAGAGTTATTATACAGCGAAGAGGTACAGGGTGATGAAGCAAAGGTGTGTACCATGGCTTACCCCTCTAGCTTCAGCAGGCACATCAAAATCATTGTCCTTAGTTTGAAGCTTACTGTAGGCTTCTGTGTCCCTTTCCTGGTCATGTTCTTCTGCTACACTTTGATCGTCAAAACTCTACTGCAAGCCAGAAGTTTTCAGAAGCACAAGGCCCTGAAGGTCATCTTCACCATCATAACAGTCTTTGTTGTCTCACAGGTCCCATATAACAGTATTCTAATGATGCGAACTTTGGAGGCCGCCAGTGTCACACTCCGTGATTGTAAAACTACTGTGAACCTTGACATTGCCACCCAGATAACCCAAAGTCTTGCCTTCTTGCACAGCAGCCTAAATCCTCTGCTTTATGTCTTTGTTGGTGTGCAATTTAGACATGATCTCTTTAAAATCCTGAAGAAGTTTGGATGCATGAGTCGTAGCCAGTGGGCAAGATATGTGGGATCAGCGTGGAGCTCAAAGCGCACTTCTGAAATATTGGAAACAAAATCCTCAGGAACTTTTACCCTGTAGAAAAACCATGCAATGCATGAAGTGGTGGAAGGCAAGGGATGGAAACAGCCGCAGTCTGGGAACAGGACTTCAGAGTGAACAATGATATAGATGATACAATTTAAATGTAGAATGTTGGCCTACTTATTAATATCCCCAAGAGAAAATGTTAACCATGTCCCGATGATAGCTTTTCTATCCAGTAAGTTTTTTTTAAACATTTTGTGCATTTTATGAACATCCTAGGAAGAAATGTATTAGAGAACATTTACTGGCAATGGTCGTTGGCAAATTTAGACCAGCTTTTCCGAATCTTTTAATGTTGATCTCCCAATTAATCCTAATTAATCAACTTTAGAGTGACAAGATTCATTAGAGTAACACTTAAAGTAAGAGGTAGTTTAGGTTAAGGTACTAAGTCGCTGCCTTGATTATGTTTTTGCTTTTAAATGAAGTTGTTCTCCTTTTAGGGATTGTATGTTTTTAAAGATGTTATCCTGGCTGATCTGTGACATTTATGTAAAGATAACACAGGAAGCAATTCATGATTTAAGTTCTTTTATTTAGGCCCCGCCCAGGATGAAGCTCATAACATCTCATCCTCTATCCAACCTCGTCGTCATTCTCCTCTAATTGTCATCCTGGAACCCCACAGGATTCCAGAATGTAACAGGAGAAAGAACGGCAGAACAAGGCAGGCAATGTGACCAAAATATGTCACACGTCTCCCTCCTTAAAACAATATACAATTGAAATACATCAAACAAAATTAAGGCACTACTAAGTAAGATATAACACTTTAACATATTATCCTGGAAATAAATAACATCAAGTTTGTCATTTTTTAGGGCAGAGCGTGCAAACTTTCTGCCCCTGTTCTAATCTCTCTGTGGCCTTATAACCACGCCGATGTCACCCCCATCAGTTTCGTTGGTTCCTGGGCTTGCCTTTTAAAATTTGCGTGATTTAATTTGTGAAAAATGCATACAGCATGCCTTTTCTGGTGTTTAGCCCTCCTCAAGAACACTGGTAAAATACTGAAAACATACGAGGCTCCATGTTTTCTGCATGGCTTCTGGACTACCTTTTCTTCTTATTTCCTACTCAGAATAATCTTGCTGAGCAGTAGTCAAGCGCTTTGCATGACACTGACCTTGTTACATCGATACATTTGACTGGGAGTGAACTTCTGTTTCCTTTTGTGTGCTCCCTCACGCACATGCTCATGGCACGGCGCTTTAAATCAGTTTTGGTATGTAAAACTGTATTACTTTTCATTTGCAATTTATGTGGCAAGAAAAATCCGGTAAAGACTTTACAACGTTAACAGCTCGATGTCAAACAAACGCGAGACCCATTGTTTTGTGTATGTGACTATTTTAATGGCACAAGGCAACCATGACAATGAGAGGTGGAGCATTGCAGTAGTACATTAAATGATGTTCCATCTTTCTTGTACGGATGAGTACACGCGCCCTTCCATTAATTTGCTTAGTTCCCTGCTCGTCTTTCCTGAAAACATCAAATTCTAACACCACTCACTGGGGCACAGCAGTGTGACCGGGGATGCTGTATAAATATCTGAAGCAGATACATAATTAGGTCTGTATCTTGCACAGGAGCTTTTTCCCCCCTTTATTCCAGGACTAGGCCAGTTACATGCCCCACGTTCTGTCTGTCAATTTCGCCGTCAATAATTCATTTGTTGCGCATGGCTTAGTGAAAACCAGGCTCTAAGCCTGCTTATTCAGGGCTCTGACAGAGCAGTGAAAAACGAATTTCGACTTCCACACTCTGATGTATGAGAAGTGAAATAGGACTCAAAGACAGTGGTGCAATAGACAGTCATTTTCCACCTCCTGGCTTCAGCAGTTATCCTGGAGACTGCAGAGTGGCACCCAAATCCACATTCAAGGCTGTGAGTTAAATCTTGGCCACAGAAACGTGCTAACTCTAGCTTTTTCATTTAACTGCCCTTTCTTTTCTCACAGTAAACCCAACCTGTTCTTTTCTAAAATAAATCTAGCTCAACCTGGATGATCAGTTTTTTTTAATTGCTAAAGTGTTTTAAAGTAACACTCTGAGCAAGTCGTCTGTTTTTTCAATCCTGCACCTAGGGTATGCGTTAATAAAGGATGGAAGTAGCCTTATGGACACATTATTAGCTCATCGGTCATCAGGCTTGGTCATTTAGAAACAAGCATATACTCCTAAGTAGATGACACAATACATAATTTGACAGGGATAGGGTTAATAACACACTGAGTTCTTCCTTCCAAATGGCTGTGTGATGTGGCAAGTATCCCTGCTTACACAGGAGTACACCAAGGATGAGAAGCCCCGCTTTTTGCTAACCAGTTGGCAGTTATGGTTGCTTTCATGAGACACCTCCTACATTTTAGGTTGAGCGTGCAATCGCTTTTTGACCTGTTGTAAGTATTCTGTGGGCTTTCAACCACGCCCATCTCATGCCCATTACTTTCACTCAGTTGTGGGCTTGCCTTTCAAAAATCCCTTGATGTCATTGGTAATTACTTTACGCTTGCTCCGCCTTGGGGCACTTTTGTTACTTCCTTGCAGATTGACCCTGTTACATGGATTATTGATCAATTGATAATACACTTAAGCGTGGGCGTACTATTTTTTTCTTTTGTCTCTCCCCATTGTGCTCCATGACTGCCATGGCGCTCACCGCACGAACAGCACAGAACACCTCGAACTCCATTGCAGTATTCACATTGTTGACTCTGTTACCTAATCAGAGTAATTTCTTTTGTCTCTCCCCTTCACGCTCCAAAGCTTTCACATAAGCACTTGTAATTGATAAATGCCTTTTGCAAAAGACACAGAAACCCTCAAAGTGGCTCTCCCGACACAGCAGGAGAACCAATACTACATATTCACTGCACTCAGGAAACTCTCCCCATAATGCTTTGCAGACTATTACTTTTAGAAAACATTTTTGCTCACAACTCAGTCTGTGATGGTCCTAGAACAATGGGACCACCACCAAAACGTTCACGACAAAATGATCTTTCTGTCTACACAATCTCTGGGTCCCCACACTAGTTTAGTAGGGACACCAAAAGGAAAACCCCACCCACCATTCAGTGTGTTTAGGTTCTCTCATGCCTCGAACTTTTGTTTTACAGCTGGGAGAAGTTTGAGTTTTATGGGCCTTGTTTGTTATATTGTTGTAGTAGGCCTACTAGCTTTCAAAATGTGCCAAGCACTATGTTCTCTAGGGGCTAAATATATGGTTGCGCTGCATTAATTTCTGCCATTCTCTTTTCATGTGGTCATGCCCTTTAAGGACTAACTATATGGTTACATAACCACATTTCTTACAAGTGCTATTTTTATTGTGTTATCCGTTAGGGGCTGTTCTGAGCATTACAGTCAACATACTACAATATTCACAGGTACAAAAATGTGCCACATAATTCTTTGTAGGGCATTACTTTTACAAAACATTTTTGCTCATAACCCAGCCTGTGGTGATCCTAGAACAATCGGATCACCTTCGAAATGTTCACCACAATTTGTTCTTTCTGTCTACATCACCTCCACACTAGGTTAGTGGGGATCCCAAAAGGATAACCCATCTCACCATTCAGTGTCTTTTTAAGCACTGTCATACTTGAAACTTTTGTTTTACAGCTGGTAGTAGTGTGTGTTTTAAAGGCTTTGTTTGTAGTTTCATTGCAGTAGGCCTGCTAACCCTAAAAATGTGCAATGCGCTATGCCTTCTAAGGGGTAAATATATGGTTACAGTGCATTACTTTCTGACATTTTCTTTTCATGTGGTTATGCATTGTTGGGGCTAACTATATGGTTACATGACCATGTTTCTTACAAATTATATTTTCATTGTGCTGTCCTCTAGAGGATATTCTGAGCAGTACAGTCTAATGACAAAAGATTTTTGTGATAAAGGTTTTTATTGAGTTTACATGATAATTGTATGTGTTTTTTTATTAATCTCTCCTTATCGTAATTATTACCATGATTCAGGCCAACTTAACATTCTTATTACACTATGACTGATGGAACACTCTTGATATGTTTGGGTGACCTTTTTAGTTTATTTCTCTTGTTACTCCTCCGTGGCTGTCTTGTATCTTTTCTTGGTGAATTGTGTTAGCGAGCCAACAACTCTGATAGTGGGATGGTGAAAGTGGTAGTCTATTAGAATTAGCATGGTAGATTTAAATTAGGATGCTAAATGGCAACATTTTAATTTTTGGCTGCAGATAGAGGAAGAAGGTAAATGGAAGTGCTTTAGTTATATGCAGGGCCACTGGAATTATGTGGCAAGAAAACACAAAATTATGAGGAAGGGTTGACCAAGTTATGTGGCAAGAAAAGTCCAGTTATGAATTTCAACGCCAATAGCTTTAACTCCAGCAAAAACGAGACATATTGGATTGCAAATGCTTGATATCTTTTGCTTACATTACTTCCATCTTGCAATTGCACATAGGGTGTACATTCTAATTCTACTCATTCAGCTTGTACATATGTAACAGAATCATTACATTTCTTAGTCACCACCACTCTTCCACTCTTAGTTGATTTTCCTTTGCCTCCGCACTCTATCTTTGTTTTACCTTCCCTCTTGAAGAGTGTTTCCGGAACAAACTTGTAGAGGCCAAAATCTCTTTACCAACACTCCTTTCCCTGCGATGCTCAAGGCTCTCTCGCCACGTGTAAAGATAACACAGGAAGCAATTCAGAATTTAAGTCCTTTTATTTAGGTCTGGACCAGGATGCAGCTTATAACGTCTCCTCCATCCAGCCTCCTCGTCGTTCTCCTCCAACCATAATCCTGGAATCCCCCAGAAGAAAGAACGGCGGAACAGGCAGTCAGTATGACATAGAATTATGCAACACATGCCACAGTGTATGTATTGTGTATGCAATTGTAATATGATGTGATGAAAGGTTGTGGATTTAAGGACTTAGGATCATAATAAACTACTTTTCGTGACAGACAGATGCATCAGCACCTAATGTACATGAAGTACTGCTCCCATAATGCAACCAATACTCTTACTTTTTCAGGTATTTCAAGAGGCTTGGTTAAAGGGTTGCTAGTCATGGTGCTGGTCCTAAAAAATATAGCTGTATATTGCACTCATCCTGACAAAAAAAAAGAGAAAAGAGTCAGCAGAAAGGAAGGAGCTATGTCAGGGGTGTATAATGTATGTACAAGAGGGCCAGTTCCATTCTAGATTTCCATTCAAACCACTATATAAATATGCTCCAGCTACATTCATTGTGTGGGGATAGGCTGAAAATATGTCAGGGATCTACCCCACATGGACCTATGTTGGATATCTCCGATATGTTCAATCAAGACAGAAAATTGGCCTTTCAGATGATTTTTCAGTAGGAAGGACGCTCACCAGGTTGCTTTTGGCTATCAGGTATATTAATGATGCAAAAATAATGGGATGTGGGCTGACGTGAAAAAAAACACCAGGGTGTGTTTTATCACGCCTTATCTTTATCCAAATCACACATAATATGTTTGAATATATAGCTTAATTTCATATTTCCATTTATTTTTTTGTTACCTTTAGCATGTAGTGCGCCAGAGGTAATGCAACATTTGAAGTAAGGCGTGCTTGTGCTTCTGAAATGATCAGGAAAGAAGCGGACACTGTTGCTTTAAAAGTAACACCGCAAAGTAGTAGGAATTACTTATTTTAATAAAATAAGTAATTGAGAGGGGTTCTCACAGTCAAAATACAAATCCCAGCAGTAGTGGGAATAATGATAAGACATACAATCATAACTCTGTAAATTCATATTGGAATTTTATGTTAATCTGTACAAAACTAAATGCTACAAGTGCATCTCTGCCAAGCTACACACATCTATAAACCTCTGCCGCTGATAAGAACTTTACCTCTTTGCAGAAGCAAGTACTTTTACGAACTACTTCAGTGTGTTTTTGTATTTTGAAGTACCTTAATGGCGTCCCCGTATTAATATAACATAAATTCTACCTTGACGATCTCTTATTGTCACGCAATTTGTATTACAAATGTAAAACATCTAATAAAGTTCCATAACAATACACTGTTGTCTTTTTGCTTCAATGCAGCCAAACAATACGTGGCCTTCAACAAATATATTATAAAATAGAGTATAAATGTAAATGCATTCCATTTCTAAGTACGTGTTTAATATAACAAGCAGAATTGAGTGGAAGTCATTTCATCAAGTTTTGAAATATGTAAGTTAGCATTTCATTATTCTCCTTAATAGTAGTTATTGCGATTTATGCACTGCTGTGCTGAGAGCCATATCAACAACTTATAAAAGACTGTGCACATTGAAGAAGGTAAGAAGCAAAACTTGGGCTTCCGACGAGCATCTTCCTAAACATCACGCTCAGTGCATGGCTGAGCGTCCACACTGCCTAGATCACTGTGGCATTAGTATTACAAAACTGATTTCAAATAATGAATGCCATAGTGAGCCATTCCGGATTTGGCCTTGCGACCTACAGGTCATCATGCTTAATTTGTAAAACAATTAGTACCCGGGCCCTTGTCAGGAGGCCACTTTCATTTGCACCCCCCACTGCCGCTGTCAGCGCTGCAAATATAGTGCATACTGAATTAATAAACAACTGTTGCTGTGCTCGTCTCTAAATTAGACTAACAGCTCCACCATATGGAAGACTGTCATAAGTACCGGTGTTCATAATTAAGTGCTAGTACTGAGCCCTGGAAATCACCAAATCAAATTAAACACCGTGGGATACACAGTAAGCTGTCTGGAGAGCCAGGCGTAAAGGTGGGCAGAATGACTCTGGAATCCAGCATGGAATAAAGGATGTCAAACTTGGGCTCATTCTTCGATTACCAAAGGAGCGCCCTTACTTTCTGAAAAAGGTTGCAGACAAGCCTCACAACTGTCATTCCCAAGATGGTGGTTGCTCCATAGGATGTTGTTCAAGGTTTCCAATGTAAGATGAAGTAAAGTTTCTTCCTATGAAGAGAGTTTGTCTTAATGGAAGCAGTAATGAAGATGAGAAGACAAGTTGGCTGGTTTAGGGTAGACTTTATAAAAAGTAGAATAGTTATAGGAATGACAGACCCACCAGGAACAGACATTACAGCAAGCTCAGCCCTGCTCATTGTGGCTCACGTCACCCAAGAAACCCCTTATTGTTTATTGTCATTTTCACCCTCATGCTTTAATTTTGTCCCAGAGTTTTGCTTTTAGCAGTTTGATGTTTTTCTAGATTCTAAACCTGAAATTCTAGTTTGGCTCTTATCCTCCTTCCTAATTTTGGGAATAGTTTGGTGCCTTGGCAACTCCCTTGGTATTAATATCATATTCAAAAAAGAGCTACAGGATGGTCAAGGAGTATTTTTCCCATTTGTGGGGTTTTCTTCCAAACTGGGACAAATTCCAAGAAACTCCTAACACCTTTCTGTTCTGTGCAGGTTTGCACTGTGGCTACTGGAAGGAGTCACCCATTCCTCAATTAATCAAAAATGGGACTCAACATAACTTTTCACTATCTGGTCATTGACAACTGCTGTCATTTACCTGAAAAAGGTAGCTTCATAAAATAGTCGATCCCAGAACACATGCATAGGTTTTTCAATGTGGTCAAAATCACAAATCGTCCAAATCGGAGATTTCTGCCTAAGGGATTTCTATTGTTAATGACAATGGATATATTTGTCATTTTTTGTAAAATGGTCTCTGCCTGCAAGGGCAAGTATGATAAATACCACTTTCATCTACAGTGTGTATCAATGCTTTACAAGGTGCTTGCATATCTTATATTGTCTGAGTTTAAGCATGCCCACTTGGAAGCTCACACATTTCTCATCCATTCACAGGCACAGATTTTCCAGAACACATTTGGATCCCTAGGGACCACGAAATACATCATTATTGGATTTTATGAACTTGTTACCCAGATATGTTAATAAAGTTAACCTAAACTTTAATCTTGAAGTATGAGTAAACTTTTAAGATAGTGTTAACCAATTTCCTATTGCTGTAAACCCCTCCATGAGTCTAATAAGGTTATCAACTCCATTCTCTAGTGAGGTATAAGCAAACAATTATCAAGACCTGGTTGAAGATTATTTGGAAAGCATTCAATATGCAGTACATCGTTGTTTTGATTTAAAAGAAAGGCATTACTTTGCAACAGTGGTTAATTAAACTAAATGATTTAAAGCATTATTTCTGCTTCTCATGGAAAAACGAACACAATAGCTAAAACCCATGTGATTTAAAATGGCATATAAAACTGAAGAAATTCTGGTTTGTTTAGTTATTTTGTAACACACCATTTGATATCTATAGAAACGTCATAGTCATGTGCCAAGGTAAACCAACCGAAATTGGGGGCCAGATGTACTAACCTTTTTTGTGTTCACAGACGGGCTGAGTCACAGAATCAGCCTGTTTGCGACTACAAAAAGGCATTTTGCTAGGTAATGTGTAGTTTCTATTGGTCCCCTGAGCAGGATTTAAACCCATGCCCTGAAGGTGTTAGTAAGACCAAAGGCTAGCGCGTCTGCACCACTGAGCTATAGTTCCTGGCTACAAAAAGGCCTTTTGGTCTGTATGAAACCCAAAGTGCGATTCAGTAACATAAATCACAATTTGGGTTTATGACCAAATGCTGCCTGTTTTTAGCACATCTTTTCGAAGTACACCCTTTGAATGGTATGTACTAAATGTTTTGTGACATCAATCTGGTCGCAAAACAAATACTTTACCCACTACAAACATGTAGCGGTAACCCATTTGTAAATAAAAAGGTGACTCTTTGGGATCTCTTCACCCTTGTGAACGCATTAAAAATGTTTGTTTAATAGGAGGCAGTGATCCACAGGACCACTGCATTTTCCCACAAAATCAACAAAAAAAAGAAAGTTTTCTTTTTAATTGCAGTCCTGTTTCCTTTGAGGGAAAAAGGCTAAATTTTAAAAATATAGCTTTATTAAAAAGCAATCACTGACATGGAGGTCTCCTGACCCCAGCAGTTCGGCATCCTTGTGATAGCTGTGTTTCAATGTGGGTCACAATTTGCAACCTACCTCATTAATATTCATGAGTTAGATTGAATTGCGACCCACTACGATCAGTAATTTGTGAACTGACCTATTAGAACATAGGTCATTTCACAAAGTACCACACTAGTCGAAGCAACCAATACTTTGCGACCAGTTCTTATTACATCAGGCTCTTGGTTTTTAGAAAATAAATTAACACAAAGGTAAAATAGTAGTAATGAAAAGAAAGTAGGAGATTAATTACTTTTTACAGAAAAGACACAAACAGAAAATAGTGGCAAGATGAATAGTGGTATGATGCCTGTGTAAACAACTGAATAACATACTACATATATTTTATGACGAATGTGTCTAAAGATTAATCCTAACAATTCTGGCAAAAGGAGCTTCCACTTACCTCAGGGAACCCTGAGCTAGATGTTTTAAAGTCAGCAATGATTTTGCAAGGTTGACCACTGGAAAGCAATTAGAATCTGTAATGGTATAGGCGACTATTCATAGAAACAATGAATAAGAAATAAAGGAACACATAAAGATTAATAATTATATTTTTTCCTATTGATGACTTGAGCTATCAAGGGGTAGAAATGCCATTACTGACTGAGATAAAATGCTCAAATCCGAAACAACTCACCAAAAGGCTATAGACCATTCAGAACTCAGCAGCCAGAATCACTCTCAACCTCCTACTCTGCATTCACATCACACCACAACTTAAGGAGCTCCAGTGGTTCCTCATTAACAAACAAGAAATGTTGAACTTGGCCCACTGTATAGAGTCGCGCTCAAACTGTTTGGCTTTACCTCTCCTAATTTTGCTGAATTCATTTTTGTTGGCTATAGAACTCTGTGCATTTTACCACTGTTTAAGAGTGCTAAAATGCTTGTGCCCTCCCCTGTAAACATGTAAAAATTGGCTTACACCTGATTCGTATATTTAATGTACTCTACCATATACCCCGGAACTGCAAATTAAATGCTTCTAGTGGGCCTGCAGCACTTATTGTGCCACCCACTTAAGTAGCCCTTTAAAACATGCCCCAGTCCGGCCATTGCATCCTGAAGGCAGTTTTAAACTACAATTCTACTTGGCAATATAACCCCCTGGCGAAGCCTTAAACTCCCTCCCTTTTATTGTATATAAGTTACCTCTAAGATAGGTTCTATGTAGCCGACAGGGCAGGGTGCACTGCAATTAACAGATTTGACATGTACTTTTAAGCTTGTCCTGGCAGTGCAAAAACCCTAAATACATTTTCCACAACTGTGAGGCCTACTTCTCCAATAGGATAACATTGAGTTGCCTTAATACATTTAATATGTGCTAACATCTGATTGGGAACAGGTAAACCTTTCATGTTTGGTGTCTACAAAATTACAATTAAAAATCCACTTTAGTGGTAAAGTCTGATTTTAAATTACAATTTTGAAATGCCACTTGTAGTGGCATTTTAAGTTGGCATTTTCCCGCCTTAACTATTTTTGTCTGCAGCCTTTTACTTGATCACATGACTGGGTGTAGTTGGCAGTTGGACTTTGTTTATTCCTCCGAGACAGCCGCACAATAGAAAGATTAGGTGTGCCTGGATGGGCCATCAACTGACAGGATGCGGAGGCAGAGCTGGGCACAGCCCCACTTGTAACTGAATAGGTTGTGCTCTGCCTTCACCTAAAGAAACTTCTGCTGGCACATGGCATGTGCCAGAAACAGCTGGAGCTCAAAGCTAGGTAAACCCCAGAGTTCAGTTGCAATGGTGGCAGCATTACCCCTGTGTCTACTTGAGAAAAGAGAATCCACATCTTAGTGGATATGGTGGCTACCTTTGTTGTGGGAGATGAACTAGACAACTGGTTTGAGACCTACAAGATTGCCCTAGAGATGGACAAGGTCCCTGAGGAAGACTGGGGGACCAGACTTTTGAAGCACATTCCCAGTGAAGTGAGGGATGTCCTGTTAGCCCTAGGAAAATGGGATAGGATGAAGTGTCCCCAGACCAGGAAATATGGGCTCACCCAAGAGAGATAAAGGTGGAAGTTCACAGACAGTCAGAAGGTGCCCCAGCATACCTGGATGGATTGTGTGAATCATTTTGTAAAACACTGGATTGTTGGGTATAGGGCGGTAAAGTGAGTGAACATAAGGGGGTGCACAATCTAATTGCTAGAGAGCACATGCATAGTCTTTGTTTTACAGAGTTACGTCAAAACCCTGTGGAAAGTAAGTGCTCTAACCTAGGGAGCTTGCTAAGGAGGTAGACGGCTGGATCACCACCATGGTCCACAAGAACGTACCTTGGAGTGACCCCAAGAAATATGGTTCAGGTTTCTCCCAGCAGAGTGAGGGGGGGGGGTCAAGGGAGAAACAGACAAGTCCCAGAGCTAGGTCAGGGGAATGGTTTCCCATGCCCTTTCTGAAAAACAGGGAGGAGCTGCTGGTGTATGGTGGCCCAAGTGCCCTGTTTCCAACCTGGTGCTTTGCTTGTCCTCAGCTAGGACACAATCAAGGGAACTCTGTCTGTCCTAAAAAAACACACACTGGTGGGACCTCTACAGGGGTGGCCAAGATGGCCTCCGGAGTAAGTGGTTCCAAGAGGCATGAGGTAGACCATGCCCTAATCTTCTTTAGTTGGGAGTTGGGCCCAGAGAGTTGGAGTTGTCACTTCTATCAGGCAAAGATGAATGGGGTCCATGTCACTGCTCTGAGGGACACCGGGCCAACCAGATCATGGTAGTGGGAAGACTGTTTCCCCAGAGCAGTGCACAGCCCAGGTATGTAGGTTAACTCAGGCCCAGGGACAGAACATTTTCTGCCTCGTGACTCAGGTATCCATGGAGTGGGATGAGGAGGTGACCCCGAGTGGAGTCATAGTCAGACCCCAGAAGCCCATTAACTGTATTCCGGAGAATGAGTTGCCACCGGTGATGGAAGAGCTAGCAGGGGCGGGCGCCCTCAAAGCTCAGATATCTGGGTGCACTACTTCTAGACAGAAGGTACAGAGTCCCAGGTAGAGGGGAAGAGGGAAGAAGGACTCACCCTTGACCAGCCTCAGGGTACAGATCCTGGACTGAGTGGCCAGGCTCAAGATCACCCCTGACCTGGTGGGAAGGGGATTGGAAGTAGGGTGTCTAACACCCAGGGCTGTTGCTCCCACAACTCTGAGAACCCTCAGTGTCCAGAGAACCCTGGATGGTTTGGGGCCTGTCTCCTTACACTGACAGCTGTCAGTGGCCTCTCTTGGTTGCTATCCTTTGTGCAGCATTTTCCTTGGATTGGAGACAGAAGACTGATCCAAGGGGTGGAATGGGCCACATCCATTTGTTAGCCATTATCGCACTGTATGCCTACTGGGATGCATCTGTGAGCAGGTTAAGGTTGCTTAAATGGGGTATTCAGATCTGGTGGTTGAGCCTTCTTCCACATTACTCCTAAAGCATGGAACAACCTGACACTACACAAAAGAGCCTCCTCCTCACTCCTTGAATTCTGCAAGAAACTATGGACCTCCTTTTGGAGTAGTCCAACTAGGCCCTAAATGCCTAGACTCACACCTACTCAGCATCAAAATAATCTCCCTTGTAATAGCACATTCTACAAATCTGCATAACATTGTATTGTGGTATGAAGTTCCTCATCCTAGCCAAGTACTTCAAACCAGTGGCTGGAGCACTAGTTCTAGCTAAACATGATTATCGGATCCTCCTTCTGAATGGAATCCCAAAATGATACGTAGTTTATTTAAGAGCATCCCTCAATGCAGGTGCGTGTATCATTTCTGATCTAATTAGCCCAATTTTGCTATTTTTCAACTGGCTTTCCATTGAGTTGAGGAGCACCTTCAAACTTGTTTACATTGTTCATAACGCTTTTCTTATGGCTGTTCACCGTGTCTAACGTGCAGTGAAGCTGATCATCTCAGGTGTCTCACTTTTTTCTACAAATCCCAAACTCTCTTCTAGAAATTTCAGTCTTCAAGAGATCTAAAACTCTGATCAAGGAGTCCTTGAAGTGGACCTACAGTCAGGGGCTCCTTAAAACATAACAATATGAAGAACTTCTCCTTCAGCACCTTTAAGAAATCACTCAAAATACACCTCCACCTCCTGTGCCACTTCCACTCATGGCTGTCCGCATGCTGACCCGCTTGTATCCCCATTTCCTTTTATGGGCATCCAGAGATCCACTACAAAGACCTGTTTTTCTATGGCTGTGTTTTTGCTTTGCTATATCATATTACACTGTATTTCCAATTTCTAATTAGATTAACCCTCACATTCAACAATGTACAGAATCTCCCCTCTGCTATGTGGCTAACAAGATAACTGTAAAGCGTAATACTTTGCTGACAGGTGTGGGTTGCTCTGTACAAAACTATACACAAAGAAAATAGTGTAACAGAATTCAATTCATTGAACTTCTAACAATGAAATGGTAAGCCCCCCCCCCCTTTGGAGAGGCTGTTAGGGACTCTGGAGGCCAAAGAACTGCCAAGAATATCTTTCATCTGAGAGTTAGTGGCGAATCAAGCATGCTTTGGCTGATCACAGTTTCTTTATTTGCTAGGATTGAGAAAGAAGCCAGCTTTTGCAAGTACTCATGGTCTTTGTTACAGCAGGTGGTTCCATCTCTTATGGCATTTTGCACTGACCTTTGCACCAAGAGTCCTGGGTTCCAATCCCTGTTTTTGAATGTATCCTTTAATTCTGGTTACATTTCTTGTTGGCACAAGTGGAACAATTGTTAATGAGAAATGCCTAAACCTGCATAAGTTTCTCTGCAGCCCAATCACATTTCAACCGAACACTCCTTACCACATCATGATTTCTGTATACAAGTCTGATCCAGGCCTCAAGCACTGCTCTGTATTACATACAGTACACCATGCCCATACTGCACTAAGAATGTGTTCTATGCAATGATCTGCTGCTGCTTGAAAATAGATTTGCACTGTGCCCATTGTGTAAAGTAAAAATAAAAAAAAGAACCTATGTAAAGTGAAAAATAAACACGGAGGTAACCTTTCCATGCAAACAGTAGTTGAGTGAGGTGAGAACATTTCCATGTTGAAGACACGTGTTAGGAAATAAATGCTTGTGTTCACTGCATAAGAATTGCAAAGGAGCGCCCAGCTCCAAATAAATAACATCAGTAGCCTGTTTGCCATTTGTGAAAGCAGTGATCAGTGGCCGTGACACCCTGTTAAGTAGCTTTGCAAATATGCCATCCATTCATTCATGATCAATAGTTTATTGCCAGCACAAGCAAGACAACAAGCACGTGCCAAACCCATTCCCTACCACAAGTCACATTACAAATGTAGCAAATGAGATGTCACTGATTTTGTTTACTGTCACATTTTGTTAAGTTCTGTCAGGAATTTGGGGAGTAAATTTTGAGGACAAAACCCACCAATTTTGGGGAGAACTTTTGCATGTTAATTATTTGTAAATTTGAAGTACGAGGGTTAAAAGCCCCGACTCATGTAATCTCCGTCAGTTTGGAAAATACTTTAAAAACTTTGCTGATCAAATCAAGAGGTATACAATCTCCTTGCCCATATCAAGCGATTAAGCGCCCCGCACAGGGGTAGCAAGCACTATATAAACGGTGCAATACAATATGTCACGTGACCTTTCTCCCTGCATCGGAGAAACCACGGCACACCGAACTGGTTTAAATTTAAACTGTTTAACGAATATAAACTAATATTTTATTTTAAAGTATGAAGCAAGGAACATACCAAGCCCTCACATCTGCTGCAACTCTTATTTTAATCTTTTTGGGCCTTAATTTTTAACCGACGTCACAAACTAAGAAGTGCGTTTATTGTCTAAATAGTAGCACACTATTTGTAGTTTTAGCTGATGGTTGTAACTTGGTACAGTAGGTGTTCGCTTCGCAAAGATTTTAAGTAATCATGCAAAAAAGTTTTTTGCATCTAATTTCGCGCTGATTCGTAGAAACCATCAATTAGTGGACCGTTTCTCTGCACATTTTGAAAGTGTAACACAAAATGAGCGCAATGTCTACTTGCACTCCTGCTAAAATAGTGTAAAAATACTGGATTTGTGTTCAAATGATTTGCCTTCATTTGTTCTGACTTATGGAATCTCAGCTAACGAAACACTTTACATCAGAACTATGCACGGCTAAAGCAGAGAAAAGACACTGTAAGAGGATGGTAGCTAAATACTGTATCCCTGTGAAATGATGAAATCCTACAATGCGCTCATTATTAAAGCAGTACTAAGGAACTTAAATCGCCCTCCGTGATACAGGAGGGGACCTGGAGTACCCGAATGCGTTTTATTTTTATTACGCTGTTTTTAGTCGCTATTTTCTAGAGGGCAGATATTCCGCTGCAAAAACCCATTAACCTTTCTGTATTGCCGAAAGAAGCCACTCTTGTGACACGTGGAGAGCAGACATTCATTCACATGGCAAGCGACGGCATTTAGATGGCAAGTGATGGCATCATGGAAATGTCTGCATACTAAACACATAGTTATTATATCCTTATGTAAATGTATAGCGTCTGACAGGTTTTGTTGGGATTATAACATTCCTTATTAATTTGAACAAAATAGATTGGATAGCCTTCGGCTGGAGTAAATCAAAGGTATACGTTTTGAACAAAGAAAATAAACACAATTTGTCTTTGCCAGGGACATAAACAATATGACAAATTATCTCAAAATAGGTTACTTAAATTACGGCTATTTCAGTCACAATGCTGTGTGAAAAATATTATTAAAATTAAAAATGTATAAAGTATAATTGTACATACACGTGAAGCTTATCAGAGGAAACTATGTAATCGGTTATGCACGTCATGTATAAGGCGATATTTGAAAGATGTATAATATATGATTGAGATTCTTGTCAGATACAAGGGTTGCACGGTGCATAAAATAAATACTTTTTATTTTAAACTGTATATAATTCATAAGTGATATTCTGATCGAATAAAGTGCCAGCGTCATAAATTAGATATTCATAAAATAATGTAGTATTATATTGTATAGTCATAAATAAGTATAGAGATAAAGAGCATAGTCATACATGAGATATATCATTTACCGCATGCCCATAATAACTGAATTATAGACTTTATATATACGATCCTACAGTATGGCTTTGTCTGATACGAAGTTGTGACTGAATAATTGTGTACCAAATAGACAGAAATTATTTGTATAACATTTCTACGCAATGGTGTGTGTTCAATCATTACAGCATTTCGCCCATCCTGCCCCTCCCTTCTGTCACCAAATATACAAGTCTAACTTCGATGTGGAAGCAGGGCTAGCACTCCTACATAATTTGAAATTGTTGCCTTTTAGACTAGTACATATTCAATTAGCACTTTGATTAGCAATATATTTCGATCCGCTCCAAGCCTGCATCTGGTCCTTCATGCAGCCTTTGGTGAAGGTGGGTGATTTTTTCTAAAACTTCCTCTTTTCGCTTAGCTACCATTTTCTGGGTATGCATAAATAGCAGATTCGTTCATTTTTGTTAAACACATGCAGGATGGTTCATTTTTGTCACATCGCTTGCCAGTTATTTCTAACGAGTCTAACTGAAAGTCTGGGGATCTGTGTGAAATTAAAGTTGTTTAATGTAAGATTGCTATGATAAACTAAGGTATCTAGAAGTAGCTGAACCTGATAAATACTGGTGAAGCATTGTTGTTTTTTAATCTACTGTGTTCCACCTATACAATATGGGATCTATCCTAGAGAGGGGCCATATTATATAGATTGTGTAAGTATGTCTAGAAAATCTATTATGAATTGTGGATTGTTCGTAAGGAATATGTTCATTTTTAATGAGATACAGTTGGGAGTGATCTATGATGTTTTAGAAATTAATAATAAATGGTTATATATTTTTTCATGCATATACTCTCATTATTCTAGTGTTTATCAGACATATCTAACATGTTGGACTTGGCCCTCTCTGTAGGGTAATTCCCCTAAACCTTTTGCCTTCACCCTCCTGTTCTCTGAACCCATTTTTGTTGGATTTAGGATTCTGTGCACTTTACCACTGCTAACCAGTGCTAAAGTGCTTGTCCTCTCTCTCCTTTAAACATGGTAAAATTAGCTCACACCCAGTTGGCACAATTAATATACTTGCACAGCCCTAGTAAAGTGCTACTGCATGTATTCAGGGTTCTGACAGCCCAGCTGTGGTGCTCATTGGAACTGACGAGAAGAATCTTCGCAAAGACTTGCCTTACAGCTACCAGCCTCATCAGAAATCAATGCCGAGTAATGCAAAGCCTCGCCGCATAGGTGCCAGCTTAATCAGAACCAATGTAGAGCAAAGCAAAGACACATGTCACAAAGCCTTGCAAAGCAACGCTGTGCAGACTGGGCACTAAAGGCAAGGTACAATCTTCAGTGGGCCACACTTGCTCCTGCGTCTGGCCCACACTCCATCGCGGTCGGCCTGAATTTTTTACTTTGTCCCAGCCTGGCTCAACCAGGTCACCACAGTTGGTGCTTTGTGCTTTTAAGCATTATTTTTATGTACATCTTTAAAATTGCATAGCTCCAGTTCTACTGATTGTATTTTTGATTTTTTGGTCTCAAATAATTCATTGAATACATTTTTATTTTATGTTTCTAAATTGGTGTGGGAATTTATTTGTGTTGTGTTTTCTGTTTATTTCTGTTGTTGTGCTTCATAAATACTTTACAGATTGCCTCTCAATTAAGCCTGCCTGCTTTTGTGCCAAGCTATTAAAGGGTTAATCACAGGTTAATTGGGGGTTGCTTGTGTTTCAGGCTGACAGGAATTGAGGTTGCTGCCCCCTCAACCTGTAACCCAATTTTCTACAATCTTACATGCAAATAATGTAGTTTCTTTCTACAATTGTGCATCCTAAGATTGCATGCAATCTAAAATAAAACCTCTTCTGTTGTCCAATAAAAGTTCACCTTCACTTAAAACTTCTGATTGTTGACTCTCCTTTTTTTTTCAAACTAATCACCCATTAATTTCCATCCTCTGCATGCCTCCTGTCTCTGAGCACAGCCAACTCTAAGTCACACATGTGTTCGCCTTAATCCCTGTTTTTGTATTTCTGCAAACTGCCTGCATCTCATTACAAAGATCGCAACCACTCCCTTGAAAGGCATAATCCTGCAACATAACAATACCAAATCTCCTGTAGCTCATTTCTTAATATCTCCAGCCATTTGTATGAATTCATATGACCCCTCTCCCACTAAAGATCACACTCAACTCCTATTTATTTACCTCACCACAGAGAAACCGGTGTACATACATGGACTGGTTTTCTTTAGAACACTATACTAATGCGAAAACCAAACAATAACCACTAAAAACACTACCCATATGCTCCTGAGGAGCGTACTGGCAGGTATAAAGCATTTGATCAGCTTGTGGTGGCAGTGGCAGTAAGCACTATATAGATGCAACTACAGTCCAATAGAATATATAACCTTCCTGATCTGCACTATTACCATTGCACCCAGTAGCTAGGTAGTTGTTTGCAGTGTATACAGGCTACTGAATAATTTTGTTATGCTGCTTAACACTGTCACAACCACATAAGACATCTGCTGTGTGTTTTCTTCATCACCCCTTACTATACCAGCCCATAAACGAGCCGTGACCAACAGAACAGGCATAGAATAACTGAAGAGATCTGCCACATACTGCTGGCCCATCATAGGACTATAATCTATAACTGCAGGTACCCACAAGCTACATACTAAGACTTCTTCTTGACATCTCGCACTGAAAATCATATATGGGATGTTATTAAAAAAGTCCATCCCAGCAGATCACTCCACCATGCCTCACTCTAACTATGCCTGCTAAAGACCATAAACAAAATAGCTCAGAATTGACAACCCAGTGAAGTAACCAGCAAAGTGGGCTAAGTTCATAAGGAATACCATACGGGGATGAGCAGAGCTGTTTAAGCTGCTAACTTACAGAAAGTCACAAACTGCATGCCGCTCTTACATTTCATCTTCCATCACATTACTAAGTGCTGCATCCCATAACATGATAACCACACCTCAGTGGTCACCATGCATGACATATATATCCTTCCGACATGGAATCAGACCAAAGACAACGCACTGTCAACCTTACACAGGCTAGCATGCTATCCATGCACGTAAGCACTTCTGCGCCCCACATAGGAGTAGTAAGCACTTTATAAATGTTGCAACACAATACAATATACTGTCCCTATTAATTTTGCAGTTCTTAATTAGAGCTGTGGCTGCAGTTGGGGACCAGCACTTATTTTTCCTCATCACGCTGGCTGATGAAGGGTGATACCCTGAAACTGGTCCCAAGATGGTTGTTTCCAGTCCAGGGAGGACCTGGCTTGGCAGTTTGGGCTGAACTGTTTCCATGAGGAACAGGGTCAAGACTGATTTGCATATGGCTGGGTCCAAACTGGGGTGGCATGGTGAGCAAAAGAACAATGGATTAAACCCAGACCTGTGACTGGGGGTGAATGTTTGCATTGTTCAGCACTCCGCCTATCATCCTTCTGTGTTGCTAAAGTTGCCCTAAGTGGGGAGGGTATGCCCAGACGTGGGTCCCTTGCTCACTGTGCCACTGGATTCAAGCTAGCCTGGCTGATGAAGGGTGATACCCTGAAACCGGTCCCAGGATGCTTGTTTCCGGTCCAGGGAGGACCTGGCTTGGCAGTTCGGGCTGGACTGTTTCCATAAGGAACAGGGTCAATAATAATTTGCATATGGCTGGATCCAAACTGGGGTGGCATGGTGAGCAAAAGAACAATGGATTAAACCCAGATCTGTGACTGGGGAGTGTTTGCATTGTTCATTACTCCATCTATCATCCTTTTGTGTTGCTAAAGTTGCCCTAAGTGGGGAGGGTATGCCCAGACATGGGTCTCTTGCTCACTGTGCCACTGGATTCAAGCTAGCCTGGCTAATGAGGGTGATACCCTGAAACCGGCCCCAGGATGCTTGTTTCCTGTCCAGGGAGGACCTGGCTTGGCAGTTCAGGCTGGACTGTTCCATGAGGAACAGGGTCAAGACTGATTTGCTTATGGCTGGGTCCAAACTGGGGTGGCATGGTGAACAAAAGAACAATGGATTAAACCAAGATCTGTGACTGGGGGTGAGTGTTTGCATTGTTCAGCAATCCATCTATCATCCTTTTGTGTTGCTAAAGTTGCCCTATGTGGGAAGGGTATGCCCAGACGTGGGTCCCTTGCTCACTGTACCAATTGGATTCAAGCTAGCTTGGCTGATGAAGGGTGATACCCTGAAACCGGTCCCAGGATGCTTGTTTCCAGTCCATGGAGGACCTGGCTTGGCAGTTCGGGATGGACTCTTCCATGAGGAACAGGGTCAAGACTGATTTGCATATGGCTAGGTCCAAACTGGGGTGGCATGGTGAGCAAAAGAACAATGGATTAAACCCAGATCTGTGACTGGGTGTGAGTGTTTGCATTGTTCAGCACTCCGTCTATCATCCTTTTTTGTTGCTAAAGTTGTTTGCAGTGTATACAGGCTACTGAATAATTTTGTTATGCTGCTTAACACTGTCACAACCACATAAGACACCTGCTATATGTTTTCTTCATCACGCCTTACGATACCAGCCCATAAACGAGTCATGACCAACAGAATTGGCATAGAATAACTGAAGAGATCTGCCACATACTGCTGGCCCATCATAGGACTATGATCTATAACTGCAGGTACCCACAAGCTACATACTAAGATTTCTTCTTGACATCTCACACTGAAAATCATATATGGGATGTTATTAAAAAAAGTCCATCCCAGCAGATCGCTCCACCATGCCTCCCTCCAGCTATGCCTGCTAAAGACCATAAACAAAATAGCTCAGAATTGACAACCCAGTGAAGTAACCAGCAAAGTGGGCTAAGATCATAAGGAATACCATACGGGGATGAGCAGAGCTGTTTAAGCTGCTAACTTACAGAAAGTCACAAACTGCATGCCGCTCTTACATTTCATCTTCCATCACATTACTAAGTGCTGCATCCCATAACATGATAACCACACCTCAGTGGTCACCATGCATGACATATATATCCTTCCGACATGGAATCATACCAAAGACAACGCACTGTCAACCTCACACAGGCTAGCATGCTATCCATGCACGTAAGCACTTCTGCGCCCCACATAGGAGTAGTAAGCACTTTATAAATGTTGCAACACAATACAATATACTGCCCCTATTAATTTTACAGTTCTTAATTAGAGGTGTGGCTGCAGTTGGGGACCAGCATTTATTTTTCCTCATCAGACTTTGAATTGGAGCAAGAGACAGAAAAATGCAAAAGGGAAACGGGAGGAGGAAGAGAACGACATAAAAAAACAGTGACATCGAAATAAAGCAACGATGAAAAAGAACCTGAAAGCATGAGCTAAAGGGGCAGAGAGTGAGTGTCTGGTTGTAGGTGAAAGCGGAATGAGATGGAATCTGGACTACACGACTTGGTATTCAGCACCAGTGACATTTGATAGTGCTGGCTGCAGGCTTCTGGGCAAAACGTTGAACATCAGCACGTATTCTTTCACATATTAAGCTGTGGAATAATGAGATCGTTAATTGGTCTGTCGCAGTCTTGCCCTAACGACCTTCTTACCTCCGACACGATCATTCTTCCAACTCCTTCTCCATGCACGGGCCTCTGGAGGGCTCCTCGTGGTATCTGCCCTCCATAGACCTCTTATAAAAACCGACAACGCGGCATTCGTTGCTTGCACGGCCGTTCCAGAAATATTATTTTAAATGAACCACGGACAGTTATGACTGCCGTCCTACAGAACTGCCCGCTAAACTGCTATATTTCTCATCTCATTCTGTAATATGTGTCATTTTTTAACCCCCGCGGGGAAAGTATTTTTTAATGTCGTGGGAAAGGAGAGCAGACACACTTTCTGTCACGTAGGCTACTTCCAGTATCGACTTGCGGTTGGTCTGTGGTACTGAGATGAATGGTAACTGTTCACAGACATAGAAAATAGAAGCGGGCTGGTGTCACGCTTCTGAGTTGCGAAAGGTCGTGACTTTGTGACCTGTTCACATTGTTTCCTCCAAGCATCTACAAAGGGCAGAAGGTTATGTGGTTTTCACTAGTACCTTTGTGAGCGCGCAGCCCTCCTATTATATTCAAGTGCAGAAAACTGGCTATTTGTCCCGCAGTGTTTGAATAACGATTGTCTTAAGTAAACCAGTTTCAGCGACCGAGGCCCAGATATGCTAACGTTCCAAGCAGCCATCACCAAATTTTCCGCGTTGCGCGCGGGAGAAAACAGAGCACACAGCCAGATGTAAAAATAATGGTCTTGTGCTGGTGTTATCGCCTGCACTGGCTGTAAACTCGGCTTCCCTGTGCCACGCAGTACCTCACACTACCATGCTGTAGAGTTGGGAATTGTACTGTATTTATTATTTGTAGAGTGCACCTACGCCGAAGCCCCATGGCTCTAAGAGGCGATAGATAAAAGAGATACAACTGGGTACTGTATGTATGCCGTGCGCTGTAACCCACATTCAACGCACCCTAATTTAAAGAAATGAATACATTTACCAGGGGTGTAGCTTGATCAGCAGTATTGGGGGGGATGGGCGAGCTTCAGGTTTTCCAACAATGTAAATGTTAAGATACATTATACAACAAGCAGGGTGCCTGAGAGGGGCTTAAGATGCAGTGGAAAGGGAAAGAATTGCGGATTAGTAGGGGTACTAAGTGAGAGAAATCACAATATATTGTAAAACAAGCAACATTTTTAATGCCTTTCAAACCGACTGATGTATGATTTTTTCTCTGTGAATATAAAAAGTCCTGTTGAAATTGGACAGTAAGTTCACCACAGCCAACTGAAAGCACCTGTACCCAACTATTTCCCATAAAATACATTTATTAGAGAACTGTAACACCCCAAAAAACAAATCCCGCTGCCCCTCCCCCTCTGCACCTGATTGAAGTTGGTGTTAGCTTTTGACCCAAAGCTAGGTCAATCGTAAAAGACCCGGCTTTGCGTCACCTTCGAGTTTTCATGCAGATTTTCCTCAGTAGCTAAATCGTGATGCTATTGATGCAAACTGCAGCAAAGAAGCTTTTGTGCTGTAAAACAGCATCATCTTCTAAGCACAAAACACCATTTTAGCTGGATAGTAAGCAGCATGTGTCTGAGTTGTGATTGTGCCAGCACAAACCCTTAGTGAATCTGGCCCATAGTATCTAAAGTGTATAATTTAACCCAAATATTAACACACCCACACCCTTCACATTACCAAACCCTCTGTGATTTTCGCTGCCTCCCTCTGGACTCCGAGAGAACATTAAAGGCTCACAAACT
This sequence comes from Pleurodeles waltl, assembly GCF_031143425.1. Classification (NCBI taxonomy): domain Eukaryota; kingdom Metazoa; phylum Chordata; class Amphibia; order Caudata; family Salamandridae; genus Pleurodeles; species Pleurodeles waltl. The sequence continues at coordinate 668,831,131 of NC_090438.1, forward strand.
CAGTCAGGGATCAGACCCTCATGACTTACAAAGCCAGTTCAACCATGAAACTCGTAGTATCTTCATAATCTGTGTTCTGCTTAAAAGATTTTAGAGCATTTTAAGTCTGTTTTTGGCATACAGTCCATTCCTCATTCGTTATCCTCCAAATCTAGTATGGACTTCTTATGTATGGCATTCTTAGAAAGCTGAGAGATATTCCTATGAACATCTCGACTAGCCTTAAAATAGTAACGATAATTAGATTTTTCCTATTTGACAGGGATTGGCCTCCTTCACCTTTATCTGCCAATAAAAGCAGGTTAGCAGTGATACTTTTGCAATGCTAGGGGTCAGTAGGGTAGGGCAAAGTGCCCACAACCCACGGGACTAATCTAAAACATTGCAACCAGCCTTAAAGTAGTAGGAGTTAGTTTGATTTTTCTTGATTGGCAGAGCTCAGCCTACTTTGCATTCTAATACCAATAAAGGCAGGTGTCGGGTCATATTTTCACATTAGTAAGGGTCCGCAGGATAGGCGCAATTGGCCATTAATCTGGAAGGCTAGCCTGAGACAAGGTGACCACCAATGAAGTAGTAGGAGAAGTTTGACGTTTCTCTTAATTGTGCCTGCAGGAACCAAGGTAATAGTTCTTGGATAAACAAGGAAGACCAGGCTACCTTGTCCCATGGCAACAAGCATTTGCAATGCAATGGGTCTTGCATTTGCTCAAGGTAGAGCTATAAGCATTGTAAACGCCTAACCAGACATTTTTTGCCTCATGAATTGAAAATGAAAAGTAAAACAGTTTCACATGAGTGCGTCGATTCAAAATGCCACGGCAACCATGAGCATCAGCGTGAAGAGACACACAAAAGGAAAAAAAGTTTGCTCGTAGTCAAACTTATCGTCAAAAGTGCAATTATTCATGTAACAGGGGCGATGGCCAAGGTGGTAACAAAACCTCCCCAAGGAGATACAAATGTAAAGCATTTAACAATGAAAGGCAAGCCCACGAACGAGTGGTTGTGATGGGCGTGAGGTGGGCGTTGTTAAAAGCACAGCTACATACCAACACACTGGAAAAGTAGCGCTTGCACACTGCTGTGCTCGACCTAAAAATGACCCACAGTATCCAGAAGACACTCGGAGAGGTTGAATTAGGAGTTGTCTAAAATAGGAATTGACACCTGTTAGCTACTGCTGTTATGGATCCAACGCCTCTTGCTAGAGGTAAGAGCAGAGTTTATGGGGAAAGCAGAAGAGTGGAAAGGGACTTGGTAGAGGAGATTGTAATAAAAGTGAACTTGTGGAGAAATATAAGAAAGCTGCTTTTTTCAGGCCTCACAGGTAAGAGAAGTGCTAAGTGAAGATTGAACAAAATGAAATGGCAGCTATCTTATGATGCAGGCAGAGCCATGTCATGATGCATGCACATCTATACGTCATCGCACTGGGCATCTCATTACGTTTTTTTTCTTTTGCTTTTTTGGTCATGGCTGCAGAGCATGGGTAAAAAAAATATTTTTGTTGATACTGAAAACATTGGCAAAAGTCATTGGCAAAGCCAATAGGTCTTCTTTAACAAGACCTATTTTCTTAGCCAGTGTTTGTTGTTGTTGAGCGTACTGATACATCATTTTGGGATTATGGTGACACTTTCAGTGGTGTAATGAAACTTAAGGGCCCCCCCTGCAAAGTACATGGAGGGACCCCGCCTCGGGATTCACTCAGGAGCTCTCAGGCCAGGGTACTGCGCTTAGGGTGCCCCCAGTAGCTGGGGCAGAGAGACTCCGCACTGCAGGGACCATTGTTACACCACAGGACACTTTATGCTCTCCAAACATGCATTTATAAAGGTCCTCTCTACCGTCATAAAAAGAGGTGTGAAACACAAGTCTGAATTTTCTATGAATGTAATCTGGATTGTCATTGAAAGTGATACTCCATCACCTTCTCCCCCTCCCACTGGACACACTCAAACTGTTTATAGGAGAAAGGATGGGTTTCACTATGGAGTGTTATTGTGCTCACAGGGGTCAAACTTGAGGGTTATTGATTCTAATGTATTCTTTTAATTTAGAAGGTAAGCCAGACTACCATGTTCCCTAAAACTCTTTTCATTTTCCACTGCTTCAGCTTAGAGTCTCTTGTCTCTCCTAGATCCGACATACCTCAACCTACCCCTGCTCGGCCACCTATCCCTTTGACCATGAAAAACCAGTCAACCAGGAGCTATCCCCTAGACCTTATTTAACTATGGATTTTGTATTCTTTCTTCTCCCCATTTGAAATGCAGGAGATGAACCCTTACAAATAGTAACAGATTTTAGGAAGTGTCATGTCCACACTAGCCCTGCTATACATTCCTCCTTTAGCGTTTAGGAGAGTGAGTGTCAGAATTCTTTTTAAGTAGTAATATCTCAGTGACATCGGAGATGCGCCTCATTCACAATAAATCATAAAGCTGCTCCGAAGAACCCTGACTTTCATAATATGTACTGTGTGCAGTGCTAGGAAGAGAATTTTAGCCATTCAATGTTTCCTAAGAGGTTTTTGTTTTCACCAGGAAAGGGAAATATAGGTGTGTCAGAACCCCTTTCAGAGGGCCACAGGGCGAGTAGGAGCTACTGGGCCCAATAGTGAGGATTGAGGCCTTTTACTCCTGATTTCCTGGGGCCCGACTTACTATGGGTCTTGAGCAACTGGGCCAAGTACTCCTTCAACACTTGACTCTCAGTAGTAGTGTGGGCCAAGCAGGACATAGCTCCTCAAGTGGAGAGGGAGATGCACGGGGTTGAAGATAGGCTCACAACTCAAAATATGTTCTATAGCAGCAATATGATTGACCAGTCAAATTCAAATTTTTATTAAAAAAGGAGTATTTAATTTCGAACACAAAGTCAAATGCAGCATGCACAAATAATGCATACAGTCCCCTGAGGGGTCTAGTGCTCGATAGGCAGATCCCGAAGTCCCACTTCCCTCTTATTAACAGTAGTGGTTATTCCACTATAGGTGACAATCAGGTTAAGCCCCACTAGTAGCCAGAGTCTCAGAAGTCCCACTCTGACAAAGTCAAAAGTGTTCTAGTGCCTGAAGCGCTAAGTGGCATAACAATTTCCCCCAGGGCCTTCTGGCCATGAAATCAGTCTTACCCACACTTGAAGATGGTATGCTACCAGAGTTCCTGGAAGTGCTTAACTCTTGGACGTTGCCAAGGACTGCAGCAGCTGCTGGCTCTGAGTAGCACTCACGGCTCTTCAGGGGCAGTGGCTGGGCATCCATGGTGCTTCTGCTAGTTAGATGGTAAGTTCCAATGATTCTCTCACAGGTGCAGGGAATGATTGCTCTGGTTCCAATTGTCAGTCGAGGCTCAGGCACACACAGGTCACAACAATTCCCGATAACAGCGGAACCAGGCAATGTCCCACTAACATATGGGGGCCAACAAACTTACTCTGCAGACAGGCTTGGGCCCAGTCAGCAGGGCATTAATGTAATCTTCATGGCGGCCCCCTCTGGCTATGTGCATCTGACTTCACTCCTCACACCGGCTACAGACTGATAGACACAGCAGTCATGCAATCTTCACGTGGCCCTCACTGGCATGTAGTGTCACCGACTTCACTCTGCACAGGGATGACAGCACTGTCGCCTCAGCAGTATGCAATCTTCGCAGTGGCCCTCTCTGGTATAGGGGGTCACCGACTTTCCTCCACGCATGGGCTATGGCCTGATGGGTCTGGCATTCATGCAATCTTCGTGGTAGCCCCCTCTAGCATTCTGGCTTGCTGATCTTACTCTGTACACAGGCGATGGCCCGATCACTGCAATCACCGTTAACGTCATGGCAGCCACCCTCTAGCATACTTAAGTACTGACCAGAATATGCACACAGACGATGACTTAACCGGTGCATCATGCGTCTTCTCACACCTCCCAACATAGACCCACTAGCCAGGATCCCCACTAGACCTCAATCCTGCCAAGTGTTCTCCTCTTCCTCAGAGGGCACACTGGTCTTGGCAAACAGCAACGCACTGTTGCTCCAAGCTCCAGGGGGAGGTGGTTGTTGAATTCCCTAGGTGGTGCACCCTCACACAGTTGGGAGACATTCAGACTTTAGCCCCCAGTCCTAGTCACAGGTTGAAGGCTTGCACTGCTTCTCCTCCTCGACATGGAGCCCGGCTGGGTGCTTGACAGAGGACAATTTCAGGGACTTTCAGCTCCTCTTCTTACAGTCTATTTCCAGACACCAAATTTGATTTACGGTTTCAGTCTTTTAAGTTTGTGTGTGGGGGGGTCTGCTTCCTTTTGAAGTTCCCACTTCTCTGTCCTCCAGAAAGCAGCCTGTCACAGCAGGAGCAACTCCAAATCCAATAGTTCCGACAACATAGGTCATGGGAGTGGCTAGAGGTTCACACCTGCATGTCAGCCACAGTGAAATGGGCATCAAACAATTACCCAAGGACTCCAGCCCTACTCTTTATTATTCTCTTATCAGTCCCATCTGCTTCCTGAGATGTGTCCAGGTCCCTTTCCAGTGACCTCTTTCTGAATCAAAGAGCTCCCTTTGAAGTGTACTGAACAGCATGGCTCTCCTTCCTCCAGTGTGTGGCCCACCCAGCTCTCATGAATGCAGCAATTTACAAATCTGTCTGGGGGAGTGTTCCTTACCTCTTCAAGCTCCTCAGGTCAGCCCTGGGCCTCTCATAATGGAACCCCGATTCTTCCATGTATTGTACCATTCACAGGCACACACACACACACACACACACATACACAGCACATATGTGCAACCACATGCCCGCTGCACTGTGCTACATACTACGGGATGTAGGTCAAGGGTGAGTTAAGCACACAGCAGCAGACCTTTACGTGAGTGATCCTGTAGGCCTCACTCCAGAAATACCTAGTTCACTCCTACTGATCACTACACAGAATGGGCAGGGATTCCTGATATTCTAGATTGCAGATGACCCAAAAGTTCCATCTGACATCTCTTTGTGTTAGAGGTGGCCCTGCAAAGCCACAAGGAAACATGGACATTTCTAGGATAATGTACATGGTTGTGCTGTTATCTGTTACTATTCTCTTATTAACCTGCCATGGCCCTGCCATCCTAGATAACTGAACAATGAAAGTTGTCAGTAAATTTCAGGGTTCAGCTGAGACAATGGGGGTTATTCCAACTTTGGAGGAAGTGGTAATCCGTCCCAAAAGTGACGGTAAAGTGACGGATATACCACCAGCCGTATTACGAGTCCATTATATCCTATGGAACTCGTAATACGGCTGGTGGTAAATCCGTCACATTTAGGACGGATTAACACCTCCTCCAAAGTTGGAATAACCCCCAATGTCTCCACTCAGGTATACATATTGGTCATAAGTGGTAACAATGTGCGCCTTAGGTATGCATACCTGCTTGTGTCAGTTCAGGAGGCAAGTGTACAAGCTGAGCAGGAGGAATTACAAATGTAGCTGTCTGAAGAGTATATCAGCAGCAGGGATGTTTTCAGACTGCATGCGACCCTTTGATTTATGTGGAGGAAAGATGTACTCTGCATTTATGCTGGAGAATATGCTTGGGCATATGTCCAATATGATTATGTATTGAAAGTAGGAGAATATATTTTTGTGCAATGGACACTTACTGGTCTACACCCTCCTTTGTAGACTTGGCCAGACACCCTAAAGTCTGGTCTTTGGATATTATGGACTGTTATTATTATTCCCAGTCTGATCTTCTCAGGAACCAGTTTATAACTGACTATGCTACTGAGGGCTCACTTTCGCTACTCTGACAGTGCACTTGACTGCTTTGTGGGCAGCTTTGAAGGAGAGCCCTTTGTCATGCCTCTATTCTATACTGGGCTTTATTCAATTTATTGTATTGGTTTATCCCAATATCTTGTTTTTGCTCTGAATGGATCTATTAGACCTGTCGGCCTTAGAGTTGTCTTCCCCCAAACCTTTTGCCTTTCCTCTCCATTTTTGCAGATCTCATGTTTACTGGCCTTAGGACTCTGTGCACTGTACCACTGCTAACCAGAGCTAACATTCATGTGCTCCCTCTTTGAAACATGGTAACATAGGCTTATCCCCAATTGTCATATTTAATTTACTTATAAATGCCTAGTAAAGTGGCGCTACAAGTGTCCATGGCATGTAAATTACATGATACAAGTGGGCCTGCAGCACTGATTGTGCCACTCACTTAAGCAGCCCTTTAAACATCTCTCAGGCCTGCTATTGCAGCCTGTGTGTGCAGTGTTAAAATGTCATATCCACCTGGCAAAATACACCTTTTGGCAAGTCCAAACATACCTGTTAATACATATGTCACCCTTAGGGTAGGCCTCGACAGCCCATAGGGAAGGGTGCAGTGTATATAAAAAGCAGGACATATACTTTTAAATTGACAACGGTTTGGGAGAATTTTGCCACCAACCTTATTAACGCAGTCGACGTAGGAAGCACAAGAAAGGGAGCACAATTGAGCCACCAAAAACGTTTATATCTTTCACAGCCTATACGGAGAAGGAAAGCAATCGTAGCTAAATTACTAAGGCAAATGCGAACACTCCCAGACAACGGACCACGATTGGCCGGCCAGTGAGAGCAGAGGAAACTATTAAAAAGCAAATTATGGTCTTTTAAAAAACTGCAGCAGGAGACGCCCTGGGCCAAACTACATTACACATCTAAGTCATCTGACCCTAAAAGATTCTGGAAAATCATCAACACAATGGACAAGGCACCAGTGGCAGCTAATAACGCAAACATTTCTGAGGAAGCTTGGGCACACCATCTAAAGTCACATCAAAAGGAATTGGACACCGAAATCGCTCCGCAATCCCAAGGGTTCTCGGAGAGCCAAGAACCCGAGGTTGCAGAAAGCTTAAAGATCTCAGTATCAGAATTAATAAATATCATTGGGAAGTCGCGAACAGATTGCGCCCCAGGGCCTAATGGTTTACCACAGGCCCTGTTTAAACAGGAAACAGAAAGATGGGCCAAATTCCTGACTGAGATGTTTAACTGCGTGCTCACAACGGGAATTGTCGCGGCAACATGGAGAGGCTCATAAATTCATCCCATCTACAAAGGAGGGAACGCAGCTTCCTCAAGCAACTACAGACTTATAGTTCTCCTATATATCGACCTTAAGTATTTTTCATCCTGTGTGTTAAAACATCTACAGTCTTGGGTTGCAGACAATAACATTTTGCCATTCAATCAAAGCGGTTTTACCAAACATCAACTGGCACTGGGATTCATTACAAATAGAGCAAAAGCTACCAGGACCCTTACCTACCTGTGTTTTGTTGACTTTAAAGCTGCATTCGATTGTGTTCCCCATGGTAAACTATGGGTAAAACTACAGCTTTGGGGACTTCCAGCTACTATTTTAAAAGCCATTTAATTAATTTATTCTGACACATGGGTAAAAGTAAAATTAGGGGGAGGCTCTCATTTATTTAGGGCAGTTAAACCAACAGCTGGTGTTAAACAAGGCTGCTTATTGGCCCCAACACTCTTTAACCTGTATATAGCGGATCTGTCTACAAAGCTAAACGAGGATCCATCCCACTCCCCCTCATTGGGCGGCCAGCAATTATCTAATATGTTATATGCAGATGACCTACTACTAATTAGTAACACCAGAGTAGGCATGCAGAAACTGCTAAATAAATTAGGAGAGTTTGCAAGGGTAAACGAGTTAGAAATCAATCACAAAAAATCCAAAATGATTACCCTCAATCGCAGGCCTACTGGCCAGTGTAAATGGCTCCTAAATGAAAAGACCCTGGAGGAAGTAATCTCCTACAGATATCTAGGAGTCGTGGTCGATGCCAGATGCAACTTTGCAGCTCAAAAAGAAGCAATAAAAAAACAGGGTACAGACCCTTGCTTACGCATTCTGCAAACTCACTAATTCAATTTGTGGTCACGCCTTGAGTCCCTTAACAGCCGTAATGAGAGCCAAACTATTGCCAACTCTCTCGTATGGGGCAGAAATAATGAGGGGTATGGAGGAAACTCTTTTGGAGAAGCTTTTGATAAAGACGTACAAGCGTGTCTTTTGGCTACCAAGGTATGCTCCCGCTGCCCAGGTCAGACTAGAATTCATGTTGGTTAAACAGTTGCTGGCTCGCCCGGCAGCCTTCGTCAAATGCTGTTACAAACTGATCCGTGCCCAAGAAGGGTCTCTAGTCAACCTAGTCTGGCATGAACTCACCCTGGAAAGAGGCAACGGAAACTACAAAAGGTATCTGGAAAGGAGAGCAAGCCTCTTGAATCTAGGTGGGGTTTGGGATCAGTCACTTTCCACGATGGCTTTTAACAAAGCAGTCAATGAGTCATGTAAACTGCTTAGTTGGTTAAAAGACAAAGAGGCTCTGACCGAAAGGTTGTATGGCTGGCTGACCCTTAAGTCGTATAAAACTCTAAAAGAATCTACACTCTTGGCTGCCCCCTACTCATGGAAAATTAAGCAATGCTTTTTAAGGCTTAGGCTGGGCGATGTCCCAACGCCAGACCTTCCAATCTGGAAGAAAGGGCCACAAGTGGGCACACAGGAGTGCTGCCTTTGTCATCTGGCGGTAGAAAACCTGATGCATGTGGTCTGCATTTGCCCGGCACTGGCTGAAGACAGAAAACGTTTATTGAAAAAATAAATAAACAGCCTAGGGATTAGATCTTGCAGACAAGCACTAATCGAAGCATTCAACCCACAAAACACCATATTGAATATTAGATTGGTTCAATTTTTGTAAATTTACTCCAGTAAAATAACGTCTGCTGAAAGAAGCCTGTGATAGGAAGGGCGTAAAGAGAGACATAATCCACCTACTTTGAGTAAAAACGACAAAGATAGGAAGGTATTTTGGTAATATTCACCATACTGCCAGACCACTATGAAGTACTGTATTAGAACCTGGAGTCAAGTAGGGATTATTTTTCCTTGTGAAATATTCTTTCTCTCAGTTATTTAAAATTTTTATGTAACTTATATGTTTTAATGTATGAGCACGGTTTTGTTAACTTTTTTTGTCAAAGGACTACTTTTATGGTTTTAATTAACTAATAAAATAAACAATCTCTCACTTTTAAATGTTATAGGTCATGGTAGCAAAAAATGCTTACATTTGTTTTTCACTACTGGAAGGCATATCTCTCCGAAAGGGTAATATTGGAGTTACCTTGTTACATTTACTAAGTTGTAATTTCCAAATGGAAGCAGATAACAAGTTCATGTTTGGTGTTTTTGGGTTGTAATGAAACATCCTTTCTTATGGTGAAGTCGGATTTTAAGTTACAATCTTGAAAATGGCACTCTTAGAAAGTTGCCATTTTCCTTCTTTTCATTCAGTGCCTGTAGCCTGTCTCTGTGTCACACGACTGGGAGAGGCTGGCACTTGGACTTTGTGTTTTACTCCTAGGCAGACACACAATTGAGAGCTTAGGTGTGCCTGGATGGGGCGTCACTGGCAGGAGGGGGGGGGGAGCTGTGCTCAGTTCTACTTTCACTTGAATAGGCTGTTTCCTGGCTCGACAAAAAGGGCTGCATACCCCCTGTAGATAATCTGGAGCAGGGCAGGGAAGGCAGGATGCTTGGGGACTTCAAAGGGAAATGTTAAGAAGCTTTTCCCCCACTTCAAAGGCACAACTAGGTATAAATATTAGCCCTCAGACACCAATTCTTCAGTACACTTATGGACCTATGGATACTCTGCCAGGAAGAAGGACTGCTGCGCTGCTGAAAGGACTGACACTTTGCCGGACTGCTGCCCTGATGCTTTGCTGGATTGCGTGGTCTGCAGCCCTTCTGTCTGAGTGTGAGAGATTGAACCTGCACTAGAACCCAGGAGTCTCAGAGTGACTCCAAGGGCTAGTATGCTGCCCTCTTGTTGAAGTCACAGGGTCAAAACCACCTGAACCAGCACCCAGATGCAGCTGGAGCAAGCCCCTGACCCCAAAGTGGTGCCCCTCAGGTTTTGGACTTTTGGTGTGGCCTCAGAGAAGCTGAATTAAAGTTTTTGGGTTCTTCAAGACAGTGAATGGGGATGTTGGTGCCAAAACCGTGTCACTAGCATAGCCCACCAACGCAAAGTTCCATAAGCTTGACCCTTCATGCTACAGCATTGGCTGCTCATGGGGAACACTGTCACAGAGCACTGGCTTGACCGCTTGCAAGAACATCAGGAACTTTGTGCTACAGCAAAGCCCCTCTTTGACTATCTGCAATGCTTCTCTTCTTTTCGTGTCCCCCTGTATTGCCTACACTGAGAACAGGACTGTTTGTGCTGGACTGAGAAGCTAACCTTTCAGCAGCACTTGCCTGGCCTCTGTATTCGATCTGCACTCCATAACAGTCGGCTTGAACTTGTGACTTTCTCCCAGTCTTGCATGACCCACATAGCCACAAGTGATGCTTTGGGCTTTTTGGTGCCATTTACAGACATTTTTTAAACTGCATTTCTATGGATCTACTGATTGGATTTTTGTCATTTTTGTCTTGTTTTATTTATAAAAATTATTCTCATTTGCTAAACTATTGTGGGATCTTTTTGAAGTGTGTTTTCAATGGATTACTGTTTGAAGTGTTGCACAACACATTGCCTCTCAGTTAAGCCTGACTGCTCTGTGCCAAGATGCCTGAGGGTTGAGCACAGGTTAATTAAGGGTTTGCTTGTGACTTCAACCTGAGAAGAATTGTGGTTGCTGTTTGAGAAGGGTTTCATTCATCCCCCCTCAACCAGTAACCCAATGTCTTACAGGATCAATGATTGTCTATCCAAAAGACAGAAGGCCTGATTTAGCACTCAGTGGATGGGTTACTCTGTCACAATGGTGACGGATATCCCACCTGCCAAAATCTAAATTCTATTATATTTTATGGGATTTAGATTTCGGCAGAAGGGATATCCGTCATCGTGACAGAGTAACCCATCTGTCGAGCTCTAAATCAGACCTAGAATGAACCTGTTTCTGGTTGTCTTACTAGATACCTGTCTTTTTTTGTCATTGGTCTCATCCATATCCAAACCCCTCATCAGAAAACACTAAGGCCCTCATTAGGAGTTTGGCGGTTAGCATACCTCCACGGTGGAGCTGGCGGCTGCACCGCCGTGGCCCAGTGGTGAAGACCGCCATATTACAAGTCCTGGAAAGGTACCTGCAGAACACAGCCAAGTCACCGTTCAGCCTGCCACAGCAGAAGCGCCAGGCAGCAGCCATCTCCAGCCTGGAGGACAGGCAGTGTCCCACGTCCATATTATGAGGTTGAACACCGCCAGGATTTCGGGGCAGAACCATTGCCACCAAAAGCCTGGTGTAAATGAACAATATAAAGGGAACGCCCACCTTCAGGAACACAGGCACGTCCGTTGGCACCATGGCAGGTGAAATGCAAGTCCTTCCAATACTCTATCTGGCCCTGCAACTCCCAGACCAGTGACAATGACCAACACACCAACTGTAAGTACACCAGCCTAGCACACACTGGAGGGAATGACGTTAGTACAAACACACACAACACGGGAAGCCGTGCCCACATACACATGCAAACAAACACCCGTACCAACACACACCAACACACCCACCAATGCCCACCACCCCAACACATACCTGGTGAATGAAAGCCAGGACTAGGCAGGAAACAACAACACCAACGGTGTAGTGCCGCATGATAACCATATATTAAAAAATATATAAAACGTATATACATACAGGGCCAATGGCCAGTCCGAAATCCATAGTGTCGCGAGCACACTTGGCACAAGATGACACCCCAACTTGACTCCTGCCTGCAAAGTGCAGACCTCCACAGTGCAGGCACATGAATGGGGAATGCAGGCATCTTTGGGGTGAGGGGGGAGGTAGGGGTGGGTGGGTCCTTGGGCTTGGAGGGGTGGTCCTTCTGTTTGGGCCTGAGGGGGGCCGTTAGGGGTGCCCTTAGATGGGGGGTCCCTGGGCTTGCCCTTGGATGGAGCGGGCTTAGTATTGTGCTGAATTCTGGGCTTGCCCTTGGTTGGCGGGGCTTAACAAGGGGTGTTGGCATGGGCATGGGCTTGGCCATGGACGTGGAGGGAGTGGGCCTGTCCTGGGAAGAGGAGGGCGTGGGCTTGGGTTTACGTGACCACTGGATGTGACAGGGGCGGAAGTGGAAGGTGGTAAAGGGGCAGCAGTAGCCTGGGATGCGGAAGGCAGGGGCATAGGAAGGGTAGCAGGACGCTTGGAGGGGAACAGGGACTGGGTCAGTGGTGGGGAACATGGAAAACCCGCACATGAAATGTTTTTCGGGTACACATGGGAGGTCACTGGAAAAACGTTTGGGAGTGGAGGGAATGGGAATGGTTGTGAGGTGTGTACGTGGATATGCCATAGGTGCAGGTGCATGAGTGGTTGAAATCTGTGTGCTGGGGTACTGTTGGGTGGGTGAGTGTGTGTGGTGAGATGTACTGGGAAGAGGTGGGGAGGAGATGAAGGGAGATGGCAGGGGGGAAGTGTGAGTCAATGTTGGGATGGTGTCTGCAGGTATGGTGGATGTGCTGGATATGGGTGTGTTGACAGTTGTGGTGTCTGTGCCGGTGGTGTATGGGGTGCATGGATGGAAGTCAGAAGATGTGGTGACGGTGGCAGTGAGGGCACATGTGGCAGGAACAGTGACTGATGTCATGCTGAATGCAGGTGTGAGTGGCGTGTCGACTGTGAGGAGGAGGTGAATGGGGAGTCGGTGCAGGGTGGGGATGTTGACATGTCTGCATGGGTATCTTGAATGTGTGCATGGCAGTGGTGGCATCTGTGGTGCTTATGTATGTCCATGTGTACCGTGTCTGTTGATGTGGATGCATGCAGGTCAGTAGGTGTGCCTTGGATGGGTGAGGGGAGAGGGATGTGGGATTGGGAACAGGTAGCTGGAGAGGGGACGGAAGAAGAAGGGACACAGGCTGCCATCAACGAGGAGGCAAGAGCCTGAAATGATCTCTGTACACCAGACAAGGCACCCTGAATGCCTTCCAGGAACACATTTGTATGTTGCATCTTGGATGCCAGTCCCTGGATGGCATTCACGATAGTTGTCTGACCCACAGAGATGGACCTCAGGAGGTCAAAAGCCACCTCATTGAGGGCAGCAGAGCTGGAAGGGGCAGGGTTGCCTGCAGCAAAGGAGATACCCACCCTCTTGGGTGAGCGGGCACGGGCAACTGGGTGGGGAGCTACAGGGAGGGTGGTGCTGGTATGGAGGGTAGCAGACAAGGATGGTGCTGTGGTGGTCCCAGATGGGTCTGCCGCCATCGGAGATGGAATCTGAAGATGAAGTGGTCGATCCTGTCTCCCCGTGGCACTCCACTCGCCCTCTGTCCCACTGGTTCCCTCAGCTCCGCTGGTGTCAGCCTCCTGGGTCCCGTGGACTGCAGGTGCCCCACTCGCTGGTGCCCCTTCTCCTTCACCAGATGATGCTGATAGACACAAAGACAGAGGAGGACAGGGAGGAAGAGAAAGAGAGACAGTGTGCAATTGGTCATTGCCAGCACAACCGTCACACAGGGTAGAACATCAGCATTTGATGCCATAACATTATACATGATGCCCACCTCTAAACATCCTACTACTTGGTGACACCATGGGGGAACCTGCAACAATGCACATGTCAACCGCTGATGGTCTGACTGAGGCATTTCTCTACATCAGGAGTGTCATACCCACCACACCTGTCGAGCACCTGCCCACACCCATAGCCATTGATACAGGCATGCAAAGGACTGGACACCTGTAGGAGGCTGGCCTGGCTTATAGTGGGTACCTTGAGGTACTTTTTGTACCAGGTCCAGTTATCCCTGGTTAGTAGATTAGAAGTGTTCTAGCAGCTTAGGCTGATAGAGGTAGCTATAGGAGAGCAGCTTAGGCTGAAGTAGGAGACATGCAAAGCTCCTACTATACCACTTATATCACTTAGCACTATGTCATAAGAAACACAATACTCAGAGTTACCAAAAATAAAGGTACTTTATTTTAGTGACAATATGCCAAAAGTATTTAAGAGGATATACTCCCTTAGGAGGTAAGTAAAATACACAAAATATACACACAAACCAAAATCAGGTAAGTAAACACTTAGAAAAGTAGTGCAAACACTGTAGAACACAATAGAATGCAATAGGAGACAATAGGCCTAGGGGCAACACAAACCATATACTCCAAAAGGGGAATGCGAACCACAAATGGAACCCCAGCCTAGTGTAGTGTGTAGAGGGTTGCTGGGAGTGTAAGAAAACACTAAGAGTGTCTAAGATACCCCACCCCAAGACCCTAAAAAGTAGGAGTAAAGTTATCCTACTACCCCAGAAAGACAGTAAAGTCGAGATAGGGGATTCTGCAAAGGCAACAACTGACTGCAAAGTACTGAAGATGGATTCCTGGACCTGAGGACCTGCAAAGGAAGGGGACCAAGTCCAAGAGTCACGCAAGTGTCCAGGGGGGGCAGGAGCTGCCTCTGGGTGGAAGAAGCCAAAGAGTCTGCAACAACGGAAGGTGCTAGGAACTTCTCCTTTGGTCAGAAGATGTCCCACGGTGTGCTGTAGGATGCAGAGTTGCTTCCATGCAGAAGGACCACAAACAAGCCTTGCTAGCTGCAAGATTTGCGGTTGAAGATTTTGGGTGCTGCCAGGGCCCAGGAAGGACCAGGAGGTAGCCCCTTGGAAGAGGAGACAGAGGGGGCATTCAGCAACACAGAGAGCCCACGCAGAAGCAGGCAGCACCCGCAGAAGCACCTGAACAGGCGTTCAGAAGATCTGAGCATGGCGGTCATCTTAGCAGAACAAAAGAGGGTCCCACAAAGTCGGAGTCCAACTCAGCGAGTTGGGCAATGCAGGACGGAATGCTGGGGACCTGGTCTAGGCTGTGCACAAAGGAAGTCTTGCAAAAGTGCACATAAGCCCTAGCAGCTGCAGTTCACACAGTACACAGGATTACTGTCTGGTGTGGGGAGGCAAGGACTTACCTCCACCAAATTTGGACAGAAGGGCCACTGGACTGTCAGGGACACTTGGATCCAGCTCCTGTGTTCCAGGGACCACACTCGTCAAGATGAGAGGGGACCCAGAGGACCGGTGATGCAGAAGTTTGATGCTTGTGTTGGCAGGGGGAAGATTCTGTCGACCCATGGGAGATTTCTTCTTGGCTTCCAGTGCAAGGTGAAGGCAGACAGCCCTCAGAGCATGCACCACCAGGAAACAGTCGAGAAAGCCGGCAGAATGAGGTGCTACAATGTGGTTGGTAGTCGTCTTGCTGCTTTGCTGCTGTTTTGCAGGCATCCTGGAGCAGTCAGCGGCCGATCCTTGGCAGAAGGAAGTGCAGAGGAACTCTGGTGAGTTCTTGCATTCGCTATCTGGTGAGAAACCCACAGGAGAGACCCTAAATAGCCCTCAGAGGAGGATTGGCTGCAGAGATAGGTAAGCACCTATCAGGAGGGGACTCTGACGTCACCTGCTGGCACTGGCCACTCAGAGGTCTCCATTGTGCCCTCACACCTCGGCATCCAAGATGGCAGAGGTCTAGGACACACTGGAGGAGCTCTGGGCACCTCCCCTTGGGAGGCGCTGGTCAGGGGGAGTGGTCACTCCCCTTTCCTTTGTCCAGTTTCGTGCCAGAGCAGGGATGGGGGATCCCTGAACCGGTGTAGACTGTCTTATGCAGAGATGGGCACCATCTGTGCCCATCAAAGCATTTCCAGAGGCTGGGGGAGGCTACTCCTCCCCAGCCCTTCACACCTATTTCCAAAGGGAGAGGGTGTAACACCCTCTCTCAGAGGAAATCCTTTGTTCTGCCTTCCTGGGACTGGGCTGCCCAGGCCCCAGGGGGGCAGAAACCTGTCTGAGGGGTTGGCAGCAGCTGCAGTGGAAACCCCGGAAAGGCAGTTTGGCAGTACCCGAGTTCTGTGCTAGAGACCCGGGGATGCATGGAATTGTCCCCCCAATGGTATTGGGGGGACAATTCCATGATCCTAGACATGTTACATGGCCATGTTTGAAGTTACCATGATGACGCTACATATAGGTAGTAACCTATATGTAGTGCACCCACACCACAGCTACCCAATGGTGCCAACCCAGAGCCACCATGTCAACACATGTCACAAGTGACAGTGAGTACTCGCCCCTATGTGGCTGCTGTGCTGCCCTCAAGTGCCCATACACCTCAGAGTAGGCCACCGCCAATATGTGGGCCATTAGGGCTGTCAGGGTCCGACGGGCACCTCTCCTTCGTTGGGAGGACGCCCCCATGTGGGCCTCTGTGGTCTTCCATGCGCAGCGTCTCAGGTCCTCCCACCGCTTTCTGCAGTGGGTGCTTCGACGGGCCTGGACCCCCAGGGTCTGCACTTGCTTGGCGATGGCACACCAAATCCCCTTCATCTGATGGGTGCTGACCTGCATGGATGACAGACAGAAGAACACAGTCATGTAGGCTGGCATCCCTGGGACAGTAGTGGACAGCACAAATCACACTTTCACTGCCCCACGTCGTCAGCCAACGTAGCCCTTGGCCCCTCACCCATGTCCATGCTCCAGTCACACTGTCACCTACCAAGTGCCCCATCCCCATGCACACAGCTCACATACAGGACAATGGGCTCACCTGCTGTCTGGTGCCCCATACAACTGTCCATACAGGGGCAGAACCCCATCCACAAGTCTCTCCCACTCCTCCTGGGTGAAGGTTGGGGTCCTGTCTCCTGCTGGACACGGCATCTTGGCTACCAGAGTCAGTACACAGCAGCACATGCAGTGGAGGTCTTCAGTGCACGAGGTTCAGGAGTCAAGTAAGCAAGAGCACATGAAATGGCGGTCACGTCCGCCGCAGACATTACTGTCACTGCTGGCGGCAATCACTATTGGCTCCAGCCTCTCATTGGCAACAGTGTGAGCCAATGGTGAGTAGCACGGTGGTCGTGATTGCCTACTACCATGATGTGTTACAAAGGCAGGATGATCTCACTTCCACCTGTCCCATGCATGCAGACAGGCGGCAACCATTTCACATTTAGAATGTGTGATGTGTGTGAAATGTAATGCGTCATCCTTCTATGCTGCACAACATTTTAGCACCTCTCCCCTGTTCCCAGGTACTATGCATGGTTGATGATGAGGAATGCATCGGTGTACAGGCCCCTAGATGACCTTGACACCCTGGAGGAGTGTCACTTCATCGCCTGAACCGTTTGACCATAATGGAACTAGTGGCCCAGTTGAAGCTGGATCTGGTGCCTGCCATACGCAATCCCAATGCCATCCCTCCCACAGTGCAGGTGTTGTCGGTCCTCCACTACCTTGCCTCAGGCTCCTTCCAGGTTACAGTGGGCCTCGCAAGTGGAATGTCGCAGCCCATGTTCAGTTCCATCCTGAGAGATGTACTGTGTGCCCTGATTAAACATATGTGCAACTACATCCGGTTCCCCCGACGTGCAGATTTGCCCATTGTCAAGGCTGTGTTCTATGCTGTGGCATACGCCCCTCATGTTATTGGGGCCATTGATGGCACACACATTGCCCTCAATGGCCCCAATAATAGGAGGAATGAACAGGTGTACAGAAACCGCAAAAACTTTCATTCAGTCAATGTGCAGGTGATTTATATCGCGGACCAGTACATCTCACAGGTGACAGTCAAGTACCCAGGCTCTGTGCATGATTCCTACATCCTGCGGAACAGCAGCATCCCACACAGGATGGCATCACCCCAGAGGGACTGGGCCTGGCTCATCGGTAGGTACCCCTGCATATGTGTGCCCATCAGCTTGCTGCACCCTTGTGTCCCTGCCCCATTGACCTCCTGGTCCTGATATGCATCTTCCCACTATGCACACAGGTGACTCTGGCTATTCCAACCTGCCCTGGCTCCTGACACTCTTGAGGCGTCCAACCTCAGCTACAGAGGACAGTTACAATGAGGCACACGGTCGTACCAGATGGGTAATTAAGAGATGCTGTGGTTTGCTGAAGGCCAGGTTCCGGTGTTTGCATGTCTCTGGGTGTGCCCTGCTCTACAACCCATAGAAGGTGTGCCAAATCATTGTGGTTTCTGCATGCTGCAAAATCTGGCCCTGAGGTATCACATCCCATCGCTGGATCAGAGGAGGGGGTAGCTGTACCAGTAGCTAATGAAAGGGACATGTGAAGTGATGAAGATAAGAATGCAGCTGACTCCAGGGCGGAGCTGATTTGACATTACTAGCTGAGATACAGGTATGTGCAAACTGTGTGGTATGTGTCCTCTACAACTGTTTGCTTTCTCTCTGATGCCACCTGTTGTCTGTGACCACTACAGGTGATGGTTGCAGATCAGACTCTGGGTGGGTTGGCGGGGTGTCATATGTGCCCATGACTGAGATAGTCACAGTGTACAAGTCAGGCCCATGGTCAGGCAGGTGTTGTGCTGGTGCACTAGTGTCATCAATGTGTCAGTGGAAAGTTCTCTGAGTTGCCACTGCAGGTGCTATGTGTGTGCCACACAGGGTTGTTGCATGTGTGCAGCATCCATCGTGGGAGTCGACATTGAGTGGCAGTACAGCATTGTCGTTGGTGGCAGTGGGATTGGGGCCAGGTCTGGCGCTGGGCATTGTGATGGTGGGACCATTGGGTTGGTATGTGTTGTGTATGTGTGTTGGTACTTGCCATATGGTTGCGGACATGCCTGGCATATCTGCCCCGGATCCCTGTTCCTACAGTGCATTTGTGTGGAGTTGGAATCTGTGACTCCTACAGTGATTGTTGTCCCTGTCTTGCTCTCCTTTCAGGACAATGTTGTGGTGTTCTGTCCTTCCTGCCTGGCCTGTAGCCTCCATTGACACATATGTCCAGCCACTACCTGCTCCACCATCAGCCTCCCGGCATTTTGCTGCCCCCGCTTTCACCCTCCAATGTATGGGCTGGATGATGGGTTGCCACTTGTGCATGTATCGGCAGTTCCATACACACTCATTGCAAATAAGCATGTAGACATGGACTGTGCTCAGTTGTAGTTTATTGGTGATGTACAATTGTGAGGGGTGATGATTGGGGCTATGGTGGCGGTGATTATCAGAACGTTAAGGCCAGCTGTAGCTAGTCCAGGTCCAGTCTGCTGGCCATGGGTAGACAGCGATATAGGAGTGGACAGTCAACAGGGTGTCTGTAGACAGTCCCCACAGTATAGACACTCAGGAGAGGTAAATTTGGGTTTTTGAGGTAAGTATTTATTAGTAATTTGAAATAAGAACTGATGAAAAGTCAGTACGACGTTTAGCGCCAGTTTCTTCTCTGGAGTGGTGAATATCTTCCTTCTTATCTGTGTCCCTTTTCTTCCTTTTCTCTAGGTGGCGTACCGGATCGTCCTCATCAGGTCCCGGATGTGACATACAAGAAAAAGGGAACACATACCGCTGGTGAGTGGAACGGACGCCTTATACCACGTCTTCTACTTATATGTTTTACTGGGGAAAAGGTTTAAGGAGGGGGGGGGGTTTTATGTGTGATATAGGTGCCAGTGAGGACTTCAGGGCTTGTGTATATTCCGTACTTTACCCTTTTGTGCTCTCCCGGTGCTCTCTAAAGTGCCCTTCTCTCCTCCCTCCCCTCACCCTGCCTCCCTCCCTTCCCCAGCGTTTCTCCCCTTTTATTGTGCCCCTCGGTTTGTCCAGAAGGACCGTACCTTGTAGAGCCACGACCCTCCAGGGTCGTGGCTGGCTCTGTGGAGGTCCTCTCGTCGGTCTGGGCTGGTCTCCCCTGCTTCCGGTCGGGCGCTGTTCCTCTGGGTTCGGGTTCCGCCGCTTCCAGGCCACTGGGGTCCTCCTCCGATGTCCTTGTCGCCGTCTCTCTCTTCCTCCTTAGGTTCGCCGTCGCCGCCGTCGTTCTCCTTCCTCTCTTCCTTCCCGGCTCTCCCCCTCTCGACCGGAGCTTCCGTCTTTTGGCCGCCTGGTGGCCAATCCGGAGCCTCCTCGTCACCGGAGGTTGCCGAGGCAACCTCAGGACGCTGGCCTCGTTGCGGACGCGTTTCCAGGGGAACCTGGGAACGCGGCCGCAGCGGTTCCGTTTCTGCCGGTTCCCCGCTGTTGCCCGGGGCGGCCCGGTCACACACCCTTCCCCAAGAACTGTCCTGCTCCAGGACAGGCGAAGACAGAGGAAATCGGGACAGATAATCAGCGGGGGCCTGGTGAGATCCAGGGACGTGCCGAACCTGAAAGGAGAATGGTTGCAGTTCAAGGAACCATCGCAGTATCCTGGAGTTAGAATCTTTATGCGCAGCCAGCCACGTAAGAGGAGCGTGATCCGTGAATAGTATAAACGGCCGCCCTAGGAGATAGTACTGCAAACAGTCAATGGCCCACTTGATAGCCAAGCACTCTCTCTCTATAATTGGATAGTTACGTTCCCGGGAAAACAGTTTTCTACTGATGTAGACCACCGGATGGTCAAGCCCCTCGCTATCTGGCTGAGTCAGAACCCCTCCAAGCCCAACATCCGATGCGTCAGTGTAGAGGTGAAACGGCTTCGTAAAATCTGGGCAGTGCAGGATGGGATCGGAGGTTAAGGAAACTCTCAACTGTTCAAAACTCGCGTTTTGCGTCTCCGAAAAAGGCAAAAGTCGATTGGGATATCGTTTAGTGAGTAGGTCCGTAAGAGGTGCTGCTAAGGTGGAGTAATGTGGAATGAAGCGCCGATAATAGCCCACTAATCCCAAAAAGGAGCGTAATTCCTTTTTCGTGTGTGGAAGAGGGGCATGTAAAATGGCATCCACCTTCCCATTTTGAGGTTGTAGTGTACCCTGATTAATCCGATATCCCAAATAGGAGATGTCGGTTTTACCTATCACACATTTCTTGGGATTGGCCGTCAAACCAGCAGTTTGAAGGGCTTGGAATATTCTCTGTAGGTGTATTAAGTGGTCCTCCCATGTTTCACTAAATACGACTACATCATCTAGATATGCAGCGGAGAATGCAGGATAGGGTTTTAGAATCCTATCCATCAACCTCTGAAAGGTTGCAGGGGCTCCATGAAGCCCAAAAGGCAGTACTGTGAATTGATATAACCCGGACTGGGTAGAAAAAGCTGTTTTTTCTCTATCTGGAGGAGCTAAGGGAATCTGCCAATACCCTTTAGTTAGGTCGATAGTAGACATGTATTTTGCTTTCCCTAGTTTTTCGAGAACATCGTCCACCCTAGGGATGGGATAGGTGTCGAATAGGGAGTTTGAGTTAAGTTTGCGGAAATCTATGCAAAACCTGACGCTTCCATCAGGCTTCGGTACTAGGACAACCGGTGAACACCAGGGACTAGTGGACGGTTCGATGACCCCTAGGGATAACATTGTTTTGATTTCTTCTTCGATTATGTGTTTTCTAGCTTCTGGAATACGATACGGGCGTTCTCTGGTGATCTGCCCGGAGCTTGTGCGTATATTATGGTGAATTAAAAACGTCTTTCCTGGTTTCTCTGAAAAGAGTGGTTGCCATTGTTTTAAAACCTTAAGGGCTTGTTGCTTTTGCCCTTCAGGTAAAGTATTGTCTACTATGGGTAGGGTACTTTCAGTATCGGGGTTGGTAGGGTAGAACTCGATATCTAGGGTCTTGTCGGGACACACAAACTGACCCATTTCTACGGAACGTTCAGGTTGTGCGGGGGTCTCCCATTTTTTTAGCAGGTTTACATGATATATTTGTGTTTTTATTGGACGGGAGGATATTTCGATAAGGTAGGTGACAGGGGAAACTGCTTTGATTACTCGATATGGGCCCTGCCATTTGGCCAGGAGTTTATGGTCGGAGGTGGGTCTCATTATTAGGACCTGGTCCTCGGGTTGGAAAACCCGTAGTTTACTTCCTTTGTCATAATAGGACTTTTGTGTTTGTTGGGCCTGTTCCAGGTTTGTGTGTACGTCGGTCCATAAGCTGTGTAGGTGGTTCCTCAATTTTTTCGCATATTCTAACAAAGGAGTCCCTGCTTCCTCAGCCTCGGCCTCCCAGGATTCTACCGCCATGTCTAAAAGGGAACGAGGTTGGCGTCCGAAGACCAACTCAAAGGGGCTATGCCCCGTGGATGCTTGCTCATGTGTCCGTATGGCGTACAACACTAGGGGTAACTTTTGATCCCAATCCTTCCCTGTCTCATTGATAGTCTTTCTCAGCAGGGTTTTAATGGTTCGATTATATCTTTCGACTAATCCGTCCGTTTGAGGATGGTAAACGGAGGTTCTGATCTGAGCTATCCCCAATGTTTTACACACTTGTTTCATTAAGGCGGACATAAAAGGGGTCCCCTGGTCCGTGAGGATTTCATGTGGAAACCCAAGACGAGAAAATATGTTAATCATAGCTTGGGCCACTGTCTTGGTTGTCATACTAGTCAGGGGAATGGCCTCTGGGTATCGTGTAGCATAATCTACAATGACTAAGATGTAGGTGTGTCCTTTTGACGAAGGAATCAAAGGTCCCACTAGATCCATCCCTATTCTTTTGAACGGGATATCGATGATGGGAAGGGGTAGGAGAGGCGCCTTCCTAGGCCGACTAGGTTCGGTTAACTGACAACGGGGACATTGGGCGCAATACCTACGTATGTGGGCGTACACTCCAGGCCAATAAAACCTTCTGAGCAAATATTCCTCGGTGTTTTCTCTCCCAAAGTGTCCTCCCCCTGGGTGATTATGAGCTAGTGTAAGAACATGTTCCCGATAGTGGGTAGGTACCAGAAGTTGGCGTTTACGTTCTCCCCGTCGTGTGGTAGTAACCCGATATAATAAGTTTTTTTGCACTATAAAGTAGGGACCCACCTCTTCTGTCTCCTCTGTTACTGCCGACCTCCAGGCATTGTTAAGGGAGGGGTCCTCTCTCTGTTGTTGTACAAAAGTACTAGGAACTTCATGAATTTCTGCCACTATCTCTCCATAGGTGTTGTCACCTTTCGTCTTCCGATAGTCCCCTTTTCCCTGTCGTTTCTCTCTTCGTGACAACTTTCTACGATATAGCGGACACTCAATATCACTCTCTGAAAAAGGTGCCTCTCCCCACCAATCCTTAGTTTGTTTGCTATCTCTGACGTAGTCTAATAGTTCTTGGAAGTGGATGTAGTCTGTCCCAATGATACATTCCTCGATTAACCGGGGCATTATCCCCACTGGGAGGAAGTCCTGATAGGGTCCCCACCTGATCTGGAGTACCTGTATAGGATACTGGGCCTTGTCCCCGTGTATGCAACATATAGATACCCATTGTTTCTCTTCTATATCATTATTTATCAAGTCTTTCCTAATTACTGATTGGCTGCAGCCGGAGTCAACCAGGGCATATACACTTTTCCCGTCCACTTGTATCATCATTTTAAATTTTATGGCGCCCTTCCCAGTACATAACACCCTTCGCCTTGTCATCCCTATCTCCATTGGTTCTCCCATTTCTTGTTTCTGGGGACACATACGTGCGATGTGTCCCCATTCGCCACAACTATAACATTGGGGTCCCATGGTAGGCGGGCCTTCAGGAATCCTACGTGGTACTAGATAGTCGGGTGGACTTTTTACAAATGTCTTTGGGGTCGGTAGAACTGGTTTAATGATACTTCGCGTGGGACAGTTTCTGACATCGGTGGATCGATGAAAAGCACAGGCCAGATCGATGGCCGTCTCAGTATCCACTTTTGGGTGTTGTCTTATCCAGTGTTTTGTGGATGGAGGTAGACCATCTAGATATTGTTCCAGTATAATGGTTTTGATGACTTCCTCCCGACTATCTCCAATATGGCCTAACCATTTTAATGCTAGATCCTTCACACGAAAATAAAAGGTTCTAGGATCTTCGTTGGTGCCCCATTTGACTTTACGAAATCTCATCCTGTAATATTCTGTGTCGTGACCCACCCTTTCTAGTATACTTGTTTTTATGTCTTGATAGGGGTTGACACCCCCTGGGTTAGCGGCTTGATATGCTGATTGTAAGAGACCGGTGAGCAGGGGGGCCACATATTGTCCCCATTTATCTTCTGGCCATAGGGCGGAGGAGGCTACCCGTTCAAAGTTGGTGAAAAAGGATTCCGGATCCTCTCCCTCCTGATACTTCTGTAATACGGAACTAGGTACATTCGGATGTACCTTACTAGCGGCGATAGTCTCCGTTAGTTTTTTCATCGCACTTTCATGGACTAACTGGTTGTTCGCCAGTATGGTCGCCTGGCTCTTCAGAGCAGATTGTAAGGTTTCTCGGTCTTCTTTGGCCTCTCTCTGTTGGGCCTCCCATACTAGTTGTAAGTGTCTTTGCCCTTCCGCTAGTTGCTTAATCACGGTCTCTAACGATGGACTCTCACTCATTGTGTATACTGTCTGGACTGTTTTATGGGATTAGAAACAAGGATCCCACTTCTGACACCACTGTAGACAGTCCCCACAGTATAGACACTCAGGAGAGGTAAATTTGGGTTTTTGAGGTAAGTATTTATTAGTAATTTGAAATAAGAACTGATGAAAAGTCAGTACGACGTTTAGCGCCAGTTTCTTCTCTGGAGTGGTGAATATCTTCCTTCTTATCTGTGTCCCTTTTCTTCCTTTTCTCTAGGTGGCGTACCGGATCGTCCTCATCAGGTCCCGGATGTGACATACAAGAAAAAGGGAACACATACCGCTGGTGAGTGGAACGGACGCCTTATACCACGTCTTCTACTTATATGTTTTACTGGGGAAAAGGTTTAAGGAGGGGGGGGGGGGTTTTATGTGTGATATAGGTGCCAGTGAGGACTTCAGGGCTTGTGTATATTCCGTACTTTACCCTTTTGTGCTCTCCCGGTGCTCTCTAAAGTGCCCTTCTCTCCTCCCTCCCCTCACCCTGCCTCCCTCCCTTCCCCAGCGTTTCTCCCCTTTTATTGTGCCCCTCGGTTTGTCCAGAAGGACCATACCTTGTAGAGCCACGACCCTCCAGGGTCGTGGCTGGCTCTGTGGAGGTCCTCTCGTCGGTCTGGGCTGGTCTCCCCTGCTTCCGGTCGGGCGCTGTTCCTCTGGGTTCGGGTTCCGCCGCTTCCAGGCCACTGGGGTCCTCCTCCGATGTCCTTGTCGCCGTCTCTCTCTTCCTCCTTAGGTTCGCCGTCGCCGCCGTCGTTCTCCTTCCTCTCTTCCTTCCCGGCTCTTCCCCTCTCGACCGGAGCTTCCGTCTTTTGGCCGCCTGGTGGCCAATCCGGAGCCTCCTCGTCACCGGAGGTTGCCGAGGCAACCTCAGGACGCTGGCCTCGTTGCGGACGCGTTTCCAGGGGAACCTGGGAACGCGGCCGCAGCGGTTCCGTTTCTGCCGGTTCCCCGCTGTTGCCCGGGGCGGCCCGGTCACAGTGTCATACACAAGGGAGAATGTCCAGGAGAGGGTCACTTCCTGGCGGTGGTCTTGGTCTGGGCATCATGTCTGGCTGGATGTCTACTTGGACGTCCTTGCTTGCGTGGGATTTCCTCAGCTACAGGGGTAGGGGTGCTGGTGTCCTGCGAGACCTGTGGCGGGAGCTTCATGCCACTAGCTGCCGCTGACGTGGAGGGCTGTGATGGGATGTGGATAGTGGTAGGGGCCCGCTGGTGGGTGGTAGACTCATGCATGACAGTGGTCAGGCCCTTGAGCACCCCTACAATGGAGGGCATGGTGGCATTGTTGGCCTGACACTGTTGCATGGCCTTCTGATGGTATTGCCCCTGCAGACACTGGGTCACCTCCATGGTGGCGAGGATCTGGGCCACTGTATCCTGGGTGTGCTGGTATACACCCAGGACTTGGTTGAGGCCCACCTGGGCAGTCAGTTGGTGTGCCTGTCCTGACTCTTGGGTCACGGTTCCCCTTTCACTAGCCCTGGCCCCTGTGCCTGTGCCCACGGCAAAGTATGCCCACTCCCAGTATCAGCAGGGCCATCATTGTCTGGAGTGGGTGCCCTTGACCCTGGCCACTGTACTACAGGGCACACCGCTGATTGTTGGGTCCCTGGGGCACAGGTTTGGGGTTCAGGAACTAGCTGTGGTGTTGTTGCCACATTGGTAAGGTCTTCTGGTGTGTCCAGGGTGGATGTGCCATTGGTGAACTGCCCAGTGGACCCAGATGGCCCAGGCATGTCGTCCTCATCCAGACATCCTGTGGGGTCTTCATCCTGGGGAGGGCTGTCTGAGCCTGGAATCCTCTGCACGGTGTCAGTGGCAGGGGTACCTGTGGATGGATACGGTAGTTGTTAGTTGTGTGACTGTTGTTGTTGTTGTGTCCCTGTTGTGTAAGCATGCAGTGGCTCAAGATGTTTCCCTGTGTTAGCAATAACATCTGCTGCACTGCAGACATTGGTTTGGATTGGATTGGATTGGATTGTGGGAACTGTGGTTCTTCACATTGTGGTTGGCATCCGTTCATTTGGGGTGTGTGAGTAATGATGGTGGGAGTGGGGTGGTGTGGCATGCTGAGGAGGGATGTGGGGTGTTTGGGACAGGGTCAGTGGGGTGGGTTGCAGTGGGTTGGTGAGTGGTGGGGTGGCATGCTGGGTATGTGTGGTTGCTGCTTGGGGGATATTGCTGACTTACCAGTGTCAAGCCCTCCGCTGATGCCAGTCAGGCCCTCGGGATACATGATATCCAGGACCTTCTCCTCCCAGGTTGTCAGCTGGTGGGGGCCCATCGCCGGTCTTGTTACTGGCTATCCTCTGACTGGAGGCCATGGACCGGACCTTCCCCCTGAGGTCATTCCACCTCTTTCTGATGTCTTCTCTTGTGCGTGGGTATGTGCCTACTGCGCTGACCTTGTTGACGATCCTCTGCCGTAACTCAGTCTTTTTGGCTATTGATGTTTGTTGTACCTGAACACCCATGAGCTGTGGCTCTACTCTGATGATCTCATCCATCATGACCTGCAACTCACTGTCGATGAACTGTGGGTGCTTCTGGTGTGACATGTTGTAGGTTGGGAATGTGTTGTGCATGTCGGGTGGAGTACGAGGTGTGTGGTGATGTCAGGGTGTATGGCTGTGTGTGCTGGTGAGGTGCGGTGTTGCTTTGTGCAATGTGTGATCTTTGCTGTGTTTCTTGTGTGCTTGGTCTCGGGTGTGGCTGTTGGTGCTTGTGTTTGTCGCTATTGATTGTTGGGGGGTTATATAGCGGCGTAGTCAGGTGTGCGTGGTGTGTGTATGGTTTTCAGGTGTGGGATATTTGAACTAGCCAATGTGGTGTTAGCTACTTTCTGTGGTGCTTTTTTGTTCCGCTGCGGTGCAAAACTTCCTATAGTGTCCGCCATACATGTTCCTCTGTGCTGGAGATTGATTCATAACATGGCGGTCGGAATGGTGTCGGTGTGGCGGGCACGGTTATTGGTCAGTCAGTCATTTGCTGTAAGTTGGCCTGGTGGTGTTGGTTTTGTGTCTGACGTGGTGCTTTTAGGTGTTGCTACTTATTGTTTTCACTTGTTGTGAGGTCACAACCATTGCATTTGGTGTGCCTGTTATGTTTTATAAGGCTGCTACGTGAATTATGGATTGTAGAGTTCATTATAGCTTTTCTTATTTGAGTCCTAGGCATAACTTTACGTTAACTTAATTTTTTGGGGTGAATTGCATTTTTTCAAACATACGTTTGAAAGCTGACTACTAAAAGAAGCCTTGTTTTTTGCAATTTTTTTATTATCATGTACCACTTTGATTAGTTGGGTGCATGGTTCCGTCCATTGGCCTAAGAAGTTGACTGCATGTCTACGCCTATGGCCAGGAACTGCAGCCAACACACTGCGGGTGGCCTTAGCAGGGCCTAGGTATTCATAAAGTTAAGGAGCATATTTATACTCAGTTTGCACCAAATTTGTGGCTTTTTTTTTACACAAATTGGGCGCAAACCTAACTCCATATTTATACTTTGACGTTAGACACGTCTAATTTCAAAATATAGGAGGTTGCACCATTTTTGGGATGCGCGCACAGACCTTGCATCAATGAGATGCAAGGTAGGCGTTCCCATCTAAAAAATTGTGCTATCCCTATAACCCCATATTTATTCCCCGGTGCTACAATGATGCACAAGCGGGAGGAGGGGCTAAATAATGGTGCAAAGCTTACTTTGCACAATTGTTTAATGCCTGGGTCAGACCAGGCGTTAGGGGACCTGTGGACCCATTTCCATGGTTGAACACCATGGAATGGGTCCACAGGTGCACTCCCCAGGCCCCAGGAACCACTCCACCCACACCAGCGGGACACCAGAGGATGGGGGACCCCATCCCAGGTTGGCAAAGTAAGTATTGGTAAGTATTTATTTATTATTTTTTTTAAATGTCATCGGGGGCCCTAACTTGGGGCCGCCTGCATGGCACAGGGTGCAATGGCCATGCCCAGGGGTCACGTGTCCACTGAGCTGGCCACTGGAGTGGTGGACAGGAGACGTGTTAGTTGGTTGTGCACTAGGAAATGGAGCTAGTCTGGTTAGAGGCATTTTTTTGCCTCTAACCAGGCTAGCGTCATTTTCTGACACACAATCCCCTCCTTCCCTACTGCCACGCCCACCCAGCTAGCGTCTTTCTTGAAGATGGTAGCCCAAGTTTAGCTGCGCAAGTCGGCACCCGGCTTGCCTTGTTAAATAACCCAAGCTGGCGCTAAACTTTGTGCTGCAAAACTGTGTTAGAGCTGTTTTGCAGCAGAAAGCATAAATATGGGCCTACATTTTTTTTTTTAGTTTCTTTGATAATTC
This sequence comes from Pleurodeles waltl, assembly GCF_031143425.1. NCBI lineage: Eukaryota > Metazoa > Chordata > Amphibia > Caudata > Salamandridae > Pleurodeles > Pleurodeles waltl. Next base: position 668,859,824 of record NC_090438.1, read on the forward strand.
TTTCAAAAAATCTTTTTTGAGGCTGTTGGGATTTTGGTGTATTTTTACTGTCTTGTTTAACTTTGAAGGCAACAGACTATTTATATTTGTGTTACTAGTTTTGCCTTATTTATGAACTTTGCTGTAAAGTTCCTGCATCAATTTGAGTCCAAATCCAAATTTTCTCCTCCCCGGAGCAGATGCTGGCTTTCCACTCAAGCACTAGAGTGCAAAGATACTGAGGTGGCGATTACTCTGTCCTACTTCTTGCAGAATCTCTAGCGGAGCATAATGAGCTCTCTTGGATTCCTGGCGTTTCTTTTTTCACTTCTTCAGAAAAACTTACAAAGTCCTTGTTATGCTTCAACCTGAGGTGCTATCACATTGTCAAAGCCCCATATGAGTAGACTGCCCTCAAGCCCCTACTTTGCATTTGGTCACATACCTTGCAGGTGACCCTCCTTGCACTGAGTTTCTTTTCCCATGGTAAAGAGTGAGGAACTCCCACACAACTGAATCCTTGCTGTGCATCTCTACATCCTAACTGTCCCAAACCAAAACTACGAGTTCTTCCTCTGAAGTAGCAGAGATGGTCTCAGGAATCTCATCTTGATGTTTCTCCTCCATAGCAGCTCCGCCAATGTAGCTTTGAATGACAGTTGCACCTGCTGATGTCTCCTTGTCTTAATTAAAAAGGAGATGTGCCTTCTGGTGCCAAGAAAAAGACACTGTTGGTGTTGTGGAAGGTTACCTGGACTTTCAGTCAATGAAAAGCTCAGAATGCTCTTTAACTTAACAAATAGCCCACCACTGTGGTGTAAGTTCACAATTCAGCTCTTTGAGCATTTGCTAAGTTTGGTGAACTGTAAATCAGGTCACTGTGTCACTTGAGGAAAAAAGTTCACACTAGCAATCATTACTCTCCCTAACATGCAGGTTTATCTTTACTGAGGTTAAGGCACAGTTTCTTAGTCTTTCATTCTAGGCCGCATATTAATGGTTTACTGGGATGTGGCTCAGTATCTAGGTTGGTGGTACACTCTTTGTGGTCACAGTCAGTGTCTCCATCTGCAGGTTTAGGATTGTGGGAAGCAGCCTTACCTCTCGGGTCTCACCTTGGGGACGAACAGGACAGTATGTCTTCACAGTGGTCACTGATCTCCAGCAGCTGTGGTCTTCAGGGCAGTAGAGGGGTAAGGCCATCAACTCTGGCAGTGTTGTTGGCCTTGCAGGACTCACAGCACATTAGGCCTCGTGGCCGAATATGTTTCCCATGTCACGACGCAGCGATGCCAGGTGGTATGCTATTGGTTTGGAAATTGTCAGTTCTTCATGCAGGTTGCCCACATGAGCCATAGAGCAGTGGTTCCCAACCTTTTAACTTCTGTGGACCCTCACTTTATCATTACTGGAGCCTGGAGACCCCCACTGAATCTTTATTGGAATCCAGAGCCCCCCCCACTGAATCATTACTGAAAGCTAGGGACCTAATCTGTTAATAATATTTAATTTTCTAAGCTGTTGCGGACCCCCTGAAGAGGCTTCGCGGACCCCAGGGGGCCCTGGACCACAGGTTGGGAACCACTGCCATAGAGGGATGTTGTGAGTTGCATCACAGCTCAGGCAGCTCTGCTTACACTCCCAGCAACAAGTCAGGTCTTCAGGATGTTCAACAGGAACATTGATGAGCTTCTCTTCCTGGACTGTATCATAACCTTTAGCATTAGACACACCTTCCCTCTCTAAGCAGGCAGGTAAGCTTCTAGATTCTAGTTAGGACCACAGATCTCCAATATGTTGTGCAGGCATCAGGGGATGTCACCTCACCTCTAGATCACTGGATGTCAGAAAAACACCAGCCCTGCATCACAATATCTCTTCGAAAACTCAGCAGAGAATGCACCTCTTTAGTCAGGAGGAACTTGGAACAGGAACAAAGTGGGATGGTTTGGGCCCCACCTTCATACTGACTTTACCAACAGAGGATGTTGATCCTCTGATAAGAGTCCAGAAAACGGTTTGGGGTGTTTCCTTTTCTAATTTCATTTTCTTGCTGCATTGCAGGCACAGATTTTTGCTCAAGATGGTGGGCCTCATGGCAGGTGGCAACAATGCTAGCTCCAAACAGGAGTACCCAAATCAGGAGCACAATGAAGTGTGAAGCCTATGCACCTGGTTCTCTCATAAGCCTTTCAGTGACATAAGGATAGACACAGACTATAAACAGCAATAGAATCTGCTAACTCACATTTCCCTACCAACCAGGAAGAATTAAAGAGCAATCCTTAGCTAAAACCTCCTCAAGAAATGTCTAAGGGCAGCCATTTATCAATCCTCCCACATCTCAGTGTCTGTGGATCTTCCCTTCAGCTCCAGGAATGCAGGCAATAAACGTCCTCTGTCTGTAATCCATCCTTCATCTTCTGCTGTGCCAAACAAGTGACAATCCAAAATGAACCATACTCTCACCACAACATGAAGTATTGTCACTATTCATACTTTAGAGGTATATACTTGCCATATACATGGGAAATAAGTAAAATGATATGGGTGTCACATGGAACTTTACAAGAATAAGGCCAGTAGGCACCACACGCTGCCTGAATAAGGAAAAAGGTATTTCCAGCATTGTTAACCAAAAGAAAATGTATGCTACTACCACAACTATATAACAACTACTACAAAATGTATAGTAGTCCTATTCCAGCATAAAGGGTACACTTGATGTGCTCCTGTAAGCCGCAGAATGGGTTCAGGACCTCAGAATCATGATAGGTAAGTGTAGGCCTCAGAGAACACACTAGATTAGATTAGCTGTGCCAAAAACGCCAGGTTACTAGTTTCATATGCAGTTAAGTCAGACAGGGCAGGGGTACACACCCATTTACCATGCAAGGGGCATTCAAGTCACACCTTTAGAACAGAAGGGAAATCACAACTTGGAAGAAAAGAGTACCCAAAGACTATGGCTGCCTACAGGGCGATACATCTTTTAATGTAATGCTACAACCACATTATGCCATTCCCTGGAACAATTATGGATGGACACCAGGGCCCCTCCCTAAGCAATTTCTATTATTGAAACCTCAAACAATACACAAAAATAGAGAAATAAGTATACATGAAAAAAATGCATAAATTCTGAAATATTTTGTTCGCTACAGAACCAAACGTTATAGAAAATGTTAAAATGTGAGTTTATTTCTAAAAGACGAAGCAATATGACATACTCTTTCATATGGCTTTTTCTTTTTTTCTTATGATGTGTGCTCTCTTTTTTGCTGGTGCATAGTAGTGCTTTAATTGAGGTCACCAGTTTTCTATACTGGTTGCTGTACTTGAGCTGCTGCCACAAATCATGTTAAGAATGCTAACTTAATTTTTAGCTTCCAATTTCCAATTCCTCCATGGTCAGAACTCTGTACAGAGAGCCACAGGGCAAGCAAGAGCTACTAGGCCCAACCATGGAGGTTGAGGCCTCTTACTCCTGGTGACCTGGGGCAGGGCAGGCTTTAGGGCGGTGCAACCCGTGCAGCTGCACCTGGTGCTGAGTTTGGGGCGGGTGCTGTGCTTGGGAATAACTGTGCAGAAGGTCCTTGTAAAGTGATGCATTCCTTTTCTGCCCAGCAGGTTTCAGGCAACAATAAAAATGTCAAGATAACATTGGTGAATAATGTTTCTGCTGGAGAGATATCAGTGTTTTGTCTAGCTGCAGTTCTGACTCATCATAAAGTAGCATAGGGGGTTAATATGCCTGCTGCAAAGAAGGTTACCTTGTAGATCAGGGTACTGTATTTATGTGGATAGCTCAGTGTGATAATGTTTTTGTCACAGAGATCCTTTTGTTACTTGCAATTCATAAGTTACAATCCCAGTAAAGCACAATGACCTATGAACTGTCAAACACTTCATGTTATATGTTAGAATGTTATGTTTTTCCCAGTCTTTCATTACCCTAATGTTGCTAAAATAGGGCTGGTTTGGATAGAAATACATCCTTATTTGTAAAGCCAACTGCAACCGCTGTGGTGTGTTTTTAATCCTAAGTTTGTACTTCTTCAGACCAAGCACTCTTTAAATATTCTGCCTACTATAATGAATTATGTTATTCCTACACCTTATAATTCTTACTGTCTTATTTAACATTTCCAATGGACTGGTTTACGCATGTAGGATTCATTGTCTCTGTATAGTTTATGTGTGATGTAAAGTGCTCTGACACCCTACACTGGTATGAACAGTGCTATAAAACAATTGAAATGCATTTGTGAGGGGCTTTTGGGAGATCAGGGCCACTGTTGGATTGTGGTAGTGAGGGAAGCCATGGGGAAGTCATTGGGGGGTGCATCGAAAAAGATTGTTGCACCAGGCGTCACCAGTGCTAACACCAGCCCTATCCTGGGGCCAAACCTACTATGGATGCAGAGCAACTGGGCCAAGTACCCCTTCAGCAATTGACTCTCAGTGGTAGTTCGGGTTGAGCAGTTCAAGGCTTCTTCGTGGGGCAGTAGATTGGGGGTGGAGGGAAAACAGACTCACAACTCAAAATATGCTGAAGAGCAACAAATGCTTGTCTAGTCAATCCCTTGCTTTTATGAAAGAAATAAGTATTTATATTCAAGTACAAAGTAAATTATGACAGTCACAAACAATACACACAGCCCCTTAAGGTCAGGCCTTGATGATTTTGTGGGTGCCTACCTGCATCCAATTCCTCTATTCCTAGCAGTAGTGGTTATTCACTATAGTTGACATTCAGGTTAAGCCTCACTGGTAGTCCAAGTGTTAGAAGTCCCACTATGACTCTTTATTAATGTCAAATGTGTTCCAGGGCCAAATTGCTATCTGACCAGGCACGTTCCCCCAGGCGTCTGGCTCGACAGTCAGCCATACCCATACCAGCATGATACGAGTGACCAGAGAATCTGAGCAGGCACACTTTGCAGGCGCTGAAGTTGCAGCGGCTGCCTCCAGTAAGACTCGCAAGAAAGACTGGGAGGGTTGTTGTTGGGTATCCTCAAGTTCCTCACACATGGTCCTGGAGCGGCCGGGGGGTTCTTGATGCTTCTCTAATGCTGGAAAGTTTCTTGAGTTCCTTTCCTCTGGTGGGAGGGTGGGACAGACCTGCTCCTGGTCCGCAATCACCACTTGGTCACACTTGGGTCAACATGGCAACCTCTTACCTCCGATGATGGTCTCAACCAGACCACACTCTTTGCCTGGTCCTGGGCATCCCCCAGAATATGATCTTCCTCTAAGCACAAGCTATGGCCTGATTGGCACAGCAGCAATCTTCATGGCGGCCCCGCTTGGCATATGGGGTTGCCGATTTGCTCTCACACACCAGCTACATCCAATCATCACAGCAGCAATCTTCCCAGCGGCCCCTTCCGGCATTCAGAGTCACCAACTTGGGACTGGCTCACAGGCAACAATCTGCTCAGTGTAGCAACAACCACAGCTCACTTCATGGGGACCCTCCTCTGGCATACGGGGGTTACCGACTATTCCCTGCACAGGGGCAGTGACCAGGTTGGAGCAACAGTTGTCTCCTCACACCTTACTATAGGGATCCAATTGTCAGGATTCACTACTGGACCTTGCCCTTCCAACGCTCTGCTCTCCCTTGCAGGGCACACTGATTGTGGCAAGCATGCAGCTACTGGGATCCAGACTCCAATAGCAGGTGGTCTTGGAGTCCCTGGGTGATATCCCCTCACCCAACTGTGAGAAGCGGATGCTTTGGCCTCCAGTCCTGGTCAGAGACAGAAGTCTTGCATAGCTTCTTTTCCTTGCACAGCCCGACTGGCTGCTTGATAGTTTGCAATTTTGGGGGACTCTTTTCCCCTTCTTACAGTCCATTTCCAGACACCAAATGTGATTTAGAGTCTGAGTCTGAGTCTTTGAAGTTTATGTTGAGGGTCTGCTTCCTTTTGAGCTGACCTCTCCTTTTTCCCTGCTCAATCTCTAGAAAGCAGGCTGTTACAGCATAAGTGATTCAAAATCTGACAGTCCTAGAACACAGGCTATGGGATTGACTACAGGTTCACACCTGGATGTCAGCCACAGTGATATATCTATCAAACACTTACCCCAGGGCCTCAGCACTACTCTTTATGATACTTTTATCAGCCCCCTCTCCTTCCTGAGGTGTGCCCTGGCTCCTTTCCAGTGACCTCTCTCTGAATCAAAGGGCACCCTTTGAAGTGTACTGGAGAGCATGGTTTCCCCACCCAGCTGAGAGGACTGCAGCAATACAGAAATCTGTCTGGGGGATTTCCTTACCTCCTCTCCTCATTGTCCTCCAGTCAGCCCTGGGTCTCGCATAATGGAACCCAGAGTCTTCCATGTATTAAGTCCTCCACAGGCACACATACATGCAGCACATGTGAGAGAGCGTATTTTGATATTACATATTATAGACGTGAAATGCTTATGTCTAACAATGCTGTATTAATAAAACATTCATTAAAAGCGTATTCATAAAAATGGAGAATCGTTCATATGTATAAACTAATGTCAACTGTAAGGAATAATCGTTTATAGTTTGCCTAACTGAGCACATTAAAACGTATAAAACTGCATTCATTAAAACTCGTATATCTTAAGTTAGCATGAGCCAAGCAGAAGCTGTGTAGCTCTCATATTAAAAGCGTATTTTTCCTATCTCTTCAGTGTGCTGACTTGCAAACGATCATGACCCAGCTATTGTTCTTTCTGTATTAGTTCGAAACATAGGGACATTTTCCCATCCGCATGCTAGCATCTTTTAGTATAAAATGATTGTGCTTCGAAACATTTGTAGATACTTCCAAGGACAATGAGACGAGGGAAAGAGAACTTTTAACCTGAGACGTGTGCCAAGCTGATGAAGTAACCGCGGATATGCCACCTACGGAAGACTGATTATGAAGACCAATCAGAAGACTAAATATTATCGAGAGATGACAAATGCATTACTTAATGTATAATTTGATAGGTTAACAATGATGGGGTGTATTGACTAACCAATAGAATTTTGGGGGAATGAATTACTGGAAAGGGATAAAAACCCATGACACAGGAAATAATGGTCCATTAGGTAGGGTATGATATCAATTGTATCCCGAAACTCTGTCACACTATTCTGTGACTCGAGACTTAGACTAACTATCCTTGCCAATATTACTGCCCCTTACACTTTTCTCCTTATGAGGAGAGTGTCTCTTGCCTCTAACTTAGATAGACTGACGGCGATTTAACTGATGTCCTGAAGACGAAGACTGATCCTGAATGCTGACTTAATCAGAGGAGGGTAATTATATAATTGCTAATGAAAATTCATTTTGCCTTTCTTTCTAGGTACCAACTGCTGTATGTTTTTTATTAGAGACCTTAGCTAGAAGTTTTCCAAATTGGTGTTCAAAATTGTTTTGCATGACGCCCAACATGCTAATGCTAATTAGAGGTTAGACGAGGTATTCATTCTGACTGACAAACTGACGTGACTGACATGGTGCTATGCTGAACTAGTATCTTAGAAAGTTCGATGTGTTATAATCCGCTTATATCTATCTGATTGTTCATGCTACTGATTCATTGGCCTAAACCGAGTCCTGATGTGTATAAATTGACATAGACGGACGTGTTAACACATGCATATAGCATACATGCACTTCACAAAACTACAAACAATGTATTGTACCATTCACAGGCACACATATACCCATCACATGGATGTATTCTACACACGCTACACATCACTGCTTTTGCCCTCTATTGTACCATTCACAGACACACATACACCCTGCACATGTGTACCACAGACGCACTGCACAGCACTCCACAACAAGCCTGATGTATGCCAAAGGTGAGTTAAGCACACAGCAGCAAAACTTGAAATGAGTGAGCCTCTAGGCCTCACTCCAGTGACACAGGTAAAAAGGACCTGTTCACTCCTACTCATCACAACATGATACGCTGCCACCACAGTGCTCATGCTTCTTAAATCCTGGCAAAGGCAGTATCTGTGAGACAGGACTACTTCATGCTGCACACATGTGATCCATGTTCACCGATGACAACAAAAATCAGGATTAAGAATCAAGACATCATTACAGTCGTGGCAATCAGGGCAGAAGTGCAAGCCCATGAACATGCGAGGTACATTTCTGTCCCAACATTCACATTTTAGAACATTTTTAAATGTTCAAATGTAAATTTATCTTTTACATGTTTATTTACTTCTTTAAAATGCTAATGTTATTTTATTTTTTAAACAGTCTTAGACCCCTCAGTAGGAGTGGTGGAACCCCTGGGATCCAGAGACCCCAGCTTAAGAGCCTGCCTCTCCCTAAGGCAAGGTTCCTTTATAGGACTGTTTTCTTAACCATTACAAATCAAACATGCAAAACGTAGGCCAGTTGCATAAATTAAGCATAACACTTTTAATATGCCTCACTCAGTAAAGGCAATAAGTGTTCTGTAAACAAATGAGAAACAGACTAAATTCAAATTAAAACAGGTTTCTTTTATTCAAATGCAGGTGAAAAATATAATACACATAATCGGCCATCCAATTAAAAAAGCTGCAATGTACATGTGTTTCAGTCACATACAGCCCGTTGTAAAATTTCGGTATATTATACTATGGAATTTGTGTCCCCTGTAGTCTAAAGTTCTTTCTCTGAAGACTTACACTCAACTCTGGGGAATAATAAAAAAGAAATTGAACTAACCCTGTGAGATTACCCTGTTTCTGTGCTTGCACGGCTATAGACGTTCTCCACACACAGGTTCCGTAGATCAATTAAGTCTTTTCATTAAAGTGCCACAAGGATTGGTGGATCTGAAACTCATTTTACAATTTCAACATCTACCAGATGTTTGTATTTCACAAAAATAGCTACAAAAGCACTAGGACAAACACCTCTTCACTTGAAAGCCTACATGGCAGATGACTGTAATTTAAGTGTTAACAGACTGGATCGAAAATACTAAATATATTGACTAAATTCAGTAGTGTATATGTGGGATTATCAATTAGTGTAAAATAATAGGTCATACGAGGATCAGCAAACTGTACTTTATCTCATTTTATACAAGTACTGCAACACAACGGTAAGGATGGAAAAATCTGGAATAAAGGGGCTACATGTGAAGAGAAAAATAAACTGATTTTCGAAGATGGTAGCAACTCAGCACGTTGCAAGTGTACTGCTGTTCAGACAGCACATATGCTAAGAGTTCAAAAGATGTCATGTTCATTTGCGTTTTTCGGATTTTTAAGCATGTGAATGGCCTTTTGATAAACTACACAACATTGTGAAGGTATGCGCTCTACTAAAAATGCGGTTCCTAACCTCAGCAGGTCATGGTATTACAAGACTAGCCTTCATAGACAACAAATCAAAATATAGCCTTTAATATTCTTGCTTTAAAAATATTTGTTTAGTGATCTTTGTTGTATTTAAATTTTGTTGTGACTTTAATCGAATCATTCTACCTAAAAATGCATACCCACCATCTTTCCTCTGTATGCTTTGTAAATATCCCACATTTCTGAAAGGGCCTTTGCAAACCGAACATAACCCAGTTAAGAAAAACATGGAGTACACATGCTCTTGCATGAAGTCCAAAATCCGGAACTCTCAAGAAATGCTTTGTTAGTGAAATACACCAATGAGCCTCAGAAAACGTTTTCTCCCGGGACCAAGGGCCCACAATTCAAACAGGCACTGAGTTGTGTGGCTTTTGTCTCTAATTGCAGAGGATCAAACCCCACACTTAGATGATGAGAGTTACAAATATGACGGGAAATGAGGTTGGTAGTTCTCAATGTGGTTTCTGGTGGGTGTGGTCCACTTGCACGAGGATTCAAACAACCCCTTGCACTTGAGTCCATGGGTGACTGGGGCTAAATTCCAGGGTTGCCACTGTGAAGGAAAATGTAAAATATTTTGGAAAATACTTGCCAGTGGCATTTGCAGTGCTTAATTTGTGCTTGTTGTTTCCTAATACTGAGGGCCGGCGCTTAGTTTCGTGTCTCAAGCATTTACTGTGAGCAAGAGACACGTGGGTTAGACAGAGGAAGAGAAAAAAGAAGAAGAGTTAGAAAGGGGAAAAGCAGGAAGTTGCAAGAGTGAGCTGAAGGGGCGAGGAGTGGCTGTTAATGGATTAAAGAGGCCTGAGGTGACTTCAGGATTATTCTGCCTCAGTATTATGTGCTCGCACTTTTAATTGCAGCAGCCACGTGTTTAGGAGGAGAGCTTTTAGCACTGGCACCTTTTTATTTACAAATTAAGCACTGGGCATTTGTAATATAGAAAAATAAGGAGTGGGGTCGAACTGGTTTCTTCCTTGCTATATAGCACCTCATCTGTGTACAACAAAATCACACACTGCTCAACCTCAACTATCCATCCCCAAGAACAATTTTCACTTCACTGTCACAACTTCACATTGTTGTTGTAGATTGAAGGTGCCTAGGGGACTCTACACAGTGTTGAATGGGGCAGTACCACACTACAATTAAAAAAGTACTTCAGTCATCTCTAAACCAAGGGACTGTAGGTGTTAATTAAGGCACAATGATCCTTTGTGCAGAGTTGCATTCATATGTGCATGGGTCTCGACTGATGATCCACAGTGCCAATGCAAAGAACTTGGCATATTAACCTACTCTTCACCCATAAGTCCTGTTTGTTTCCTTGACGCAAACTTTGCACTGGATTCTGGGTTAGTTCCCTTTCCTTCATTGTTTCTCTTTGCCTTATATATTTGCTTTGTTTGAGATGTGCTTTGAGGAAGTTCTTATGTAGTCTTTGTTCAGAAACAGAAATAAATTGTGATTTTTTATTCTTTATCAAGATGGGTCTAGACATGTAGGATAATATCTTGCAGGGTGTCAGTCTTTTCGACATCCCAGTTCCAAGGTTACGCTAGCTACACTGTGCCTATAGATAAGAAGTACCAGTCCCATCTCCCTTATTTTTTTACATTTTCCAGGTCAGTGTTAAGGGAGGCGGGGTCCGGCAGTGCAGGATACCCATCCATGTTCTCCATTCTCCACAGAAAGCGCCAAAGAGATTATCATTTGCTTTAAATCCTGGTGGAAGGATTACAGCTAATGGATAATTGTATTCCAAATCCTTTTCACAATGTATGCGGACAGTGGTTTATGTTTTTAGGTCTGATATGCCTGCCCCGACCTTAGATCTGATGTTATTAACAGAAAAAGAGTGTTCAGAAGGACTGCAGAGAGGGGACGATATTGCTCCACGCATGTGTTGATTGGCTTCAGTACAACATTCTATTGGGCAAACCTTGGGTGCTTCTGCTGAAAAAGAGAGCGTGTATTTCACTTTTTGATTCATTGCTAAGCATATGCTCGGTAAAACAGGACTGAGCTACCTATGGTGCAAATCTAATAATAAAGGTTAGGCCTCACTCATTTATTCAATGTTATGACAAAGGCAGCAGGCTTGCCTCATTTATTGCGAAAATCATTTATTAAAGCCAATGAGCTTTCATAGGTGAATGGTTATCACACTTTGCTTAAGGCTGTAGACTAGTATTTTGTTACAGTGAATCTCACAGATTACCATAGAAGGCAAGTGATTTGGTGCTGAATACAGGTTCAGATGAACTCTACATGTATAAAAGTTACAATTAAATGTTTATTAGACCCTTTTTCAAGGGAGGTCTTGTTTTGAATTTCCAACTCTAATTATGTACACAGTAGTAAATGTATCAGTTATCACTGAGTGCATGATGGTTGTCTTGTGGGAAAGCTTATGCTCAATGCGGTAGGACATGGTGACAGCCCAGTTATAAAGGATAAAGGCCCTGTTGGTTCATTAAAACAATTATGTGCAATTCCATAGGTCTGGTCTGTTTTGTTCTGAAAAGTGATGACACAGGCAGTATGCCTGTCTTATTATTTAAAAAAGACATTTGTTTAAGCCAAAAGAGCTTCATGAGTGGATAGTTATTATGTTGGGTTACTGAGACAGGGGCTTGGCTCCACGCATAAGTTAATTAGCTCAAGTCCTCTTTTTGATTGGGCAAGAGCTGTGTGCATCCATTGAAAACAATCTAAGCTTGGTCTCATCCGTTTATGTAAGGTTATGACAAAGGCAGTAAGCCTGTCTTGTTTATTGTGAAAATCATTTGTTAAAGCCAATAAGCCTTTATGGGTGGATGGTTATTGCACTTTGCTTAATACTGTAGACAGGCATTCTGATACATGGAATCTCACACATTACCTTAGATGGCGAGTGTTTTGATGTTGGTTACTCACTAAGGCCATGTATGGGGTAGACGATTTGCACTGTGATAACCCTTGTTAGGCCCTCCTATGAGGGTTGCTTTCTGCCAGCTCTAGTTTTGCATATTTGAACAAAAATAAGTGCTATTTGCTGTAGAAACACTGATTCCTTGATGTTATTACCCCAAAAGTTGTAAACCTTTTACTTACCCACCCAAGTGGTTACTTGGAAGCCTATCAAAGATAATTCTGAGGTGGGGAAATAACAGAATGCAATGAGCCACTCGTAATGAGTGGCTTACAATTGGCAGTGATGGGGGTACAAAAAGATATTTAAAAACAAGTTACTATTTTTAAATAATAGTTGTTCTCTTTCCTTTGATGGATGCTCAATATTATTTCTGATATTAATGTAAGCATTAATCATGGTTATGCTGTACTGTTGTGAGACCTAATATGACCAATGCTCTTATGTCAAGAGGTACTCGTGGCCTATTGGATAAAGAGTCAGTCTTGGGAACTGAAAACTGAATGATGAAGCACCTTTGTTACTTGCAAGACTACTCTACATATGAAAGGCCTCAAATAACAGTGTATATTACAGATTGTTATGGTTGAATGTTCATCTTATTTCAACAACTAACTTTTCCTTAATAATACTTTTTTTTTAAATCAATCAATCAATCAATCAATCAATTTGTAAAGCGCGCTACATACCCGTGAGGGTTTCAAGGCGCTGGGGGGGGAGGAGGGTGCTGCTACTGCTCGAAGAGCCAAGTCTTGAGTAGTTTTCTGAAGGAAAGAAGGTCCTGGGTCTGTCGTAGATCCGGCGGGAGGGTGTTCCAGGTCTTGGCGGCGAGGTACGAGAATGATCTGCCGCAGGAAGATTTGCGTCGGATGCGGGGGACGGAGGCGAGGGCGAGGTTAGCGGAGCGGAGATGCCAGGTGGGGGTGTAGAAGCTGAGTCTGTTGTTCAGGTATGATGGTCCGGTGTTGTGGAGTGCCTTGTGTGCGTGGGTGAGGAGCTTGAAGGTGATCCTCTTGTTGACGGGGAGCCAGTGAAGGTCTCTTAGGTGGGGGGTGATGTGGCAGTGGCGAGGGATGTTGAGAATGAGTCGGGCAGAGGCGTTTTGGATGCGTTGGAGGAGTTTGGATGAGATACTGGTGTAGAGGGTGTTGCCGTAGTCGAGTCTGCTGCTGACGAGGGCCTGGGTTACTGTTTTTCTTGTTTCTGTTGGGATCCATTTGTAAACTCTGCGAAGCATGCGGAGGGTGTTGTAGCAGGAGGAGGAGATGGCACTGACCTGCTTTGACATGGAGAGTGAGGAGTCAAGGGTGAAGCCGAGGTTTTGTGCGCTGTCGGTGGGGTGAAGTCCCCTTAGCCTCAGAAGTCAGGGGGTAGGCATGGCTTGATTCTTCCAAAACTGAACTTACCTCTACGTACAGCTTCACATTTGTTCTGTGCCCTGCTGGAACTAGTGGGTAACACAGTTGGCTGAGCACCTAATAAGATCTTTGCGGGACCTGCTAGGTCCTATCTCACTTTCATTTTTACTTGGTTATTTGTGTATGTACTGTGGACTGGGGTTGATACTAAAGGCACTTCAACTTACAGTATTGTTAGCCTTCAAGCAGATGGTGGTAAGCACTTCAAAAATTTGACATAGTGACGTATGCCATTCATTATGGCCTATCTCTTGCTATGAACTAGGGATTTTCTTTACATGCACATTTGGTGGAAATTCTGAATACCAATGTCAAACCTGTATTATGTTATGTTTTGAGCATTTGAATCCTAGCACCTAGAGAAGGACGATGCAGCCTTGGCTGAGGCCTACTGGAAAAGCACATTTTTCAGCTTCTTGCAAAATTCAAGGACTGATCTGGTGGCTGTGATATGAAGGGGGAGGTAATTCCAGGTTTTAGGGGCTAGGTACCAGAATGTGCTCCTGCCAGCTCCAGCTCTTCAGATGCGGGAGACATGTGTGAGCGGGAGCATTGCTGAGCAGAGGTTTCTTAATAGAGTGTGGATTGTGATGCAGCTGTGAAGGTAGGCTGGTCCTTGATTGTGTAGGGCTTTGCATGTGGGTACAAGGAGCTAGAAGTGTACACATTTGTGAATTCGTGCAAGTTTCTGAACTGGGAGCCAGTGGAGGTCTGTGAGATGTGCATCTCTATTACATTATGCTTTTTCCTCAAATACTCTAGGTTAATGAAAGAATCTGTGTGTCCTGGACTTTGGTTGAGGAAATTCACATACAGGATTCGAGACAAAGTACTAGCTCACAATCTTGCTGTGATGGTCCTTTGGCTTGCCTTTATGAAAAAGGACATGTTTTGTAATGGATGTTAAAGTCTTTCACCATCTTGTGCATGTCCACTGTTGCTTGGGGGCTACCTCTTCCGATTCTTACATTCTGGTTGCACAGAGACTTGTTACATATTGGTGACACTTACTTCATGCTGATGGATGGCTTCTTGATCTCAAAGTCTAATGTGACCAATTATAATTGAAATTGTATTTATATAGCGCTTACTACTGCTGATGAGGTATCGAAGCACTTTTAGGCAAGGAGCACACTATGAATTCATTGTTCATCTAAGAGTCACATTCCTTCTTAACTGGTATTTTGGAACTACTAGGACTCACTGGTAGTCTTCATTATACTGAGCTCTACTTTTCCTTGATATAATCCTCATTGCTTATCTCCTATGTTATTTCACTGCTGTGGTGATTGACTACAGAAACAATGCTTTCCTACTGGTAGTGCCAAATGAGTGGAGAAGGCACCGAAAGTTGACTTTTTACATGTATATGGACACTGCTGCAGACACAAAATGCCATTATAACTACAGCACTGAAAATGTTTGCACCATTCCATGTGTTTGGAATTTACAAACAGGATTTCGAAGCAAAGGATATGGAATAATTTCCTTTATGGCAAAGGGTTGTGTATAGCAGACATGACACACTTATTTTTGAAGGCTGTGACTAGAAAGAGTAGGACTTTATATAATGGTGTTTCCCAGTAAAACAACTGATCATTTCCTGGATTCCTAACTTCCGATGTCCTGTGTGCATTAGATAGTGGGGCTTAATGAATGGATGCATGAATGCAACAGCAGTAAAATACAAAGCCTTTGTGTTGGCACTAGAGATCCTCTGTCTAGACCCATGCTAATATGTGTTCTTGTTGGTAAGGGTACCATTATCAGAACTGAGCCAGATATCTTTCACATCTACCGCCTTCCTTAAGGCCAGTAAGGCCTGCATGTCTTCAAGAAGCTATAATCAGAATTTTGTTAATTGTCCTATGCTTAGCATCACAAAAAGGAGTAAAAAATAAAGGGACCTACACCCCCGGCTAACAGATTGCATTCCATTCCCTTTGAGAAACAACATGGCTTGAAGCACCCTGTACACAGTACAGATCGGTTAGTGTTCCTGAAAGTATTATGTATATAGAAATATTGCAGAATAAATATTGCATAGTGGATACAGTATTTGTCTCCATATTGCTTGTATACGTAAGCAAGATGATAGTGTTTCCTTACATCAATTTCAAAGACTAGAAAAAAAACTCAGCATCAAAGAAAATTACTAGATCCAAGCTATGGAAAATCACTTCCATCATAAACCACAGGCCGCTCAGCAGCCAAGTGATAGAACACCTTCTTAGAGATGAACCTGTGAAGGAGAACAAAGAATAATTATTATATCGTTTTTATACAAGTTGTTTACTCACTTATTTCAAAAAGTAGTACATGCTTTCTACTGAAGTGGTTTAACTAGACGAGGGGTCTCCAACTCTTCTTATAGTGAAAGCTACTTCGGATCATTGAAAACTATTGACAGCTACTGCCTAATAAAGGTTTCGCTGAAGGTATATTGAGGCCAAATAACTTAAACACTGCTACCATCCCCCAAAAGTACCCCAGTCCTGCAACAGGGAGCATGATGCATTAATTACTGTATTGGGAACTTTGTTCTATTTTGAAATGTATTTTAACTCTAGTTGCACAAAAATAGCCTTGTAGATAATACCGATACTTCTTTTTAATCTGTCTTTTCAATTTTTACCATGGTTATACAAGTGTCTGAAAGTCTGATGAACTGCCAATGCCTGTTGCTTTCACCTTAGAATTGCAATGTTTTTTTATTAAATGTGCAAATAAAGATTCGGTTTGAGGCACAGGTGCTGTATCGTAAAAAGGTTAATGTTTTGGGTCTCTATGGATCCGTTTTATCCCTTTGATTTCGAGCAGCAAACGGAGAAAGAGAGAGAAATTGAGAGAGACATAGAACATGAAAGAAAAAGGAGAAGAGGGAAGGGGAAGTGAGGAAGACACATAGAAAGGACAGAATGACAGAATGAGCGAAAAAGATAAGAGAAAAGGAAAGGAAAATAAGAAAAAATGATAAGTGTCGTCTGAGGGCTTTAGTGGCAGATGTGGATTCAAATCATCAGGATCTGTGGGCATTTACACTCCCCTTGAAACGTAATACCATATGAATCTCGCACCATGCCTTCCTGCATAACATGTACCTGGGGCCACATTCCAAGGTGATGGCTATTACTGGGAGGTAATACCGCTACGGTGATTATACCAGGGCATGGTACTGCTTCACCATTCTGAGTTCTGTGGGTCGGAATGGGATATAACACCGTAATACCATGTGGTTCTCGCTGTCACGATCTGCAGAACTCAATCTTCTCGTGTTTTTTCGTTTTTCCCCAGAGAAATTCCATCAGGAAGTACATTTAAGAAATGTATGCACGGAAAAAACACCTGATCAGTCTAAAAATCATTTTGTACCCAAGTCCGTACTGGCTAACATAATGAAAGCTGCAGTGCAAAAAGTGTGCCCAGATAAGCAAAAATGAATTCCAGATGCGGCAAAAACAGGAAAAGGGTTAAATGTACTAAAGCCCATTTTCGTAGTACTCACTCCTGACCACCGTCCTCAAGGAAACGAAAAAAAAGGGCATTTGGAAGGAAATTTACAACGCCGTAGATTTCCCCCGTGGCGTAACAAAGGCCCCCGCGGTGCAGGGGAGAGGGCGGGCCCGGGCTCAAGGGGGTCCCTCATTACAAAGCGCTGGCCAGAGAGCTCCAAGGTGAGTTCGGAAGGGGCCCCTTCATGTACTTTGCAGCGGGGTGGGGGGCTCAGGTTCCGTTGCCCAACTGGATTTCCCCGAGTACTCCATGGAATTTTAGTGGATTTCCAAAAGCTGAAACAATTTATGACATGCGAAGCGATTATTGTAAATTGGCTCAGTGTGAGAGAGAAAAGCAGCATGGCCGTTTAAACATCACCCGTGAATTTGTTGACAATTTGCATCTTTGTGTTACAAGTTTCCACATTTTTTTAAATGATTCCCTCCAAGCTCCAGCTCAAAGTAATTCTATAGTTGAACCTAATCTAAGTTACCCTACCCTAGCCTAACATAATTTAAAATGACACAGTTTAACAAGGTGAATTTGTAAAGCACACCTTCACCCAGAAAGGCATTGGCGGATGTTATAGGCAGCATTGCTTTAAATGTGACCATCGACCAACGGCACAGCTATCAAATCCTTTGTGTAAGACTGTATTAAACCAAAGTGTTAAGGGTACCAGTGGGGGTAAACGGTAAATTAGTTGCTGATGAGCAGCTTGGAACAGAATTAGGTGGCACAGTATAGATGTTGGGCAGAGGGATAGTGGCTAGGATAGCATTCACCTGTGCCGCAGGACCCAAGCTGCAGCTCCCTGATGAGGCCCCGCATGGCCGAAAGTGGTCCGGGGTGGCTTGGGTATCTGTTTAATGATGACCTGACCTTGCTGTTGGGCTGGACTGTTCCTATGGGAGCTGGGGCTAAAATCGGTGCGTATATGGTTGCTTCATGTCTTAAGAGTCACGATGTGTAAAGACGTTATGGGCTGTAATACAGCCTGAGCAATTGTCAGTGGCTGAGACTTTTCAAGTTTCACCCATCACACTTTCTGGTTTTACGCCTGAAACCCTATGTTTGATGGATGTGCCAAGGCATGGGTACCATGCTGGCTGTGACGTAGGTGCACTTCAAAGATGAAGTTCAACAGGGCTTAAACTGTTCTGGGGTAGCTTGTGTTCCTGTTTAGAGTAGTTCTGGCCTGGCAGAGCTGAACCAAGATTGATTTGAATGTCTTATGTTAACACAGATGCTCCCTGTCTGAATTAGCATTGTGACTAAAAACAATGAACTAGAATGTTGCAAGAGCGATTGCCAGTTACTTTTTCTTGTTTTGCACCTGATGTTCTGATGCAGATTTGAAAATTGGAACTTTATGAGAATTTGCCACCAAGTGGTGTTTGCACCTTTCCCCTTCATAGATGGCAAATGGCAGGTAGGTTTTCTTGCCTGTTTATTGACTTCCATACACTCTGGTGGAAGATTTAGATATCCAAACTCTAAGATTTCAGGAGCCAGATTGAGCATCGCTGGATTGGGGTGTCTGAGCTGCTGTTTGTTCTGTGTCAGAAGGTCTGGTCTGTTTGGGAGTTTGACGTGTGGTACTATTGACAGGTCTAGCAGTGTGGTGTACCATGGCTGGCATGCCCACGTTGGAGCTTTAAGTATGAGTTTGAGTTTTTTTTGACGCAGTTTGTTGACCAGAAACAGAATAATTGGGAGAGGGGGAAAAGCATAAGCAAATATACCTGACCTGTTGATCCATAGAGCATTGCCCTTGGATTGAGGGTGTGGGTACCTGGACGCAAAGTTTTGGCATTTTGCGTTGTGCTTGGTGGCGAACAGATCTACGTTTGGTGTCCCCCACTGACAAAAGTATTTGTGAAGTACCTGGGGGTGAATTTCCCACTCGTGAGTTTGTTGGTGATCTTGACTGAGGTTGTCTGCTAACTGATTGTGAATACCTGGAATGTATTGAGCTACCAGGTGTATGTTGTTGTGAATTGCCCAATGCCAAATGTTTTGTACTAGAAGGCAAAGTTGTGATGAGTGGGTTCCCCCTTGTATGTTTAAGTAGTACATTGTTGTCATATTGTCTGTTCTGACCAGAATGTATTTGTGAGCAAGAAGAGGTTGAAAGGCTCTTAGTGGAGGGAGACTGCTAGCAGCTCTAAGTGATTTATGTGAAGCTGTTTCTGTTTGTTGTCCCATTGTCCCTGAATATTGTGATTGTTGAGGTGTGCTCCCCATCCAATCATTGATGCATCTGTTGTGAGAATGGCGTGAGGCACAGGGTCTTGAAATGGCCGCCCTTTGTTTAAATTTGTAGGATTCCACCACTGAAGCGAAATGTGTGTTTGGCGGTCTATCAACACTAGATCTTGGAGATGACCATGTGCCTGCGACCATTGTTTTGCGAGGCACTGTTGTAAGGGCCGCATGTGTAACCTTGCGTTTGGGACAATGGCGATGCATGATGCCATCATACCTAGCAGTTTCAAGACAAAACGGACAGTGCATTGTTGGTTAGGCTGAACGTTTGGCAATATGGTGTGGCATGATTGCACACTTTGTGGGCTTGGACTTGAAAGCGCCTTTTGAGTGTTTAATGTAGCCCGTAAATACTGCTGAATTTGTGATGGTTGGAGGTGTGATTTTTGGTAATTTATTGAGAACCCTAGTGTGTGTAGGGTATCTATTACATAGCATGTGTGATGTTGACACTGTTTTTGAGTGTTGGCTTTTATTAGCCAATCGTCAAGATATGGGAAAACATGCATACAGTATGTTGTCTCCTTATGTATGCTGTGACTACGGCAAGGCATTTTGTAAAGACTCTGGGGGCTGTTGTTATCCCGAAGGGTTATACCTTGAATTGGTAATGTTTTCCTTGTATGACAAACCTGAGGTATTTTCTGTGAGGTGGATGGATGGGTATGTGAAAATACGCATCTTTTAGATCTAGTGTTGTCATAAATTCTCCCTGTTGTAGCAGTGGGACTACATCCTGTAGTGTTACCATGTGAAAGTGTTCTGATCGTATGTAGAGGTTGAGAGTTCTGAGATCTAATATTGGTCTTAATGTTTTGTCCTTTTTGGGAATAAGGAAGTACAGGGAGTAAAACCCCTGTTCCTTTTTGGTGATGCAGCACCAGTTCTATGGCTTGTTTGAGTAGTAGTGCCTGTACTTCTGTTTGCAACATTGCAAGACGTTGCAATGAAAGTTTGTGCGCTTTTGGGGGGAACGTCTGGAGGAAATTGTGTGAACTCTATGCAGTAACCATGTTGGATAATGGATAGTACCCATGTGTTTGATGTGATGTTTAACCATTGGGCGTGGAACATTTTCAGTCTTCCTCCCACAGGGGAAGTGTGTTGAGGGAAGGTGATGATAAAGTCACTGTTTGGTATTAGTGGCTTGTTTTGAGGATTGGTATTTTCCTCTAGATTTGGGGAATTGTCCTCTGTAGGATCTCCGAAATCCCCCTCTTTGGTATTGTGTCTGGTAAGAGGGCTTGGGTTGTGAATTAGATGGTTCGGAGGGCTGTGGCCTGAAGCTTCCCCTATATTGAGGCTTCCGAAATGAGCCTCTGTATTGGGATGAATAAAGCACCAATCGCTTTGGCCGTGTCGGCGTCTTTTTTAATCTTATCTATGGCTGCGTCCACCTGTGTGCCGAATAATTGTTGCTGATTAAAAGGCATGTTGAGGACGGCTTGTTGGATTTCAGGTTTAAAACCTGATGACCTGAGCCATGCATGTCGCCTAATGGTGACAGCCGTATTTATAGTCCTATCTTATTTGATTGTTTGTAATTGCCTGTCCCTCCTCTACTACCTGCTGGGCTCTCTTTTGTTGTTCCTTGGGGAGATGCTGAATAATGTCCTTCATCTCATCCCAATGAGCCCTATCGTATCTAGCTAGGAGGGCCTGCGAATTAGATATGCACCACTAATTATCTCGTTGTGACGCCACCCTTTTCCCTGCAGCATCACATTTTTTGCTTTCTTTATCTGGAGGGGGTGCATCTCCAGAGGACTGTGAGTTAGCCCTTTTCCTCGCTGTGCTGACCACTACTGAATCGGGGGGCAGCTGTTGTGTGATATAAACTGGGTCTGAGGGTGGTGGTTTGTATTTTTTCTCTACCCTTGGGGTTATAGCCCTTCCTTTAACCTGTTCTTGGAATATCTGCTGGGCATGTTTGAGCATACCGGGGAGCATGGGTAAGCTTTGATATGTGGCATGAGTTGAGGATAATGTATTGAACAAGAAGTCGTCCTGTAGAGGTTCTGTGTGCATGCTCACGTTGTGGAAAACTGCTGCCCTGGGTAGAACCTGTGTACACGAGGTGCTATCCTCAGGTGGCGATGGCTTCGATGGGTAGCACTCTGGGCTATTATCTGAGACTGGGTCGTCATAGAGATCCCATGGATCTGTGTCCTGATGTGACTGCATAGTGTATGTTGGAGACTGTGCAGTGGGTGTAGCAGGTGGGGAGAGAGTCCAGTGAGGAGAGTGTGGAGGAGACTGGTTAGGAGAAAACTGGGGAGGCGGAGGTTTGTCTCTTGGCACTTTAGCCGTTGGCTGATCAGTGTCCAAACGTCCATGAAAGGCCAGTTTTCTTTTAATTTTGAGAGGAGGTGCTGTGAGGATCTTGCCAGTGTCCTTGTGGATCTGTATCCTGGCTTGTTTGTCATCGAAATCCTCCATTTGTTGTAGTTCTTCCTCAAATCTATGGCTTTCTTTTAACTGTTTCGAAAGTCCATGCTCCTCTGTATAGGAATGTTTTTTCGGCCCTGAAGCCGTTTTTTTCGGCACTGAAGGGCCTGGAGTAGTGGTTGGCCTCAGTTCCGAAAGTGACTTCTGGGGTCTCGACTCAATGGGTCTGTGTCATATGCTTTCGGAGCCTGTGCCTCGGCTCGAGTCCGAAGGCTTCGTAATGGGCGTGGCCTTTTACGGTGCCAAAAGTGTTACTTGGTCACCGGTCGATTTTTTCTGGGTGAAGCCATGGCCTTCCGGCAGTGGCGTCCCCGAGGCCTTATGTTTGGGCTTGGTTTGGGTCGGGGCAAGCATACTCACATGCTGGCCCGCTGTTAGTGGTCGGTTGACGTCGGACTCTTGTTCGGAATCGGATCCCTGAACAGAGATGGCGGTGTGAATCATCCCCTCCTCTTCTGTGTCGAGGCGTTCAGTGCTTCTGGACGCCATCTCTAACCTTCTCGCTCTTTCGGTCTTGTGAAGTCTTTTTCGAATGGAAGGATTTACAGCCTTCACAAGTATCCTCTTGATGATCTGGAGATAAACACAGATTACAAACCAGATGTTGATCTGTGTAGGGATACTTGGCGTGGCACAGAGGGTAGAATCTAAACGGGGTCCGGTCCATGAGGCTTCGGCGATTCCAAGGTGGGCACGGGTGCCCCGAAGGGCAACCAAAGATGTGTATCCGCCGGTACTGAGGTGACGGTGCTGGATGAGACGCGATCGAAAACAATACTGACGATTTTCGATGGATTATATGTTTTTCCGACTCGAACAACCGGAGTGAAGAGGAACACGTCCGAACCCGATGGCGGAAAGAAAGCAATCTAAGATGGAGTCGATGCCCATGCGCAGTGGAGCCAAAAAGGAGGAGTCACTTGGTCCCATGACTCGAAAAGACTTCTTCGAAGAAAAACAACTTGTAACACTCTGAGCCCAACACTAGAAGGCAGGACCTGTGCATAGCATGTGTATCTGCAGCTACACATGCCATTGAACATAAATATATATATATTTTGACACTAATGTCGGCGTGGTCACTCCGGACCAGATCGCCGGTGGTGCTGTACTTTGAACGCACGCCACCACGTTCTATAATCCACACTTGCCTTTAATTATGAATTAAGGGAACAGCACTCCAGAGCGTGTATTCATAAAGTTTATTGTGCGAGCACAACAGGAACGCGTTTCGGCATTACTGCCTTCATCGGCCTGCTGGCCGCCATTTTTGTTCACTATTTATACATTTTAACACAATCGTCTCTTTTCCTGTCCATTCAGCTATAATCCGTTAAATGGTGTTAATATGTGGTATCTTTATTTTCATTGTATGATTTGTCATATATATTACGAGCAATTATGCATTTTGATTGTATGAATGTGAGAAATCCGAATAAAGCTGAATGGACAAGAAAAGAGACAATCGTGTTAAAATGTATAAATAGTGAACAAAAATGGTGGCCAGCAGGCCGATGAAGGCAGTTATGCCGAAACGCGTTCCTGTTGTGCTCGCACAATAAACTTTATGAATACACGCTCTGGAGTGCTGTTCCCTTAATTCATCATTAAAGGCAAGTCACTTTTGTCAACTTGTGTGGTTTCCCTTTTAGGGCTGCGATCGGCCCCCAGGAAAACCACACCCACATATAAAAGTGATCTCTTTATTTATTTTTATATATATTTATATATTTATATATATATATATATATATATATATATATATATATATATATATATATATACAGATATATATATACAGATATATATATATATATATATACAGATATATATATATATATATATATACAGATATATATATATATTCACCACCAGTTCTCCTGCAGTTGCAGCTTGCGTCTTCAAAGCAATACACATACTTCAACTGACGGGTTTCAACTGTAGCTTTTAGGAAGCAATAAAAAAGTCAGTAACTCTTGAGATTGTGTTTCAGCTAGAAAAGGATCTGACTTTTGTCTAGTGCCAGTTTTGATGCCATAAAGTAGTGCAGCAGGTTTATATGCCTACTGAAAGGATCAAAACTGTATTATATGTGAATAGCTGAGTGGATTAGTAAAGCCAGCCATTCCCTGCGCTATAATACAAATGAAATGAATGTTCGAGGGGGTGCTATGGACAGATGAAATGCACTTTTGCTGGGTGGTAGTGAGGGAATCCGAGGAGGAGGAGGAGGTAATTGGAGTGGGAGAACCAATAATAGTTGTTGGACTGGGCGCTAGAGGCGCTAAAGACTGACGATTGGTATGTGACAAGGTGAAGTAATAGTGTGGCTTTTATGTTTTTTTGAGTGTCTTGAGAGAACATGCTGATTGAGGGAAGAAGCAAAGGTAAGGTGACCTCTACTTTCAGGCATCACACACACAACCACCAGCAATTTTGTGACTCTCTACATAGTCTAGTGTTTTAGAGCGAAAGTTTAGCCAGTAGCAGAGATGGCATCTCGTTGAATGACTGCTGCTCATGCCCTAACTCAAGTTGAGGACAGCTCTGATGTAGGATCAGAGGATGAGACAGCAGATACTGAGGACAGCATCTGAGGGATAGGGCAATGGCGCAGATTCGGAGTGATTTTCCAGTCGGAGGAGTCCCATTCGATAACACCTCTTCCAGTGATTATGCGGGAGGTGAAGAGGACAGTCCTGCTGTCCCTTCGCAAGCACAGTCTGTGCAGCGGGACAATAGCGGGTTAGCCCAACCCAGAGAGCAGGTGCATGTGGCAGCAAGCACAGAGAGAGTGCTCTCTTGGGAGCTCCCCCATTTAGTTCAGCCCCAAATTCCACCACCCAAATCGTATTGTGGAAAAATCAAAATTATCTATCACAAAACAACCTTGTTTTGTTAGGCAGGCATCTGCATTTTTGGTCCTAGGCTCAGGGGCCATACAGGAAAACCTACCAAACCCAGACATTTCTGTAAACTAGACATCCGGGGGAGTCCATAGAGGTGTGACTTGCGTGGATTTCTTAAAGTTTTCTTACCCAGAATAACCGGCTAAGCTGAAACGTTGAATAATTTTTTTTTTTTTTCTTGCATTTCTGTCACACAAACTACAAGAATATGCTGGGATCCACATTTTCCTACCACCCAGTGTTTCCCCACCTATCCTGATAAGAACACTACCCCACTTGAGTGCCTGGACCTAGTGCCTGGGTCAGGAATGCATCACCCCAGGGTCAACAGCTACCCTCATGTAAGGACCAACATTGACCGTTGTGTGATCTATTTCTGACACTGGCACTAGGCCTACCCACACAAGCGAGGTACCTCTTTATCGGGAGACTTGGGGAGGGCTGGGTGGAAGGAAATTTGTGGTTCCTCTCAGATTCCAGAACTTTCCATCACCAAAAATTGAGGAATTTTCTTTTTTTTTTACCAAATATTTAGGTTTGCGAAGGATTTTGGGTAACAGAACGTGGTGAGAGCCCCACAAGTCACCCCATTCTGAATTCCCCTAGGTGTCTAGTTTTTAAAAACGCACTGGTATGGTAGGTTTTCCTAAGTACCGGCTGAGTTAGAGGCCAAAGACCACAGCTAGGCACTTTGCAAAAAATGTCCGTTTTCATTGGAAAAATGTGATGTGTCCACATGTGTTTTGGGGCATTTACTGTGGTAGGAACTAGGCTTACCCACACAAGTGAGGTACCATTCTTATCGGGGGACTTAGGGGAATGCTGGGTGGAAGGAAGTTTGTGGCTCCTCTCAGATTCCAGAACTTTGCAGCACCGAAAGCTGAGGGAAAAGTGTTTTTTTGCCAAATGTTGAGACTTGCAAAGGATTCTGGGTAACAGAACCTGGTGAGAGCCCCACAAGTCACCCCGTCTTGGATTCCCCTAGGTGTCTAGTTTAAAAAAATGCACAGGTTTGGTAGGTTTCCCTATGTTCCGGCTGAGTTAGAGGCCGAAGACCACATCTAGGCACTTTCCAAAAAACATGTAAGATTTCAATGTAAAAATGTGATGTGTCCATGTTGCGTTTCTTGTCATGGGCAGTAGGCCTACCCACACAAATGAGGTACCATTTTTATCGGGAGACTTGGAGGAACGCAGAATAGCACAACAGGTGTTATTGTCCCTTGTCTTTTTCTATATTTTTTCCTTCCAAATGTAAGACAGTGTGTAAAAAACATGTCTCTTTGAGAAATGCCCTGTAATTTACATGCTAGTATGGGGACCCCAGAATTCCGAGATGTGTAAATAACCACTGCTTCTCAACACCTTCTCTTGTGCCAATTTTGGAAATACAAAGGTTTCCTTGATACCTATTTTTCAGTCTTTATATTTCACCAAATTAATTGCGGTATACCCGGTATACAATGAAAGCCCATATCAAGGTGCAGTTCAATTATTGGCTCTGGATACCTAGGGTTCTTCATGAACCTACAATCCCTATATATCCCGCAATCAGAAGAGTCCAGCAGATGTAACAGTATCTTGCTTTTGAAAATTTGACATCGCAGGAAAAAGTTACAGAGTAAACGTGAGAAAAATGGCTGTTTTTTTCAGCTCAATTTCAATATATTTTTAATTTAGCTGTTACTTGCTGTAGGAAAACCTTGAAGGATCTACACAAGTGACCCCTTGCTGAGTTCAGAATTTTGTCTACTTTTAAAGATTTTTTAGCTGTCCAGGATCCAGCATTGATTTCACACCCATTTCTGTCACTAACTGGAAGGAGGCTGAAAGCACATAAAATAGTACAAATTGGGTATGTCCCAGTAAAATGCCAAAATGGTGTTGAAAAATGTGTTTCCCTGATTCAAGTCTGCCTGTTCCTGAAAGCTGGGAAGATGATGATTTTAGCACCACAAACCCTTTGTTGATGCCTTTTTCAGGGGAAAAAACACATGCTTTCTTCTGAAGCCCTCTTTTCCCCATTTTTTGGAAAAAAACTAAATTTTCGCTGTATTTTGGCTAATTTAACAAGCTTTTGCAATGCAGTAGGTCCTGCATTTGCTTGAGTTACAGCTATTGGCATTGTAAACTCATAACTGGACTTTCCTTTGTTGCCTCATAAATTGGTCAACCCTGCCTCATAATTTCGTCTTTTCCTGCCACATAATTCCAGTGGCCATGCTTATAACTAAAGTACTTCTATTTACGTTCTGTCTCTATCTGCAGCAAAAAATTAATGCTAATTCCAATAGAATACTACTTTCACCACCCCATCATCAGAGTTGCTGTCTGGCTAGCTAACAAAATTCCCCAAAAAACAGACACAAGGCAGCAACGGAGTTGTAATGAGAGAAATAAACTAGAAGGGTCACCCAAACATATCAAGAGTATTCAACCAGTCATAGTGTATTAGGGATGTTAATTTGGCCTGAAATATGTTCATAATTGTAATAAATAGAGATTATTAAAACAAATACAATAATCATATAAACCTTTATCAGAAATCGACATTTGGCAATAGACTGTAATGCTCAAAACAACCCTTAGAGAGCACCATAACAAAAATGTAATTTGTAAGAAACGTGATCATGTAACCACATTGTTAGTCCCAAGAGGGGATTACACCATGAAAAAATACAGGCTAAATTAATGCAGTGTAACCATATACTTAGCCACTAGAGGGCATTGTAGGGCTATCAGGCTTACTGCAATGGTATTACAAACAAGGCCTTTAACACACAACTTCTCCCAGCTGTAAAACAAAAGTTGTTGCCATGAGAAAGCTCAAAAGACACTGAATGGTGGTAGATGTTATTATTTTGGGGTACAACTTCTCCCAGCTGTAAAACAAAAGTTGTAGCTATGAGAAAGTTTAAAAGACACTGAATAGTGGGAGGGGTTATTATTTTGGGGTCTGCACTAACCTAGTGTGGGACCTAAAGATGATGTAGACAGAAAGAGCATTTTGAAGGTGGTGCAATAGGCCTAGGGCCACCACAGGCTGAGATATGAGCAAAAATGTTTTGTAAAAGTAATGCCCTACAAAGCATTATGGGGTGAGTTTGTGTGTCACAAATATTATAGTATGTTGACTGCAATGCTGAGAACAGCCCCTAGAGAACACCACAATAAAAATAGCATTTGAAAGAAACATGGTCATGTAACCATGCAGTCAGACCTTACAGAGCATAACCACATGAAAAAATGGGAATGGGAGAAAATAATGCAGTATAACTATATAATTAGCCCCTAGAGGGCATAGAGCATTACAAGGCTAGCAGAACTATTACAATGATACTAGAACCAAGGCCCATAAAACAACTTCATCCAGCTATACAACAAATGTGGTAACCATGAGAAAGTTTAAAGAGAAAAGTAATGGTGGTTATTATTTTGTAGTCCCCACTAACATAGTGTGGCGACCAAGACATGATGTAGACAGAAACAGCACATTGTGGTCAATGTTTTGAAGGTGGTTCCATTGCCCTAAGACCACCACAGGAAGAAATATGAGAAAAAATGTTTTGTAAAAATAAAGCCCTGCAAAGCATTATAAGACATGTTTCAGTGCCACAAATATTTTAATAAGTTGATACGACTGTAATGCTCAGAACAGTCCCTAGAGAACCCCACAATGAAAATAGCATTTGTAAGAAACATGATCATGTAACTGTATAGTTATCCGCTAAAGTGCATAAGCACACAAAATAAATGACAGAAAGTAATGCAGTTCAACAATATATTATGCCCCTAGGGGACATAGTATTTTACACATAGTCAGGACTAACCAGCCTATAGCAATGCTATTACAAAGAAGGCCCTTAAAACACAACCTACCCTTAGCAGTAAAAAATTAGATCCAGCCATGAGGAAAGTTAAACAGACACTGAATGGTGGGAGGGGTTATTATTTTGTGGTCCCTACTAACCTAGTGAGGGGACCCAATGATGGTGTTCATAGAAGGAGTACGTTGTTGTGAATGTTTTGGTGGTGGTCCCATTGTCCTAGGACCACCACAGGCTGAGTTATGAGAAATATTTTTTGAAAAAGAATGCTTGGAAAGCATTATGTGATGAGAGTTCAGAGTGCAGTGAATATTGTAGCATTGTCTCTCCCACTGTGCTGAGAGAGCCACTTTTGTGTTGAGGATTTCTGTTTTAGTTAAACATTCACCAGTTTCAAGGGTTTCAAGGGGAGAGCCACAAGAAATTACTCTGATTAGGTAAATGTGAACAATGTGACCAGCGATTCAATACCACCGATCAAGTTCACGATGTTGTGCCTGATCACGCTGTGAGGGCCATGGCTGCCATGCAGCACAAAGGGGATAGATAAAATAAATAGTTCACTTACTCTGAAGTATATTGGCAGTCATGCAATAACCCCTGTAAGAGTGGCAGTCTACAATGCGTGACAAAAACAGCCTCAAAGTGGGACAAACGTAAAGTCTAATTACTGACCTGGCAGCTTTTTGGCTGGTCTCCCCTGTCTTTTTGCCTTCTGACCTCCTGTTTTTTATGGTATACTGGACTCTGTTTTTGCTGGTTTATTGTCTCTGCACACTTTACCACTGCTGATCGTTGCTAAAGGACAAGTGCCCCCATGTAAATTGCATTGGTGATTGGTTTATCCATGATTGGCATATTTGATTTACTAGTAAGTCCCTAGTACAGTGCACTAGAGGTGCCCAGGGCCTATAAATCAACTGCTACTAGCGGGCCTGCAGCACTGGTTGTGCACCTACATTAGTAGCCCTGTAAACATGACTCGGACCTGCCACTGCAGTGTGTGTGTGTGTGTGTGTGTGTGTGTGCAGTTTTAAACTGCCAATTCGACCTGGCAGGTGTACCCACTTGCCAGGCCCAAACCTTACCTTTTGGTACATGTAAGGCACCACTAAGGTAGGCCCTAGGTAGCCCCATGGGTAGGGGTCAGTGTATTTAAAAGGTGGGACATGACTGGTGTGTTTTACATGTCCTAAAAGTGAAAGACTGCCAAATTAGTGTTTCACTATAGCAAGGCCTATCTCCTTCATTAGCAAACATTGGGCCTACCTTTAAATAACTTTAAAGTGCGGATTCCCTATGAGGGCAGATAGAAATTGGAGTTTGAGATCTTTGAAAGGACTGTATCTACCCTCACACAATGCAGTCTCCAACCCTCTGCTGTGTGTGTCTGGGGCCTAGCTTGGACAAGGAATGATCTTGCAAACACTTGAGACTTTTTTTTTAAGTTTGCCAACTTCAAAGGCAGAGAGGAGTATAAGTATTGGACCCAAAACCCCAGACTTTTAGAATCTTTCTGAAATCAAGAGGAACCTCTGCCCAGGAGTAGAGCTGAAGAGCTGGAGGAGGAGTACTGTCCCTTTGCTGTGTTGCTTTGCTGGACTGGCCTGCAGTTGCTGCTTCTGCCTGAAAAGAGTGAAAGGGTGAAAGGGTGTACTTTGCTGTGCGTCCTGGTTGAGAAAGTTCTCTAAGGGCTTGGAGTAGAGCTTACCTCCTGTTGGAAGTCTCAGGGAAACCAAAGGCTTCAGTTTCCTCAACCTGTAGCACTGGAAACTATGTGTGTTGTGCTGTTCAAGAGGAGAAACCATTGCAACGCTGCCAACAACACCGCTGGCCTGCACCGTGACCTGCCGACGCCGCACGGAGCCACACTGCCCCACTTCACACCGCGACCCTGGACTAACCGAAGTTGTCATTGGATGACTTCACTGAGCCGTTGCTCGCACCACAACCTGTGGGCCCTAAACTCCGGCATCGCCTGCTCAAACCGCAGCCTGGGCATCCCCGCCGCCGATGTTCCTGCTGACATCAGCACCGCTGCTGCACCGTGAACTTTGGACACTGCTCGTGAGGAGCATGAAGCACCGTCCCGTCCTGCACTGCAGTCCCGGTCCACCGACACCAGCCCCATCGACTCCATTGTCATAACCAGGCATCCCTGCCTGCACCGTGGCCTGTGCACTCCGCTCGTGAGTGTCACGAAGCACCGTCCTGCACCGCTAGCTTGGGCCTACCGACGACAGCGCTTCAGCAACAACGCCGCCATGACCTGCACCGTGACCTGGTGATACTGAACGTTCCACTGCCACACTTCACTCCGCAGGTCTGGTCTCACCGACGCCGCTGGATGCCATCACCGCGCCATTGCCTGCACAGTGACCTGTGGGCACTGCATGTCGCACCACCCGGCTTCGCACCACAGCCCCGACGTCATCCATGCCAGTGCTTCTGACTTCATCAGCCCGGAGTTTGATCTGCAATGCGCGTGACTTCAAGGGCCGATGACTCTCGCACTGACTCCGGACCCGCCACCGCCACACCAGTGACGCCGCTCTCCAGAGCTTACCGTGAGAATCACGACGCCCTGGAATTCCAAAGGTACTGTTTGCGGGTCTGCCAGACACCATAGCAGGCCCGCGATGCCGCAGCCGGCCTGAACTGTTGGTTTTGTTGATCACCACGCTGTGATAGCCCCAGGTGGAGCTATTGACTTCAAGGAACTGTATTTTTGAGTACATCTTGCAGAATTCATATTTTTATTACTGTATGGTGGATTCTTATCATATTTGGTCTTGTTTTATAGAGATAAATATTGGTGTGGTGTCCTTTTGTACTGTTGTTATTGTATGTTATATGCAAATGCTTTACACATTGCTTCTGAGATAGGCCTGACTGCTCCTGCCAAGCTACTAAGGGTGTGAGCAGGGGTTGACTGGGCGGGTATCTCCCTTATCCTGACTAGAGTGGGTGTCCCTACTTGGACAGGGTGCAAACCGACTGCCAACTAAAGACCCCATTTCTAAAAATTACCAAAGACATCAAGTGATTTTTGAAAGGCAAGCCCACGAACGAGTTAAAGTGATGGGCATAGGATGGGTGTGGGTAAAAGCTCACATTACTTAGAACGGGTCAAAGCACTCGCCCGCCTGACCTAAAAAGCAACACCTTGGGTGTGTGGCTTGAACGGCCATGCAATGAGCTGCATGTAGCATAGGTCCCGCTGCCAGAGGCACCTATTGTGTTCAGTGCTGAGCCCGGAACCCAGGAGGGTGTGGAGGAAGATCCTTGGAGCCCAAGGGAGGCACAGAAGGAGTTTTTGGGTGCCCAGTTGCCTTTACGGGTGTGGCCCGATCGAAAGAAGCAAGGCCACAGAGTGGCAAAGATGGTGGATACATAGAGATACTGCAACCTCTGTGAGCCATTTCAAAGAGATAAGGCGAGTCAAGGGCCTGGGAGCCAATAAGCGAGTGCAGCGATGGACTATGGGACTGGGTACCTGTGAGTTACAAGGATTGAGGGTGTTGCAGTATCTGTGGAGCCCTCTTGGAGAGGCTGTGCGGACAGAGATGGGCTGGGGTACACCCTCCACATCGCAAAGAAAGGACAGCAGTAAGGCCTAGGGGAAGCCTCGGCACCCCACACCACAGGCTGTGAGAGATTGGGAACGGCCAAGGGGGCAGAGGTGAATCAGTGACATCTGCGGTCTAGCCCATCCTAAATCTGCAAGTCTGGTGACTTCCCAGCATATATTGGGGCCCACCAGCAGAAAGGTGCTAGGAGCCGGGTGACCTCTTGAGAGCCAGAGGTGAGCGGCAACTGATTTGCATATAGCTGAGTCCAGACTGAGGTGGCATGGGTTACAAAAATAACAATGGATTGGATGCGGCCCAGAGTGATCAACAGTGACTGAGATTAATTCAAGCATTCCATCCATCACTATTTTGTATGCTCCTTTTGGGGGGTCTTATTTTTCATCATCAGGTTCTGAGCTAGAACGATTGACAAAAAGGCAGAAAAGGAGAGAAAGAAACAGGAAGGGTGGAATGGAAGAAAGGAGTAGGAAGAGAAAGATAAGAAAAAAAATTCAAACTGAGAAAACAAGTAACAAAAAGAGCTTGAAGTAGTGGTATAAAGAGGCAGGATGTGAAAATTGGTGAACGAAAGAGACTGCAGCCTTGGTTTTCAGTAATCACGCATTTTGCAGCACCAGCAGCACACATCTAAAACAAATTTTGGCAACTATTTGCATTTACTTATTTTATTTGTATTTTTTTAAATTAAGTACTGAAAATGTCCTCACTTTTCCCATCAGTCTGGGCAGCACATACCTGGAAAAACTGTTGTCAAATATTAGAGTATAAATGCCACATTTTCGAGCTTTGAGTTGTCCACGTATGGTTTCTTTATGGGAGTTGCAGCGAGTCATGGGAATAAGAACCTGCAAATAACAAAACAAATATATTCAAATAGATTTGGGCGCAATGTGTCTCGGAATGTTTTGCCTTCAAAACCATAGACAAATACAAATGTGTGGATGTATATACACCCAGAGTTCTCTCTTCTTTTTGTGTGTGCGTGTGTGTGTGTGTGTGTGTATATATATATGTATATATATATATATACACATATACATACACACACAAAAAAGAAGAGAGAACTCTGGGTAGTTTACAAGTTTAGGTGGAGAGCAGCTCCAGTAAAGAGCACCATGCAACACCAGCGACACTCTAAATTTGCTCACCTCAAATGTCCGTTTATCTAGCAAAGTTTTTAAGCATAGGATTAGCACAAAACTATCCACACTGAGCTAGATAGGGACAAAGTCTTTTGCCATTTGTACAGCAAACTCTTTAAGCACAGGATTGATACAGTGCCATCCTCCCCGAGCTGTACGACGACAAAAGCCATTCATCACTCCAGGTACAGCATTAGACTGGTAAAATACCATCCTAGCCAACCTGGAATGAGTAAAAACAACCCCTGACGTGTTTCACCATCATTATAGATCTTCAGAGAGGTTTATCTTTGTTCAGACACAAGGCAGCACCCAGTGTAAGTCAAAACAAAGCCTTTTGAGGGGTTAGAGTGATGCATACATTATGCAAAAAAGAAGAGAGAAGTTTGGGTAGTTTCCAAGTTTAGGTGGAAGACAGGTCCAGTAAGGTGCACCCTGCAACACCAGCGACACTAGATTTGCTCACCTTAAATGCCTGTTTATCTAGCAATGTTTTTAAGCCTAGGATTAGCTGAACTAGACAGGGACAAAGTCTTTTTTTCATTTGTATCATTTATGCGTCACTCTAACCCCTAAAGATATACATACACACACACACACACACTTTGCATATTGACATATTGCACTGAAAGAAGGAGAGAACAAGCAGATATTATGAACTGCCATTTGCGTGGATTGAAAGGAACAGCAGACATGGTATGCCACGCTCATCTACTGTGTCTACTATTTTGCCTTCTGCAAAACAGTGGAGGCATGACAGAAGCTCTTATGGGGCTGGGAGCGACAAATAAATGGCAGGCCCCACTTTGTTTTCTTATTGCTGGGGAAAGGGAAAACACCAACTTTGTGCCACCTGATGGTGTTTCTGCATTAGGTGTGTCACAACAGAATAGGTCGGGCGTGCTTTCTGTTTTCTCAAATAAAAAACACGTCTGCAAATACTGTGGGAACTGAGGCAAAGTGCCCGGGCCCTGCGCCCTTGTGACAGCCCTCAGAGCTCTATCTTACATGGTGTTTACACTCACTTCTCAACCCGTGAAAAAGGGACTCCTGTTAAAAAAAAATGAACCCGAGCAGTGGCTCCGTCTCACAGCATTTGCTCGGTTCAATGGAAGCTAGTTAAATTTGCAGCATGACGTATAGAACCAGGATCTGCGGATATTTACATATGCAGATGACATTTCTGACCGAGAATAAACTGGAAATATTCATACATTCATGGTTAAGGAAGTGGATATGGGTGTTCCTGAATGAAGGCACAACATTGGTAGTATGGGGAATACCACAAAATTATTACTACCTGGGCATTCACAAACATTCACAATGCTTTTCACACCTTATTCGAGCGCATACACCCACTTTAAGAGACTGTGCTTAATACTGCTAGCCCATATCCACTGATAATATTTTTGATGTTTTATGAAGCCCGTAGTGCATGACTACCCTTCGTCCACATGTTGTAGCCATCATATTCGACTTCAGTCAATGCCCTTGAGTTATCATGCAATGATGTTGCGTGACCAGTACGAGTGCGTACTAATGTAATTGGCCAACATGTCGTAATTTTATAGTGGTTTTTAGCACATATCTTCTTCGCCTTTACATTTCAATGGAATCCCATCCCCTTCACAGGAGCATGACACCATACCCAAAATGTCTGAGGGAACACGCCACCAACTTTTGCCCCACATTTCTTCAAGAATCTCCTTGCTCTCCCTCCCACATTTCATACACAAAAACTATATAACATGGATTTAATATTTCTTTTTGATATTTCATTGTAAAACCATGCTTTGAAGGGCAATACAAAACTATTGCAAGCTGTCTAATATAAAAAGGATTTTTCTCAGCTGTGTCCATGGTAGACAATGTCCAGGTACAATAAAAGCAAGTGGAAATACAAACATGCTGCATATAAAGTACATTACAAATGTTTACAATTAGGATCCTTGACTGTGCATTCTCGAGGGCCTAGCAACAATGGAGGTGTACTGTATTTTACTCAATTTAAAGTGTCATCAAGAGATGTACTTTTTAGGGGAAAATATACACTTTGCAAAGACTAAAGTGACATAGAGTGCAGGACAGTGTGCAACTAAGGTGGTGAAATGGACCTGCTAGATTCCATATGGGTCCGGGCTGTTGCCATCTCCAATAATACATTTGAATAAACTCCAAATAAAATCGTCAGAAACAGAAAAGATCCCGAATCCTTAGACTGGTAACATATTTCTTTAATAGGCTGAAAAAGCTTCATGGATGGAGATTGTCTCAACCACCCAATGCCGCCCATTAAGAGACATGTGTCAAGCACCGCATAAATTAGACACAATGATGCTTAATTGTTTCAAATATGTGTCAATGGTCCCAATAAGAGCCTCCATGCCTACATAGATCATGGCGGCTT
Source organism: Pleurodeles waltl (assembly GCF_031143425.1). Classification (NCBI taxonomy): domain Eukaryota; kingdom Metazoa; phylum Chordata; class Amphibia; order Caudata; family Salamandridae; genus Pleurodeles; species Pleurodeles waltl. The sequence goes on from NC_090438.1 coordinate 668,895,585, forward strand.
GCAAGGATAAAACGCTGGGCCTATCTGGCCACCCAAACCGATTATTTAGATTGCAGAATCAGCACAGTCGTTAGGCAATAATGTTGACCCAAAGATCCTGGGCACAGATGACCGCTATCGCAGGGTTTTTCAGTGATGGCAGAAAACAAACAGATTTCGGAGTCATTTGAGGACTTTAGTGTAACACTAAATGTCATACCTGTTTAGATTTGTCTTAGTGACCCCTAGACTCACATATCATGGGAGGCTGGGCTCAGATGGCCCCTATCACAGGGCTTTTCAATGAGGGCAGACCGCTTTCTGAGGTATTTGATTACTTCTGTCTTGTGTGAAATGGGAAACCTGTTTGCATTTTGTGTCACTGACCACTAACAGGTAACTGATCTTGAACACTATTTTAAACATCTAGTAAACATATTCAATCAATACTAAATTATTGCACTAAGTTCTTCTCTGCTCTGTATTTCTGGGGTAACTAGAATCGATTTTATATCGAGAAATGACTCCACATCTGCACTGAATTGACCTGGACACAGTACGGATAAGTATCAACTGTAAGCTCTTTCAGAGTAATTTTTTTTTACTTTTTATAAAAAATACTTTCCATATTGCAAAACTGTCGACAGCCAGAAGCAGAAGAGGACATATTTAAGATGCTGCCTGCACAACAATAAAAATCAAAGTTGCACAGGTTATTTCCATCGGTCCACTACTCACAAACTGGTATGTAGTTCTGTACAATTGCTCCCATAATGGCCACTACTACACTCAGTTCTGCACAAAGCTGAAAATGTGAGCTATTATCCCACTGCTGCGCAAATCAACAAACAGAGGAACATCAGTGGCATACCACAACACAGCCCCAACATGAGGAGCTCTGTGATGATATCACACAAGAAGAAGAAGGCAGTAAGGGGAACACATTAAGAGCAAGAAAGAGAGATCACACAAGCGGATATGAAGCACTGAACCTCAGCAAATGAAACACACTGTTCTGAAAATTGACAACAACTCTTGGGAATAGATGGCACATCTAAATATAGGGGCAACTACACAGGCACAGGTTAATACAGAGGGTTACAAAATCTGATGCTAAATAAGGGAACCCTCCTATTACCTAATGCAAAACCTTCCAATGAGGATACGCAGGAATGAATGGATGTAAAGTTGTTGGACACAGGTCTTTAAGAGATGGGGAACACGGATGCAGTTTTTGGTATGAAGTGGAATTAAACGGGGAGTAAGAGAAATACTACTTTAATACCAGAAGGGCATTACAGCAGGGCTGTGTTATGAACCACATAACTTTATAGAGAGTCTATGACAGTAGGAGCAAGCGCCATTTCACAGTACTTGCTACAAGGCAGTCCCATTATAAATGGGAATTGAGCTGGGGCCACTAAAGCTATATTATTAAGTCAAAATTATATTACTACATCATTACAAAACACATTCTTCCTGTATTCCTATCCAGCCATCACTGTTACAAGGCAAAGAAATATTGTACAGAGATAAAGTTCCTTTTTTGGAGAAACATTTTAAGTATTCAGTTCCCACCTTAAACTGATCCAGTGGAGACTCCTCCGACTCCTGGTACACCACACTAAACGATATGCTTTTTGTATCCGATGAAAACACCCAGCTGATTGTTATTCCTAACTCCGTCACAGTGATGGGAATGATGCTATAAGTGCTGGACTTGATGAACAGCTCCCTGTGGTTCTCACCGAAGTTGGAAATCTCCTCTAAGGTGAGGGGTAGCTTTAGCCTGGGGAGGAAAACAACAATGAAAACTCATACAGCAGAAATAGTGAAAATCCTGCCACACTGGATGCATGAGCATAATATATGACGTTATTGTTCATTTACTACACAAACGTTGCATGAGCCCAGAATTATGAAATTGCTTCACTGCCTTGGTCCTGTGAATGGTAAAAAAAAACTAGAGTGATGAGTTACTCGGTTAGAGTATTCTCTGCCAGGGAATTTTATTTGTTCTAAAATATTTTTGTCAAAAAGGAACACAGCCTGCATGGAGGGGTCAAGAAAAAGCTTACAAACATTAGGGGAACTGCACTCCCTGAATCCAAATAAGACAAAACCATCATCTGGACCTCCGACCACAGCTCAAATTTATGTATAGGATGGTGCATGTGAAAGAGCGTAGCTTGGCTGTGCCACTACGTCTCTGAAACGTGAACATGAAAGGGAGGTCACTTTCTGGTGGTTGCAATTTGGTGGTCACATTTTGGATAACATGATGAAGTGTTTTATATAATTACTGCACTGCAAAGCATATGAGTGGAGTGCACCACTGGATATAACATTTAAGTAATGTTTCCTGTATATCTATTTGAAACTAATACTGTAAAGGTATTATTCTGCATAATCATTTTGTATATTCTCACATATAATGTTTATGAATCATTTAACCTGAAAGTATATTTGTGTTTTTATTAACTTGGCTGGCGTGAAGGCCTATACACATATTTTCTCTTTTCACAGTTAACTTTCAATGTGGAGTTTTTTTTTTTTAAATGTTTTCTCTCCGAGATGCAAATGTTAAGAGCTGAGACAGAATTAACAAGAAGCTTATTGTGAGTGAGAGATAAGAAGCTTGAGACGAGCTTTGCAAGGACGAAGAGCAGTATTCTGGAAGTTGGCAGCTGTAACCTTCTAATTTAGCCGAGACTAAAGAGTATGAAGATCGGATGTACAAGGTCTCTGAAAGTTGTAACTTCTAATTAAAAACAATCGGTGGTTCAACCGAGAAGCTTTGACTGTGATGTCATTGTCTTGGGAACCTTTAAAAAAGAAGGTTTAGTTACCAAGAGAGGCAGATTCTTCTCCCCTCTTCAGCAGAACAGACCTTCCTGAGGTACGGACCTCATATTTTCGACATGGAATTATGCCACTGCACCTCTCTTAGCAGATTATTCTACAGAAGTTCTGTTTGCAGACGCTTTCTTAAATACTCTTTTAGAATTAGAATAGTTTAGGGTTTGGTAAATGGTTAGGCAGGAGAACTTGGATGTGATACCCAGGAAGAACATGCTTTTTATGATTTTCTGTATTGTGGCAATCAAAGTCTTGGTCTTGTATATGCTGACTAAGTTGAATATTGTACGATGCTTCAATTCTCCTGCGGTGATTTCAATTCATCTATACTATTGTTTTGAGACTCATTTATATAGCGTTGGCTTTGTGTCTGTAATAAAGCCCTACGAACCTCTGATTCGACTCCGAATATTATTGAATGACATTTGCATTGCAAATAAATTTGTTCAAATGATTGGATAGCTGTTAATCTCTACCCCTCGGAACTGAGAAAAAAATGATTTGTTGGACCCTATAAATAGAGATTGGGGCGGGACCCAGGCTGGATCACATGTTTATGAAAATAAGCAACTCGAAATAGGCAGCTTTAACAGTAGTACTGATGTGCAAAAATATGAGGATATGAGTCTAGTCGTCATGTCTTATGTTCCTGCAGTAACAAATGAGTCAGTATTTTCCAAGTATTACCAGAGATTAATAAAAATGTAGGGACCTATTCACAACTGTAACTTTACACGAGTAAACCTACACAAGTAAATTTACTCTTACACTTTGTTGTAACTTTATTAATTTAGACTATTCACCATTCCTAAGTGTAAAGTTACTACAAAGTGTAAACTTACATGTCCTTAAAATTTGAACCAGGGGTTGGAGTATGAAAGACCACGATTAAACTAATAGTAACTTATGGTCCGTATTTCATCTTCCTCACTCTTGCCAGAGATGTCCGCCATTGGATCAGAGATCTTGCTATGGCAAAGAATAGGGAAAATTATAAATGTTTATTCAAGTTTAAAAAAATAGATATTTTTATATTTTATGTTAAGTGCTAATGTAAATTAATTTAATATATTTACTTTAAATGTAGAACAAACTAAAACAAATGCTACACCATTCAGCTTAAAAAATAATTACATTAATTTAAGTACATACAATTAAAAAAATGCTGTAAATATTTATAAAGAAAATTCCAGCTTGAAGTAAAATACTAACTAAAAGTTGTGTATAGAATGAATTTCAATTAATGTATGTTATAAAGCTAAATTTGATTTAAATAAAAAAGTATTCAAATATTTTTTAATTGAATAATAGTTAATTTTTAAGCATTAAATTAAAGTTATGTACACTTTTAAAAAGTCTAAATAAATTAATTTCTTTTAACGTTATTTCCTGTGTGGTTTTTCAGTACGTCCCTGTCTATATAATTTTCTATGGGAGAGCATTGCAGTACCAGTAGTTGGCCATGTGGGGCCAGACTTACTGCATGTACGAGCTGCAGTATATTTACTACTGTTTGGGGTCCTTTTTTGAGTGTTTTAACTATACAGGTGCCGTTTGTGAATTGCAATGGGCTTACTCTTTTGTGGGTAGGCTTATGTCCCTTCCTGAATCTCTCCGTAGCTCTACCTTAACACCTCTGTACTGAAGTACTGCTAAAAGTACTGCAAACTGCAGTTTTTTCAATACACCATTTGTCTCTGTTAGATTCAGATTCAAGAAGTGCTGCACCCCAACCTTTTGACAGAATCAAATTAGACCCTCAGGAGTATGTCATGTTGGATAGACAATGCTCATAGTTACAGCCAAGTATCATCAAGAAGCTGATGATCAGAGATGCTTAACTGATCTACTAGCATTCACAACAGCTCATGTACTAAATGAGCTACAAGGGGGTAAGGTCAGTGTTTGTGGACCCCAAAAGGAAATGTGGTCAGAGTCTCCCAACCTTTGAAAACAGGTTGAATGTATGGAGAGAAAAACCCTATGAAGAACATACCACTGAAACCATCTGGTGCCAGTGAGAGTTCCATGTTCATTGATATCTAAAGTCATCATAAAATCCACCAGGAGAAAGAACAAGTATGAATGAGCATCCTCTACAACTTGGAGTGTGGAAGAATCTGCACTGCTGCCAATGGGAAAGCTGGACTGAAAAGGACAAGCAAATTACTAAGGTTACTGACTTAGTTAGTTCTGTTACCACAAATGTCTCAGTAGTGTTCACAATAAATGTACTGGATTGTAATTCCTCATAACGATCGGGTTTTTGGGTTTACTCAGTGGAAGGCTGCTTCTATGGGCGCTGGTGCAGAGCCACAGAAATGTAGCTGTTTCTCAGTAGACTACCTTTCAAGCTGCACAGAGTAGAGCAGTCTCCGCCCTCTTAACTAGACGACAATTGAGTTATGTTGCTGTGTTACACAGGTTTGAAGAGCGCACTATCACCTGGGGTGTATCCTGGGGCTGATTAGTTGTTTAGGCACAGCTAGGGCCTAATGTGAAAACTTCATAAGACAGGTCTTCAGCTTCTTGCAGAATTCTTAAAGTAAGGAGGCAGCTCTTATGTGTAGCGGCAGGTCGTTCCACCCATTAGGAGTGATGTAGAAGAAGCCTCTACCACCGGATCTGGTTTTCTGTATGCCTGAAATTTGTGCAAGTGGGAGTCTGAATGAGTAGAGGTGTCTAGAAAGTTTGTGAAAGCAGATGGGATTGTTGAGGTATGCTGGCCCAGTATTATGTAGTGCCCTGAAAGTGTGGGTGAAGAGTTTGAATTGTGCTCATTTGTGAAAGTTGTGCTCCTTCAAGTGTGTTGCCATGTGTGTACTGCATGGGAGGCTGAGAGTGATTTTGGCTGCTTAGTTCTGAATGATCTGTAGCCTTCTGTGAGTTTTTTGTTGATCTCAGGATAGAAGGTGTTTCCGTAGTCCAGCATACTTGTGACCAGGACGTGCATGATGGTTATCAGGGAGCTGACTGGGAGCTATCTGAAAATCTTCCTAAGTATCAACAGGTTATGGAAGCATGAGGCGGTAATAGCATTGACTTGAGCGGCCATGAGTTACTGTGCAGGCTTTATGCTTTTAAGCCTGTCGTCGACTGTTTCAGCTCACAACAAGAGTGATTTTCCTTCGGCTGTGCCGTTGTTTGAATTTGTGTATAAAAAAGATTAAAGGAATCACTTGAGAATCACTTGAGTAAATAGTCCATTGTGCCTAAACATACTCAAATCATCCATAGCAGTAGTGATACAGTTGTGGCTTAATTTAACCAGTGGCAGTGGAGACCCACAGCATATACTGTGGTGCTATTCAGCCTACAAATTAAAACACCATTATTTTAAAGTTGCAGCAGTCTTTTTGAGCAGGGTTCAAACTGCACACAATGACAACATCCCCATGCTACATGATTGCTATATGCTTAGACAGGGCATCTGAGGGAGACACAGGGACCTGAAAACAACACCAGAGCAAACAGAAATGATGTGCATCATCCTTCAAATTAGGCGCACAAGCTACTGCATTGTAGGACTCCTTACAGAGATGGCAGGGGAGACAATGAAGCACCATGCCCACCACATTTACAAAACATAGACTAGGGAGAAAGCCTCAAGGTCATGAACACAAACATACCTAGCTCAAGCTACAAACAAATGTTCCTTTTGTACACCATCCTAAACACAGTACAGGGTGGACTGTAGCACCCCAAAACAAAACTGCTTCATGCCCTCTCTTTACAACTGCTACATCTTTTTTTGCCTAAAAACAAAGCCAAGCTTGACAAGAACAGTCATCTTCTAATCATGGCTGAATGTTTCTTTACAATAGTAGATAAAAGGGAATTACCTCAGGACCACAAACAAAACACCATGAGATAAAATACTCAATGTAAACAACTCCTAAAGCTGAGCCAGGCAGCGTCAAATCTGAGACAAAAGGCCAAAAATTGCAGTACGAATGAAATGCAGAGAAGACACATTCTAACGTTGTAACATTTAGTCTCATTGTGTCAGCTATAACTTGTAGAACTCAGAAATGATCATAAATCGGATGTCAGAAAGTATCACCTTCATCTCTTAGCATATTAATTAGAAATCAGCCCAATATTGTATGTGCATGCACTGTCAATAATTCTTAAAACGACAGCATCTTTCCACAAAAAAGTCTCAAATTTACAAAAATCTGAGTTAAATGTATCTTGCTAGCAGGAACAGGGGTATCACTGCGCAACCAGAAAAAAATCCTTCAAGTACATAGGATTTGGGCTAAAGATTCATTTAATTCGTCACTGTTCTAGTTCCCATTTCTTATTTACACAATAATCTTACAGAATGTAAAACAGGCAATGTCTACTGCAGTCATTTGTAGTAAGTCATTATAGGAAAGGACCCTTTTATGCATGGTTAGCCGACACTTTTTGCATGGTAACTGATATAACTTTGACTGAAAGTGCACTGAGTTCCTGCTAACCAGTGCCAGACCCATTTCCACTTAACCTGCACATTTGTTTCCCCCAATTGGCAAAACCTTTAGCACACTCTATAAGTTCCTAGTAAATGGTACCCCTGGTAACTATGGTCCTCAAGAGGGTTCCCTAAGGGCTGCAGCACAAATTGTGCCACCCCAAGGGACCTCTCACCAAGCATGGCAGGCTGCCATTGCAGGCTGCGTGTCTTGGTGCAGACAAAAGCACGACATGGCCCATGGCCTGTGTGCCCTCTCCCCTATTAGTGTAATATATGTAAAGTCTCCCTTCTAGCATGCCTTACTGCCCTAAGTTAGGGTGCATTATGTTACATGTTAGGGCATAATTGCATGAGCAAATATGCCCCTTATAAGTCTTTGTCGATTCTGAGACACAGTAAGTGACCAGGGAAGCCATTTTAAAGACATGAGCTGGACACTGGTCACTATGAGTTCCTCGGCAACATGATGGCTTCACTGAAGATAGAAATGTTTGGTATCAAACATCTCGGATTGGTGAACCCACACTGATGCCGGTGTTGGATTAACCAACACATGCACCAGAGGGCACCTTAAAGGTGCCCCCTGCAATCCTACCAACTGCTAGTGTGTTAACTGTATGGTCTTAACCAGTTCAGCCACCTTAGCCGTGTTTCTGACCCCCTAGGGTGAGAGCCAGTGCTCTTGCAGTCCAGAGACAAAACCCTGCAGTCGGCGGGGGTGTGATACCTCCTTCAGGCAGGATGGATATTCCAGGGAGGGAAAATTTAAAGGCCTAGCTGCCTTTGTAATGCGACTCATGTCTCTCCAACTGGCAGAGATGATCAACCCCACTGTGCTGACCCCACTTTTGGCTGCAAGACAAGCAGGACAATTAGGGAGATTAGGAGGTAGGCCCACTTCATGCCAGTCCCACCCCTAAGGTGGACGAGCTGAAGTGGACACCACCTTAAATTCCTCCAACTTGGTTTGGAAAGAATTAAGCCACTAGAATCAGGGTTATGCCCACTTACCAACGGAAGTGGTCATAGAAAGGGTGTTGTCACCCTAAAGGTGGGCAACACATTGGCTGCCACCTGGTACTACCTGTAACACCCCACATTGAGTATTTAGGGGGAACCCTGAACCCCAGAACTTAGATTCCGATGATCTAAGAAGACAAGGATTAAGAAGAGATGCACCAACGGAAAAGAAGAAAAAGCAGCAGCTGACCTGGTACCAACCCACCGCCTGTCTGCACTCCTTGACGGACTCTGCACCAGAAGATGCCTCTTCCTGCAGCTGAACTTCCAGAAACCTGGGAGGACTGACTGTCTTGCTCCCTGACCAACTCTAAAAAAGGACTCAGCAGCCTCCGTAACCACCAAGACCTGACACCTGAAGACACCACTGAACCTGCCGTCACCAACCCGACCTACTGGTGTGATCCTGAATCTTGCCCAGTACTCACCGTAAGTCTACAAGATTGGTCCCGTGAGTCATTGTAAAGTGCTAGTTTGCTGAATGAATTTTGCTTCCATAGATTTTTACAACTGAAAAGAATTTATGCTTGAAAAAGTACTTACCTTGTAAAAAAGTTCTTGGGTTTAAAATATATAAAAAAAAGAAGTGTTATTTTTCTAAATTGGCCCTGGGTTCTTTGAGTGTGTGTCTCATTTATTGCCCCTCTGCGTACAACAAATGCTTAGCACTACCTCCTGATAAGCCTACCTGCTCGCCCACACTACCACAAAATACAGCATTAGTCCTATCGACTTTTGCCTCTGCAAACCAACCGGGGATCCACTGGACTCACTGCACGGTGTACTTCTTTTTTAGTGCACCATATAGAGAGCCGGCTTCCTACAGTCCTTTTAATATTTTGATTTTCTAGTGCTTGTGTAAACTCGGAGTCCCAGGAGATAACAGCTTGCCTTGCTATGTGGTACCTTCGAGTCAGATATTCAGTATTCATTATCATATGTGTGGCATATATGTGGAGTGGATTTGTAAATGTCTAGAGTTAAACCATATCAGAGGTAGTGACGTTTGTGAAGAAGAATTACAGACCATTTTGGAGAGAAATATATATATATTTTAATAGTGCTCTTCATTTATTTTCACATTGTAAAAAGATGAGGATATCAAAGTCTTTCATGGAGAATTTAGTACACTTATCTTGCTCGTCTGTATGGAAAACAATCAGTATTTCAAAATAAACTAAATTAAACCCACAAATAAAGAAATAAACAAATGAGGGAAAACCTGGAGGACACCACGTACAATCATGTCTTTTGATTACACCGGAGTGTAGTCCCTTCAAAGCAGACGCTAAAGTTTGCATCTGGGTGCGGAGGGCTCGTAAGACCCCCATCCGTAATCCTGTACATACCCCCTATTTGTGATTTTAAATGCTTCCCACAGTGTGTCCACACCATCTAAGGAGCCTTTGTTTGCATCAAATTAGTGTATAATCACCTCACGCACCATTGCAGAACACCAGGCCCAGAAGGGACGAGGCTTGTAGTCTCCATTGAAATTGTGTGGATTGATGTGTGGGGAGTGCCAATTCTAGCATGACCGGTGAATGATCTTAAAGTGTTCTGAGCAGGTTGTAAACGGACGTTGTGCACATGTTCACATCCTGTGACAACAGCCAGTAGTCTAGTCTTGACCAAGTTTTATGCACTTAGGAGATATATGTCCCTTCTCTAGCGTATGGATGTCTTGCCCTCCAGGCATCCACAAGCCTGTGTTCTTCTATAATATCACAAATAACTTGGGCTGCGTGTTTGCTTTGCCAGTTTGACAGATCGGTCCTGTGTAGGGTCTATATACGTGTTAAGATCTCCTCCCCACAACAGCACTTAGGCTGTAAAGTGTAAAGGTGGCCTCTCAAGCGTGTATAGAATTCAGGGTCAACTATATTAGGCCCGTAGGTATTGACAATAATAACTGTTGTGCCGCACAAGTTCCCTTGTATTATTATGTAGCATCCTTGGTCATCAGTTTCAGAGTGCATGTCTTCAAATTGGAGATCTCCTTAAATTAAAATGAGAGCTCCCCTTGAGTATGATGAGTAAGATGAGGCCACTCGGATTGCAGCCCATCTATCTCCCACACGCAAGTCAGTAGACTGCATGAGATGCATTTCTTGCACCAATACTATCTGCACCTGGTGGCGATCCACATAAGCAAGCACCTGCCTTATTTATTTGGGATTATTGAGCCCTTGAATACTCCATGTTAGCAGCCTGATGTGGCTTTGTGTGTACTTCATATTATCAAAAGTTGTACGTATATCATGATACGTGGTGATAAGGTTCGGGCAGTATGTAACACATGAGCCTTCCTAATTATGCTGCAGTATATCAACTGCATCCCCCACCCACTTAAGCATCCCAAACATGCCAAAGCCATCCCATGAATAAACATACAACATAAACAAATAAACCAAATAAATGCAGTCATCATAGATGTTACAAATGGGGTCTTTGGTTGACAGTCAGGTTACCCCCTGTTCAAGCAAGGACCCTCATTCTAGTCAGGGTAAAAGAGAATCACTCTCAGCTAACCCCTGCTTACCTTACCCCCTTGGTAGCTTGGCAGAGCAGTAGGCTTAACTTCAGAGTGCTAGGTGTGAAGTATTTGTACCAACACACACAGTAACTTAATGAAAACACTACAAAATGACACAACACCAGTTTAGAAAAATAGTTATAATATATTTATCTAAACAAAACAAGACCAAAACGACAAAAATCCAACATACACAAGTCAAGTTATGAATTTTGAAAGACTAAACTCAAAAATAGCGCTTAGAAACAAAAATGCTTCGATGAGATGTTAACACGGCGTCGTGATGGAGTCGTTCCCAACAAGCCGACACCAGCGGCGCCGGACACGGAGTCGTGTAGACCCCCAAGTACAGTACCTTTGGTGAAGAGTGAAAACAAGCCGATGCGCGAAGTCGGGGATTGCGGCGTCTGTGCGAAATGTTGAATCCGTACACTTCGAGCGGCGTCGGTCACGACGTGGTGCGGTGACTTCCACGGAGCCGCGGACTTTAGCAGGGCTGCCGCGGCGTCGGGCTTGCGAAGAGCGTCGCGTTTCAGCGAAGGTCACGGCGTCGGGTGCAGGCGGCGTCACCGAATTCAGCAGCGGCGCCGGTCCGAAGTCGTCCGAAGTCGATTTCCTTGGATTTCCACCAGCTTTCCTTTCAAGGGCCCACGGACTGGATAGGGCACCACTTGTCAGAGCAGGAGTCTCTCCAGAGACTCCAGGTGCTGGCAGAGAGAAGTCTTTGCTATCCCTGAGACTTCAAACAACAGGAGGCAAGCTCTAACTCAAGCCCTTGGAGATTTCTTCACAAGATGGAAGGCACACAAAGTCCAGTCTGTGCCCTCTTACTCTGGCAGAAGCAGCACTGCAGGAAAGCTCCACAAAGCACAGTCACAGGCAGGGCAGCACTTCTTCCTCAGCGATCAGCTCTTCTCCAGGCAGAGGTTCCTCTTGGTTCCAGAAGTGTTTCTCAAGTCTGTAGATTTGGGTGCCCTTCTTATACCCATTTTAGTCTTTGAAGTCACCTTTCCTCAAAGGGGACTCACACCTACTTGCGAAATCCTGCCTTGCCCAGGCTAGGCCTCAGACACACACCAGGGGGTTGGAGTCTGCATTGTCAGAGGCAGGCACAGTCCTTTCAGATGAGAGTGACCACTCCACCCCTCCCTCCTAGCAGAGATGGCTAATCAGGAAATGCAGGTTACACCCCAGCTCCCTTTGTGTCACAGTCTAGTGCGAGGTGAAAAACAACCCAACTGTCAAACTGACCCAGACAGGGAATCCACAAACAAGGCAAAGTCACAGAATGGTTTAAGCAAGAAAATGCTCACTTTCTAAAAGTGGCATTTTCAAACGCACAATCTCAAAATCAACTTTACTAAAAGATGTATTTTTAAATTGTGAGTTCAGGGACCCCAAACTCCACATGTCCATCTACTCTCTAGGGGAATCTACACTTTAATCATATTTAAAGGTAGCCCCCATATTATCCTATGAGAGAGACAGGCCTTGCAACAGTGAAAAACGAAATTGGCAGTATTTCACTGGCCTACCTTAGGGGTGCCTTACATGTAAGAAAAGGGAAGGTTTAGGCCTGGCAAGTGGGTACACTTGCCAAGTCGAATTTACCGTGTAAAAATACACACACAGACACTGCAGTGGCAGGTCTGAGACATGATTACAGGGTTACTTGTGTGGGTGGCACAGCCAGTGCTGCAGGCCCACTAGTAACATTTGATTTACAGGCCCTGGGCACCTCTAGTGCACGTTACTAGGGACTTAACAGTAAAACAAATATGCCAATCATGGAGAACCAATTACATACACATTTTGTAAAGGAGCACTTGCACTTTAGCATTGGTTAGCAGTGGTAAAGTGCCCAGAGTAACAAAAACAGTAAAATCAGAGTCCAGCACACATCAACAACCTGGGGAACAGAGGCAAAAAGTTAAGGGAGTCTACGCCAAGGTTGAAAAGTCTAACACGTGTCCCCCCCAGCTAAAAGTGGGGAGCAACTACCCAACCTCATGGGAGTTCTCATCACTAAGGCGGAAGAATCTGGACAGACCATCAGCATTGGCGTGTTCTGTACCAGGACGATGTTCCACCGTAAAGTCCATCCCCTGTAGGGAAATGGACCACCTCAACAGTTTTGGATTCTCACCCCTCATCTGCATTTACCATCTGAGGGGCCTGTGGTCGGTCTGAACTCAGAAGTGAGTCCCAAACAAGTAGGGTATTAGCTTCTTCAGTGCCCAGACCACAGCAAACGCTTCGCGTTCTATGGCACTCCACCTACGTTCCCTGGGTAGTAACCTCCTGCTAATGAAGGCTACGGGTTGATCTAGGCCCTCTTCATTAAGCTGTGAGAGTACTGCTCCAATACCATGCTCTGAGGCGTCTGTTTGCACAACAAACTCCTTGGAGTAGTCAGGTGCCTTCAGCACAGGTGCTGTGCACATGGCAGCCTTCAGGGCATCAAAAGCGTTCTGGCATGCCTCTGTCCAGATCACTTTCTTGGGTTTCTTCTTAGAAGTTAACTCAGTTAAGGGGGTAACAATGGTACCATATCCTTAACAAGCCTCCTGTAATATCCTGTGAGACCTAAAAAGGCTCTCACTTCAGTCTGGGTCTTGGGAGGCTCCCAAGCCAGAATCGTGTCAATCTTAGGCTCTAGGGGTGCCACCTGGCCACTCCCCACCTGGTGTCCTAAGTACACCACAGAACCCTGCCCTATTTGGCACTTGCTTGCCTTAATAGTGAGGCCTGCCTTCTGCAGGGCCTCTAACACTCTCCAGAGGTGTTGCAGGTGTTCCTCCCATGTGGAACTAAACAAAGCAATGTCATCCAGGTAGGCGGCACTGAACTCATCCAGTCCTGCCAACACCTGGTTGACCAACCTCTGAAAGGTGGCAGGGGCATTCCTTATCCCAAAGGGCATCACATTGAAGTGGAAGTGCCCATCTGGGGTAGAGAATGCTGACCTCTCCTTTGCCCCCTCAGTTAAGGCAATCTGCCAGTACCCAGATGTTAAATCAAACGTACTGAGGTACTTGGCAGCTCCTAACCGATCAATGAGCTCATCAGCTCGGGGGATGGGGTGTGCGTCAGTCTTACTGACCGCATTGAGACCCCGGTAGTCCACACAGAACCTACGTTCCAGAGTGGCACCAGGAGCAGCAGCCTTTGGGACCAATACCACTGGGCTGGCCCAAGGACTGCTGGAGTGCTCAATAACCCCTAGGGTTAAAATTTTGGAGACGTCCTCCTTAATGCAAGCCCTGACCCTGTCAGTCACCCTGTAAACCTTATGTTTAACAGGTGTACTGTCCCCAGTGTCCACATCATGTGTGCACAGGTGTGTGACTCCTGGGATCAGCGAAAACAGCGAGGCGAACTGTCCCAACACGTGGCGACAGTCCCTCTGCTGTTCCTCAGTCAGGGAGGGGGAGAGGATTACTCCCTCCACAGAGCCATCTTTCTCTCCTGCCGATAGGTCAGGAAGAGGCTCACTCTCTTCCTCCACTCCGTCATCTGTCGCTAGGAGCATGGATAGCTCAGTTCGCTCAAAGTGTGGTTTGAGGCGGTTGACATGTAGGACCCTCAAAGGGTTCCTGGGGGATTGCAAGTCTACCAGATAGGTGACCTCGCTCTTTCTTTCCACCACCTCAAAAGGCCCAGTCCACTTATCTTGGAGAGCCCTAGGCTCCACTAGTGCCATGACCCACACTTTTTGTCCAGGCTGAAACTCAACCAGAGTGGGATTCTGGTCGTACCACCGTTTCATATCCTCCTGGCTTGCTTCCAGGTTCTCCTGCGCGAGACTCCTGAAGCGGGCAGTCTGGTTTCTTAGTGCCAGCATGTAGCTAAATACGTCCTGGGGTGGTTTACTAGGAGCTTTCTCCAAAGCCTCCTTCACCAGACTGAGCGGTCCCCTCACAGGGTGGCCATAGATGAGCTCAAAGGGGCTAAAGCCAAGTCCCTTTTGAGGCACCTCCCTGTAAGCGAACAGAAGGCATGGCAAGAGGATGTCCCACTTATGCCTCAAGGGTTCTGACAGGCCCTGAATCATGCCTTTCAAGGTGCGGTTGAATCTCTCAACCAGACCATTACTTTGGGGGTGGTAAGGTGTGGTGAACTTGTACGTTGCCCCACACACCTTCCACAGAGACTTCATATAAGTGGATATGAAGTTTGTACCTCTATCAGATACCACTTCCTTGGGGAACCCCATGCGGGTAAAAACTCCCATCAAGGCACGTCCCACCATGGGGGCAGTGACCGTCCTTAGAGGAATGGCTTCTGGGTACCGTGTGGCATGGTCCACCAAGACCAGGATGAACCTGTTGCCCATGGCTGTCTTGGGATCTAGGGGCCCCACAATGTCAATTCCTACCCTTTCAAAGGGAGTACTGACTACAGGTAAAGGTTGGAGGGGAGCTTTGCATTTCCCCCCACTCTTGCCACTTGCCTGACAAGACCTGCAATAAGCAGCTGACTGCTTGTGCATCAAGGGCCAGTAAAAGTGGGAGACAAGCCTCTTATAGGTCTTGTCCTGCCCTAGATGTCCTGCCAAAGGCACATCATGAGCCAAACCCAGTAGGAAGGCCCTGAAGCACTGGGGTACCACCAGCATACGAGGTGACCCAGGCTCAGGAACCTTAGGCTCACTATACAGGAGGCCATCCTCCCAATATATCAGGTGAGTACCTCGCGCCTCACCAGCCGCCTGGGCTGCAGCCTGCTGCCGCAGCCTCTCAAGAGTAGGGCACTCCTTCTGCGCTGTGCAGAATGCTTCCCTGGTGGGTCCCCCTTCTTGCTGCCACTGTGACAGCTCAGGGACCTCCCCCAGTTCAGCCACCTGCTCCCCTGTAGGTTCCGGGGCGTCACCCTCAGGCTCCGCCTCCTCCCGGACCGTGGGAACCTCAGGGGCCAGTTTACCGCGCCCCCTGCCCTTCCTCTTCTTGGCGGTCCCCTGGGCCACTGTTTCAGGCTCCAGGGACTCTTGACTACCCTGATTG
Source organism: Pleurodeles waltl (assembly GCF_031143425.1). Taxonomy (NCBI): domain Eukaryota; kingdom Metazoa; phylum Chordata; class Amphibia; order Caudata; family Salamandridae; genus Pleurodeles; species Pleurodeles waltl. The sequence goes on from NC_090438.1 coordinate 668,911,444, forward strand.
GCTGCCATAGACTGGGTGGATACGCATACCCACCCAGGCAGACCCAACATCTCCAAGTGAGACCTGTGTTCCACCTCCTTCCAAGGGGAATCCTCCAGGTCGTTGCCTAGCAAACAATCAACAGGCATGGTTGGACTCACAGCTACTTTCCAGGAACCTGAGACCCCCCCCATTCAAAGGGAACCTGCGCCACTCTGCAGAGGCGCTCAGAGTTGTCTACCGCAACTACTTGGTGAAGTACCCGGGGATTAATCTGCTCTTCAGACACCAGGTGACTCCTCACTGTAGTCACACTGGCTCCTGTGTCTCTCAGAGCCTCCACCCTCTGTCCATTGAGGGTCACCCATTGCCTGTACTTCTTAGTGTTATCAGGCACTAGGTTTCTCTGGGCCATCTCACTGTCCTCTAGTGAGACAAGGGTCATTTCTGCTGGTTCCCACCAACCTGAAACCAACTCCTCCCCAAGCGCTACACTGGCCAAACCCTGGGACAGTGCACCAGTGGGTGCTGGTGTACATTTGGGGCATTTGGGGTCCCCCCTTACATGACCCACCTGGTCACATGCATAACACTTAGGTGGAGGACCACCTGCCACTGGCTTCCCTTTGGACAACCATGGGAATCCTTACCCTGGGAATCAGTTTGGGCCCTTTAGAGAACTCCCTCTGTTTGCCCTTACCCCCCCCCTTTTCTTCTGAGAGGGACCCTGCCCACCCTTGGCGTGGTCTCCCCCATACCTCTTTTGGACCCTGGTGCTCTCCCAGCGGTCCGCTTCCTGCGCAAGCTTCCTGGGGTCAGTCAGCTTGCTGTCAATGAGGTGCTGGCGCAGCTCTGGAAAACATAAACTGTACAAGTGCTCCCAAGCAATTAAATTGTAAAGCCCCTCATACGTGTTTACCTTACTGCCCTTCACCCAACCATCCAGTGACCTGCAAAAAGAATCAACACATTCCAACCATGTTTGGAATTCCTTTCTCTTGTAGGATCTAAACTTCTCCTTGTACTGCTCAGGGGTGAGACCATACCTGGTGAGTAAGGCCTCCTTCATGACAGGGTAGGTGAGAGCCTGAGCATCCCCTAAGGCTGTCAGTGTGTCCCTCCCCTCTGCCTCAAAATCCTTCCACAGGGCTGCCCCCCAATGAGCTTCAGGGACCAGGTTCATGTGGAGAGCTGACTCATAACCCTTGAACCACAAGTAGATATCATCCTCCCTCTTATAATCCCTCACAAGGTCTTTTGGGATGTGTACCCTTCTCTCAGGCTGCACTGTAGGATTGCTGCCACCATCCCTACTAGACTGGCTCCTCTGATCTATCTCTTTTAAACTGAGCTCATGAGCCACTGCTAACCTCCTTTCCTCAATGGCCAGCCTTCTCTGTTCCATCTCTAGACTGAGCTTTTTCAGCTCCAATTGGTACTCCCTCTCTGCCTGTCTGTCCTGTAACTCTTCAGGTGTCAGACCTTTGGAGGATACACTGCTACTTGCCCTAGAGACTCTTTCCCTGGGAATAACAGGTCCCCCCACTATACCATTATGTACTGATTGCTGTCCCTCCTCATCCTCATCCTCCTCCTCATCCTCAGTGTGCCCTCCAGTGCTTCTGGTTGTCACCCAGGCCCTCAGCGCCTTTTTCAGATCATCCTTCTTGGAAGAGCTCTTAATGGGACAACCAAAATGTTTACAAAACTGCTTTAGCTGAGCCTTGTTATAACTATCCAATTGCTTCAGGTCAAAAACAGCTTCAACTGATGCATCTCCAAGTAGAGACATGATAAAAAAAGAGTGCAAAGTTCCAAATGCAGAAACAAGTTCCCAAATGAAGTTCCAGAAAAGTCAATCAGAGGATCAGCGAAAAAAGAAACTGAATGCAGAGCAAAAACAGTCCAAATAGAGAAAAAAAAAAAAATCACAAGACTAGTAGTATGTGGTCACGTAGTGGTCTGAACTCACACAGTAGTGTACACTTAATTACTGTATGTCAAGTACAAATACAAGTCCAAATCCCAACCGCTGATCACCAATGTTAGAAATGGGGTCTTTGGTTGACAGTCAGGTTACCCCCAGTTCAATCAAGGACCCTCACTCTAGTCAGGGTAAAAGAGACTCACCCTCAGCTAACCCCTGCTTACCCCCTTGGTAGCTTGGCAGAGAAGTAGGCTTAACTTCAGAGTGCTAGGTGTAAAGTATTTGTACCAACACACACAGTAACTTAATGAAAACACTACAAAATGACATAACACCAGTTTAGAAAAATAGGAAATATTTATCTAAACAAAACAAGACCAAACCGACAAAGATCCAACATACACAAGCCAAGTTATGAATTTTTAAGGATTAAACTCAAAAATAGCGCTTAGAAACAAAAATGCTTCGATGAGATGTTAACACAGCGTCGTGACGGAGTTGTTCCCAACAAGCCGATACCAGCGGCACCGGACACTGAGTCATGTAGACCCCCAAGTACAGTACCTTTGGTGAAGAGTGAAAACAAGCCGATGCGCGAAGTCGGGGATCGCGGCGTCTGTGCGAAATGTTGAATCCGTGCACTTCGAGCGGCGTCGGTCACGACGTGGTGCAGTGAGTTCAACGGAGTCGTGGACTTCAGCAGGGCTGCGCGGCGTCAGGCCTGCGAAGAGCGTCACATTCCAGCGAAGGTCACGGCGTCGGGTGCAGGCGGTGTCACCGGATTCAGCAGCGGCGTCGGTCCGAAGTCGATTTCCACCAGCTTTCCTTTCAAGGGCCCAAGGACTGGATAGGGCACCACTTGTCAGAGCAGGAGTCTCTCCAGAGACTCCAGGTGCTGGCAGAGAGAAGTCTTTGCTATCCCTGAGACTTCAAACAACAGGAGGCAAGCTCTAACTCAAGCCCTTGGAGATTTCTTCACAAGATGGAAGGCACACAAAGTCCAGTCTTTACCCTCTTACTCTGGCAGAAGCAGCACTGCAGGAAAGCTCCACAAAGCACAGTCACAGGCAGGGCAGCACTTCTTCCTCAGCTATCAGCTCTTCTCCAGGCAGAGGTTCCTCTTGGTTCCAGAAGTGTTTCTAAAGTCTGTAGATTTGGGTGCCCTTCTTATACCCATTTTAGTCTTTGAAGTCACCTTTCCTCAAAGGGGACTCACACCTACTTGTAAAATCCTGCCTTGCCCAGGCAAGGCCTCAGACACACACCAGGGGGTTGGAGTCTGCATTGTCAGAGGCAGGCACAGTCCTTTCAGATGAGAGTGACCACTCCACCCCTCCCTCCTAGCAGAGATGGCTAATCAGGAAATGCAGGTTACACCCCAGCTCCCTTTGTGTCACTGTCTAGTGCAAGGTGAAAAACAACCCAACTGTCAAACTGACCCAGACAGGGAATCCACAAACAAGGCAGAGTCACGGAATGGTTTAAGCAAGAAAATGCTCACTTTCTAAAAGTGGCATTTTCAAACGCACAATCTTAAAACCAACTTTACTAAAAGATGTATTTTTAAATTGTGAGTTCAGGGACCCCAAACTCCACATGTCCATCTACTCTCTAGGGGAATCTACACTTTAATCATATTTAAAGGTAGCCCCCATATTATCCTATGAGAGAGACAGGCCTTGCAACAGTGAAAAACGAAATTGGCAGTATTTAACTGTCAGGTCATACAAACCACATTACTATATGTCCTACCTTATCCATACTCTGCACCCTGCCCTTGGGGCTACCTAGGGCCTACCTTAGGGGTGCCTTACATGTAAGAAAAGGGAAGGTTTAGGCCTGGCAAGTAGGTACACTTGCTAAGTCGAATTTACAGTGTAAAAATACACACACAGACACTGCAGTGGCAGGTCTGAGACATGATTACAGGGTTACTTGTGTGGGTGGCACAACCAGTGCTGCAGGCCCACTAGTAACATTTGATTTACAGGCCCTGGGCACCTGTAGTGCACTTTACTAGGGACTTAACAGTAAAACAAATATGCCAATCATGGAGAACCAATTACATACACATTTTGTAAAGGATCACTTGCACTTTAGCACTGGTTAGCAGTGGTAAAGTGCCCAGAGTAACAAAAACAGTAAAATCAGAGTCCAGCACACATCAACAACCTGGGGAACAGAGGCAAAAAGTTAAGGGAGACCACGCCAAAGATGAAAAGTCTAACAATAGATAACACAGTAATCTGGTACAATACCATTTTCGGTGTACCCTCATGGGGCAGCTAGAGGTCCTAAATCTCACCCGATGGTTGGGGGTAGCAAGGGACAAGTATTGACCTGGGAAAATTGGGGATGATCACTGCAGAGCCAGTTGCAGTGGATGCATTGGGATAGGTTGATACTGCACAACAGTAGGGTTGCAGTAGGACACCTAAATATCTATATCAATGGCTGTGCCTGCAGTTTACATGTCTGGGCAGGGCATTGCATGGAAGTCCACATGAACTCTGAAAGGGATATCTCTAGTAGTCACCCTCTAGTCCCAATAGCACTCCTGCATTTCTCAAGACACATGTTAGCCATACAATATCATATTTTTATAGTTTACTTGGAGTTGAAGTAGGAAATCTTGGTTGGCTTTTCTGGGAGCACTATATAGATTTAATAAAGTCCATGGCTGCTCTTGGAGTGGTGAAGAGCCCCTGTCTCCTGCCGTGCTCAATTCGGAGAAGGGCAGGATACAGTATAGCATATGGAAGGTTAGCAGCTTGCAGTTTTTTCTTCACCTGGGTGTACTCCCTTCGTGCAGCCTGCATTGCAACGGTGAAATCAGGGAATAATGCTACATCATAACCCTGGTACTTTAATGTTTTGCTTCCGCCTAGACAGGTGGAGGAAGGTGTCCCAGTAGTCCAATAACCTAGCCATATGGGCCTCAGAGATGTTCCAGGCAGTGGTTGTGCCATCATATCAATACTGCCAACAGCTGCTCTGGCCAAAACCTATCTTTCAACATGGCTTCCACATAGTTTTCAAGGCACCCCGTATTAGTGGATTCCGGCATCCCTATAATTCAGAGGTTATTCCACTGTGAGCGTGCCCCTAGATCTTCGTTTTTTGCTTGGACCCCTTCTAGTACTTTTTCCATACCTGAACATTTGTCGGCAATTGTCCATGATTCATCCTCCATTGTTGATGTTCGCTGTTTGGCTTTAGCAAATCACGTTAGCTGCTTATCAAATTTTGCAGCCATATGATCCATCCTCAAAGTCAATGTTATCTATCTTGCCATCAATAGACTGTAAACTCTGTTGCATGCCCAACAGTGTAGTTTCAAGAGGTGTAGTATCTTGTGGTTGTGACTCCTGCTCAAAGTCTTAGAGCATGGAGTTCTGTGATCTAGGTGTGTGTTTAGCTTCAAATGTGAGATGGGACTGTTGCTTATCTGTTTTCCCCCATTTTACCTGGTATTATTGCTCTATTCTGTGCTTGGGGGAGGCATTTTGGCATATAAGAGAGGCGCAATAAGTTCTTCACCAGGGTCTGGAAAGCCAGCGTGGCCCAGAAAGTTTGTTCACACCTTCTCTCCACACCCCATCGGTCTTGCTGACAAGCACCACCAAATTGGTTAGTGTAGTCTATGCTGATACCTATGCAGGTCTCCGAGTTATGGCGTAAGGAATGTTCACGACTCGTTATTCACTACAATCAATGGTGTCTGGGTCCATCACAACTGTCCCCAGTACATGCAATGCTTCACCATCAGACTCACCTGACTGATTGCAATGCCGTCCCCCTAGCAGCCATAGTAGGCACAGTCCAGGAGGCATGCCTATGTCAGACCACTGCAACACTTAGTAGGGTTCAAACAGGTCTGCTGAGCTAGATTTGAGCCGCCTTACGTGTCAACAATCCAATTTAGTTATCGCCAGGGTCAACTGTTCTCTAGTGCTATGGGACCCTCTTCACTCCCGTTCCAGCCCAGGCCCTCCGTTTCGCTACTAGGGTGGTGTAGTCAGAAGTGTTCAATAAGGCCTCCACAGCATCATGCCCTGTCATCTCATCCCTCGCCAAACAGCCCCCACTCACGCTAGGCACCGCAGCGCTCAAACACTGCCAGGGACCTCTTGCCACCACTGCTGTATGTTCTTCCCCTGGCGTACTGTAATCACAGCACTGGACCCTGGTCTCCACTGATGCTCAGTGGGGACTCATGGACCCATCTGCAACTCCAATCGGAGCCAGCATTCATGCGCGTCAGGTATCTCGAGGCAGGTTGGTGCCCAGGACCTCGTAGGCTCCTCTCGTGGTACATCTCGAGGTTCCCCCGTTGTATTTGCTGCGCACCTAATTGCCTCGGTGCCTTGTGTTAGCTGTCAGGGGGCAGGGCACCTCAAAATCTCCCCCAAGTGAGGGCCTACCCTCGGGACCGGCAGCCCCACTGATTGTGTCCCAGCTAGTGTGGTACCACCATCTTGCTTGTGTCGTTTATTTACAGATCAGGCAGATGCTTGTGGCAGACAATTCAGATTAAAAGGCAGGCAGCAGCTTTGCACACATCATGTCCCTTGTTATGAGTGCGGATGGCAGTCTGGAATGTGGATATTTGATGGATATATGTCCCCTGCTGGCAGAGATGAACTAAGGTGCAGCCATCTTGCCGTGGGCTCTCTGGCGGCACCCGCCCCACCCATGTTACTCTGATTATAACACAAGTAGGAACCCTGGAAACCCAGAAAATGTATTTTGACCCAAATGCAGCAATCATGGGAAAGCAACACAATCCTCCATCATCAGTACTCTTCACTGCCTCCACCTACATGTGCATGATCACATTATTATTATAATAATTATTAATTTTTTTAGAGCACACGATTGCCTAAAGGTGTCCTGGTGATTAGAAAGATAAGTTATTTTGTCCACCTGATTATAAAATCAAGAAAGAAAAACTGATAAGTTCAGAATGAGACACTGGATAAAAACATTGGTTTTTAGAGCCCTCAAACCCAGCTCAATTGGTAGCTTAACCAAGGCCTGTGCTGTGATCACAGAAAAGGCACGTCCTCCCAATCTTGCCTTCTGATGTTTAGGTAAAATGATCAGACAGATGGAGGCCGAAAGAAGCAGTCTAGACGGGATGTATTTTTAAAACATATCAGAAATATAGGTGGTTCAGACTACTGGACAGACGGCCCTATAACACATGCAAAGGGTTTTAAACAAGCATCTCTTCTAGACAGAAAGGCAGTGTAACTGGCATAGTTGAGATGGAACACTGTCAAATGTCCTCATACCGAATGTCGGTCTTGTAGCTGCATTCTGAATCAACTGCAGTCTCGGCATAAGATAAGCCAGGAGCCCAAGATATACTGCATTACAATAGTCTAACCTACTAAGAATCAAAGCATGCGCTAGCAGCTGTCTTCAATATTGAGGAATAAATAGTAGAATCTTTTTTAATTCTTTCTTTGTTAGGGAGCAAAACGTCATTAGCTTGTTGGTGTGGCTCAAATGAAAGTATTATCAAATAGAACGCCCAGATTGCGGGCACTAGTTGCCGGTTTGGGGCACTCCCCGAACGTCTGGGGGAACGAAATGGGAGGCCAGTCTGAGGGATTACCAAATATAAGTAACTCAGTTATCTCCGAATTTACCCATAGGGAATTTGTGTTCATCCAGCAAGCCACGTTCTGCAGGCATTATTTGACTGATCTTGGAGTTGTTCAAGATTGCTCTCCAGGCGGATGATGATTGGAGTGTCTTCAGCATAACCATAAAATTGGAAACAGGCAATCCACCAATGGAGCGACATATACATTAAACAATTTAAACTCTGTGCGGAACCTGGGGGAACCCCGTAGGGTATGCCTTTAAAATCTGAATGGATTGCAGCCATTTGAACAGCCCGTTTTACATTTTTCATAAAGGATTCAAACTGACTTAGTGCGTTATCTTGCAGGCCAAGGGCATGTAGTCTTTCCAGCAGGGCAGCATGTGAAATTGTGACAAGGCTGCCAACAGATCAAGGAGGAGGAGAGCTGCTGATTGGGAGGCACAATAGACTATTTTCGTGGTCAATTGAGTGGGCAGTTTGCTTTCTACTATAAGCAGGCAAAGGAAAATCAACTTAGGGTATGACAACTGAACGTCCACAATGTCATCAATAGTCATCAGCACTGATTTAGCACAGAAATGATCCAATATATGCCCCGTCTGGTGGGTTGATGTTTGGAAATACTGCTGCAGGTCAAAAAAATTAGGCTACCCCTCCACATATTTTAGTGGGCCAGTTCACTGTATTACATATCCCTGAGGTACAGTAAAAGCTACACCGAGGACACAGTCTATTCTTATCCAGGTTAAAGCTATAAACAAACAGCTCCTCTACTAACATGTGTACTTCAACCACATTGGCTACTAACATGCGTGCTTTGAATAATACACATTTAATATCCTGCTTTGGATTATCCATGACACATACAGTATTGTGCCTACCAAGAGAGGTTGCCCCAAGGTGTGCTATTTGGTTAACAGTCTTATTACCTGCAAAGATCTTAGAGTTGCTCAGACCTGCCCTACTTGGGTTAAGAGTCTCGAGCATGGTCCTGAGGCGGCCTGAAATCACTTTAGGCCGAAATGTGTCGACATTTGTTGATGGAGTCCAATAATATTTATCAGCAATAAACTAGGGCATAGTTAGGAAGATTAGCAGGCTTTTGGCCTTGCTTCCCCCTCTTGAGAGGAACTACTATTAGGTGGATTATGTATCAAAAAGTCTGGGACAATCACCATATCCTTTGCAGAAAAACACAGGGAGCCAAAGGAAGTGGAGAGACTATAATATGATCTGTTTGAATGTTTTGTATATTTGTTTTGTACTGCTGCGGTGACAAGCTGGAACACATACTCTGTATCTAATATGTGTGACAATTATTTACAAATGTTTTTGGAAAAAAATGATATTCAGTGACAATTTACGGTGTCATTGTTGAGAAGTAAAAAATACAATGGACCTACTCTTTTTTCTTTTTTTATTTGTCGAGTAGCGTCAAAAGGTCACCAAGTCACAAAGACTTTTCAGAAAAGTCACAAATACAAGGAAAAAACACCCATTGCCCCAAAAGATGTCTCCAACATAAAATCACTGCTTCCCACACTTCTCCACCCTCTTCAGAATACAGCCAAACTGTCCCAGTAAATCAAATGAGCAGTTGGCAATAAAAGAGATGTATGCCAATAGCAAGAATTGGCAAAGGCAATAGGTTTCGCCTTTGTCTTTTTTTCTATGTGACTGGCATACAAATATTATAGGAATGTTATATTAATGTTTGCTTTATTAAATTAAAAACAAACATTATTATAACGTATTTCTAATATTTATAAGCCAGTTACATGGAAAAAAACAGAAAGGCGAAACATATTGGCATGTGTGTTAGAAGAAAGAAGACAGAAGAAGGCAGAAGACAGTACAGAAGAAGCTGAAGGTGTGAGGAGACAGAAGACGTGCGAAGACAGAAGACGAGAGAAGACAGAAGATGGCATGCGGCAAAGAAGACAGTAAGCAGAATGAAAACAGAAGACAGAGGGCAACGAAGAAAGAAGACATCAGCGAAGTAAGAAGAAGACATGCAAGAAGAAAAAAGAAGTACCTTCAACGTTGCAGCCAGAGGAAGGACACTGGCCAGTGTCCAATAGAAAGTGACCTGAAGGCATACCTGTTCCACAGGACACTCCATGGCAAGATCGGGGAAGAAGACGAAGACAACGACAAAGAAGTGATGTGCAGACGGCGTGCTGGCCAATCCGAAGCAGTTAAATCAGAGCGATGTTGGAGTGAGCCAATGGTAAGTTCAGGTAAGTAAAGGGCTGGTTGAGACCCCATTTAAGTTTTTTTTTTACTAACAACATATTTTGCAAGCATGCGCACAAGTGCACATGCAGATGAAACCTAAAAAGTACTTTGTGCAAATTCAGAAATTCATACAATTCCAACAAAATAAAAGGAGCAAGTGCCTTAACACTGGGAACAAACTCAAATGAAATATGTGAAATCTCCAAAACATGTTTTTTAAAATTTCACCTTACTATTCTTTTATATTTATAGTTTGCCAGCAGAACATATATACCCTTACTTCAACATTCAACAAATAAAATAAACCTTTACCTTTCAAAATGTAATTTTCCATGAGGCCACTAGATGGAACTCGCTCATTCTTAAATCATGTGTAACAAAGTTTCAGCGTTTGCTCTCTGCATCTCCTCTGATGACACTCCATCAATTCAATGACTTGAAACTTCATTTGTAAACCATTATGCCCAGCGCATTAAAATTTCTTGAAACTGGTATTTTCCTACGGAAACCTCAAATGTTCCTCTTACATTTGTTCAAGCTTTGTTATAGCCGTTGTACTATCTCTCCGTCATACAACCGCCACAGCCCACGAGGCCATGTTAACTAATAAACCACAAAGTGACTTGGAACGCTAAACAGATAAGTATTGCAGCGCAAATGGCGAGGACGTTTCTTGAGAGTGTTTAACGAACAGCTGGACTCCTGCTGACAGTGGCGCATAAAAGGGCCCAGAATACTTGCAATTAAAATGGGCCACAACACAGTGGGTGGCGAGTGAAAAACAGCTACAGGATGGTAGGGTGCTCACACTGCGGGCCCAGTTGTCACGGCGCCCGCTGCGCTATTAACAGATTAGCGAATGCATGTTTAAAGTTATGGTACAGCTAAAAATTATGTCAGTTTAAATTTAGGAGTCTCAGTGAACAGAGAGCCATAGCTTGGATATTTTTTTATATGCTTAATGGTAAAATAGGACGGCATCGCCACCTAGTGGCCAAAACAGAAACTAAAACATTTTATTTGGAAGGCATACGCTAATACGGTTTGTTTTAGGTCGAAGTCACCAGTAGCACAGGTGTCCAGTCTGTAAAGATATCTTGGGGACATTCTGAATGCTTCCCTAGGAATGCATTCCACTCATTGCTTACCATTTGCTTTGTGGTTTGTAACCCACATATGCTTGCTTTCTATTTGCGAGCTTCATTTGTTTTAGGTTGTCCAGCTTGAGTTAGTCCCTTCCGTGGAGCATCGCCTGTTTACCATTGCTCTTCATTTCTGTAAACAGGCCGTTAAATTTTGTTCTTGTCACATTTGCTGTGCATTCAATAACAGAGGTCAAATGTCAGGCTCTGTCTTCTGAGGGAGCTTGGTGTTTCATTTTCTTTCTCAGACTCCAAAATGAGAGGATTTATGTGACAATCCTGCTGAGTACCCATGTGAGAGGAACAGATGTAGGATGTTATTTTATTTAGTACACTATGAAATTTAAATGTCTGTTAATGAACTTTGCAAATATGTCAGAATATATAAGAATTAGGAACGCACAAATGAAGCACCTTTTTGTAATTCTGAAGTGGGGTTGGAAGATATATTTTAATACAATCAAGACAAATCAGTACACTAGGTGGTGCCATTTCCACACATTATCATTTGTGCACTGTACAGTTTTATCAGTAAAAGTGTATGTATAAATGTAATTTACATCTGAATTGAAATTCGCTGTTTGTAATCAAAGTGTGCTACCCAACCATGCATACTCCATTACTCCACTCTACACAACTTTACTCTACAACACTCCACTCAAAGGCACTCCACTCTATGACACTCTACTCTATGCCACTACACTCTACAACATTCAATTCTACACCACTCTATGCTAATCCATGCCACTCTACTCTACTCAACTGCACTCTACTCCCCTCTATGCCACCCACTCCACTCTAAGCCCCTCTAGGTCACTCCACTCTACACCACTTTGGGATACTCTACCACACTCACTCTAGGACACTCTATGCCACTTCACTCTAGGCCATTCTATTCCGCTCTATGACCCTCTACGACATTCTATGTGACATCACTCCACTCCACTCTACGACACTCCATGTTATGCCACGCCACTCTATGACACTTTACTTCACTCTGCTACTTTACACCACTCTACTTTACACCACTACGATACTCCATGTTATGCCACACCACTCCTACACTTTACTTCACTCTGCTACTTTACTCTAGGCCACTCTATAATGCTCTATGCCACCTCACTCTAGGCGATTCTATTCCACTCAATGACCCTCCACTCTATGACATTCTATGTGACTTCACTCTACAGCACTCCATGTTATTCCTCTCCGCTCTATGACACTTTACTTCACTCTTCAACACTCCACTACCCTCCACTCTGTCACTCCATTTTATACCACTCCACGACACTCAACTCTATACCACAACACTCCACTCTATGACACTGCACACAACTCAAAGACACCCCAATGTATAATACTTTACTCCGCTCCACGCTATGCCCCTCCACTCTACACCACTCCACTCTTTGCCACTGTACACAACTCTATGACACTTCGCTGTGCTCAATTTCACTCTTTGACACTCCTCTCTAACCCACTCCATTTTACACTACTCTACACCACTCTATGACACTCCCTTCTACACCACTTCACTCTTGTCCACTTTGGTCCACTCTACAACACCTCACTCTATGGCACTCCACCCTGTGTCATTCTCTACCACTTCACACCGCTTTACTCCACTCTACAACAATCCAAGTTATGCCACTCCACGATAATTTAATCCACTCTAAACAATGCCACTCTACTCCACTCTACACTACTACTCTTTTCTCCACTCTACAACATTCCACTCCACTCCTCTACACTCTACCTCACTCCATTCTATGACACACCACTCTACAACACTCTACTCCATTCTATGTCTCTCTACACAACTCTATGCCACTCCGCTCCATGGCTCTTAACTACTCCACTGTATGACACTCCACTTTAAAACACTCCACTCTATGCCACCCTAAGACACTCCAATCAATGACACTTTACTCCACTCTATGACACTTTAATACACTCCACACATGCCCCCCACTGTATGTCCATCCACTCTACAACACTATGTTACACCACAACACTTTACACCACTCTCTGGCAATCTATGTCTCTACTCCACAACACTTTACTCCACTCCACCCTGCGATGCTCCTAATCTATGACACTCCACTCAATGATACTCTATGCCCCTCCACTCTGCCACTCTACTTTATAACACTTTACTCCATGCTACGACAATCCCCTCTACAACACACCACTCCACACCACTCCACTCTATCCCACTCCACACCACTCTATTTTGCGACACTCCACCACACTCTATCCCACTCCACTTTACAGCACTCCACTCAATGATACTCTACGGCCCTCCACTCTATGACTCTCAACCTCACTCTAAAACACCCCACTCTAAAAACTCCCACTCTAAAACACCCCACCCCACTCCACTCAACAAAACTATACTCACTCTATGCCACTCCACTACACTCTACGCCACTAGCTTTTAGCCATGCTGGTGTACAACATGGCTAAAACACATTGGCAAAGCAAATAGCTCCTGCCTATGAATGATCTATTGGCTTTGCCTATGCTTGTTATAACTTGTGTTTTGTCCGCCAGAAGTAAAGCTAGGAAATCATGTTTATTGCTGTTATGTCATTATACTGAAATATCGATTTAATTTTTGTTTTCCATTGCATTTGCTAGTGAAGCATGAGATGCTACAATCCTAACATTAAAAACAAGCTTCGGCATAGCCAATAGGTCTCACCTCTGGTTAAGTGTTTAGACATGTAATACATTATCCTGGGTGCCACTGAATTAGGATAGGATGACACGTGACAATCCAGTGAGATATTTTCAACATGGTAAGGACTTTTTTATGTGAGAAGGAAACAATCTTGGAAAATGCCTATTTTTTGGGGGGGCGGGGAGTGCATAACATTAGGTGAAAATGTCCCACATTAACCGTTTTGGGCACTTCTTAAGTGTGGAAAACGGAGGTGGTACTGTTATGGGCTTGTGCCTTTTGCCCTGATGGAACAATTCTTAAGATGTATTATTTTTTTAGCGAACCAAAGCCACAATCCGGGCAGTGTTCCGCCCTCTGTATATATATGCCCCGCAAAAGCACACTATATTTTTCTCAAAATAACTTACCACCTGCACACCCCTTACAACACACTGGTTGCTGGACCAGTGGCTTTGAAAAGAGTAGTGTGTGGCATCTGAACACCACGTGTGATCCTGAGCATCGATTGACAAGCTTTCACGGCTGGTGATCACTGAATGAGATGTTGCTCTATCACAGGCAGCAATTTAATAATTTTTAATGATTAGCACACAAGCTCATCCAACCCATTCTGTGCGGAGCAGGAAGAGGCAACAGAATCACAGAAACACCTATATAACTGTTTGAGATAGTACTGAAACAGAAATGGTATTCACCATCTTGGATTGGGCTGATCCATAATTCCCCCAAATCCCTATGGGGGATTCTGGGAAGAAGACTGGCTGGTAATATGACCCTACAGGAACTGCCTGGTTCTCCCATGGCCCAGAATATCCCTTGCAAGGGTGCGTCAGTAAGTCTGCAGGAGCAAGCACTGGTCTGCCGGAGCTGCCTCATTACAGACACCACTCACGCTTTAAGAAGGTAGCGCATCCCGCTCCCTTGGGTCAGTCAGGGCAGACACGAGAAGTGCAAAACCTAGGTATATGATTTTTTTAAATAAGGATCTACCAATATATTTAGATATTAACAAACAGTAATATATATAATACTAAATGTGTATTTATGCATAATGTGTTTGTCTTGACATGTAAATATTATTACATGTATGTACATGTGTTTTTACACATATGGATTTATGATTATGATTTCTATAGAAATAGGACTATGTATAATGTGTGTATTTGTATTGTGTGAGTGTGTGTGTGTATATATATATATATATATATGTATATATATATATATATATATATATACATATATATATATATATATATATATAATGTATGTATGTCTGTGTACATATGGAAAAAAAACGTCCATGCCTCCCTTTGCCTTCATTCTTTGAATCATCCCAAACATTTCAGACTACAATGGACACACATATATGCTTTCCAAATTCGTCTCTGTCCACCTAGTCACCCAGCTAACAGGTGCACATGTTCTCTTTTTCTCAATAACATCGCACATCTTTCCTTTACCAATCCATTTTAGTTAATCTATCCCTATGCAAAACACTGCAGCAGATGCATGAAATCTCTAGAACACTAACTTACCACAGCTTATCCTACAAGGAAAAGGAAGTGCATATTTCTTATCTACTACTTATTTACCTTTAACCTAGGGTACTAAAGTAGCATACCACTCAACGCAAATAACTTTAACGCTTTATTAGGGGTTGTAAGAGCTCTATAAATACATTTTACAATTACAGTTGAGTTGCGTGCATCCAGACCGAATAAACAGGCAACGGTCAAGAACCTTGTGACCGAAAACCTCACCTGGCTCTAGGGCATCTTTAGGTTTGTCCTTTGATGTTTTCTGGTTATTGACAGTTCAGATGTTTAGTTTACCATGATTCATTAGACCAGATCTTCAATCACAGGTACATTGGCTTCAGTCTGAGCTGTAGCTTCTTTGGTCCCAGAAGTTACTGCATTCCGGTTCCACATTATCTGAGCCTTCTTGTCATGTTAGCACATTATCTGTCTAGCTTTCTGTGTTTTGGTGTAAGGTGTTGAAAATGGACCCTCAATAAAACTACAACTCACTTATTCAGATTCTGATGCTAACTCTTACCCTCCCAGTTCTCTTTCATGATCCATGACCTAAAATCTTTCAAATATTCTGGTCGGATACTTCTGCCAGCTTTCCATCCTTTATATATCCTGCTGAACCTGTCTTTCATTGTTGACAGCCTCTTCAGTCAGTACTCGCATACCTCCCTGAGGCGCATTGATAGAGTCCTGTACTTTCAACGGGTCTTCTATCTAGACTTTTAAGACCCTAACTCTAACTGGGACAGTAAATTCTGATCCTGCCCCAAACCTATTTGCAAAGAGATTGGAATTCTTTCCTGGTGAATTTCCCTTCCCTGTTAAAATTTACTTGGTAAAAATACATGGCAAATACAAATACACGTGGAGTTTGGTACTGGAGTAGTCTCTTGTGACCAACGCATGTGTGGAGGTTAACAGTTCTAAATAATGAGCTAACAAGTTTTCTGCGTAGGCCTGGTTAGATTCCTAGGATATCAAATACACAAGGTCTTTTGTACCCTTCTCATTATTTTATTCATCCAATGTAATTTCTATGCCACCGTACCCTCACGGTTGCAATACATTCCCAAGTATTTAAGGAATTATACAGTTTCAGAGTGCTGTTCAATGGTATATCTTTTGATATCCAGAGTGGATTATGATCACTCTTGCAAAACTAGAAGTATGTGTTCAATTACTGCTGAGGCATCACATGCACTATAGGTAAAAATGGAGTCCCATTATTTTCTTAGACATTTTTACCTAGATTTAGCCACCTCCTGTGCCAACAAACATTTATATCTGTTCTGTTGAAACTGGGGCTGGTGTAGGAAATTCTCAATTAGGTTTATAGTTTAATCTGCCATCTTGCTCTTAAAATCACCAACACAAGGATGAAAGTTTTTTTTTTTCTCTGTTGCTGTTTTTATTGTGCAGTTTATGTAGTCTACTACTTTACAGTAGTCTGCCAGCTTTCTATCCTGAAGAAAACCATTAATAACTCTCAGTATAGAGTTATCAAGTAGTGTAATATCACAAATTTAAATATCATTATGCAAGCGGCTCCAATTATGCAGATTTCAGAACCAAGATCCAGTTCTCACCTTGAGAAGCTATGTGAAAGTCTCCTCCATTTCTTGCTCCTGTTTTCTGGCTTGTGCATTTTGAAGGTTTAGGTAACAATGGGATGAGGTTCATATTTCTTGGATTGACTATTTTGTATTTCTTCAGGTGGTCCATCACGTCGGAGCCACACATTTATGAGGAATACCTGACACTTTCCACAACAGGATTGTGGTTTTCTTCCACCAGAGATACAAGCCCTCTCCTTTTTGTCCAAAGTGCCCTATTAGTCAAACTGGCATTTCTTTTGCAAGATCCAGTCTATTTTCTACTTGTATTCCTTTGAAATAATGTATTCCTTTCTTTAAATTGTCACAACTCCGTTTGATTGCTAGCTGTCCTTCTGTTCTAAATTTTCTCTCAGTTTAGAATTTGCAGATGTACTTTTGAGTAGCCAATCCCACAATGCATAGCCACTAATTTCTTTACATATAACTTCTCTTGATCACTTGAAGGGCTGTTCCAGAGCTCGGCTCATTGTTGCTTTTTTCTAACAATTCACATTTTTAACAGAGGGCTTGTCAGTGGATTTGCTTTTAACAAAAATAAGATTATACCTGCCTGTGCCCACGATGATTAAGTTTTCACTATGGACCAAACTGTGTGTTCAAATTCTTACTATTTTGAGGTCATTTCTTTGACTATTCCTTTAGCCTGCTTTCTCATTAGCCAGATAAGGTCATTATTCTCTGAGGAAAACCTCCCCTTGTGGGCATTATATCTTGAGACCTTTAAGAGGGTGACTCAAAACCAACTTCTAAATATTGTCCTTTATGTCTTGAAGGCTTATCATGTCCACCAATGGCTCCGTCTGTCTCAATGCAGATTTGACTGATTTTGGGTCCTATTCAGTCGACCCAATAAGGCCCTGTGCCCTCCTACTTTACTTACCACACCAGGGAGTGTATCTTCTTCTTCACCACATTTCTGATTTTACCTGTTTCCGACATCTATCACCTGGGATTGCCTTGTGCCTTTCATAGAGGGTAACTCGATTCAAAGCTGGGTTGGGTAGGTTATAGTATGTGTCATAGTGTATGACATGCCATGGTTTAGAAAAAGGGCGTCGGATCACAGACCACAGTGTATTACCGAGATTAGAATGGATCCACTGCTTCATGTTGAGACAGTGCGGCTCTTTCAGCGTAAGGGTTCTGCGTTGTTTTTTTTCTGTACTTGACCATTGCATATGCATGGACATCAAGACGCAAAATTCCATGGGTAGTGGAAGTGACATCACGTACCTTTTGACCTCCTATGACATAATTGTGAGACCATGTATCATCCTTTACCTCTCCACAGCATCCT
This sequence comes from Pleurodeles waltl, assembly GCF_031143425.1. Taxonomy (NCBI): domain Eukaryota; kingdom Metazoa; phylum Chordata; class Amphibia; order Caudata; family Salamandridae; genus Pleurodeles; species Pleurodeles waltl. Next base: position 668,929,481 of record NC_090438.1, read on the forward strand.
ATTCACTGGCAGGAGTAGGAAATAGAGGAAGTAAACATTGTTCTTACAGCTTCTAAGACCATGGTTTGTAAACGCAGTTCCAGGGGGTACCAACAGCCAGTCCGCGGCAGTAGCTGGCCTCTCCAGAGACAAAAGTTCTTCATTTCTTGCTAACTGTGCGGGCAACAGCGCCAGATGTTTTTTTTGTTTTTTGAAGTCTGCTGTTTCATGGCCTTGTTTTTTTAATTAATGAGGAGTGAACGTGGGCCTGGGATCTTTTTCCAGATTAAGAAAGTGTGTTTCTATCATTAGTGAGGATTCACACAGATGATTTATTTTGTTGGCAGTTGCTGTTGGAAGTGGACTTTCAAAACGGTGTAAACTTGAGACTGAGGAATTCTAAACAAATGTCAACAGCACATGTATTAAGAATCTTTTCCTGCTGCCATGCTCAGGTAATTCGTTCAGGGTTCCCTTCCTGGAAGGAGTCCCTGAATGCTGGTGCTTGACATCAGAATGAACAAGGACCCAACGTGGAGAAAGGCGTCCCTTACCAGTTAGGGATTCAAATCTGTTGCATGTGTGTGTTGTCATATGAGTGAAATCATACACGCCTGGACCTTATAAATCAAAAGGACACAAATGGGTGGTATTTGCTTTTCACAAAAGAAGCAATTAGAATACTCCAACAAGGAATTCTGAAAGCAGGCTATTTGTCAAAGCTGTGAGCATACATGTTTTTCCTTTTTTAGGTCTGGCGTTAGATAAGAGCTAGCTTTTGACTTCACTAGAATTATATGTATCATGTATTTAATTATAGGTTTTTTTTAGGCAGCCGTCTTAACCATCTCTTGGTTTGTTATTGTATCATTCAGTTTTTCTTCCACCCTTTATGGCATACAGCATGGCTCAGGGGGTCAGCTCACTACGGCAATGACAATTTATTAGGCGTGACAGCACTGTGCCCTTTCCCAAGGGGCATATCTACACACAAATTAGGTCCCCCAAGTGTCAGGGACTACCATGTTAACGTGCCCTTTTTGGAGACCACACCAATTTTGCGTTTTTACCCAATTATTTATACATGATTTTAGATTGATGAGGGGCCAGCAGCTTCCCCACCAGAGATTTGCAAAAAAATGACAAAACTAAAAAGATCTGACAAAACAAATACCACTCATTATGAAACAATACTTGTTGAACTTAAAGAGTGAAACAAATGAAGCTCATTTTTGCACATATTTGACTGCTGATGTCTCAGGCAGCGCAGTTAGAGTTCCTGCCAGATCACCAGATGGTAAACTGTATAGTGGTAGCCAGATGTGGGAAAGCCAAGCAAGGCTCAAGCCTGGGTCTAGCTGGATGTTGTTGACGTGGATGTTTTAACAAGAAATATTAATGCAAAAGCTTACATATTGTGTGTTGAAACTGCATAGAAAAATGTGTAACGTGGGGATAATGAATGCACGCATCTGAAATGTGCCCACGGGGAGTGGTCACCAATGTATACGAAGACTGATGAAAATGCTTATTAATGTTGAAATGTTATGCAATATGGTTTAATTTTGTAGAAGTATATTATAATTAAGGTTAGATGTTAAGAGTTTTGCTTTATATTAATGTAGGTCTAATTTTGCAGGGCTTTGGCCTAGCTGCCTAGCCTCATGTTCGAATTGCAGTTTTAACTGGTTTAATGTTGTGTTTTTCCTGAAGGACGCAAAGCTGTACTTTTTCAGAAGCTATGTATGTGTAACCATAGTAGAATTCTTTCTCATGAGAATCGACTTGCTAGAAGGCGATGTTCTTGCTAACTACAACAGTGTAATTCACAACAGGTACAAGGTTAACTGTACTAGGAGAAGACAATGGAGACACTGAGTGGGACTTGAAATGTAGCGATTGCTACCTGACATTCCAACCGTCGAAAGGATCAATAAAATGGACCAATCCGTGACATGGGAACTGTGAATTGTCGAAGATTCTAGTGAACTATAAGTGAAAATATTGGATAAAGATAACGTTGCACCAAATATTGTCCAACGGGGAATCATGGGATAGTTGGACAGTTTCAACTTAATGACTGTGCACAAGGAAAAATCAGCCATTCTTGTTCATCTTCTGAGCCATTCCAGTTTAGTCGTTCAATGCCTTTGTTTCCCTGTTTACCTTAATGCCATTTGACACTTCTGTTTGTTCTGATATTTTAAAACCATCCTCTACCCCATTCCTGCCTGATGGTAACTTCTCCTCTATCTGAGGGAAGTGGTCATTCCTTAGCTATGCTATCCTATGCGTCTTGAAAGAGACTCTTGCTTAGCTTAATGTTAAAGACTTTGCCCGTTCGAACTCTGTTGATAGGGAATCGACTGATGTCCTGAGGACAAAGACTGACACTGCTTGCTGATCTGTTGGATTGGTAACTATCTAATGCAAATTGTAATTGTCTGTTTGCTTTCCCTTTCTAGGTACCAACTGCTATTTTGATAGAGACCTTAGTTCAGATGTTTTCTAAATTTGTGTTGCTAAATTGTTTTGCATGAAGCCCAACATGCTGATGCTAATTCGTGGTTAGTTGAGGTGTTCACTAAATCCTATGCAAATAGACAAATGACTGAGCTCTTGCTTTGTAGATTCATGTATTAATGAGACTCAATATCTGCTAAATTGATTCATGTTATTGTTGCGCATTATAATTTGGACTTATAACATCTATTCTTTGATTTTTTTATGAGTTTAACCTACTTGATATTAGATTGTTAACAATAGGGAAATAAATGTTCTAACTCCAATTAAACTGGTGTGGTTATTCATGACTGAAAGGTCATGGTGTGTCCAATTGCTAATTCCTATTGATTGTTTATTGATTATAGATTAGTTATTGTTAATGTTTATTGACTTATTGATTGATGGTGTTGAGAAGGCATATCGTACTGGGAAGTCTCCAAATGCGGTCCAAAGGTTCATTGACCTGTTTGCGTCTCCTTGTAAGTATACTTATTAAGGTTCTGATGCGCCATCAATGTCAGACGTTGTGTTCTGCTAGTGTCCCATGGAGACTGGCGAGCTAAAATAGAGCCGAATGAAGCAACTCAGGCACTCTGTTTTTCTCTCCCTCCTACAGTTTTAAAAAACAAAACCACTAGAAAGCCCGACAGCTGAGTGCACATTATCTAATAAAAGTGTTTTTCCTGTTTATTTGTCTGCCGGTAGCTGAGTTCGCCATTCCTATTTGCCTCCACAAAGAACTGCAAGAAGTCAGATTCCTCTTTGCTCTGTTAATCCGTGTTTAATTGCCATCACTGAGGTGCAGCCCCTCTCCCCCTCAGTGGTATAACAAGGAGGGCATGGGCCCTAATGGAAGAAAAGAAAATAGGTCCCTCTGCCTGCAAATGGACAGAAAAGGGCAGCTACTACTGGACTGCAGCTGGCCCCTCACACCTCTATTACCATTAATGATTGCGGGTTCCAGCTATTACCCACTGCCATGCAAAGCAGCTGAGGTAAGTAAGGGTCCACCTGCCAGCAAACGTCAGAAGTCTCACATGCTTCATAGGCCAATAAGTCCCTCAGTGCTTGCACAGATGTGTGTTAAGCTGCAAGGCTGGGTTGGCCATGCCAGGCACTGGGCATTTTCCTGGAAGGCTGGGGGCTACTTTTGTTACTGGGAGCCAGTTTTGTAGCAGCGCAGCAGTTTTAAAAGCACGGCAGAGTTCATTGTATATCCAACAGTTTTCAGGCAACAATAAAAGTGCCAAGATAGCTCTGGTGATAAATGTACCAGCTGGAGAGAGATTGAAGTTTTGTCTAGTGGCAGTTTGACTCATCTAAGGTAGTGTAGAGGGTTAATATGCCTTCTGCAAAGAACGTGTACTATGCAGATCACAGAACAGTATTTTATGTGCACAGCTCAGTGGGATAATGCTTTTGCCACAGAGATCCTTTTGTTACTGCACAGTTAACGAATTACAATCATAATCTAACACAGTGAGCTATGAACTGCCATCAAAGAAATGCATGCAAACAGCATGGTACAGGTTAGAAAGTTATGTTACTTTCCCAGTCTTTCAGTATCTTAATTTTGGTAAAAATGGCTTCCTTGGGTAGAAATAAATTATTATTACTAAAGTCAACCCTGGGTTTAAGCTTCTCCAGACCAAGCACACCAGTGTGGATAACATGTGAATCCCACACCTTATAGTCCCCTTTGTCTTACGTAACTTTTTCTATACATTGATTTACACACGTGTGATTAATTGTCTCTGAAAATGTGTGTGTGGTGTAAAGTGCTCCAACATCCTATACTGGTAAGAGAGGTGCTATGAAACAAATGTAATACATGTCAGACGGGCTATAAAGAGATGAGAGGCACTGTTAGAGGGTTATAGTGAGGGAATTTGGAAAGCCCCAATAAAGATTGCCATATTCTGGCGCACTGTAAGGTCTTCATTTACTATGCTCTAAAAACTAATAGGAGGAGTATGTAATAAAAAATGTGTTGTAGAATGAACCGCTTTTGCCGTTTATACCCACATTTTCTTTGCCCCATTTTCTGTGCCCTATTGTAGTCATCAGGCTTGCTCACTACGCCCCCTAAGGGGACTGACCTTACAGAATTTGTCAGGGCTGCTTTAGATACCCAGACCGGCCCTGCTAAGCTACTTCTGATTAGTGGAGTCATCCAAATCACAAATCAGGTCAGCTGACAAAAAGCAGAAATCCAGGTGTTGTAGCTTGGTCACTAAGAAAGTGAGTGTGTGAGCTTCAGAACTTTGGACAATCACGCTGGCATATCATGTTAATCGTTATATGCAAAGCACCGCATGGTGTGGGCTCAAGCGCCATTGGAATGGGAAAGGAGTGGGGATTGTGGTGGGGGTGGGAAGTACTTAAAACACATTATTTTGTAAAATAACCATGTTTTAAGACCTTCAAAACAGACAAGAGAGTGGGTATATGTGAGTTTGTCTGAGTTAGTAAGGTCTACTCACCCCTGGGGTCACTACGACCCCTAGATGACCACTTCATGTAGGCATCTGCCTGTCCAGAGTTCTTAAATTCCACCACACACAAGATGGCGGAATTTCTTAAGCCCTGTACACTTCAGGCTGGTCACCCTAGTTATGTTCCCAGTCTTGGAAATGTAAGAGGCCTCCTGTATAGCTAATTTTCCCACCTGTTCAGGTGCCAGGTAGGCCTTGGGGATTGCGGTCGGCATCTCCCTGTGGGAGAAGCCAGATCTGCTTACCAAAGGCGGTGGGCTTCTTTGAAGCTCCCTGCCTTGGAATGCAGGTCATCCTGTGGGGAGGGGTGCTCCACACTAAAGCCCGAACAGACTTTTGTTTCTGACCTCCAGAGAGTGAAGGCTCTCACCCTGTGGGGTCACGTTCTCGTTGGTTGGTGGCAGACTGGCCAGAACTGGTGAGTGAGCTCACCAACAGTTGGTAAGTTTTCAGGGGGCACCTTTAAGGTCCCCTCTGGGTCATGTATTAATAAATCCATCACTGGAATCAGTGAGGGTTTATTAATATGAGATGTTTGACACCAAACATCCCTATCTTCAGAGAAGCCATCAAGTAGCTGGGGAACTCGTAGTAACCACTGTCCAGCATATGTATTTAAAATTGCTTCCCTGCACACTTACTATGTCTAAGAATCGACAAAGACATACTAGGGGCATATTTGCTCATACATATATGTCCTCACTTGTAATACAATGCACCCTGCCTCAGGGCTGAAAGGCCTGCTGTAGGGTTGACTTACAAACAATAAAGGCAATATTTGGAGGGCATGGCAAACAAGTGCGTGCCATGTTGTGTTTTCATTTTTAGGGAGCTCCTTGTCACACAGCTTGCAATGGCAGTCTGCATGAGTTTGGTGTCAGGTCCCTTAGAGTGGCACAAGTTTTGCTGCAACTCTTAGGGGCCCTCCTCAGTACCCATGCCCTAGGTTCCAGGCTACCATTTAATAGGGATTTCGACAGGTGATAAAGGGGCCTAGCGAACTGGGGATGAAGTGACCAGGTCTCTTGCTTTGGGGAAGGAACACTGGCACTGGGGACCTGGTTAGCAGGCACCCAGTGCACTTTAGTCAAAGTTGCATAAAAAAAACAGGCAAAAAGCGGGGGGTACTGCAGCCAGAACCCAGCTTCCTACACCACCTTAAAGAAATTCAGTTCAGGATGAGTGCTATATAAAAATCGTATTTACATATGGTGTAATAGAAAATAACTGTAGTCCACAAACAAAAATATTGGCCATATACACTGTTCACATGACAAACTGACATCTCTTGGGTTGCTCACGACACTGTTTTGGGGAAGTTCATGTTTAAAAACTTAATTGTGTTAATGTACTAATATAACATAATATAATAAAGTGGAGCACAAGTGTTCAAGAGACCTACTTTTAATCTGAAATCATATTTTTAAATTTATAATAACATTTACATGCCAAATCTTCTGATGGCTTGACCCTTTTTTGGGCTCTTAGAGCCAAGTCAAATACCTGACTCTCTCTAGAAGTTCCTGGCTCACCCACCTCTAGTAGTACCATTGTTGTGGTATAATCAGGGACACTAGAATTATGCAATTGTGCGGCTGCAGTGATTTTCGCATAGTTTAAGATTTGCCGCATGTGCCACATAATCCATCATCTGCTGCATAAACTGCAGATTTGAACAAAAAAAATTGTTTCTAGGTCAGATGGTTCAAAAGTTACTAAAAATGCAGTGACGTGTTGCAGTGCAGTGAAAGGCCTTTTGTAGAGCTGGAGTTGTCACCTTTTTGTTGCTTATTGCTATGTTTGGGTGTTAACCCTTTGTCAGCCAAGGAAGGCTTCGGCGCCAAGGACGTAACTGTTACATCCTGGTACTGGCGCTAGCACTCCCCCCCCATGAGCCCCGCCTCAGCACCCCCAGGGCAGGGATAGAATGGGGATCGCTTCCCCTTCCACCCCACCCCCACCCCGGTGGAATCTGATGACATCAGCGCGCGATTGCGCACGCTGATCTCATCAGAGGCCTGTCCCTCAGCTTCCAGCGTGGATCAGAAGAGAAATGCCAAGCATTTCTCTTCCAATCACTGGAGGGGCAGAGAAAGGCATGAAAGGAGAGGAAAGGCCTTTCCTCTCCTTTCATATCTCTCTCAGTATTTCTGCTGCCCGATCGCGATGCGATTGGGCGGGAGAAATGCCCACTAGACACCAAGGAAATTGTTTGATTTGGTAACTGTCATGGGGGAAGTGGCCCCTTGGGCAAGGGCTGCTCCCAGGGGCCACATTTTGTTAAGCCCATTTCGGCAGAAATCCCCTAAACACCAGGGATGATTTTTTTTTTCTTTATTTTTTCTTTTTTTTTATATGTGGGGAGGGACTCCTTAGGTAAGAGTCACTCACTGGGGGGGGGGGCAAAATAATTGTAGGCCATTTCTGCCCCGCCAGTGGAGATCGGCCTAATATAATTGTGCCGATCTACCCCGGGGGGAGGGGGAGCAGAAACCACTAGACACCAGGGATTTTTTTTTATATATACTTACGCATAAGGGGAGAGGCCCCATGGGCAAGGGCTGCTCCCCAGGGGGCCAAATTATTTTTAGGCCATTTCTGCTCCCCCCCGGGTGCTGAAATGGCCTAATAAATGTGGCCCCTGGGGAGTGACCCTTGCCCTTACTAATATAGTTAGGCCGATCTGCCCCCAGGGGGGCAGAAAATCCCTAGACACCAAGATATTTTTTTTGTTTATTTTTTGTTTTTTTATATGAGGGGAGCGACCCCTTAGGCAAGGGACGCTCCCAGGGGACCAAATTATTTTTAGGCCATTTCTGCTTCCCCTGTGGGCAGATCGGCCTAATATAGTTATTATCCCGGGGGTAGAAATGGCCTAAAAAAATGTGGCCCCTGGGGAGCGGCCCTTGCTGATATAGTTTGGCCGATAAGCCCCTGGGGAAGGGGGGGGGGCAGAAAACCCTTAGACACCAGGATAATTTATTTTTTGTTTTTTATATGTGGGGAGCGACCCCTTAGGCAAGGGTCACTCCGCGGGGGGGTATTTTTAGGCCATTTCTGAGAAACCACTAGCCACCAGGGATTTATTTTTATTTTTTTAATACTTACGCATAAGGGGAGTGACCCCTTGGGCAAGGGCCGCACCCCGGGATGGGAATATTTTTAGGCCTTTTCTGCGCCCCCCCCCCCCCCTGGAGGCAGTTCGGCCTATTATTATTAGGACAATGTGCCCCCTCGGGGGCAGAAACCTCTAGACAGCAGGGATAGATTTTTTTTAATTTACTTTATGTTTTTATGTATGGGGAGCGACCCCTTAGGCAAAGGTTGCTCCCCTGGGGGGCAAATTGTATTTAGGCCATTTCTGCCCCCCTTGGGGGCAGATCGGCCTATTTTTGTTAGGCCAAAAACCACTAGACACCAGGGATTGGTGTGAGTGTGTGTTTTGTTTGGGGGGCAGCCCCTTCGGCAAGGGTTACTCCCCATGGGGGCACATTACTGTTGGCCATATCTGCCCCCCTTGGGGGCAGATTGGCCTATTTTTGGAAGGCCCATCTGCCCCGAAAGAGACCAGGGAAGATTTTTTGTCAAAATAGGAGGACAAATAAATGGGGCCAAAGTTGTTCTGCTCACCAGAGGGCAAATTGGGCAATTACCCCCGATCCACACCCCGGGGGGCAAAAAGTCTGCTAGGAATTAAAAAAAACAAAAAAACATAGTGGGGTGGTGGCTACCAACCAGTATGGGCCTGGTTATGCCCCCTCCCCAACTGAAGGGGGTAACAGTCTTTCAGCTTTCCCTCTACACACTAAAACATCTTATCCCACGGCAAGCAAGAGGACATTTGATTATTTTGAGTTTTGGTTTTACATTTGGGCCATGAGAGCTTGGCTAACTCTCAAAATTGTCCCACTTGGAATGGTGAGAGCTGCACTTTTTGGACTTTGGGACTCTGCCATGTAGAACAATCCACAAGACCTAGACACATCTGAAAACTAAACATCTGGGTGATTCCAGGGTGGTGTGCTTCACATGCACCCCACACCATTTTCTTACCCTCAATGCCCTGCAAACCTCCAACTTTGCTGTAAATCACACATTTTCCCACATTTTTGTGATGGAACCTTCCGTAATCTGCAGGAATCCCCAAAATTCCTACCACCCAGCATTGTCTCATCTATACCAGTTAAAAATTCTGCTGCACTTGTGAGCCTAAAAATGTTTTTTTTTAAACTGCCCTTTTGGACCCGCTTTGGTTCCCCCTCAATTTCGACATGTTTTTTGCTTTTTCTTGTCACAGGCACTTGGCCCACTTACACAAGTGAGGTATCATTTTTACCAGGACACTGAGGGGAACGTTGGGTGGTAGGAAATGTGTCCCAGTGTGATGATCCCACACAGAAACGTGGGAAAAATGAGTTTTTTCAGCTAAATTTGAGGTTTGCTGAGTATTCTGGGTAAGAAAACATTGGGGGATCCACGCACGTCACACCTCACTGGACTCCCTCGGGTGTCTAGTTTTCAGACATTTCTGGGTTTGGTAGGTTTCCCTGGACGCCTGCTGAGCCCAGGACCAAAAACGCAGTTGCCCTCCCCCGCAAAAACAGGTAGTTTTGTATTTGATAATTTTGATTTGTCCAGATAGTGTTTTGGGGCAGTTCCTGTAGTGGGCACTAGGCCTACCCACACAAGTGAGTCACACCATCTTGGATTCCCCCTAGGTGTCTAGTTTTAAAAAATGCGCAGGTTTGGTAGGTTTCCCTAGGTGACGGCTGAGCTAGAGGCCAAAATCCACAGCTAGGTACTTTGCAAAAAACACATCAGATTTAAATGTAAAAATGTGATGTGGCCATGTTGCATTTCCTGTCACGAGCATTAGGCCTACCAACGCAAGTGAGGTACCATTTTTATCGGGAGACTTGGGGGAATACAGAATAACAAAACAAGTGTTATTGCCACTTGTCTTTCTCTGCATTTGTAGCTTCCAAATGTAAGACCTTGTGTAAAAAAAGATGTCTATTTGAGAAATGCCCTGTAATTCACATGCTAGTATGGGCACCCGGGAATTCATAGATGTGCAAATAACCACTGCTTTTCAACACCTTATCTTGTGCTCATTTTGGAAATACAAAGGTTTTCTTGATACCTATTTTTCACTCTTTATAGTTCAGCAAATTAATTGTTGTATACCCGGTATAGAATGAAAACCCATTGCAAGGTGGAGCTCATTTATTGGCTCTGGGTAACTGGGGATGTTGATGAACCTACAAGCCCTAATATAGCCCCGCAACCAGAAGATTCCAGCAGACATAACGGTTTATCGCTTTCAAAACTCTAACATCGTAGGAAAAAGTTACAGAGTAAAACGTGGAAAAAATGGCTGTTTTTTAACCTCAATTTCATTTTTTTTTTTATTTCCGCTGTTATTTTCTGTAGGAAACCCTTGTAGGATAGACACAAATTACCCCTTGCTGAATTCCGAATGTTGTCCACTTTTCAGAAGTGTTTAGTTTTCTGGGCTTTGGTTTCTCACCCATTCCTGTCACTAACTGGAAGGAGGCTGAAAGCACAAAAAAATTGTAAAAATGGGGTATGTCCCAGTAAAATGCCAAAATTGTTTTAAAAAATGGGGTTTTCTGATTCAAGGAATTCTGATAAGAAATGTCAGGCCACAAGGCAAATAAAACAGTCCAACCTGCTGGGTAGACATCGAAAGGTGTTTATTAAACCTTCCCATGTGTGATATTCTCTCCCCGAGTTATAGTTCCCCTTCTCAAACCAGGCAAGGACCCAACAAAAGTGGGAGCTTAAAGACCTCTCTCCATGTTGACCCTTGACTATAAAATCCTTAGTAAGATCCTGGCAACCAGACTCCTCCCACTAATGGCCTCCCTGATACACCCCGACCAGGCAGGATTCATACCGGGGCACAGTACAGCTGGGAAAATCCGTAGACTAATAGCCATCATGAGAGACCTAGCTCCCAACGCCACGTCTTCAGGTATTTTAGCAGTAGATATAGAAAAAGCTTTTGATAGCCTGGATTGGGATTTCCTCTACACAGTTATGTCCAAACTCGGACTTGGACCTGAATACATCACCTGGGTGAAACTACTCTATACTGACCCCTCTGCCAGAGTCCGCACAGGACACACAATATCCAACAAGTATAGAGTTGAGCGCGGAACGAGACAGGGTTGCCCTCTCTCTCCTCTATTGTTTGCCCTGGCAATGGAACCACTAGGTACTGCGGCTAGGGCGGGAGAGGGAGGCCCGGGCATACTAGCTATGGGTGAGAGACACCATATAGCCCTCTATGCAGACGATCTTTTAATATTTATGGATGATATCCAAAGAGATCTACCACTAGTACATCTAATGCTTTCCAGCTTTGAGTGTCACTCGGGATAAAAAGTGAATTGGGATAAAACAGGATTGTTTCCACTTAAAGAACAGCAGTCACCACCCCTGAACTTAGGTTTGGTTAGATGGGTACCGAACGGTCTCCCCTATTTGGGAGTGAAAGTTTACCATGTCTCCGGGATATTCTAGATGGTAATATCGGTAGCACAATCCGTTCCATAAAAACCTGTATGGCATTCTGGCAAACTCTGCCACTATCAGTGGCTGGGTGAATTGCGATCCTCAAAATGATTGTGTTGCCGGGGTTGCTACACCATTTCTCAGTGCTTCCGATCTGGATTCCTAAGACCATTTTTAAGGAACTGGATACCATGGTAATTTCATTTATATGGGGAAAAGGTAGGAGGAGAGTGGCCCTGACAAAAATCCAAAGGCAATCAACGGATGGAGGCATGGCAGCCCCTGACCTCGAAACCTACTATCTGGCAGCACAACTACAATGGTTGGCGCACTGGATCTCAGACAGACTACTTGCAAAAACAAATGCGAGAACATCCACCCCACAGGAGCCTAGGCTGTTTGAGATACTCCTGAGGACCACTGGTGATGGGAAACAAGATTCTCCAGAATTAAAAATCCTAATCCAGTGCTGGAAGACCTTTTTACGTAGGAACAGAGTAGAGACTCCCTACTCTTCGGAGCTTCCCCTTGTGTCCTTGCAGGCAATAATGCAGGGGGGCACTCGAATTGAGCTAGGGGATTGGACGGAAGCCGGGTGTGAGAAACTGGGGCTGATTGCAGAGGCCCCCTAACTTTTTGCCCCCATTTTCCACTTTATGCTGGTGTTTTCCTGACTCTGATGGTGCCCTGGGTACTGCTAACCAGTCCCAGGGCCTGTGCTCTGTGTAAAATGGATATGCAAATTAGGCTAATTATAATTGGCTAAGTTAACCTACCTATAAGTCCCTAGTATATGGTAGGGCATGTAGGTTTAGGGACCACAGCCTAGGTGGTGCACACCTAGGTGCATTGCTGAGGTGCCCAGTGTCATTTTAAAAGCAAGCCTGCCTTGCTGGCTGCTTTTAAATTAAAGTTATATGCAAATTCGACTTTGGAATTAAAGGTACTTCCAAAGTCTTAAACTACCTTATTTTTACATATAAGTCACCCCTAAGGTGTGCCCTATGTGCCCCTAGGGCTGGGTGCCATGTAACTATAAGCATGGACTTTATAAAAATAGATTTATAAGCCCTGGTGAGGTAAAAACAGCCAAATTTGTTTTTCCCTCATTGAAGTAAATGGCCTTCATAGGCTAGAATGGGCAGACTTTATTTTAAATTTTAAAGTCTCCTTAAATGTTACATACCAAGAATTTGGTATCAAATTGATTGTTATAATAAATCCCACAACTTCCAGTTGTTGGATTTAATATAACTAGTGCAGGTAAAAAGTTTAGACTTTACCTAAAAAGTTGCCAATTTCAGCTCTGCATTGTTTTTGCTCCTGTGCTCTGATTGGCCAGCCTGCAGCAGCTTCTGCCAGGCTACTTTAATGAGGTGTGAAGTGGCCTGACTTCACACAAAGGAATGTGCTTGGGGGAGAGAATCTCCCCTCAGCAGATGGGGAAGCAGGAAGGGGGAGGGCTGCCAAACTGGTCTTCAAAGGCAGAGAAGGACATCTGGAGCACCCAGCAACACCCCCACATCCTGCAACCCCAGACAGCTAGGTGCCCCCTTGATTAGATTAGGAGAGGGCAGGAGAGGGGTGTGTTTATGATTTTAGCCACACCAGTGGGTGGGCTCAGCCAGATCTCTCCTCTAAAAATCAGATTCATCCATTTTGGATTTTTAGAGACTGTTGCCTTCTGGGATGGATTTTTGCCACACTTCCCAGGAAGTGGTCATCACAGGGGGACGACCCTGTCCCTGATTGGAGGACCAGGGCCCCCCTGCTTTTCACCCAGGAGCAAGGATAAAACTGGCAGACCTGCACCCACGCCTCAGATCCCCACCAAATTTCAAGAAGAAAGAACTACAAGGAGAAGAAGGACTGCCCTGCTGGACCCCTGGCCTGCACCTGGACCCTGCACTCAGAAAGACTGCACCAGCTGCACACTTGGGCTTCACCACAAGAAGGACTTTGCCTGGCTTCAACTGGTTCAAGGAGGGACTCCCTGTTTGCTACAGGTGAAAAATTGCTAACCAGAGTCCCCTGCACCAACTCCTGAAAAAGTGACCAGCTGACCACTGCCCAGTGGCCAAAAAGGAGTTTGCGCCAGGTGCACTCTGGGAGTTGAAGTCCGCACTTCCCAAGGACCATCACAGAACTTCTGGACCCTTGGGGTGAGCTGTGGACCCCAAAAGAACCTTAAAAGAACATCTGGGTGAAGCCCCAGAAGTTTGGAAAAGATTGGAGAAATTTTAGAAAAAAGCTCCATAAAGTGACCGACTCGACGCGGAAATTCTAGCCGGCTTGCCTCAACCGCGACCCGGCCTGACTTCGTGGTTCGTCCCGGTCAAGAAAAACATCCGAAAAAGAGACTAAGTCCGAACGTAAAAAGTTGACCGGGACCTTCCAGCCATCGTATCCGAGAAGGGCTCCACGGACGTCGGATCAAGATCCAGGTTTACCCCGGTCGAAGGATTTTCATCTCGAAAAAACGACTAAGTCCGAAGGTAGAAATCACCACCGAGGAAACCGACTTCGCGTATCCGGACAAGGGCTCCAGGAGGTCGGATCCAACTGGCAGGTTCGTCCCGGTGAAGAAAAACTTCAAAATAAAGACTAAGTCAGAAGGTAACTTTTTAACCGAGGCCTCCCGCGACCTGTAGCCGAGCAGGGCTCCATCGCGGTCGGCCTGAAAGTTTGACTTTGTCCCGGTCCTGGTGCAACCAGATGACCCGATTGGCGCTTTTTGTTTCTATGCGCTAGAAAATAATAATACTTTAAAAATTCATATCTCCGGTTCCCCTGAACCGATTTTAATCGTTTTTGTGTCATTTTAAAGATAAAAATATAAGCTATTTTTATAAATTGGTTTGGGATTTTTAAACTGTTTCCTGTGTTTTATTTAATTACTGTTGTGTGATATTTGAATGCTTTACACTTTGTCTCCTAAGTTAAGCCTTGACGCTCGATGCCAAGCTACCAAGGGTAGAGCTGGGATTAATTTACTGAGACCTAACTGTACTTTTGTGGAGGTTTGTGGCTTGTTGCTAGGTGTAGGTACCTACCTGCCCTACCAATAACCCATTTTCCAACATAATTGGAAGCAGCGACGGGATCCTGTACTTGTGTTCAATATCACGTTACAGTTTTAGATAAAACAAATTAAAAATCCTTTAAATTGTCCTAGTGCAAAAATTGTTTTTAATTTTTAATTTTAAATTTTTTTTAAAAAAATTAATTTGGATTAATTTCAATTATTGAATTTTTGTAATTTTTCTAAATTCTTGTTTCCAATTTTTGCAAAAAGTTTTTGTTGACACAAAACTAGGGAACCATGGAGCTTGATCTGGCTAGCCTACCCACACTGACAGTAGTCCAGCTTAGGGGGTTGTGTATTGAGAGGGGGTTGCCTGCAACCACTAATCTCAGGAAGGAAATCCTGATTAAATCCCTGACAGCATGGGCTGAGGCCCAAGAGGTAGAGACAGAGGAAGCTCCAGAGGAGGAACCAAAAGAGGATGATGCTAACTCTAACCACTCAGGGGAGGAAAGGCATCAGACCCCAAGTGAGGAAGAAGAGGAACGGTCCTCACTGGACACAGTCACTAGGGGCAGACCCAAAGCTAGTGGTAGGAAGAGGGTCCTTTCAGGAGGAGAGAACCCATCCATCAGGGAAAGAGAGCTGGAAGCCCAGCTAGCCTACATAGCTTTGGAAGCAGAGAAGCTGGCCCTAGAGAAGAAAAAGTGGGCATACAAAGAAAAAAGAGATGGAAGCAGCGATAAAGAAGCTGAGGTGTCCATGGGTGGGGGAGTTTGCCCCAGATTACCCAAGGGGGTAGTTCCTGCTTATATAGAGGGGGATGACATAGATAAGTGGCTAGGGGCCTTTGAGAGGGCACTCCAAATGAGAAGGGTTAAGCCTCAATACTGGGGTTCCCTTTTGTGGGAGTTGGTCCCCAACTCAGGGAGGGATAGGCTTCTGACCTTAAGGGGGGAGGAGGCAGATTCATACCCTAGTATGAAGAGGTGCTTAGTCAAGAAGTTTGGTCTGACCCCAGAGCAATATAGAGTGAAGTTCAGGGACACCCAGAAGGTCAGTACCCAGTCTTGGGTTGACTTTGTGGACACCTCACTAAAGGCACTAGAGGGCTGGATTATTGGCAACAAAGTAAATACTTATGAGGGGTTATACAATCTGATCATGAGAGAGCACATCTTGACCAATTGTATCCAAGAAAGGTTACGCCAGCATCTAGTGGACTCTAAGCTGACCAACCCTAGAGAGCTAGGGGAGGCAGCTGATGAGTGGTTGAGAACCAGGGTGGTTGTCAAGTCCCAGGGGGGAGACTCCAAGAAGGGGGGGACAGGTCCCCAAAAACCTAAGGAGGGAGGTGGTAAGCCCACCACAGAGACTCCCTCTGTACCCCAGAACCCTAAGAAGGAGGAGAGTAAATCCCACTCCCACTCTGACATGCAGAGACAGGGAGACCCAGGGTTAAAAAAGCTCTTGGACAGTAGGGCTTGCTTTGACTGTCAGCAGACAGGTCACTTCAGAGGAGACGCAGCCTGTCCAAAGAAGGTGGTTAGCACTGGGCTGTCCAGTGTAGCCATAGAGGAGGATTCCTCAGATGATGAAGTCCTCCTAGCATTGTGCTGGGAGACAGGACCAGATGGTAAGCTGGTGATCCCTGAGGGTGGGAGTAGGCACTTCCACCACATTCAAGTGAATGGGATCCCTACCACTGGCCTGAGAGACACCTGTGCCAGTCACACTGTAGTGAGTGACCGGTTAGTGACCCCAGACATGTATGTCCCAGGAAAGACAAAGAAAGTCAGGATAGCCACAGGGGAGGTCACCTCCAAACCTGTAGCCATAGTGCCCCTAGAGAGGGAGGGTATCCTTGACTGGATTAGGGTGGTAGTCAGTGCTGACCTTCCCCTAGATTGTATCCTGGGCAATGACCTCCCAGAGGTGAGTCTGGTCACAGATGGGGTGGTCGCCCAGGGCGCCCCCCCTACCCAAAGTCCTGGGGAGTCAGTCCCTACAGTTAGGAGACAGGGGTCCCCAAGAAAAGGAAAGAAGAAAAGGAAGGGTAGGCCACTCTTAAAGAGAGTTCCAAGGAGCCAAAGGCCTTCTGCCCCAGTAGGGGGGGAGCCCAGAGTTGGCACTGGTGAGGCCTCACCTGACCCCAAGGAAGTCCTGAGTAGTCAGGCAGCTGTCCAGATGCAAGGTGTTGCCCCTGCACTGACAGAAGGGAGAGTGGAAGGAGGGTGTCTGCCACAGGAGGTGGTAGCCCCCCACTCTAGACAGCAAGAGGGGTACCAGGACCCCAAAGATGCCCCTAAAGCAGCTCAGCCACCTGTCAGTGGAGAGCTTAGGGTGTGGTTCTGGGTACTGACAGCTGTCAGTAGCCTCTGCTGGGTGCTAGCCTTCCTGGCAGCACTGTACTTGGCCTGGGAGGCAGACCCCAGGGCCAATAGCAAAGTAGGCCCCCTGACCCTATTGGTCATGGTGGGGTTGCTCAAGTGTTGGGTGACCTCTTTGGGTAAGCTAGGTGTTGCCCTAGCAAAGTTAGGAGTAGGGGAGGTGGGCACCTCACTACCCAAGTTGGCAGAGAGAGAGGAGGAAGACCCCCCTAGAGGGAAGTTTCAGTTTGGAATGGGTCCTTTCATTGTTGGGGTGGGTTCACTACCCAGAGGGAGAGACCCTGACAGGAGGATGTAAGGCAGAGTAGGCCCTGCAAAGGGACAGCCAGTTTTCTTCACTGTCTTCCTCGCCTAACAAGCCAGGAAGACTCTCCCAGGGTTGGGCTGAGTCTCCTGGGCGTGTGGGCTGGGGGGGGGTTGTGTGAGAAACTGGGGCTGATTGCAGAGGCCCCCTAACTTTTTGCCCCCATTTTCCACTTTATGCTGGTGTTTTCCTGACTCTGATGGTGCCCTGGGTACTGCTAACCAGTCCCAGGGCCTGTGCTCTGTGTAAAATGGATATGCAAATTAGGCTAATTATAATTGGCTAAGTTAACCTACCTATAAGTCCCTAGTATATGGTAGGGCATGTAGGTTTAGGGACCACAGCATAGGTGGTGCACACCTAGGTGCATTGCTGAGGTGCCCAGTGTCATTTTAAAAGCAAGCCTGCCTTGCTGGCTGCTTTTAAATTAAAGTTATATGCAAATTCGACTTTGGAATTAAAGGTACTTCCAAAGTCTTAAACTACCTTATTTTTACATATAAGTCACCCCTAAGGTGTGCCCTATGTGCCCCTAGGGCTGGGTGCCATGTAACTATAAGCAGGGACTTTATAAAAATAGATTTATAAGCCCTGGTGAGGTAAAAACAGCCAAATTCGTTTTTCCCTCATTGAAGTAAATGGCCTTCATAGGCTAGAATGGGCAGACTTTATTTTAAATTTTAAAGTCTCCTTAAATGTTACATACCAAGAATTTGGTATCAAATTGATTGTTATAATAAATCCCACAACTTCCAGTTGTTGGATTTAATATAACTAGTGCAGGTAAAAAGTTTAGACTTTACCTAAAAAGTTGCCAATTTCAGCTCTGCATTGTTTTTGCTCCTGTGCTCTGATTGGCCAGCCTGCAGCAGCTTCTGCCAGGCTACTTTAATGAGGTGTGAAGTGGCCTGACTTCACACAAAGGAATGTGCTTGGGGGAGAGAATCTCCCCTCAGCAGATGGGGAAGCAGGAAGGGGGAGGGCTGCCAAACTGGTCTTCAAAGGCAGAGAAGGACATCTGGAGCACCCAGCAACACCCCCACATCCTGCAACCCCAGACAGCAAGGTGCCCCCTTGATTAGATTAGGAGAGGGCAGGAGAGGGGTGTGTTTATGATTTTAGCCACACCAGTGGGTGGGCTCAGCCAGATCTCTCCTCTAAAAATCAGATTCATCCATTTTGGATTTTTAGAGACTGTTGCCTTCTGGGATGGATTTTTGCCACACTTCCCAGGAAGTGGTCATCACAGGGGGACGACCCTGTCCCTGATTGGAGGACCAGGGCCCCCCTGCTTTTCACCCAGGAGCAAGGATAAAACTGGCAGACCTGCACCCACGCCTCAGATCCCCACCAAATTTCAAGAAGAAAGAACTACAAGGAGAAGAAGGACTGCCCTGCTGGACCCCTGGCCTGCACCTGGACCCTGCACTCAGAAAGACTGCACCAGCTGCACACTTGGGCTTCACCACAAGAAGGACTTTGCCTGGCTTCAACTGGTTCAAGGAGGGACTCCCTGTTTGCTACAGGTGAAAAATTGCTAACCAGAGTCCCCTGCACCAACTCCTGAAAAAGTGACCAGCTGACCACTGCCCAGTGGCCAAAAAGGAGTTTGCGCCAGGTGCACTCTGGGAGTTGAAGTCCGCACTTCCCAAGGACCATCACAGAACTTCTGGACCCTTGGGGTGAGCTGTGGACCCCAAAAGAACCTTAAAAGAACATCTGGGTGAAGCCCCAGAAGTTTGGAAAAGATTGGAGAAATTTTAGAAAAAAGCTCCATAAAGTGACCGACTCGACGCGGAAATTCTAGCCGGCTTGCCTCAACCGCGACCCGGCCTGACTTCGTGGTTCGTCCCGGTCAAGAAAAACATCCGAAAAAGAGACTAAGTCCGAACGTAAAAAGTTGACCGGGACCTTCCAGCCATCGTATCCGAGAAGGGCTCCACGGACGTCGGATCAAGATCCAGGTTTACCCCGGTCGAAGGATTTTCATCTCGAAAAAACGACTAAGTCCGAAGGTAGAAATCACCACCGAGGAAACCGACTTCGCGTATCCGGACAAGGGCTCCAGGAGGTCGGATCCAACTGGCAGGTTCGTCCCGGTGAAGAAAAACTTCAAAATAAAGACTAAGTCAGAAGGTAACTTTTTAACCGAGGCCTCCCGCGACCTGTAGCCGAGCAGGGCTCCATCGCGGTCGGCCTGAAAGTTTGACTTTGTCCCGGTCCTGGTGCAACCAGATGACCCGATTGGCGCTTTTTGTTTCTATGCGCTAGAAAATAATAATACTTTAAAAATTCATATCTCCGGTTCCCCTGAACCGATTTTAATCGTTTTTGTGTCATTTTAAAGATAAAAATATAAGCTATTTTTATAAATTGGTTTTGGATTTTTAAACTGTTTCCTGTGTTTTATTTAATTACTGTTGTGTGATATTTGAATGCTTTACACTTTGTCTCCTAAGTTAAGCCTTGACGCTCGATGCCAAGCTACCAAGGGTAGAGCTGGGATTAATTTACTGAGACCTAACTGTACTTTTGTGGAGGTTTGTGGCTTGTTGCTAGGTGTAGGTACCTACCTGCCCTACCAATAACCCATTTTCCAACACCGGGATTAACACAGTGGGCATGCTCTTTAGAGATAACAAACTGATGACGTTCAAGACCCTTAGGACGGAATATGACATTCCAGCGAGACACTTCTTAATGTATGGGGCACTAAAGGCCAGCATATGTAAACACTGGCGAAAGAAGAGCACAGAACCCCCTTCACAAGCGATCGGTACATATCTAACATCCCCAAATGACAAATCTAAAGTAGTTTCAACGCTCTATGGGCTGATGAGAGCGGACAGTATAGCACCCTTGATCTCTCTCAAACAAAAGTGGGAAAAATATCTCAGCTGAGATATCCCGGAAGAAGAATGGGGACACATGTTGAGGAACCTTCCCAAAGAGACTCGAAACGCTAGATTTAAACTTATACATTTTTACGTACTGCACCAAGCCTACCTGACCCCAGCCCGCATAACTAAGTACTTTGATAAAGTTACAGAGTGTTGCCCGAGATGCAGGTTGATTGGCTCTGAGTTCACATGTCCACATGTTCTGGGAATGTCCTACCCTAGAACCCTTTTGGGCGGAGGTATGCCGGACCCTGATGAATCTCCTGAGTAGGGAAGTGATCTGCTCCATGGCTAACTGTCTCTTACACGCCTTTACTCACTCAGCCAAACACAAAACCACAAATAGATTCCAGGACTTAGCCTTAACACTGGCTAAGAGAGAGATTGCATCCAACTGGAAAAATCCCAGAGGCCCCAGAGTACCAGTATGGAAAAGCGAATTACTTAAATGGGCAAACACAGAGGGAATGCTTCTCCAGCGTGAATCTAGGAGAGGGATCCGGCTTCCTGAAATGAAAGAAGGATGGGAAGTAATAATGGATACACTTAGAGCAGACACCGCACCCTAAGGTTCCCCTCAGTTGGTAACATTACGGGCAGGATAACACACAATGACAGGGGACATGGCTCTCAACCGTTAGTCAAAGGCCGGAATATATACCCAAAACTACAATGACGAAATAGTAGACCAAACACTACCTAAATATATCTAATTACATTTAAAACATTACATGAGCCACTTCGAGAACATTACCAACGTTTGAACATGGTTCTTGGACGAAGGGGTTAGGAAGGGACCGGGAGGTAATTCTACATAAACATTTAGGGCCAGATGTAGGAAACTCCCAAATTGCGACTTGCAATTTGCGAGTCCCTGCAACTCGCAAATTGCAAGTCGCAATTTGGGATGCAGAAAGGTGTCTCAGACACCCTCTGCGAGTCGCTATTGTATTGTATTATTAATATTAATGAGGTGGGTCGCAATTTGCGACCCCATAGCGACTCAGGGCACTCACGGGGATGGAGGCCTGCTGGGAACAGCAGACCTCCATGTCCGTGACTGCTTTTAAATAAAGCATTTTTTTTTTTTTCAAGGTGCAACCCGTTTTCCTTAAAGGAAAACGAGCTGCACTTTGAAAAATAAACCGAAACCTTTTGTTTCGGTATTTTTCAGGGCAGGTAGTGGTCCATTGGACCACTGCCTGCTCTGAAAAAGTATTATTAGGTCCAGTCACAAAGGGGAAGGGGTCCCATGGGGACCCCTTCCCGTTTGCGAGTGGGTTACCATCCACTTCAAGTGGATGGTAACTGCGAGTCCATTTGCGACCGCTTTCGCGGTCGCAAATGGAATTGCATACAACTGCGACTCGCAAATAGGAAGGGAACACCCCTTCCTATTTGCGACTCGGAAATGCATTTTGCGAGTCGGTTCCGACTCGCAAAATGCATTTCTACATACCAGATGGGGTTTAGCGACTCGCAAACGGCGTTTTTCACCGTTTGCGAGTCGCTAAACCTTTCCTACATCTGGCCCTTAGATATTACCAAGCCAGGTTGTTCGATAACATTGTTATACAGATAAAATATGTATAAGAATTGTACCGCAGAGGGAACATATGTATGAGACGAATCGACTATGTTAAAATCTTAATAAAATCTGGTTTAAAAAAAATCAGTGTGGGGAAGACCAGTACAGCATCTGCTTGTTGAGACCAGGAATGGGCCTGAGGATCTGCCAGTCTCCCTTCTGGGTGAGGGGACATCACCCTAGAGATTCAAGAACACTCGCCCTGGAGCACCAACTACTGCTTGACCCTAGACCAGTGGGCCCAGTGAGGAGAAATGTGGTAGAAGCGAGGTCCAGTGAGAAGCAGAGAGTAAGATTCTAGTCCAGTGCACTAATCGGGTTGCTTACCTGCATGTGCTGTTGTAGCCTTCGTATGCAAGATGGCGGCCATGGGGAAAATTAGATCATCACCCCTCGTGTCATGCTGTGATGAGAGGAGGGCCAGTGACCTGTGCAGCATCATGACAAGAAAAGTCCCTATCAAGCTGGTGTGTGTCCCCTGTATGCCAAGTGTGGGTCGCAGGGATAGTTGAGGGTCTTCATCATGAATCATTGCTGTAACAAAGAGAGCTTTCACTGAGTGCAGCTCTGGAACTGTTGTGTGACTGTGTGTGACCCCCATATCCCAAGAGGGGGCCATGGTGAAATGAGAGAGACATTGTCCTGAAGCTTGCCAGGTCCAATTGGCAGGTTAAAGTTGCACACACAGACACTGCAGTGGTAGGTCTGACATATGTTTACAGGACTACTAAGGTGGGTGGCCCAACAAGTGCTGCAGGCCCACTAGTAGCATTTGATTTACAGGCCCTGGGCAGCTCTAGTGCACTTTACTAGGGACCTACTAGTAAATCAAATATGCCAATTATGGATAGCCAATTACACAAACATTACCCTACCTCAGGTGAGTTCTCATCACTAAGGAGGAAGAATCTGGACAGACCATCAGCATTGGTGTGTTCTGTGTCAGGGCGGTGTTCCACCGTAAAGTCCATTCCCTGTGGGTAGATGAACCACCTAAACAGTTTTGGATTCTCCCATCTGAGGGGCCTGTGGTCGGTCTGAACCTGGAAGTGAGTCCCAAATAGGTAGGGTCTTAGCTTCTTCAGCACCCAGACCACAGCAAGAGCCTCACGCTGAATTGCACTCTACCTACGTTTCTGAGGAAATAACCTCCTACTAATGAAAGCTACAGGCTGGTCTAGGCCCTCTTCGTTTAACTGTGACAACACTGCTCCTACACCATGCTCTGAAGCATCAGTCTGCACTGCACAATTCTTTGGTGAAGTCAGGTGTCATCAGCATGGGTGCCGTACACATGGCTGCCTCCAGGTCATCAAAACCTGCCTGGCAAGCGTCAGTCCATATCACCTTTCTGGGCTGCTTTTTGGAGGTTAACCCAGTCAAGGGAGCAACAATAGTGCCATACCCCTTGACAAACCTCCTGTAGTATCCTGTGAGACATAAAAAGCCTCTCACCTCAGTCTGGGTCTTGTGAGGCTCCAAGCAAGAATGGTGTCAATCTTTGGCTGTAGGGGTGCCACCTGCAGAGGTGCTGCAAGTGTTCCTCCCAAGTGGAGCTGAACCCAGCCCATGTGGGTAAAAACACCCATCAAAGCACGTCCCACCATAGGGGCAGTGATTGATCTTAAAGGAATGGCTTCTCTGTACAGGGTGGCATGGTCCACCAAGACCAGGATAAACCTGTTGCCCATTGCTTTCTTGGGATCCAGAGGCCCCACAATGTCAATACCAACCCTCTCAAAAGGGATGCTGACCACAGGAAAAGGTTGGAGGGAAGCATTTCTTTGCCACTTGCTTGACTAGTTGGGCAAGATCTACAGTGTGCGTCTGAGTGACTGCGCATTTGAGGCCAGTGAAAGTGGGTGACAAGCTGTCTAAAGGTCTTGTTCCACTCCAAATGTCCAACTAAAGGCACATCATGAGCCATACCCAGTAGGAAGGCTCTGAAGCACTGGGGTACCACCAGCACACAAGCTGACCCAGGCTCAGCAACATTAGGCTCACTATATAGGAGCCTGTCCTCCCAGAAAATCAAGTGTGATCCAGGTACCCTTGCCAGACGCCTGGTCTGCAGCCTGCTGCTGCAAACCCTCCAGAGTAGGGCATGTTTTCTGTGCCTCACAGAATGCCTCCCTGTTGGGTCCCCCTTTCCTGCTGCCACTTAGTCAGCTAAGCCACCTGTCCCCTTGTAGGCTCCAGGACTTCCCCCTTGGGTTCAGCCTCATCCCAGACCATGGAAACTTCTGGAGTGGGTTTCCTGTGCCCCTTGCCCTTCCTCCTTCTGACAGACACCTGGGCCAGTCTTTCAGGCTCCAGGGTCTCCTCATCACCCTGACGGGCTGCCACTGACCCGGTGGACACACACACACACCCAGGAAGATTCAACATCTCCAAGTGAGACTTGTCGTCCTCCTCCTTCCAAGTGGAAATCCTTCAGGTCATTGCCAAGCAGACAATATGCAAGCATGGTTGGACTCACAGCTACTCTCAAGGCACCTGAGACCGCCCCCCATTCAAAGGGAACCTGCGCCACTCTTCACAGGCACTCTGAGTTGTCTACCGCAACTAGATGGTGAAGTACATGGGGATCTACCTGCTCTTCAGACACCAGGTGACTTTTCATAGTAGTCACACTGGCTCCTGTGTCTCTAAGAGCCTCCACCCTCTGTCAATTGATGGTCACCCACTGCCTGTACTTCCTAGTGTTCTCAAGCACAAGGGTACTCTGGACCATCTCACTGTCCCCTAGTGAGACAAGGGTCATCTCAGTTGGCTCCCACCCACCTGGAACCAACTCCTTCCCAAGTGCTACACTGGGCAAACCCTGTGACTGAGCACCAGTGGGTGCCTGTGTCCATTTGGGACATTTGGGATCCCCTCTCACATGATCCACCTGGTCACATGCTTACCAATTGCGGGACCCCCTCTGCAGGTTTCCCTTTGGAGAACCATGACTTTTTCTCACTTTGGGGCTGGGAATCCTTACCTTGGGACCTTGGTTGGGGTCCTTTAGAAAACTCCCCCTTTTTATCCTTACTCCCCCCTTTCTTCTGAAAGGGACCCTGCCCACCCTTGGTGTGGTCTCCCCCATACCTCCTCTGGACCCTGGTGCTCTCCCAACGGTCCGCTTCCTGGGGTCAGTCAGCTTGCTGTCAATCAGGTGCTGGCACAGTTCTGGAAAACAAATACTATACAAATGCTCCCAAGCAATCAAATTGTACATCCCCTCAAATGTTACCTTGCTGCCCCTCACCCAACCATCCAGTGACCTGCAAAAAGAGTCAACACTTTCGAACCATGTTTGGGATTCCTCTTTTTGTAGGACCTAAACTTGTCCTTATACTGCTCAGGGGTGAGACCATACCTTGTGAGTAGGGTGTCCTTCATGATAGAGTAAGTGAGCCCAAGAGGATCCCCTAAGGATGTCAGAGTATCCCTCCTCTCGACCTCAAAGTGCTTTCACAGGCCCGCCCACCAATGTGCTTCAGGGACCATGTTCAAGTGGAGAGCAAACTCATATCCCTTAAACCACATATATATGTCATCCTCCCTCTTATAATCCTTCACTAGGTCTTTAGGAATGTGCACCCTCCTCTCAGGCTGCAGTGTGGTATTGCTGCCAACATCTCTACTAGACTGGCTCCTCTGATCTAGTTCCCTCAAACTAAGCTCACGAGCCAGCAGTATCTTCTTCTCTTCTATGGCCATCCTCAGCTTCTCTAACTCCAACTGGTGAGCCCTCTCTGCCTGTCTGTCCTGCAACTCTTCAGAAGTCAGACCCTTGGATGACACACTGCTACCTGCCCTGGAGACCTTCCTCCCAGGCATAACAGGTACATCCACTACATTGAACACTACACCTCCTCATCCTCCTCTTCTGTGTGCCCACCAGACTCCTTGGCTGTCATCCAGGCCCATAGTGTCTTTCGCACCTCCTCCTTCCTGGTGGAACTCTTAACGGGACAGGCAAGATTCTTACAGAACTGTTTCAATTGAGTGACTGTGTGACTCTCCAGTTTCCCTAACTCAAAAACAGCTTCAGCCAGTTCCTCTCCAGATGATGGCAAATCAAAAGTACAAAGTCCCAAGGCAGAAAAAAGAGTTCCCAATGAGAAGTTCAAGAATCAATAAAAAAGATTAAAAAAAGCAAAAACAAGTAGTATGTGGTCACGTAATGGTCTGTACTGAAAACAGTAGTGTACACTTAATCATTGAAAGTCAAGTATAAATACCAGTCCAATCCTCAACGCTGATCACCAATGTTAGAAATTGGGTTTTTCGGTTAGCAGTCAGGTTACACCCTGTTCAAGCAAGGACCCTCACTCTAGTCAGGGCAAAGAAGAAACACACCTGGTTAACCCCCACTCACCCCCTTGGTAGATTGGCATGAGCAGGTAGGCTTAACTCAGAAGCAATGTGTAAAGTTTTTGTGCCAAACCACACAGTAATGCAGCGGAAACACTACAAAGTGGTCACTACACCAGTTTAGAAAAATAGGTAATATTGATCTAAATCAAACAAGACCAAAACAACAAAAATCCAACATACACAAGTCAAGATTTGAATTTTCAAAAGAATAAGAGTCTTAGGGACGTGGCCTGGCTGACAATGAAGATGGCTGCTCGTTAAAGGTGCTCTGCGCACCGGAAGCCCGTGACGGCTTTGGAGGGTCATGTGGGGCCAGAGGAGGGCAGCCCGCAAATCGATCCTTCCCTCCAGAGCTTTGCCAGAGATGCCACGCCTCTCCCGCGTCCCAGGAAGGGCTGGGCGACCGCCAGACGGTCTCTGGGCCTAATGCCGCGAATTAAGCCACAGGCTTGATTACAAGCCTGAGTCTGGGCAGCCACACCAAACAGCCAGCGATCCATCGAGGAGGGGGAGGACTGACCCATCGGTGAGTGGAGCAGTGGTGGGAGTCTTCCTTCCCCTCCCTTCCTCCATGCTTCCCCACCATAACCACAGATCGATGAGGGATTGCTGCACAGTGCTGAGGGCCCACAAGCGGTGCCTGGGGTCTGCCGGGACCCCATCCTCAACTACACCTGCCCCCCCGAGGAAAGCACATACACCCAAGCCCTGAGTCTGGGTGAGTTGTGGGCCCCGGGCACCGAGTGGGGGAGGGGCCCTATGACTGACCTGTCTGCACTGCCTGCGGTGGGGAGCACCACCTCACAACACCTGACGCGCGCATGGGATGACAGATTCTGAGACTGGAACCTGGAGGGGTTCACCCTCCCTACTGCTGTCTCCACGAGGCCCTGGGAGGGATGTCCTCAACCATGCCTCTTTGCAGCGCTTGCCCCTGGGACGCAACAGTGGACTCAAATCTGTTTTATTTGAGGATCGTCTGCTTCACATGGTGGGACGCCCTCTGACTGAGGGGTCCTGCTCCGGTGCACTAAGGCCCTGCTTTCCTCTTTCCGATTGTGGACCCAACATTAGAGGCCTTGGTGTACCTGACTCCACAGGACCTGGCTCAAGTCCGGCGATGACTAGACCGGCAGTTTGAACCAGTGGCTGTGACCTCCTGTGGGCCCTATCTCAACCCCAAGACCTTCTGCTGACGTACCGTGACCTGTGCCATCAGAGCACCCCCCTGGCGTTTTGCTCCCCACCTCAGCTGTACCCAGAGTCTCATACTCTCACATGCATGGGGACATCCTCTTCCCCCAACAGCGTTGCCATGCAAAGATCATGCCTGTGGACAAGTCGTCTGGCAAACCAGCGAGAAGCTGCTCTTCTCAGAGGCTCTCACACACCATCAGACCACACCGGCGACTTCCACGCCTCCGCTGTCCGATCTGCCGGAATCCATGCTGACACCCAAAATGGATATTTCCTTGGAACTCATTCTGCATGAAATCACCACGGACAGCAGGAGGTTGGAGGACATGGACACCAAGATCTCGGACCTTGCAGCAGAGTCCAGGTCCATTCGCAATGACATCGCCAGGATAAGGTGACGGGCATGGATCATCGCCCCTCCCTTGTGGAAGGCAAACTCAATTCCTCACCCAACAGAGACCAAGAACTACAATATCTCAGGGACAAACTCATGGATCTTGAAGACCAGGGTCGCAGAGACAATGTCCACTTCCTTGGGATTCTGGAAACGAGTGGAGGGAATGGATGTCAAAGCCTTCTTCATCAACAAGATCCCCACTATCGCTGGCCTGACATTGTCCCCCTAATTGGAACTATAAAGGGCACATGACTAGGCCCTATGCGTAGAGACCAGGAAGCCAGACCTCGCCCCTTCATCTCCTGCTTTGTCCACCATGACCAGGTCTGACAAATACTGTCCGCTGCCCGAGCTCATGGGCCCTGTATGTATGAGGGTCGAGAGTTGAGACTGGCCCCCGATTTCTCCCAGGACACCAACGAAAACCAGAGAGCGTTCTCGGCGCCGCATCCTCAACTTCACCAATTGGACATCAAGTTCAGCCTGTTTGAGCCTGCACACAGGTGGATAACAAAGAACAGCAAGCCTTAAGACTTTCTTGACCCTCAAGCCTTACGCCAAGATAGCCTGCTGCCATGACCCATGGAGTCCTCATCCGATGCTGCCTCGACCACTCCACATTTGCAGGAGGCATCCTCCAATCCTCTGCACCATGCAGCGAGGCGAGGTCCTGCTGGGCTTCAGTCCCCCAAGAGAGGCAGACCTACTGATCGACCTCCCTAATCACATAAGGACAGGGAAACAGCTCTCCCTGTGGTGGAAGACTTCACCCATGACCATGGCAGAGACAAATCTAGGTCCCCACTAAAACGTACACCAATGGAGGACTGAGTGTCCTCCCCACCAGACCTCGACCACATGACAACAGAGACATCCAGGATGGGTTTCCATGCTCACCATTTCTCTGGAACGGATAAGTAGCATGTAACCAAACAATTGGGGCTACGGCCCAGAGTACCTGAGATTGTAGCTCTCCCTTGTCCTCAGACATATCCGTCTTCTGTGTAATGTTCTTGTTATTGTTTCTGTTGGTTCATGAAGTAAGACATTTGATACCTACCCCTACACCCACATTGGGGTGCTGTTTGTTAACAGTTACCTGCTGTTGCACCCTCACCATGGCCACTACGGCCACACTCTAGCACCTTTTGCCCCCTTCTCCACCACAGGATCCACCTCCATTGGGGTTCAGTCGGTGAGGGGTGGATTACTAATCGGCTGCTTCACGGAACCCAGCCATAGACGGAGCCTGAAGGCTTTGCCTCCATCCTCAAATTCTCCAATGCCTACCCTTTGCCTTCTGGACATATTCTCTCCACCCAAGCTCCCTCTGCTCGATGCATCCCACTGCATACTTTAGATCACTGCTATTGTGGCGAGATCTTGGGCATATAGTCCTAGATGTCGAATGACCTCCTGCTCCCCAACACATATCTCGTCCAAGCAAGGCACACTTGCCGTCCCCTCTCCTGACCCATGGGTGGAGCCCTGCCCCCCCGGGCACCCATCTGGGGCGCTATATGCAACCCGCCCCCTAAGCATACCGCCCATGACCTGTCCCCGCTCCCCTCCCCTTACTACACATTACTCCCTCTGTACTCATCCACAACCAAAACAGCCACCTGTTGTACTGGTATGGTTTATATTGTAACATCCCCAACTACCTCTCCCCTCCCTTTTCACTACGTGGGGGGTCTCCAGTGCGTGGGCCATGCAAGTCTAGGTCCACAGTTTAGAGTTTATGAATAATACCGGAGTCTTCCTCCTTTACTCCTGAACTATCTCCGTGTCACCCCCTCCCCTTGTCCTCTCCCACACACCCCCTTACCTGTATCCGCTTGACTCCCCCCCCCCATTTCTCCAGTGCTCATTTTACCCTGCCCTTTGCCCGGCACACTACGTCCTATACAGCTGCCACATTAGAGAGTGTCCACTGCCCTTCGCTGTCACCTGCATTAGCCCTCCTCCTTAAGGATCAAGGGCTCCCATCCTGAATTCTACTTACTTGTTCTTATATGAACAAACTCTTCAACTCTTCCAATCCTCACATTTTTTAGGCTATTACCGGGGCCCCCATTTCTGCTACTGACTACTCATCTTATTGACTGGATGTCACAGACTAACTCCACCAGTATTCCCTCCAACTTGACAGCCATCTTGTGAAATCCAGGGTCCGGGGCCTCACTCACTTTATTAAAAGAAAGAAAGTACTGGCCTATCTGCAGTCCCAAATGACAGATATTGCCCTGCTGTAGAAGACACACCTATCCCAACTTGAATTTGATAAGCTGCGCCATGACGGGGTGGGAAGATCAATTCATAACAGCTGCCCGTCCACCTCCCCGTCCGTTCCAATTTGGAAGTATGGTGTCCCCATTCTCATTAAAAAGACCTTGCTCCTCCTTATCCTGAAAATGTGGTCAGATACACAGAGCCGCTACATCTTAGCCAAAGTCAAGAGAGCGGACCGGGTCCTATGTTTAGGCTCAATCTACGCACCCACTGGAAACGAGTGGTCCTTTTTTCTTTCCCTCAATCGCCTCCTCACGGAAATCGGTGCCTTGCATTACCTCCAGGGAGGGGATTGGAACTTTGCTATCAATCTGGTCCTCAATCCCACAGGCCCCTTAAATCATTCCAACCAGGCAGACAGAGCCCTCTTACATGACATACTAGCACATCATGGCCTAACCATTCCATGGTGTCTATCCCATCCACAGGACAGGGAATACTCCTTCATCTCAACAGCCCCCGGCTCCCAGTCCAGGATTGATTACTTCCTGATAGCCCATGGGACAGTGGCGTTACTTGGCGACTCCGGTCTTCTACCTGCTTCTCTCTCGGACCACTCCCCAGTCCTCCTTGCTACGAACCTGGGTCTTACCTTCCTGGGACGCAAACCATGGTGACTTAATATTTCCCGCTACCGTCCCCACCCAAGGCAAAACCCAAGTTCAGTCCCATGTCCCAACATATCTCGCAAACAATAAAGGTTCTGTCTCCTCACCTAGAATGTTGTGGGCATCAGTGAAAGCGACCCTCCGGGGCCAGTTGGTGAGGGATGTGGCCCTCGCTAATGCCAGACAATGCTCCCACCAAAAAGACCAGGAAGTGCAGATAGCAAACTACACGTGCACATAAACTGCTGACCCTTCCCCGCTCAACCACCAAAAACTGGAACAGGCCAAGAAGGACCTTAAAACCCTTTACACATCTTAGGCTGAACATGCTCTTCGGAGGCGGAAAGGGCATCATTATGAACATGGGGAAACAGCAGGCCGCATCCTGGCAGCACAGCTGCGCCAACAGGAGGCAGCACTTGCCATCCCGGCAATACAAAATGACACTGGCAATATAATCACCCGCCCCAGGACACTGTCTGTGAATTTGCTGACATCTACAGGGCTCTTTACACTCCCAAAACGGTGGAAGATCCAGAAAGCCTTACCACATTCTTAACAGGCCTCTGTCTGCCCATACTTACAGAGGAAGGCAGAGACCTCCTACAGGGCGAGATCAGCAAGGAGGAAATCGTGCAGGAAATTACCAAACTTTCATACCACAAAGCACCAGGCAAAGTTGGATTCCCAGCAGAATTCTATAAATGGGCAGGTGCGGATGTGATGTATACTCTGCACAAGGCCTTCCGGGAAGCAACCTCAACTGGGACCCTTGGACCTATCTCCAACAGAGCTACCACAGCGGTCCTACCCAAACAGGGTAGGAACCCCTTACTAAGTGGCAGTTACAGGCCCATCTCCCTCTTGAACAGAGATATTAAAATCCTGGTTGGAGTCCTGGCTTACCGTCTGCAGAAGGTAATTGCTTCCCATGTTCACCATTCTCAGGTAGGGTCTGTGCCTGGTCGCTCCCTCAGGAATCATTTACGTACTCTGGTCCACATGCTCCGGTCCGCCAAGACCTATCGGAAGAAGCTCTCGCCCTCTCACTGGATGCAGAAAAGGCATTCAACAGAATAGAGCGGTGGTACCTTTTCTGAGTGTTAAATCATTTTGGGTTGGATGATGATTTCATCAATAAGGTATGCTGGCTCTATGAATCCCCAATAGTGCAAGTGAATTGTGGGGGTTTTGTGTCTGAACCTGTTCCCGTTACGCAAGGCACCGGACAAGGATGCCCTTTCTTCCTGCTCCTGTTCCTCCTTGCCATGGAACCACTGGCAGCTGCCATCCGACGGGCCCGGGGGCACATCCAAGATATACTTATACACTGACAACATATTGCTTACCTTAACGGACCCCCAACACTCTCTCCTAAAGCAAGGCGTTACACCTCTCATGTCCTACCACCAAAGCGGCGGTCACGGCGTTCCCTGTCCGTTGGACTCAAATATCTGGGCAGATACATAAACTGGGGCCTAGACCGTGTTATTGCTGACAACCTAGACCCACTAAACGAAAGCACTCAGAGGGATTTTGCAAAATGGTCGCACCTCGGTCTCTCCCTTTGGGGCAGGGTACAGGCAGTACAGATGGTGACGGTACCCCGTTTCACTTATGTCCTCAGCATGCTACCCCTCCTCACCTCACTTCCCACACTACGCGCCATTGATCGTAGCATTCTCTCATTTGCCTGGGGTGCAGCAAATCCCTGTCTATCCAGTGCTAAGCTCCTTGCCCATCGCTCCTGCGGAGGCCTTGGCCTCCCCTCTGTGGAACACTATGCGTTGTCCCTCCATTTATCACAACATAGTTGATGCCAGAGTCACTAGATAAACTGCAGTGGCTTCAAATAGAATGTGAGCTTCTAGGCAGTTTGCATATAATAGACTCGATATATGGCGCCGGGGAGGCCAGTACTTGGGCTACTCATCCGGTGATACAAGCAATAATAAAATCCTGGTGATGCTCTCATTGCCTACCCGGCGTGGACACATATCTTCATGAATGAGAACCACTCTGGGGAAACACCTGGCTTCCCATAGGAGGTCAGACACTAGACTGGAGGGAATAGCGAGACGTAGGTATTACAGATCGTTCCTGCTGGGTCCCTCAAATCTTTTGCCGTCCTGGAGGCAGAATATAGCCTCCCCTCCCATCAAGCATTGAAATATACGCAATTACAGCACTGCCTTAGTCAATGCCTGGGACCCCGTCCATGGTCCCTACTGCCTTCTCCAGTGCTCTCTTACCTGCGACTGTGGGGATAATGCCATGGGGTGATGTCGGGATTATACGCACTCTTGAAATGACATCTCTTTTCCCTCCCAATCTTAAACACGCTCCGCATCTCCTGGCAAACAAAACTTCATACAGAATTCGATCTGGAGGAATTGGTGGAACTCCTGGAGGCAGTCGATCTTGGTGCCAGGGAGGCACGCATTCAATTTTGTTTATTCAAAATTCTACATGATTGGTACTGGACTCTAGCCAAACTGAGGGCAGCAGGGCCCCTACCCCATGCTGGCGCTGTCCTGCCTCCGCTGTGACCTGATACATGTTATCTGCGACTGCCCCTTTATTGGACCTTATTGGAAGGAGGTGGGCAGTTCGCTCAAAAAGATACTCCCTCTCCAGGTCCTATTTTCAAGCTCCCTGATCTTCCTACACAAGACCGGAAACATCTCTACGTTGACCCGCCTGCAAGTCTGCTTACTACATATTGCACTCGCCATGGTGAAACTTTGCATCTTGCGCCACCCGCGCACCCGACTCTCCCTACCCATGACGAATGGCTCAGGACAATGTACCAGATGGCAACATTTGAACGCACCATCTATAATTTTCAAGACAACCTAGATGCCTTCCTAATTATTTGGGAGCCAATTCTACAACTGATTAGGGACTGAGCAAGACTGCATACTGATGCCTAGTGGCCCTTGCCTCTGCCTCCATGGGTTTGCTCCCCACCTGTCCTGACCACCCCTGCTACCATTACACACAACCCATTAGCTGGCCCAGATTCCTACTCCCTACCACCCTGCCCACCTCCTTTGCCCCTGCTGCCCCCTTGTCTTTCCTTTTCTTTCCTTTCCGTGCCCAGTCATATCGGCCCCTCCAGATTCTTTTCCATTTATGTTATTACTGAAGTGTCATGAGGCCCCCGATTGAATCACTTATTCCCTCCCCAATATCATTTTGTGCAGGACACTACTGGTGAGCCTCAGCCTGTCAAAGCACAGTGCACCCTCCACGTACACTTTCCATGTCCACGTAACCAGACTAGGAGACATCCATCACCTCTCCTCTGAAACCAAGATGCCCACTTGTTACACATATGCCTCCCCCCCCACTGCAACAGGAAACATATCTCCTATTCTGAAAGCTACATATGCCAAGTGCGCCCCCACCCAAGATTGAATTGCCTCCTACTATACCTTGTTAGACGTGGGCATATACCTACCATACATGGTGTGACATTGTGCCGCCAGAATATGTGCCTTGATTATGAATGTATATACAAGCATGTGCATTCATGACGGGTACCTCCTGATCTAATGTTGCAGATATACCTTTTCTTTTTTTAGCTTGTTTTTGATATATGCTCAATAAAGAAATGCAAAACAAAAGAGTATTACTCCATAGAAACAATGGAAACGCTGATTTTACACAAAGTACCTGGTTTGCGTCACAAATAAAGCTGCAAGGACCAGCGTGTGTTGGAAAAGTCAGCGGTGCGTTGGTTCCTTACTTGCAAGTGAGGCTGGGCGTCGTTTCGTCTCCAGTCAGGTCGGCAATGCATAACATTTCACCTCAGATCCGCGCAGGGTCGGGATGACTTTGACACCCAGGGATGATGTATGAGAAATCCAGTTGCACTGTGTAAGAAAACCGCACTGCATGGAGTTTGCGTCATTATCAACAGCTGCAAGTGGGTGTTGCGCGTCATTTCTCCAGCGCGATGTATCCATCTCCCAGCCGCGCTGCAGGTGGAGAGTCGATTTCAGCCGCGAAGCCGGTGGCACATCACCTGCGTTGCAGATGGTGCATTGAAAATTTCCCTGCATAGCATTCTGTGTGTGGATTTCAGCTCTTGTTCTGCCAACTTCACCTTTCAAGGGCCCAGGGACTGGATAGTACACCACTTGGAAGGGCAGGAGTCTCAGCAGAGAGTCTAGGTGCTGGCAGAGGAAGTCTTTGATTGTCCTGAGACTTCAAAACAGGAGGCAAGCTCAATTCAAGCCCTTGGAGATTCTTCTCAAGCAGGAATGCACAACAAAGTCCAGTCTTTGCCTCCTTTCATAGGCAGAAGCAGCAACTGCAGGATAGCCCAACAAAGGACTAGAGGCAGCACTTTTCCTCATCTCTTTTCCTTGGCAGAGGTTCCTCTTTAGTCCAAAAGTGATCTTGAAGAAATCTAAAGTCAGGGGTTTTGGGACCATTACTTATACCCCTGCCTGCCTTTGAAGTAGGCAAACTTCAAAGGAAAGTCTCTGTTGTTTACAGGATCCTGCCTTGCCCAGGCCAGGCCCCAGACACACACCAGTGGCGTGGAGACTGCATCGCGAGAGGGCAGGCGCAGCCCATTCAGGTGTAAGCGACCACTCCTCCCTTCACTCTAGCACAGATGGCTCATCAGGATATGCAGGCTACACCCCAGCACCCTTTGTCTCACTGTTTAGATGGAATTCACAAACAGCCCAACTGTCAATCTGACCCAGACAGGGAATCCACAGGCAGAATGGTTTAGGCAAGAAAATGCCTACTTTCTAGCAGTGGTATTTTCAAACTAATAATCTAAAAACCAACTTCACTAAAAGACATATTTTTAAATTGTGAGTTCAGAGACACCAAACTCCAATTTCGATCTTCTCCCAAAGAGAATCTGCACTTTAAAGTTATTTAACGGCAGCCCCCACGTTAATCTCTGAGAGAGATAGGCCGTGCAACAGTGAAAAACTAATTTAGCAGTATTTCACTGTTAGGACATGTAAAACACATCACTAAATGTCCCACCTTTGACATACGCAGCACCCTGTCCATGGGGCTACCTTGGACCTTCTTTAGGGGTGCCTTACATGTAGGAAAAGGGAAGGTTTGAGCCTGGCAAGTAGGTACACTTACCAGGTCGAATTGGCAGGTTAAAGCTGCACACACAGACACTGCAGTGGCAAGTCTGAGCCAGGTTTACAGGGCTATTAATGTAGGTGGCACAACCAGTGCTGCAGGCCCACTAGTAGCACTTGAGTTATAGGTCCTGGGCACCTCTAGGGTGCTTTACTAGGGACTTACTAGTAAATCAAATGTGCCAATCATGGAAAGCAAATTACACATACATTTTACACAGGAGCAGCAGTTGCACTTTAGCACTGGTTAGCAGTGGTAAAGTGCCCAGAGTACCATAAACAGCAAAAACAGAGTCCAGCACACAGTCCAAACATGGGAAGCAGAGGCAAAAACCACAGGGGAGACCTCGCCAAGGATGCCAGGTCTAACACTAGTACACTCAAAACAGGGACATTTAAGATCAGAAAGGGGAACCACTTTACAGTCCCTACTGCCAAGAAACCAGCTATTCTTTGATGAGGGCAAACATAAAACATGCATAACCTACATTGAAACGTTTACCAGAACACAAATCTAATGTCAGTTAGCTTGAGGATTTTAGCAAAACTAACTTTATACATTTCTGGAATACTCCTTCAATCAGACAGAGAGGATACTGGTCTGTGCCACCAGCTGAATGCTTCATCCTGCCAGAACCTGCTTAAAGTCAGGGGGCAAAAATGTCAATGGCGCTCCAAAAAGAGAGGCAAGAAACTCATGGCTCAGACAACAAGTACAGTCTAAAAAAATAAGAAAATTATTATTCCTCATTTAAGGCTAAAAAAAAAACTAACATTGTCGCTGTAAGAAGGAATACATAGTATGTCATCATGTAAGGGTATGCAATAAGAGCTTGGATGCCATATCTGATGTGGAGCTTAAATTGAACTATATCCAGGACATCATTTGGAATGGTCTTTTTTTCTTAGTTCATAATTACTGTCCCCCAGCCTAATGGTAAATAGTGGCTTAAAGTATGGCTCCCAGAAAAGGTTAGCTTCTCAAAGATTGAACTCTATGTTTTGTTTCTACTTTATTGAACTATCTAAGCCCAGAGGATGCATAGAAGCAAATTCAATGGGACAGTGGAAAGTTCCACCGGATCAAGTTGTAGGATCATGAGCTGACAGGAGGAAACAGTAGGCTACTTGAGTCTGGTTGTCAGCTGTGTTGCAGTCCAAAATCCTGGAAAGGTGTGTTTTTCGGGGACCGGTGCAAAGGGTGAGTTTCATAAAAAGAACGCTTGAGCATGAAGTATTCTGTCCTCAGAATATTTTCATCCCACCAGATGAACATAGGGGCTACTGTTTTGCTGATACTGCATGTACAAGATGGCAAGGTGGAACAGTGCATGTTCAGTCTTGACATCAACACTAAGGGCCTGATTTAGATTAAGGCGTATGGGTTACTCCATCACAATGGTGACAGATATCCCATCTGCCAAAATATAAATCCCATAGGAAGCAACAGGATATATATTTTGGTGGACTGGATATCCATCACCGCTGTGATGGAGTAACTTATCTGCCGAAATCTAAATCAGGCTCTTCATTTGATCTCTAGTTGATGTAGAGTCATCAGAGGGTAAGATATCATTATTTCCCCAAACTTTGACAGGCATGCTTATAATCTGCTCACAAACAACCATACACCCAAAGTGTGTGCTGAGATGCTCCGATAATCGGGTATCGCCAAAGTGAATTAATTCTGTAAAGGCACTGATGATACTCTTAGTGAAGAACACATACATACATCATTAGAACAACAAATCAATTACTTACAATAAAACAAAATGCAATGTGTTTATACAAGACAGAGGCAAGAATGACTTCTGAAAATGCTTACTAAATTTAATCAAATTCGAAAGCACAAAAGGTAGCTCTTGCAAAATAGGAAGGAGTTAGTCAAGCCTGGAGGTAGGACAAACCCGGCCCACAAACAACTACTGTCACTCAAGGTATATTACATGCAAATCATATCCTACTCTAGATGAAGGAAGTTAAACATACATCAACCTCCTTTGTAGAGATGCCTCACCATGAATTTTAACACCAAGTAGTGCACTTAAAACCCACAACCTAGTCAGAAGCACTTATAATCCTCCAATCATAAAAACGTATTTTTTTTAGTTTTAGCTACAATCATTATACTTTGTCTCAGGACATCTTTATAGCACAAGTTTTTCCAGTTTGCTTGAAGATGGGTTTGATGGCTCCAATTCTAAAACCAAATCAATTGAGATGTTTAAGTACTTGGCCACTTTTCAGCTCATTACTAGTCCACCGTTTCCAGGCACAATTACTGAAAAATATGTTACTTTATATTAATATTGACCTGCAACTGGCCAACCTCCAGGGGGTGGATAACATTCTGTTGACTAGTTATGATGATTTGCTCTGCCCCTTCATTCATGGTGCTGCATTTTTGGCTTAAAATGTTGTTACCCCCACTAAACTTTCCCTTCCCATGGGCATTTTGCCCTGGAACATGACAGGGGTCAAGTCAAAGTAGTCTTGGTGCGGGTACCCAAGACGTTTCATTCTCCGCCCGTGGTGTGACCGGGGTGCATTTCCCACGCCATCAAACTCACCGTGGGCCACCTGCTCAGCCATAATGTTTTTTGTTGCCCGCGGCGAGTTTGAACGGCCCAGAGTCGGGTTTTGGGCCTTGCTGCATTTAACGCGTGACGTGATGCTTTGCCACACATGCTTCCCTCGCCTCCCCCCCCCCCATTTTGCTGCTTACCTTATGTCTTGGTCATGGGGCTCTTTCTTCCTGTTCTTCTTTTGGGCCGTGTTTCTTCTTCCCAGGAAACAGTTTTCTTCCCTGCATGCACTGGTTTCATTTTTCTTTTTCTTTTCCTTTTCCAGGATGGTGTCTTTTCTCCAGTTATTCCTATGGAGCATTCCCAAATCAAGATGGTGTTTTTCTTTCTTCCTGCATGTCACTTCCTGTCCAATGGCATATAAGGAGCCAGATTCTTGTTTTCCTTGCGTTGCAACAATTCCTGTTGGTGGTGGTCTTTGCTCCTGCTTGCTATTCTTGTGTTTTTCCTGCTAGTCTTTTCCAGCAGCTTTTTGAGGTTCCAGCTTGAAGTCCTGTTGTTCTGATGCTCACCTTTTTCCTGTTTCTGGGAGTTCCTGCGAAAGAGGTTTTTTTCTCCTTTGGGTTTTTCCCCAGGGACTCCTTCTGGAGGGCACAGTCTGCGTAGGCGCTTGGCACCATGGCTACTGGAAAGGGTCACCCCTATCTCGACCAGACCAGAACATGCAAGAACCGATGTCACACTCCAGTTTCATCTGACCAAAGCAGTAGCGAAATGTGAATCATGACAGAAGTCCTGGGGTGATTTTATTATTGATGTTTTTTTATCTTTGTCTACAACAGGAAACCTGGTTGTGTGAACCTTTACACAGATCGAGCTATATAACATATCATATACCGTCGGCCTCCTCATTTGGATCAAATTGGCCTTAGATGTTAAAACTTCTGTATTGCCGTATATCTCACATGAGATTCCGGGTCTAACACCATGGCTGACGCTCAATTTTTTTTATATGTACAATGTTTATAATAGGGTGGGTGGAGGTGGGGGAGAAACTCAAACATTATGTGAATTATCTGCACATAGGGTAACACTTGATCCCCATGATTCTCTTACTATTTTCGGAAATTTTAATATGACACACGTACCTATGACTCTTGGTTGTGATTTTCTTTTAGCGATGAAGATGAAGCCTGGGGAATCCCAAACCATAATGCTTATCCAGTAAAACAATGGACAAGAACTGCTTATCAGCTCGTCATTCGCTCTATCCCATGGTGTAAGGGCATGCAATAGCCGTACACCCTCGAACATGCTTGCCGCACACACTTTGAATCGATTGGGACACACAAGCAGGATTGATTTTAGCTTAATTTCTCTGCATTTTTGGGGCAATTTGGTTGACCTAAAGGTGTTGTGTAGGGAAGACAGTGATCATAATGCACTACATTGCTCGCTTAATGATTTGTTTGTCTCTATGGGAAATATTCCAGTCTACGGAAATGTGGTTCCCGCAAATGACAAAAGGAGAATTAAATGGGACAAAGTAGCAGGGGCTTTAGGAATCAAAGATCACATAGCTAAAGCCCTAGGGGTTGCTGCTTTGGATTTACACAGCCTAGTGTCAGTACATTGTAGGGGCAAAGCTTGACAGGAGGCTATTGCAAAGTATTAATGTGGATCTTTTTTACTTGCTAGGGGAGTTTTTTGTATGCCGGAAAGGTCCCAGCCGGTCTCGGCCAAGGACCATGCATACCTGGTATAATAATGCTTGTAATGATAAGAAAGACTAGTTACATCTAGCATTGGTTCTTAGAGATGCTGATATGATACATGCTAAAGGAAAGGAATACAAGCTGGCCCAAATGAGAGCTTGCTGGGAGTGGGATACCCAGCTGTGGGAGAAGGTACATAAAGCTTCTGTTCCTAATGACAGCAGAAAATCTTGGAAACTGATAGCTAATGGTGGTCAACGACCAGGTAAATCTATGGCCGATTCCATCACGCCAAGGATATGGTTTTCTAACTTCCTGAATCTTTATAAAGGGAGCCTGGATTGTGATAAAGCATTGGTAATGGAGTATGTGAACTAGCCTCTCCGGGTCTCTGTCAGCTGGAGTTCACCAAGACCTCCGCAGCAATATCAGCTATAGCAAGGGGCAAGGCGCCTGGCCCCGATGGGGTTATGGGTGACCTTTTTCTAGCAGACATTGATGGGTGGGCATCGTACTTTAACACGTTATCTAATTGCATCCTTCAAGGGGCTCCTATTCCCCATAGCTGGAAGGCTGCTGAAATTGTTCCGATTTATAAAAAGGGAGCATGGGACTCACCTTTAAACTATCATCTGATTAGTCTAATGGATGTGGCTCAGAATATCTTTGCGAGGCAAATATTGGGGATGTTGGAAGGCTGGATCGAGGACCGTAAGTCTTTTAGGGGTTCAATTATTTTAGAGGGCAGACTGTCAGATAGAGTATCAGAGTTAATTTACTTGCGGATGAGGTTAATTAAATCAATCTCTTGGATGTCTCAGGTCGAGAGAAAAAAGTACATCTTTATCTGGTCTTTGTATACTTAAAGGCTGCATTTGTCCTTGTCCCACAAGCAAAGCTATGGGTAGTTGTTAAAGATAAAGTAGTACCACAGGGTTTATTGAGTGTTCTGATTTGTCTGCATGAGAATACATATGCCCAAGTTAGATGGGAAAGGGGTAGTGAACTCACCACTGTATACCTATCCAAATTTGAGTATGCCAGGGAAGTGTCCTTGCTCCAACCCTATCCTCTTTATATTTGAACAATTTAGTGCATTCTTTGGAGGCTGTCCAAAGTGATGCCCCACACCTAGCTGGACGGAAGATTCTGTTGTGAAGTCATTTTAGTGATGTCTTCGGGCGTGTTATTTAGCAACTAGGCCTGCTGTCTGTGCCTTTTAGCCTAGTAACGTTTCACATTATTCCATTTTATTCATTTAGAAATGATCACATTTGTAGTGATGTTTTATTTTCCTTTATCTTGCAGTCCTTAGGAAAGCATTTAAATTTCTTAGCATGATGACATTCTTTCACTCTGTGCTTTATTCAAGGCTTCGACAAGATGGGTTGCTGGCACAAAGTGGTACATTTCACAGAAACGTACGTATTTTTACATGGGGACACGTTTCTGAGAACACTAGCTGTTTTATTATAAAAACATCTCTCTGTCCCCTGCATGTTAGAAGAAGGTTCTAGCCAGATGACTACTACCACATGCTGTTTGAATTAACTACAGCTGCTCGCTGAGATTGGCGGTTCCTGGCCTAAATGAGGAAAGTGTCTCAATAGACTACAGCCTTCTTCACTAGTGCCATACTCATGTATGGGGATGATGAACTCCAGGGGGGACTTGAAGGGCATTTTAGGGTTTATCCTGCTGTGCTCTAACATGAACATTAGAGGCATGGGTAGGAATCATACATCTTGCATAGTGACAGTATGGTGGGACTTTTCTTGTGTTTCACTTTTCTTGTCACCATTCTACTTCTAGTATGTTTTATCATCCTAATTATTGCAGTTCATGTTGTTTTATCTAGGATGCAGTGGATTCAATAAATCTTATTGAAATATTCCCTGCTTCTGTTTGTCTTTGCATGTGTGAGACAAATGTAACAGAGAGAAAAGTATAAGATCTGATCAACCACAATTTCCCTGAGAAGTCACAATGTCATGAGCCCGGTTGCCAAAAAGCAACCCTGCTGATAGGTGAGGCACTGTTAGCTGGCTGGAAATGGATTAGGCTGACAGTTGTCACATGTGTGGGATTGAACACAGTTCCCCACAATTCAGGTGATGCTGTGGCCCAAATCCAGAAGCCTCACTGGTACAATGAGAGCCAAAGTGACAATTCCCCTCCTATGTTTTGCTGATGATACTCTCTTGATATCTAAGACACCGAGCGGTCTCCAAAGATTAGTGGAGAAGTTTGCAGACTTTTGTAATGAGAGGGCTGGTCATTAAGCACTTGAAGTCAAAATTCATGATCATTAGTCCACACTAGTCTTTTAGGGGTTCAAATATTTTATAGGGCAGACTACCAGATAGAGTATTAGAGTTCATTTATTTGGGGTCAGGCTAATTGAATCAATGTCTTGGACGTCTCAGGTCGAGAGACGTAGTCTGAACCTTATCAAGCACTCTGCAGCCATCTTAAGGCTCTATCGGGCCTCTGATGCTAGGTTCATCTCCCCTGCTCTGAGGGTGTATAGAGCTCAGGTTGAGGGCAGTGCATTTTATGGGCTAAAATATGGGGAAATTCTGATTCAACTATTCTGGGTGTGGCTAAAAATCCTTTCGTAAAACCCCTAGTCAATGTACCGTAAAAAATACCCACTTGAATTCCCCTTAGACGTATTCTGGGTATTGACCCTATGATTTACGAGGACCAGCTCAGACCACTTCTATACTTTACTGACGAAGACTTAAATACTTACCTGCTTTTGGACTACTATAGGTCCTTTCAAGAGGTGGTTGCTATTGACACCTTTGGAAATTAAATGGTTATTTGGTGTTAAAGATCTTTTATCTAGACTTGGTTTAGGTGAATTTTGGTCTTCTTGCCCTGTTACAAACCAAGTATCTAAGACCCCTCTCATGAAAGCTTATTGGGAGTATATGCATACAGAGGAAATCAGGAATGTCCCAGAGGGGTCTCTTGCTGATAGCTTTCTAGATTTCAAGATCAAGATGGGCTTTGAGCAGTTTTTAGACTCTATTCCTCCATCTGCTGCTAGGAGTATGTATATAAAAATTCCGATATGGCATCTTACCCTCACTGTCACTACAAGCAAAATGGAACCCTAGCCGCTCTTTGAGTACTATTTGTCCAGCTTGCCAGCAGGCTGAGAAATCCTTGGCATGTTTTTTTCTTTTTTTGTCCCTTTTATACTCGACCTAGGAAATCTTGAATAATCCCTAAATGCAAACAATAAGGCTGTAGGCAACAGCAGGGTGCCTTATGGTTGTTCCATTCAGAATCTAATAAGGTGACTGTGCATTTTCTATATTTTGTTACTGGAATTGGTATATCAATGCCAAAGTGATTACTTCATTTTTTTAAAATCTATAAGTCTATATGATTGTAGCTTTGATTTTCATTAGCTCTGATTTAACTAGATGCAGCCCCTTATTCCAGGTAGATTCCTTTTCAGTTTAGTTGTGGGATCTGTTATTGTATTTACATTTTTATGAATTATGAATCTGATTTCTGTGAAATCTTTTTCTGTTTACTTATGGTATTTTAATTGTTATTTATTGTATGTATATTTGTTTTTATGTCATGTACTATTATGGTTTAAAACATACTGAATAAAGTATTTGTGATGATGATGATTATTTGCCCATTTACTGCTGCTTGTGGCTTGCTTTCTCAACGTTTTTTGGTACAATGAACCATAGGCCACTTGCATCAATTCAATCAGCATGAATGTATCGGAGTGTGGCCTGTTAGTGGTTCAGATCTCACTCTATTCAGAATGTTCCACTAGGTGACTCCCAGTATCAAATATGCATTGGCAAAACCAATAGGTCTCACTTTTACAGTACGTGCCAAGCTATTGCCAACACATGTTTCTAAAGCATCGTTTAGCCCGTAGGGTGCCACCCGGGAACTGGAGGGAGCGCTGGCGCTGATTTGTCACAGGGCCTCCTTCACAGCTTCCAGCGCGATCGGAAGCGAAATGCAAAGCATTTCTCTTCCGATCACGTGGGGGAGGCCGAGAGAGGCTTCAAAGGGAATAACTTTCCTTCCCTTTGAAGTCTCTCTCTGCCTTTTGGCAGCCGGATTGAAAGCAATCTGGCTGTCAAAACGCCCACTAGACACCAGGGATTTTCTTTTTTCTTTTTGTAACTGACATAAGGGAGCGACCCCTTGGGCAAGGGTCGCTCCCAGGGGTGGCATTTTTTTAGAAGGCCTTTTCTGCCCCCCCCCCCCCGGGGGCAGATCGGCATATTATTGCCTCTAGGCACCAGGGATCTTTTTTTTTTTTTTTTTTAGGGGTGGGGAGTGACCCCTTAGGCAAGGGTCGCTC
The DNA here is from genome assembly GCF_031143425.1 of Pleurodeles waltl. Lineage (NCBI taxonomy): Eukaryota > Metazoa > Chordata > Amphibia > Caudata > Salamandridae > Pleurodeles > Pleurodeles waltl. The sequence continues at coordinate 668,973,786 of NC_090438.1, forward strand.
CCCTAGGGGGCAAATTATATTTAGGCCATTTCTGCCCCCCTTGGGGGCAGATTGGCCTATTTTTATGAGGCCAATCTGCCCCCAAGGGGGACAGAAACCACTATGCATCAGGGATTTTATTTTTTATTTTTTTATAGATGGGGAGCGACCCCTTGGACAAGGGTCGCTCCCCTGGAGGGGAAAACTGTATTTAGGCCATTTCTGCCCCCTTTGGGGGCAGATCGGCCGATTTTTGCTACGCCAATCTGCCCCGAAGGGAGGCAGAAACCACTAGGCACCTGGGATTTTCTTTTTTTGCGCCAATGTCACGCAGGGGGAGCGACCTCGTAGGCAAGGGTCGCTCCCGGGGAGGGGGTGGGGGTGCAAATTTATTTTAGGCCATTTGTGCTCCCCTGGGGCCGGCTGAGCTAGAGGCCAAAATCCACAGGTAGGCACTTTACAAAAAACACCTCTGTTTTCTGTGAAACAATTTGATGTGTCCACGTTGTGTTTTAGGCCATTTCCTTTCGCGGGCGCTAGGCCTACCCACACAAGTGAGGTACCATTTTTATCGGGAGACTTGGGGGAACGCTGGGTGGAAATTTTGAGGTTTGCAAAGGATTCTGGGTAACAGAACCTGGTCAGAACCCCACAAGTCACCCCATCTTGGATTCCCCTAGGTTTCTAGTTCTCAAAAATGCACTGGTTTGGTAAGTTTCCCTAGGTGCCGGCTGAGCTAGAGGCCAAAATCTACAGGCAGTCACTTTGCAAAAAACACCTCTGTTTTCTTTAAAAAAAATTGATGTGTCCACGTTGTGTTTTGGGGCATTTCCTGTCACGGGCGCTAGGCCTACCCACACAAGTGAGGTATCATTTTTATCGGGAGACTTGGGGGAACGCTGGGTGGAAGGAAATTTGTGGCTCCTCTCAGATTCCAGAACTTTCTGTCACCGAAATGTGAGGAAAACGTGTTTTTTTAGCCAAATGTTGAGGTTTGCAAAGAATTCTGGGTAACAGAACCTGGTCAGAGCCCCACAAGTCATCCCATCTTGGATTCCCCTAGGTCTCTAGTTTTCAAAAATGCACAGGTTTGGTAAGTTTCCCTAGGTGCCGGCTGAGCTAGAGGCCAACATCTACAGGTAGGCACTTTGCAAAAAACACCTCTGTTTTCTTTTAAAAAATGTGAAGTGTCCACGTTGTGTTTTGGGGCATTTCCTGTCACAGGCGCTAGGCCTACCCACACAAGTGAGGTATCATTTTTATTGGGAGACTTGGGGAAACATAGAATAGCAAAACAAGTGTTATTGCCCCTTGTCTTTCTCTACATTTTGTCCTTCCAAATATACTGTAAGAGAGTGTGTAAAAAAGACGTCTATTTGAGAAATGCCCTGTAATTCACATGCTAGTATGGTCACCCCGGAATTCAGAGATGTGCAAATAACCACTGCTCCTCAACACCTTATCTTGTGCCCATTTTGGAAATACAAAGGTTTTCTTGATAGCTATTTTTCACTCTTTATATTTCAGCAAATGAATTGCTGTATATCCAGTATAGAATGAAAATGCACTGCAGGGTGCAGCTCATTTATTGGCTCTGGGTACCTAGGGTTCTTGATGAACCTACAAGCCCTATACATCCCCGCAACCAGAAGAGTCCAGCAGACGTAATGGTATAATCTGACATTGCAGGAAAAAGTTACAGAGTAAAACGTAGAGAAACATTGCTGTTTTTTTCACCTCAATTTCAATATTTTTCTTTTTCAGTTGTTATTTTCTGTAGGAAACCCTTGTAGGATCTACACAAATTACCCCTTGCTGAATTCAGAATTTTGTCTACTTTTCAGAAATGTTTAGATTTCTGGGATCCAGCATTGGTTTCACGCCCATTTCTGTCACTGACTGGAAGGAGGCTGAAAGCACAAAAAATCATAAAAATGGGGTATGTCCTAGTAAAATGCCAAATTTGTGATGAAAAATTGGTTTTTCTGATTCAAGTCTGCCTGTTCCTGAAAGCTGGGAAGCTGGTGATTTTAGCACCACAAGCCCTTTGTTGATGCCATTTTCAGGGAAAAAAATCACAAGCCTTCTTCTGCTGCCACTTTTTCCCATTTTTTTGAAAAAAACGAAATTTTCACTGTATTTTGGCTAATTTCTTGGCCTCCTTCAGGGGAACCCACAAAGTCTGGGTACCTCTCGAATCCCTAGGATGTTAGAAAAAAAGGACACAAATTTGGCTTGGCTAGCTTATGTGGACAAAACGTTATGAGGGCCTAAGCGCGAACTGCCCCAAATAGCCAAAAAAAGGCCTGGCACAGGAGGAGGAAAAGGCCTGGCAGCGAAGGGGTTAAGAGAAAAATAAAATAAAAAAATAAAATGCTGGAGGAAAAGTAAACACTTATTTCGAGATATTTCAAAACTGTGCATTGAACTCAATATTTTCAGTCCTTGTAAATGACCTGCTTTCACTTTTAAAATACTTTTCAACTAGAAAACCCTGAACATAATTTGAAAAGAAAAGGACGTGTCAGAATTTAAAGGAAAACGCTTGTTACTGCCTAATTTCTTTCAAATGGAACTATGACTAGCAATTTGGTCCTCTGCCGTAGCATAGGGAGCAGATTTATGAGTCTCCAGGAAAAGACACATCTAATTTTCAGTAATGCTACATACACCTTCTGCCTTAAATGCCAGCTGAGTGAGTGCAGCAGTCAGCCACCCCGTGCCATAAAAGCCATTATGTGCCATGGCCTCTGACTTCATGGAATAGATGGAATGCAGATAATATATGCTCTTTAGTCATACCACAGCAAAAATATACGTGAGCTTTTCTAAAGGATAGGGAGCAAGAAAAAAAGCGTCTGAAGGTATTTGGTGGGGGAAGGCACCACATGAGGGAAACATCCTGAAAGCACATACACTCTCATAGAGTGTTGAATGAAAAAAATATAGTTTTCTAAATATAGGCAGTGGAAGGATAAAGTCAGCCACTCAAAAGAAAGGTAAAGAGGGTATGATTCAGGGATGGGGCAAACACAAGAAAGGGAAGGTATACCATCAAATAAAAAGGCAACATAAGAGTGACAATTAAGCAAACCAATGGCAAGCTTTGGGTAGGCCCTAAGCCCACTGCAAGTTTTTAGTATGGTCGACAAGAGGCTTTCTCCTACTAGACACCTACAAGGTGTCTTTTAGGTTAAACTGAAAAGGCCATGAGGTGCCCTATGGCTCGATCTTGACACAAATACATATTTTTACTCTTCACATTGAGGCATTGGGAGAACTGATAGCCAATGCTTGCGTCTCTAGTCACCAGTTTCACAAAAGTATCCAACTTTAACTTAAGCTGTCCTCTGAGGCTAAATATGCCTCAGAGAAGTTGCCTCTTGGTCTTTGATTGAATGTACTAAATTGAAGTTTTTAACTAATATGATGACATATGGCATTTTGGCTTAATCGTTCCATTCTTTTCATTTTCTTTTTGACTCTGAAATGTGACTTTGGTACCACACTGCAAAGAACACACCTTTGAAAGGGTCTCAGCTAACTTAAGCAGATGCAGCCATTTTACCTGTCACCTCTATTAAATTATATAGTAGAAGTAAATGAAATGTATTTCATAATAAAATCCTTTCATTGGTGGCTTTTTGAGGCTACTGTTCAATTTGAATGTGCATGCAATTTTATGCTAACCTACATATTTTCCCTCAAACATGAGCTTGTTGTAAAGTTAAAAAAGACTTGGATTAACAACTTTGAGATGCTTGACACTCTGTTTTCATTTGCAACTCTGCGATTCTAAAATTTTAGCTCACTCGTGTGTGTTTGTGTATTTATATATATATGGAAAATGTCACTTACCCAGTGTACATCTGCTCATGGCATTAGTCGCTGCAGATTCACATGCTGTGCACATCCCGCCATCTAGTGTTGGGCTCGGAGTGTTACAAGTTTTTCTTCGAAGAAGTCTTTTCGAGTCACAGGATCGAGGAACTCCTCCCATTTCGGCTCCATTGCGCATGGGTGTCGACTCCATCTTAGATTGTTTTCCCCGCTGAGGGTGAGGTTGGAGTTGTGTATTTTAGTAATAGTGCCCATGCAATGGAGTGAATATGTATGTACATAATGAAGTTTAAAGTAATATATTTACAAATTTACAAATGTTCAAGATCAACTTCTAAACGGCTACAAGCTCCCGGGGAGGCGGGTGGGCGCATGTGAATCTGCAGCGACTAATGCCACGAACAGATGTACACTGGGTAAGTGACATTTTCCGTTCGATGGCATGTGTAGCTGCAGATACACATGCTGTGCATAGACTAGTAAGCAGTTATCTCCCCAAAAGCGGTGGTTCAGACTGTAGGAGTTGAAGTTGTTTGAAACAATGTTCGTAGTACTGCTTGACCTACTGTGGCTTGTTGTGTCGTTAACACATCCACACAGTAGTGTTTGGTAAATGTTTGAGGCGTAGACCAGGTAGCTGCTTTACATATTTCGGTCTTTGGAATATTTCCTAGAAAGGCCATGGTAGCACCTTTCTTTCTAGTTGAGTGTGCCTTTGGTGTAATAGGCAGTTCTCTTTTTGCTTTAAGATAACAAGTTTGAATGCAATTAACTATCCATCTAGCAATGCCTTGTTTAGAAATTGGATTTCCTGTATGAGGTTTTTGGAAGGCAATAAATAATTGTTTTGTTTTTCGAATTAGTTTTGTTCTGTCAATGTAGTACATTAACGCTCTTTTGATGTCTAATGTATGTAGTGCTCTTTCAGCTACAGAATCTGGCTGTGGAAAGAACACTGGTAGTTCTACTGTCTGGTTCAAGTGGAACGGTGATATGACTTTTGGTAAGAATTTAGGATTTGTTCGTAAGACTAATTTATGCTTGTGTATCTGAATAAATGGTTCTTGTATGGTAAATGCTTGTATCTCACTTACTCTTCTTAGAGATGTGATAGCAATTAGGAATGCAACCTTCCATGTTAAATATTGCATTTCACATGAGTGCATAGGTTCGAAGGGTGGACCCATGAGGCATGTTAAGACAATGTTGAGGTTCCACGAAGGAACTGGTGGTGTTCTTGGTGGTATAATTCTCTTTAGGCCTTCCATAAATGCTTTAATGACTGGTATCCTAAATAATGAAGTTGAGTGTGTAATTTGCAGATAAGTTGAACTTGCGGTAAGATGTATTCTAATGGATGAAAAAGCTAGCTTTGACTTTTGCAAATGTAATAAGTAGCTTACAATGTCTTTAGCAGATGCGTGTAATGGTTGGATTTGATTATTGTGGCAATAATAAACAAATCTTTTCCACTTATTTGCATAGCAATGTCTAGTGGTTGGTTTCCTAGCTTGTTTTATGACCTCCATACATTTCTGTGTAAGGTCTAAGTGTCAGAATTCTAAGATTTCAGGAGCCAAATTGCTAGATTGAGCGATGCTGGATTTGGGTGTCTGATCTGTTGTTTGTGTTGAGTTAACAGATCTGGTTTGTTTGGTAGTTTCACATGAGGCACTACTGAGAGGTCTAGTAGTGTTGTGTACCAAGGTTGTCTTGCCCAAGTTGGTGCTATTAGTATGAGTTTGAGTTTGTTTTGACTCAATTTGTTTACTAGATATGGAAGGAGTGGGAGAGGGGGAAAAGCGTATGCAAATATCCCTGACCAACTCATCCATAACGCATTGCCCTGAGACTGATTTTGTGGGTATCTGGATGCAAAGTTTTGGCATTTTGCGTTTTCTTTTGTTGCAAATAGGTCTATTTGTGGTGTTCCCCATCTTTGGAAGTAAGTGTTCAGTATTTCGGGGTGAATCTCTCTTTCGTGGATCTGTTGATGATCCCGAGAAAGATTGTCTGCTAACTGATTCTGAATCCCTGGAATAAACTGTGCTATTAGGCGAATGTGGTTGTGAATCGCCCAATACCATATTTTTTGTGCTAGAAGACACAGCTGAGTTGATTGTGTTCCTCCCTGTTTGTTTAGATAATACATCGTTGTCATGTTGTCTGTTTTGACAAGGATGTGTTTTTGGCTTATTATGGGTTGAAATGCTTTTAGCGCTAGAAATACTGCCAGTAGTTCTAAGTGATTTATGTGAAGTTGTCTTTGCTGAGTGTCCCATTGTCCCTGGATGCTGTGTTGATTGAGATGAGCTCCCCATCCTATCATGGAGGCATCCGTAGTTATTACGTATTGTGGCACTGGGTCTTGGAAAGGCCGCCCTTGGTTTAAGTTTATGTTGTTCCACCATAGAAGCGAGGTGTATGTTTGGCGGTCTATCAACACTAGATCTAGAAGTTGACCCTGTGACCATTGTGATGCTAGGCACTGTTGTAAGGGCCGCATGTACAATCTGGCGTTTGGGACAATGGCTATGCATGAGGACATCATGCCTAGTAGTTTCATTACCATCTTGACCTGTATTCTTTGTTCTGGATACATGACCTGTATTACCTTGTGAAAAGCTTGTACCCTTTGTGGACTTGTATTTGCTGCCTTCTGATATGTGCAGCTACCACTGCCAGGCATTTTGTAAATACTCTTGGTGGAGTTGTTATCCCAAATGGCAACACCTTGAATTGGTAATGTACCCCTTGGAATACAAACCTTAGGTACTTTCTGTGTGAAGGATGTATCGGTATATGGAAGTATGCATCCTTTAGGTCTAGTGTTGTCATGTAGTCTTGCTGTTTGAGCAATGGGATTACGTCCTGTAATGTCACCATGTGGAAGTGATCTGATTTGATGTATGTATTTAAAGTTCTGAGATCTAATATAGGTCTTAGAGTTTTGTCCTTTTTGGGTATGAGAAAGTACAGAGAGTAAACTCCTGTTCCTTTCTGATGAACTGGTACTAATTCTATTGCTTCTTTTTGTAACAACGCTTGTACTTCCAGTTGTAGAAGGTCTATGTGCTGTTTTGACATATTGTGTGTTTTCGGTGGGACATTTGGAGGGAAATTGAGAAATTCTATGCAATAACCATGCTGGATAATTGCTAATACCCAAGTATCTGTTGTTATTTTTTCCCATTGTTTGTAGAACTTGGTTAGTCTCCCCCCCACAGGTGTTACGTGTTGGGGATTTGTGACGTGTAAGTCACTGTTTGTTTTGTGGAGTTTTGGGACTTTGGAACTTCCCTCTACTTTTTTGGAACTGTCCCCCTCTATATTGTCCCCGAAAACGTCCCTGCTGATATTGGCTCTGATAAGTGCTTTGCCCTCGAAACCCCCCTCTAAACTTTGTTTTACGAAATGTGCCTCTGCTCTGTGGGGAGTAGAATGCGCCCATGGCTTTGGCTGTATCAGTGTCTTTCTTAAGCTTTCGATAGCAGTGTCCACCTCCGGCTTAAACAACTGCTGTCCGTTAAATGGCATATTCAGCACAGCTTGCTGTATTTCTGGTTTAAATCCTGATGTATGCAGCCATGCATGTCTCCTTATTGTCACTGCTGTGTTTACAGTTCTAGCAGCTGTGTCTGCTGCATCCATTGCTGACCGTATCTGATTGTTCGAGATACTCTGTCCTTCTTCTACTACTTGCTGTGCTCTCTTCTGGAACTCCTTGGGCAAATTTTCTATAAACTGTTGCATTTCGTCCCAATGAGCCCTATCGTATCTGGCCAACAAAGCCTGTGAGTTTGCAATACGCCACTGGTTTGCTGCCTGGGCCGCCACCCTTTTCCCTGCTGCGTCGAATTTACGACTTTCTTTATCTGGAGGTGGTGCATCTCCTGAAGTATGTGAATTCGCTCTCTTGCGAGCTGCCCCTACTACAACTGAGTCCGGTGTGAGCTGTTGTGTGATGTACACGGGGTCTGTTGGTGGCGGTTTATATTTTTTCTCCACTCTTGGAGTAATGGCCCTTCCTTTTACAGGCTCCTGAAACACTTGTTTGGAGTGTTTTAGTATTCCAGGTAGCATGGGGAGACTCTGGTACTGGCTGTGTGTCGACGACAGTGTATTAAATAGAAAGTCGTCTTCAATGGGCTCTGCATGCAGGCTGACATTATGAAATGCCGCTGCCCTCGGCACCACCTGTGCGTAGGCTGTACTATCTTCTGGTGGCGACGGTCTAGCTGGATAACAGTCAGGACTATTATCTGACACTGGCGCATCATAAAGATCCCACGCGTCTGGGTCATCTTGACTCATCCCTGTATGAGTCGGGGATTGCATCATAGGTGGAGTGGCTACCGGTGATGGTTGCGGTGAGCGTTGTGGAGACGGTGGCGGGCTTACTTGTTTAGCCACCTTTGCCTGTGGCTGCTTGTCTTTCTCCTGGAAGGCAAGTTTGCGTTTCATTCTAATAGGAGGGAGAGTGCTGATCTTCCCCGTTTCTTTTTGGATATGGAGCCTTCTTTGGGTGTAATCTGTCTCCATTGTCTCCAGTTCCTGTCCAAATCTATGTATTTTCATTTGTGAGGACAGTCCCTGTTCCTCTATGTAGGAACTTGATTTCGGTTCCGAGGCCGAATGTTTCGGTATCGAAACCTTTTCGGCTGCTTTTTTCGGTTCCGACGAAACCTTTTTTATTTTCGGTGTCGTGGTCTCTCGGTGCCGACCCATTTCGGTCCCGCTGTCTCGGTGCCGCTGTCTCGGGCCCGAGATTGCTGTGTGGCGGTATCTCGACCGGAGTCGGATGACTTCGACACCAGCGTGCCCTTTTTCGGGTTAAGCCATGGCCTGTTGGCGGTGGCGTCCCCTGGGCTTTTGTGGTCTTCTTGTGAGTTTTATGTTTCGACGTCTTACTCACGGTTTTCGGCGTTTCTTCTGTATGGAGCTCGTCCAAGTCCGAGTCCTGGATGGAGAAGGTTTCTTCTTCCTCCTCGAAATGCCCTTGTCCTGTCGGCGCCAACGCCATCTGCAGTCTTCTTGCTCTTTGGTCTCTTAGTGTCTTCCTGGACCGAAACGCTCGACAGGCTTCACAAGTATCTTCCTTGTGCTCTGGAGACAAACACAAGTTACAGACCAGATGCTGATCTGTATACGGATACTTGTCATGGCATTTTGGGCAGAAGCGGAATGGGGTCCGTTCCATCAGCCTTGAAGAGACACGTGGCCGGGCTGACCAGGCCCGGACGGGGGATCGAAAAAAACCTCGAAGGGCCACCAGAGCTCTTCAAAAGTCAGTGTCGATCTGTTATAACTAACCCGATACCGAACGCAAACAATATCGACGATTTTTCCGAGATTCTAACTAACTTTCCGACCCGAAACCCAGAGCGAAAAGGAACACGTCCGAACCCGATGGCGGAAAAAAAACAATCTAAGATGGAGTCGACACCCATGCCCAATAGAGCCGAAATGGGAGGAGTCCCTCGATCTCGTGACTCAAAAAGACTTCTTCGAAGAAAAACAACTTGTAACACTCTGAGCCTAACACTAGATGGCAGGATGCGCACAGCATGTGTATCTGCAGCTACACATGCCATCGAACATATATATATATATATTTAATGCAATCTACTTATCTGACTCTCGACACTGTCTAGGTGGCAGCACAAGAAATGACTTTGAGTAGTTACTGGGCATTCTTTGGGCAACACACCTGCATCAGTAATTCTACTATATAATTTTAGAAGAGTTGACAGGTAAGAATAATGGCGTCTGAGCTGTTAGCTGAGACCATTGCAATTGGGTGTTCTATTTAATGTGGGTCCAAAGTGACATTTCTCGTGGCGTGAGTTTGTTGTATGAGGTTATTAAGCTGGGTTTTCCGTGAGTAGTTGCTACATATTTCTAATGCTTTTGTTAATGAATTCAATGAGTTGTGTACTGCTATATTTCGTACCACTATTCTGCTTCTTTATTGTACATTTAATGAGTATCTAACATTTTGTGTCTATTGCAATTTATGAGAATACAATTTCTTAGCATTTTCATGTTTTGTGGTTTCTTGAAAAGTTTCCCTCATTCCCTTTTGGAACAGATTTGCACGTTCAGTGTCTTAAATAAAAGTATGTTAAAGTAAAAGTCAAGCAGCAATGCTCATTCTTTGTTTAATGACTCACTTTAGCTCTTGTAAAATGTTCCATTGAAACTGCAGAAAGTTTCCGTATTTCACTACTTACATCAGTTCTCCTGTTTTCAGCAGACGTAGTTCCGTGTCCTGTGGAACCTGCAAATCATCTGGTTCGTCCAGAGTCAAGGAGCTGCATGAACTGTTCCTGAAAGAAGCCAAATGCTTTATTAGCTGTGGCAGAGCCAGACAGCAACAAACATGCATTCTCTGGAAGTATTACAGTATTACATGTAATGGAAGTTAGAGAGGATGCCAGAATGGCCTGTCACTTCAGGTTTTAGTTTATACAGACCACAAACACCTTAAAGGAGCATAGAACCCAAAGCCAAGTAGCCATCTATATGGTAATCAGAACGACTGGTACATTGTGCAGCTGATTCGCAAATTTCTCTTAACAAGGCCTAAGTTTACAATAAATGGATCATTGCAGAATCAGATGTAACAGCCTAAAAACAACTGTCCCTACAACATGTCTGCAACAAATCACATGGAATTGCATCACCTGCCACTCCCCTCTTAAAGGCAGACCCAAGGACTCCAACATATCTTGTGGGTGGGCATGAGGTAAGTGGGGGAGGGACTCAGTTCAGGTGGTCAGCACAGATGTTGCAGCTCCTCAAAACCCAGATTTACAGCTCAGTATGCCCTCATGCGAGAGAAACTTCTCTTAGGTACAAATCCAAGCCCTTTTGGCCAAGGAAACTAGAAGTGAGATACAGGTCCAAGCCCTGAATACCAGCAGAGACAAACAAACAGTTAGCTGATTATAACCAGTCATAATTTGAGGGTTTGTATGGCACAGACCACCTCAAGGCAGTATCAGCCGCAAGCTTTACATTGGAGTGAGGGTGGAGGAGAACCCACTGCTACAACATCTTACTTAAGCAGACCAGGAAACTGTACAGTACATTTTAAAAATCAATCATGCAGCTACACTCAAAGAGAAAGGGTTGAAACCATCAAAACCATTGAGTGGCAGCGATTCTTTATACTTAACTCATCTGCCATGAGTGGATGGTGGAGTATATGTATATCAAGATGGTTTCACTACTGTACAAAAGTCTAAAGATATTTTAGAAACCCTCTGCCGGGGGGCAGAATCTGGCTGCCGTCTGGTCTGAAATGGCCGCCTCAACATAGAGCTCCTAGAGGGGAGAAGGATTACCTAAACAGCTGTCAAAAAGCCTCTTTGGAGCCAGAATGAAATATACATGTGATAACAGCCACAAAAACTTCAAAGTGAGAGACAACAGTTAAAACTGAGTTCTTAATTGAAGCCCGGCTACAAATCACCTGAACAGGGCCCCTCAGCAGAGCAAAGAACAATACTTTCTGTCAGGAAAAAGAGTCAGCTGCTGAAGAGATAAGGGGCTTTCTTCCTGTTTAAACTGGGAGGCTGCACCAGGGGAATTACATTACTGTTGACCTTTGGTTGAACTCTCCACACAGCACAGGGAAGCCTCTGACAACTCTCAACTCTGAGGTATTTTCTCTTCATTTAATTGTTCAGACTCCATTACATGAATATGTGAGCACAGAAATTTCTTGTCAGCAGAGTGTGTGGAGCAAATGCAGTTCAGAAAGTAAGTGTTGCACACCATTTCTGCAGCTGAGAGAGTCTGTGAAAGTTACTCATTCTGTCAGGAAATACAGGCAGTTTCTTAACAGATAAGTGGAATTCCCTTTCTTGAAAGTTGAAAGGCTGCTGTAGGGGAAATATGAACTTTCACTTCTGAAGTATTTCACTTCATTTGACAAGTTTAGAGCCTGCTATGCAATTAAGTAAATGCTGGAATTCCTATAAAGCAAATTTGGATAGGCAGGCAAAAGATCTGAGCTATTTCTGATGCACTGGTTCTCAGGGACACCTGTATGAAAGCATTCAGTCATGACTTTTAAAAATTCTAGAAGTCTGTGGCAAAGACTAATTCTGTCAGGAAACACAGCCAGCTGCTGATGAGATAAGTGAAAAGGCTGCTGTAAGAAAAGCCTCTGTCATCTCTGAGGTATTTCTCTTCACTTAACTGTTCAGAATCCATTACGTGATTATGTAAGCGCAGGAATTTCTTGTCTACAGGTGTATAGTGTAAATACAGTTTGGCAAGTGAGTGTTGTACACCGTTCCTACAGCTGAGAGAGTTTGCGAAAATTACTCATTCTATCAGGAAACACAGACAATTTCTGAAGAGATATGTGAAATTCCTTTCCTTGAGTGCCGAAAGGTTGCTGTATGAGAAGCATATAAACTTTCACTTCTGAGGTATTTCTCTAAATTTGACAACTTAGACTCCACTATGAAATTAAGTAAACGCCGGAATTCCTATCAGCAAAGGGGGTAAAGTGAATTTGGGTAGGCAGGCAAAAACTGTACAACATTTCTGATGCACTGTTTTTCAGTGACGCATGCTTGAAAACATATAACCATAATTTTAAAATCCCAGATGTCTGTCACCATTTACAGTGTTAATATCTACCTACTTTGTGACTCAATTGGATATCACATTAATTAAAGTATAACAGTATGGCAAGTGGCAAATCTAATAGAAAGCCTTTGTTTACACAAATAGTAGGGAACACTGTACCTCCAGGCACGTCTACTATTGTCCCACAAGACATTGCTTCTATGGACCTCATTTTAAAAGAGATCTCTGCCGTGAGGCAAAGATTTGGATCTATGGATGTACAAATGTCAGATTTTTAGAAGAGAAATTAGATAATGCAGAGTATTGGGGTCCAGATATCTGGCACCTAAAACAAAAAGTTATAGGTTTGGAAGACAGGGCCCAAATAAATAACATTTGTTTTTATGGAATTCCAGAAAAAATGGACATCAATAATGATGTGAAGAACTTGCTACTAACGTTAATAGCATGGCTACTGAACTTATCTTTTGAGCATCCCCTTGAGTTGCAGAGAGCTCACAGAATTCGATCAAGAACTCCAACTTCAACTCTTGAATCTAGACCTAGACCGATTATAGCATTCCTCCGATATCATGAACAGGTCCGCCAAATATTAACAGCTGCTCGTAAATATGGTCCGTATTACTTGGAAGGCCATAAAGTATTTATTGCTGCAGACTTCTCCACTGAAACCAATGCCAAATGAAAAGCGTTACTGCAACTTAGGCCAAGACTTCGCAGATGGGATATCAAATATGGTCTTTTAGAACCTGCTACAATGTGGATCACAATGGATGGGAAATCAAGGGATTACACAGAGCCTGAGGATCTGGTACGCTTCCTGGACAGTTTAGATGACCAACATATGGACTCAACACCACCAAACCTGAACAAAACATCTATGAATAGTCCGCTTCAATTACAGAAGGATCCACAAAGCCATCGTAGCGGTAGATTACAAGTCCGTACCTTTAAGAAACAGTTTGACAGAGATAAAGCAGTACACTGCAGAAAGGTACTCACACAGGAAAATCCCAGAGACAAATCTAGATCACCTCTAAAGACATCCACGTCTTTTAATAAAGTAACTGATGCTCAACCTTCCACTATCACTTCTTCCAGCTAGATGAGTATATTTATACATGCTATGTATTAATATAATGTTATTACTGTTTTACTGTAGTTATTCATTCTGATGAATATGATTCATTTCCTATCCTCATATATTCTTGTTCAATAACCAATTGCATTTCCTACTGTATTTGTATATGCATATTTTCTCTTGGATAGATTTTATAACTCCATAGAGTGTTTTTTCTTATAATCTATTTACCATGAGAGGTTTTCCTTTCCTCCCCTGCAGAGTCTGGGTTTCGAATTGAGGTTTAGACCCACCGACGAAAGAAACATATTCTTTGATCTGAAGTGTTCTTTTACATTCTAGCACATAGAACGGTTTACTTACACCATTTAGAGTTTAGTGTTAACAATATTTTATCATTATAGTTCCACATATTGGTTTCATGTTTCCTACACTCCAGATAGCTTTTTTTTTTTTCCCTCCAGTAAGTTCCCATTATCACATTACCATATAATTTATCTACTTCCTTTTCCTTTTTTTAGCATTTTGACCCAGTTTCACACAGTACAAATATACTCTAACATTTCCAGTCAGCATTATGACAGCAAGTCCTGTGCAAATTGTCTCTCTTAATGTCAATGGCTTTACTAATCACATTAAAAGGAAGAAAATTATTTCCTATTCAGCCTCCAGACAAACTGACATGGCTCTCATCCAGGAGACTCATCTATCTGATATAGAATCAGAAAAATTACAAGACTGGGTAGGCCAGATTCTTTACAGCTGCAAATCCCCTTCTCACATATCAGGAGATGCTACATCCCACACTACTACTTGGAAAAGTGGTGTGCCATTCTAATACGGAAAACACTGCAATGCCAAATACTACAGTCATGGTCAGATGAGGATGGTAGATTTGTTTTAGCCAAGCTTAAAGTTGGTAATGATATATTAGGAGTGGGTTCCATTTATGCCCCTGTTGGGACTAAAGCCCCCTTTTTCCTTCATCTAAATAGAATTCTAACAGAAATGTGAATTTCCAGAATAGTTTTGGGAGGCGACTGGAATCTTGCGCCAGATGTGATCTTGGATAGAACAGGTCCCCTGGACACAACTTATGGTAGAGATAGAGCCATACTGGGAGACATTAGAGAAGATCATGGTTTGATCGATATATGGCGTTTACTACATCCATCCGATAAGGGGTTTACATATCACTCGACAGTACATGATTCCCATTCTAGAATAGATTACTTCCTTATTTCGCATTCTATTACACCACAATTACTAGACTGTGATGTTTTAGAAATTGCACTGTCAGATCACACTCCTATCAGTCTCCAACTTGATTGGGGTCTGAAACGCCCTCGTAGGAAAACATGGCGATTAAACATATCTCGCTACAAACTACCAGCAGAAAAGTCACAATTACAATCACATTTGACTACTTATATGAAAGATAACAAAGGCTCTGTTTCTTCTCCACAAATCTAATGGGCAGCCGCAAAAGCCACTATTAGGGGGCAAATTATGAGGGATTATGCCATAACAAATAAACGCAGAATAGAACAATAGGCCATTTTGGAAAATGATATCAAAACACTGACACATACTCATTTTAGTAATCCAACTGAAACTTCCAGATGCAGATTGGAAAAAGCTAAGATGGAACTTAATACACTAAGGGGGTTATTACAACTTTGGAGGAGGTGTTAATCCGTCCCAAAAGTGACGGTAAAGTGACGGCTCTACCACCAGCCGTATTACGAGTCCATTATATCCTATGGAACTCGTAATACGGCTGGTGGTATATCCATCACATTTGGGACGGATTAACACCTCCTCCAAAGTTGTAATAACCCCCTATATGCTTCCAAAGCAGAATATATGCTATATAGCCTTAAGGCTCGGAATTACGAACAAGGAGAAAAAGCAGGCCGTTTACTAGCAGCACAATTAAAACTGCGAGAAGCTATGACAGCTTTTCCAGCTATATATAACCCTGAGGGTAAACTAATAACTAAGACCCAAGCAATAGCTAATACATTTGCAGATTATTATACCAAGTTATATAGTTCAGAAGTTGATGATGACCTCCTCAAAGAACAGGAATTCTTTGATAAAATAACACTCCCCTGTCTCAATGAACAGGACCGGCTCGTACTGGCAGGTGAAATAACAAAGGATGAAATTGCACAAGCAATCTCCAGTCTCCCATACAATAAAGCACCGGGAGAAGATGGTTTTCCTGGGGAATTTTATCGTTGGGTAAAACCAGAAGCAATAGATGCCCTTTATGAGGCTTATAAAGAAGCAGAGGAAACTGGTAGTCTCTCCTCACTCTCAAATAAAGCTTTTATAACTGTTCTTCCCAAACCTGAGAAGGATCCATTATACTGCAGTAACTATCGTCCGATTTCTCTTCTGAATACAGATTCAAAGCTATTAGCCACCATTCCTGCCAAAAGACTCAAACAAGTTATATCTAAACTCATACATAATTCTCAAGTTGGATTCATGCTAGGCAGAAACTCCTGTAGCCATCTCCGCACTTTGGCTCACATACTTTGGTTTTCCAAGGATGCTGGAGAAGACAGAGTATCATTTTCCTTAGATGCCGAGAAGGCCTTTGACCGCATTGGAAGGAGCTATATGTTCCGTACATTGCATAGGTTGGGATTAGGTAATGATTTTACTCCAACGTTAAATGGTTATACGAGACACCATCTGCACAAGTGAATTGTGGGGGTTTCCTTTCAAAAACCTTTTTAGTGCAAAGAGGTACCCGCCAGGGTTGCCCCTTATTGCCCCTCTTATTTCTTCTTGCACTTGAACCACTGGCTGCAGCAATAAGACAGTGTTCACAAATGGCAGGCATTCCTACACCAGCAGGCATCTCAAAACTACTTCTATATGCAGATGACATATTACTCACACTTACGGATCTACCTACTTCACTCTCGGCACTCATGTCTACAATTTCTCGCTTCTCAAACATTTTTGGATACAAAGTCAATTGGAATAAGAGTGAAGCTCTCCCATTGTCCCGGGGCACAACAAAAGCAGCTATCTGAGGCTACAATTTTCAATGGAAAGCGGATCGCCCGAAGTATCTAGGTATTTATATCAACACAGGTTTAGAACATATGATTCAAGACAACTTAGATCCACTCATTGCTAAAACGAAGTCAGAATATGAAAAATTGTCCCATCTTAACCTGTCCTTTTGGGGTAGAGTCCAGGCAGTAAAAATTATTATAGTGCCTCATTTCACTTATGTTTTAGGTATGTTACCTTTGACAGTTAAAATATCAATATTGCAAGACATTGACAAAGGTATTAAAATCTTTATTTGGGGATCTCTGAGACCTAGACTCAAAATCTCCAAACTGATTGCTCACAGGCGATCTGGTGGCCTTAGTTTACCATGCATTGAACATTACTATACAGCTCTCCATTTATCTCAATTGTTTTATCTTTGGCCAAGACAGGATGACCCCCCACTATGGGTTCTTATTGAATCTTTACAGGCATCTTCAGGTTTGCAAATGTTTTATACTCATAAATCGCCTGCTTTACAAACTTCTAACCCTATTATTCAGTCTATGTTTAAGATTTGGATACACGCCCACAAACTCTTTAACAGTAATCTGAGGCTACATAATAAGGCTCCCATATGGCATAACGCTGATATTAGAATAGGGATACAGGCAATTTCCTGGGATACACAGGAGAGAGCAGGTATTCTAATGCTGGATCATCTATTCACTTTAGACAGCGAGCTTGAAACCTTTACGATGCTTCAGATAGAATTTCAACTCCCTAGCTCTCAAAAGGGGAAATACTTACAATTGAAACAAGCTCTACTTAGTAGACTAAGACCATTTCCGTGGATACCTGATTATTCCCCAGTCGTACAATACTTAAAAACTTGGGGGAAACTGAAAGCAACAGTCTCTGGATTTTATAATCTCATTGTGCTTAAACTACACTCACCATCATTACTAGCACAACTCCACGTCAAATGGCAAGGGTTACCTAATGTAGCGTATTCCAATGAGGACTGGACGGATGTTGTTATGAACATGGATAAAGGAATTAGAGAGGCAAGAATGAAATTTACTCTTTTCAAAATTCTTCATAATTGGTACTGGTCACCACAAAAACTCAAGGCAGCAGGTTTACTACACCATTCTACCTTTTGGAGGTGTCCTCATGAGTACGAATGGGAGACACAAAGGAAATAAGATGACGTAATTGGCGCTTTTGCAAAGCGCTCCAATAACCCATGGAGTTCGCACCGTATGAAAATTAAAAGCACCATGGAGTGTGAAGGGAACAAATAAAAAAAACAAGTGAAAAATTATAGTACTCTTATGGGGCAGGGAGCCCAAGACCAGTGGGCTTTGAGGAAAAGGAGCATCAGGGAAGACTCTAGTAGGGCAGTGAAAGCAATGGACTTTGGGGACATACGAGAGACGTGTGATAGAGGGACTCTCAGAAATGAGTGACACTCTAGCTGGAACCCACCAGGAATACTAAAAGAAGGGCAATGCACCAAAGAACAACAGAAACAGTGAACACTAGGTATAGACCTATTTCAACTACAAGCTGACAAGGAACCAATAATTTACTGTGGATGGTTTCAGTTACATTTAGATCAGGAGCAATGCACCCTAAAGGAGAAACAGAGCACTTAGAAGCACTGTAATAGAAGGACTCTGAAACGTAGCCACTTAGGTCATTTGGACAGGCACAAGATCCTCTGCCCCTATGACAGCGCTGGAATAAGTGACAAGGGTAAAGTAGAGGCCATCAAAACCACAACCACCATTGCAAACTATCATGCAGAGACAATCCACTATACGTTAAACATACACATGGGCTATATCGGTAAGGGCTCAAGAAACATGCACCCATTTATGCACTACCTCTCCGAGGACACACCACACTTTCACAGTCATCTATCAAAACCAATGCCTTTTTTTGAAAAGAAAACACCAGTTTAGGACCACCACTGTTATTCACAAACACCAAGAGGCCAGGTAACTAACAAATGTTGCACTATACTAATTCTCAGTAACATACCATACTATGCTATACCACACCACACCAGTGCTGAAAACTTTCTAGCAACTAGTATTGGCTTGAGACAAATGTATCACGTTCTGCTATAGAACAGGATAAGAGCAGTAGATATAGTAAATGTAAATTTTCAGCACATATGCAAACACAAATATATAGGCGGCTTCAGTAGTTCTCAGCTACCATGCCTCGAAGATCAGCCTACATCACATTTTGTCAGTAGGGTTCAGCATAGCGAAGAAAGGTTAAGAGATTTACAAGCTTTTATCACAGCCAAAATCCACCAAATATATGCATCTCCAGGATATGCCTAAAGAGCATTTGCTTTCAGGGAAGAGATTCACAGTAAAAATGTTTTACAAAATTGAAAAGGAAAAGAAGGATTGAGGACGATGCTTAACAGGTGGCTAACAATAGGAAAATGGTAGAGAAGGCACACCAAATTTTGCATTTCATTATTTTTGGAAGCGTACGGTAAGTACCAATGGAGCATATATTCTTGCTTCGCAGAGAGTTCCTCATAGGCTTTTACCCATGAACGGTCTCTAGGGTTATGGCAGTCACTGACATCTAAGGCATTTGTGGTTGCAGCCTAATTTCCATCAAAATCACCTAAATAAACATTAATGAAAGAGGTAATACTATACCCTGGAGAATTAATGCAAGTCCTGCAACTATGGCAGGCCTGTAGGGTGAGGAGATTCATGTCACAAATGCATGATGCAGCCAGTAACCAGATACATTCCCTTGACAATAATACTGAATTTGGAAATGTTATGATGGGGAGAATTATTTGCAGGCCTATAGTCCCAAAACACCTGTAGGGCTTTTGCAAAGTTAACCACATGTCAAGCGTGCATGCTGGAGTCTTTCAGGTATTAAAGGTCACTTGTGAGTTCTGGAGGCAGGTAATGTCACAATAGGAAGAACTCCTGGCAGCCATGTCTTTTTGAAAGGCCTGGAATGCTAGACAGTGTTACTCACAGGTCAGACCATCAGCCAGCAGTTCTTCCTTCTTCTTCACCTTTTTGGGTTGAGCATTGCAGCGTGCATGCGCTGCTTTTCCGACGTGTTGGTGTGTATCTGGGCTGTTAACAACGCCCACCTCTTGCCCATCACTACCACTCGTTTGTGGGCTTGCCCTTCAAAAATCCTTTGATTGCATTGGTAAATGGTTTACCTTGGGGAGGTTTTGTTACTGCCTGGCCATCGCCCCTGTTACATGGCTAACTACACTTTTGCCGATAAGTTTAATTGAGAGCGAACTTCTTTTCCTTTTGTGTATCTCTTCACGCTGATGCTCATGGCGGCTGTGGCGCTGTGAATCGGCTCCCTTATGTGAAAGTGTTTAACTTTCAATTCTCAATTTATGTAGCAAGAAAAGTCAGGTTAGGAGTTTATAACGCTAATAAGCTCTAACTCGAGCAGATGCGAGACCCATTTCATTGCAAACGCTTGTTAAATGAGAAGTTGATGCATTGCAACTTGGAGAGTTCATGACACGTTAATCTAAAAGTGATGTGGGGCTGGGCCACAGTCAGGAACAAGCCCAGCATGTATCACTCAACCTTTTATCACTCCAGAGGAGCCCTCAATGAGTACAACTTTGGAAAGTAGTATTATAATATGAAGGAGTCATGGGGCTATGCATTCAAAACACAATATGCACTGTCGCTGAAGCTTGTGTTTAGTTTAAAGATTTCATGTTTTAGCATCGGAAAACAAAGACCTACTTCCACTTCAATAGGGCCACCTTATTGGTTCCCTCTTAACTGCATTAAAGCACCCCTTACTCAGGCAAGTTGAATTGCATCGGGTGGCTGGCCAGGAAAACTCCATGGCCATTTCTGCACTTCATCTACAGTTAGTACTCATTTAGTGTAAATTGGAGGCACTCAATTGGTGCCTAAAGCAGGGAGTCATTATGAAAAGAATGTCCAGGTGAAATAGATGCAATCTACCTTGTTATCTGATCCATTCCCTAGATTATGAGCCTTTTTACAGCTATCGGTATGACTGTGGCTTTTCCAAGCAATTGCCTGTCACTGTGCAAAAACATGATCCTTAATTCATGAAGTGCAAGAGGGTCCAAAAGGAGGGGGTGAATTATATGGAGCAAGCGCCTAAAGGGATATGGGTGGCCTGAAATATGACTCTGATACCAATGTTATCCAAAGGCAAATGTGTCGCTGTCAGGTACAGAAACAGAGAGGAGGTAAGGAGACAGGCTCTTTCTGAGGGTCAGCATAAGAACATATTATGTACAAAGAAACGGAGGTGAAGTAAGGAGAGGGGTACTTTCTGAGGGTTAGCATAAGAACATAATATGCACCTTGGGCTAGGTAACACGGAGTGCGAGCAGCAGAACTACCTTTAGATTCACAGCTGAGCATGAAGGAAAGCTAATATATGTAGGTCACACTAGCTTACGCTGGAGGGTGTAAAAAAAGTTCAGTCGAGCCCGATATCAGAAGAACACTTTACTAGTTCCTCTGTAAGTTCCTAGATGTCAACAGGCAGACGTTCTCAATTGCCTTCTTTGCGTTTCAACGTAGTTACTCTTGAGCCTTTTCACTAAAGAAATATGGAAACTACTTACAACAATGTGTTACAGGTTATATTGGTAAGAACTGCAAGCTTATCAACCATCATAAACCAAAACATGACAATATTATGCGGAGGAGGCTGGAACTACGCTACCAATTGAAACCATATGCCTGACACATGTTATATAATAAAATATGTAAAAAAGTATATCTGTCACAATCTACAAAAAAGGAGATTCATACACCCTAGGGAAAATAGTAAATATCCACATGAACACTACATCATCTCATTGAACTATTAGCACAATTAGACAGGGCTAGAAGATTCAATCAGGATGCCTTTTAGAAATACCCACTTTTTGTTACTTCCCACCAGATCACATATGCAGAATATATAAAGAAATAGCAAAAAGCAGCTACATGTCCCATAAAGTAAATTCCAAATTGAGAGGTATCAAGATCAAAAGTATGTTTCCAGAGGTCACATTCAACTCTCGTAGGGCAAACTTTACACCTCTTCTGCCCCTTGCATACTCATGGCTCCTCCCACCACTCGAGCCAAGACTATGGCATAAATTGAGAGCAAGAAGAAGACATTGGTAACATAAAAATGTTGAAAAACTCCACAGGTTAAATTCTTCTCTGAGAATAACCATCCTACATTGGGCATCTGGGGCAAAGTATCAACTATAGACTCTATCCTCTGTGGGGCACTGTGCTTTTCTAGATTCTTTTATTTTATAACTATGTTTGTAACCTAGTGAACTGGAACTCTTCCTGCTCCTTGGAGATAGTCAACACAATTCTGATTGCTCTGTCTGCAGAGGATAAATCTCTGAAGACTTGACATGTGCTTCAAATTAAGTACCACCCCTCAAGGTTCAACCTACTGAAAAGGCTATGGAGAGACGTTGGAGGAGCGATGACTGAGAACTTGGGGTAAGTGCCTTTTCCCTGCATGCATGAATCCTCTGGTTAAATGTGTTCATTCTCCCATTGCTGAAATTCTTTAATTCTGCATTATGTTTGTTGTGAATAAAGATAGTCAGCTTGTGAACGGTGCATTCCCTGAGGAACAATACATGTAGAGCATTATATTGGTTCACTGCATCAGGGTTAAGGTCATTTTATAATACTTGTACTTTAAACAGCCTCTGGTGTCTGCACTGCAACACTGTCTTGTTTCTAGGCTCCAATCACAATCAGCCTTGACAGCGGACCTCTTTTCTGTTTTGACCTCTCTTCTCAATGCCATAGCAAGCAGCAGTCTTGCCTCCCTTGTGACTTCCCAATTCCCACCCTCTTAACCATTGTTGTCACTATTTCTTTCACTGCAGCAAGCCTGGGCAAACCACAGCAAAGAGTCTCTGTCCTCTGGCTGCGAAAGTAAATTACTTTGTACGTCCTGCTAAGTGAAAGTTCCATATTTTCAGGTCTGGCCTTTGAAACAGTGTTAAATTTCTCCCCATACTATTGTGTTCCAAACAAATCATACATAATATACATACTAGGAGAGGCTTTTGGTAATCAGATTTCTTCCACTGACCTGTTTAGATGTCACTCACATTTTCTTCCACCCACCACGCCATACAGCATGGGGCAATGGATCACTCCATTTCACATTGACACCCTTCACTTTCAGTGATTGCACAAAGCTTGTGTACGTTGTTTATATTTACGCAAAATAATTCCTTTCTTTTGAGGGACAAAGCTCTTTTAAAATTAATCGCATTTTGCTATATTATATATTTTTTAAAACAGCTATTTATTTTGACTGCACTTCCAGTGATTAAGTGTGTTTGTTTTAAACAAAATATCACTTATCAGAACATCCACAAGTGAATGGTTTTTAAATGGATTTTTTTTTATCACAAGCATGTGGTGGCCACATTAAGGGTCAGATCTATGAAGGATTTGTGAATTAGTGACCAGTCGCAAACTGGTTACTGACTGCTAAAATAAACTTTTTGTGTGACCATTCATCACTAATTTTTGCGAAATGACTCAAAATCTGAAGAACCGAACCCAGCGTCATGTCATCTGCAAGAATCATCAGGGGAAACAGAAGGCAGAGCCCAGCATACAGACATTACAAATCATTATTTTAAGTAAAGTTTTGTTTAAATTTTTTATTAAAATAGACAGGCCAAACAACTGTTTTGATGTCAAAGAATAACATTCTCCTTTAATTTCAAGTACACACTTATGGGTTAACTGTGTCAGATGACAATCCTTTTATCATTTTAAAAACATAAATAACGTTGCTTGTATTATTACAAAAATGCTTGATAGGTCCCATTATAATACTTTCTCAAAAACATTCTGAATGTTTTTGTTTATCTCTGACAACACTGGTCCTCCCTGAAGTTACTGACTCAGAACTTCCAGGCACATCCACAACTCCTCCTCAACTACAACTTCAATGCAAACTCATAGATTCACTTACAGAAACGTTACTTAAATTGGATAGCTCTTCACCTTTTTCTAGTCCCTACCTGAACTCCACTTGTTTTGAAAGTTTTTTTACTTCATTGTTTGCAAGTTTTCTACTGTATTGGTCACATGCAAAAGCCCACAGGCACCTTCCCCACCATAGTGGCCCATTTGTATTACTAAATTCACCGGGCACCTAGGTAAAGTAGCAATGGCATTGGCAAGATGGATGATAGATCTACCTAGACCACTGATGCAAAGCAATGATGGTGTTAAGAACTTTGTGACAAACTTTCTTGCTGTAAATGAGCACATAAATGTGTGACAGCCTCAGTGGTATTTGTACACCTAGGGGCCTATTTTCAATTGTTCAAAGCTACTTTAATGATTGTTTCTTTTCCCAACAATTTATTGTTCATGATTCTAATGGTGAATGTTCAACATGAAAGCCTCAAAATATCTCTCACGTATCAGCATGATGCTCAAAAGCAAAAGGCCCTGAAGATTGTGGCCTCAAAACATTGTAATGCTCTGGAAGAATCCTACTGCACACTTGTCTGGTTCTCACTGCTGATTCTTCAGTATCCCCACGTGTAGTTTACTCCTCATACTCTTTTTACACAAAGGCCACCATAGTCAACTGTGGAAGCACCCCAGGGAAGCTGTACCCTGGGCTGCTTTACAGTCCCTAGCTAGTAGCTTCTTACTTCCCATCTATTCGCTTTTTGAGACCCACAAAAAGTTGAAGAGATGTCATCATACACCTCCCAGGTGTCATGCTTCATCATTGAACAAGCACATGCTCTCCAAAACCTCGGTTTGATGGAGTGCGGGCCTACACCCTGAAGTCAAGTAGGCACTTTCTAAGCTCTAATGGAGCTATGGATTCAATAAACAGGTTAAAATCCAGTGTGGTAAACCAGTATGAATTTTACTTAGTGAAGTACCACTCGGTTAAATAACGTTATTTCTGCCCTTTCCCTTTCACACAGCACAGCCAGATGGCTTGCTACGCTGTTAAAGTTTGATAAATCCGGCCCTAAATTTACAAGCAAAAATCCACATGGTATAGTTCAACCTTGTCCAATTTTACACCAACATTGCTACACTGTCACGTCACATTAATCCATAAAATTAGATTCATGTAAACAAACAGATTTTACTAGAAGAAATATGCTTTATAACTCTTGAGGAATAAACAAATTAGTGTTTCTAACCATTTCACCAGGATACTTGCTATCATTTCTTAAGATCTATTTATTCCTGTGTTTTAATGAAATAGGATCCATACTTTCCCCTCATATTGCTAGAGGAGCAGTCTTAGGTTCCTCACATTTTAATACTTATAGTAATCTGTTTCAACACATTATGTTGGCCCATTGTGAAGGGTACAGCTGTGGCTATGTTGCGATTTCAGATTGCAATACCTTCCGAACTTTTGAATTTTAATTCTCTCTTTCTACAACATATATATATAACATTCTATAAGGGAATTCTAGAACAGAAACTGCAAATATAGTACATAGCAGTTGATAAAATAATTAATCGTATATTTTTGCTCTGCCTACTTAGTTTTGATTTCTATTGTTTCATTTTCTCCATAGCAGCAAGCCACACATTTTAGGCATGTATGAAATCCAGCTGGTTTTCTTGATTGCCAAGAGCTAACACATAAGGTTTCAAGATGTTTGGAGCATCACTAATCTTTAAAATAATGTGTTCTTTTTAATGGGTAAGACTAATCTATTATCCAGTCTCTAGCTTCAAAACATCCCAATGTTTTCACAAGATATTTATCACATTACACACACAGGGGGTGAGCTAAAATCAATCTCCTATTCTCATTCTTCTTAATCCCTTAATTTCTAGAAGGTTACGAGGTCACAGAGTTTGGCAGAGCAGGTGAACATCTGAAAATTGTTGGCTCATCGGTCCTGTCACACTCCCAAATTAACAGTTCCCTTACTCCATTTAGAGGTGGGGACAAAGCAGGCTTTCCACATGTTTAACTCAGCTGGCTTCACTAGTGAAAACCCTTCACGTACAGACTCATCCCCCCACTAATGTGTCATTAGTCATAGTCCCCCTCCATTCTAGGGGGGGCAACATTTACTCCATTTACCGGCTGGGGCCACCATGTGAGGCATGGAGGTCCCAGGCACAGAAATCAAACAACTTTCTTGCGCAAAGGGGGACATTTTTCTGTGCTGCATGGCCATTGTTTTATTTATTTATTTATTTATTTTAAAATACAACAAACTCCCGTTTTTTAAATTTATTTTAAACATCTAAAAAATGTTTGCTGAGCAACGCCAAAACAACATGGCTCTTGCTTAGCAAACTGCTCTGCCCTTAGATCAACCCATGCGATTTCTCTGAAGTAATAGAGACCCTCATCAAGCCGGGGCGAGATCCAGTTGAGGTCGACACTCCCTGCTGTCCTGGCAGGTCTTCAGACAGGTGTCTAACTGACCCCTTAAATCTTCGTTTATTTTATTCTCTGAATTAGCTTTTGTAATGTACACCGGGGGTATATCAAGTTTTTGCCAGAAATACCAAAGAGGAGTGCACTTTTGATAATCCCCCTGCTCCTACATCTGCCACACAGTAAGCAAAAAAATAATCCGGACCTAGGGCCCAGGACTTAGTGGTGTGCTGGACAGAGAGCACAGCCTGAGAAGGGCACATAAAGCCAGTAGGGGCCAATGTAACCTATTCCTGAACTGTAGGGTACTATCTTTCACTGCAGGTCCCCTCGGTGTGTCCCGTTGGCTGCAGCTGGTTGTACTGAACTACAAGCCTTTGTACCTCTCATCCAGTAACTGACAGTTCCCACATTAATACAGTTTCATTGTCTTGTGACACCCCTGTATGTTTACATGTTTCGATGCATGGATTCATATAGTGCAAACCTAGCTACAAAGCAACAGAGGGCTGAGCGGGACAGAGGTTTTCATTACAGGTGGGAGGTATGACGTAGGTTATGGAAGGGCTGTGTGCATGCTTAACCCAGATAAGCACAGGCAGGTGGATATAATGAAGGGCAGTGGAACTGGAAGTGCTTCAGTAGGAGTGGGGATAGAGGTTATGATGTGACAAGGGGCCGCATAAGAGATGCACCTTTTCTGGAAATGGAAAAGGAAATTGGCCTAGCTGATCTAGAATGAGAAGATGTTCTAGATTCTGGGTGCATAGCAGCACAAGACTTGGTGGCTATTTTTTTCCCTTTTGCACATTTGTTAAAGTAATTTGGAGAACCTGCTCCTGATACTATCAGCTGCACCTAGAAAGTGACATCAGTAGGAATTTAAAATGTATTTACTGAACAATTATTTAAAATCATTACAATCTAAAAATACCCTGGATGTTAATAAAATCCATTACCAAACTTTGAAAAGGAAATAAAACAACGCACATAAATTATTCATTAAATAAGAGCAGTGTTAAAACATGATATACTCTAATGAAGCATCTCAGACGTGGCTCAGTGGCATGGGGACTGATTTCCCCCAAACCCTTTCAAATCCCCATTACAGCCCATCTAATATTGCTGTGGTCCGATGGGGGTGGGTGGGCGGTGTGGGAGGCGGTTAGTGAGTTCAATGGCTGAATAAACATTGTGAGTTATAGAAGTTCTGCTTGCAAACAGTCTCTTGTGCTTACCGGGACGACAGTAGTAAGACTGCAGCGTTCATACATGTTACGAAGCGGGCAGCCAGTTGCGCAGACTCCCCTCTCAGGCGCACCTCTATGGCTCCTCTACAGGTTCATACGTTTAAGGTGCGCCAAAGCAGTTCAAGGCACAACTTCCTTAGCGGGAACAGCTCCTAACAGATAGAGAGTACGTAGGTCAGTGATTCTTCTGCCTTGGCACAGAGGCAGCATCGTCTGTCATCTCCTTGAAATTCCTACGCACATACTAATAGGCTTTTAGCAGGACTAAGGCAAAGTGCAAGCCCATTAGCTGTCTTTTCATCGTTAGGTTGAGAGCCTGGAAGAGACCCTGGCTCATAGAGCATGGAGGCCAGACTACCGTTCCCCAATTTTTTCACGGCTTGTGCGTCTTGTTCTGCCGATATTGATCTAGCCTGCTAAATCAACTGTTTAACTCCCACGGGTATCAGGAGTCTGCTTGTCCACATTGTGGGTGCTTCTAAAGCCTCCAGCATGGGTGTGGAACTTGTGCCAGTTTGTTGCCAAGTTGCTTACTAATTTTCAGATGGAATTTTTTAGCATGCCCTCCTGCGCCTTCTTGAATTTCAGGGTGTAAGCCAGGAACTTGGCTTTTAGTAGCCATTGCTGTGAAGTTAGCCCAAACGCAAGAAGAATTTGCGCATGTGAAGTGCAATTTGGGAGCAGAACTATTCTTTGAAAGCAAGATGACTGTGCTCTATTCAGCCAGCTGGCCATTCAGTTTCTGAAGGTCATTTCCCTGTAGGACTCCCTGGGGAGGAATTTACATCTTATTACCCTCAGGAGCGGCGATACATCTGGAGTGATTTTTTTACTTTGCAAAAGGCCCCCTTTAGGGCACTGGCTGCCCCCTATTGGTCAGTGATGTGTGCTGCTAAATGACCATGTGGTCCAAACAGACTCTCAGGTGTTTGTAAGTGGTCACCACCTCAATGGCCTTTTCCTTGATGACCCCTAACCCCTTTCTTTGCCAGCTTCCGAGAGATTATCATCACTTTTGTTTTCAATTTGTTCGTTTTAGGGCAGATGGCCTTACAATCGAGTTAGCACTGAAAAAGTCTCTGGTGGCCTATGGGTGTTTTATCTAGAAGGACTGTATCGTCCGCAAATTTCAAGGTCGCCCATTTTAGGTGGAAATGCCTTCACGAATGCCAGGTGGTCTGGGAGGTCAGCTAGATAGAGATGAAATAGAAGTGGTGCCACTATACAACATTGCTTCAGACTTTTGTTTGTCCGGGTTTTACCTCTGGTGGACCCATTCACTGCTTACTCTTATCTTTACCCAGGTGTCCAAATAGAGGGTGATGATTGCATTTAGTAAATTCTGAGGAATGCCCCACTTGCTAAGTTTCACCCAAAGTTTTGGCCATGACACACTGTGGAATGCAATCTGAAAGTCAATAAATCCAGTATAGAGGGCTCATCCCTTGGATGCAATAGTGGCTTCAATAAGAAGGGGCATACAAATAAGGTTGTCTTTAATGTGACCACCTTTTTGGAAGCTGGTTTGAGATAAGGGATCTGCTTCTGCTCTTTGGCCCATGCATGGAGTTCTTGGTTTAGTATGCTGGCATAGCACTTCCATTTGATATCAAGTAGTGTCAGTAATTGCCTGGGCACGAGGTATTTTATATGAATCGGGACCAATAGTGAACCCCTTCATGATTTGGGGATATTTTCCCCTAATTGTATTCCTGGAGTAGACAGAGCCCACTTGTATACTTTGGCAGGGATGCCTCTTGGGCCGAAGGCACAGGCTGTACTCATGGACTTAATGGCTAACGAAACTTGAGCTGGCGGTTATTAGGGGCATTAACTCACAGACCCGTGTTAGTAAAGTGTCCTTGCTGTCTGCCTCAGCCTCCATTGTGGGGCAGAGAGGGTTCTCTTCTGGCTTTGCACCATTGTGGGGTCCACATAAAGAACCTTGATAAGGAGTTCTCATTCCCCAGGGGTGATGTGCGCAACAGTCGACTGATGGTTTAGTTTGAAGCATTTGTTGACCCACAGCCAAAATTTCCCGTGCTATCTGGATTTTATTAGCTCATAAGAGTTGACTCATCTCTGAGCTTCCTCTTCCCTCCTTTGGGTTTGGGCATGGGGGCTTTCTGTGTTCCAGTGAAGGGTGGCGACCTGGGTCCACATCCGTTTATTAGACCATGTGTCCTTGGTAAGCTTCCGCAAAGCTGTATTTAGGTTGCGTAATAAGGTCATTATTTGATATTTCATTTCAGCTACTGGGCAGGACTTTACTGACGATTTGCCATTTTCTGTCTTGATCGGACAGCTTAGGTTTATTCTCAGGTGGTCAGTTACAGACTCCCAGAGATTCGAGGTGGTAATTTTGCCACTTGCTTCCTGGGTCGTGTCCAATAAGAGA
This sequence comes from Pleurodeles waltl, assembly GCF_031143425.1. Taxonomy (NCBI): domain Eukaryota; kingdom Metazoa; phylum Chordata; class Amphibia; order Caudata; family Salamandridae; genus Pleurodeles; species Pleurodeles waltl. The sequence continues at coordinate 669,003,409 of NC_090438.1, forward strand.
TAAATAATTTCTCCTTGCTTTTCTTGATTCACTGTGGACCATTTTATTTTCTTGACAGGCGCAAGCTGTTCCTGGGTCCCACAGGGACTTATTTTCCGGCAGGTGGGCTGTGGGGCCCGGGCTTCACAGGTGAGGATTGCATGGTCGCTTGCCAAGGAAGGTGTCACAACCAACTTAATAATGTTTTGAAAATGAGCCAATGGCCCCCAGATATAATCCAGGGTATCCATCCTGAAGCAAAAGGTGTGCATGTAGGCTGATAGAGCGGTCCGTACTAATAATTTACCTGTATTTTGGACGCTCTTTAGGCCGATGAATCTTTTGACTAAGTGGGACTCTCCGTACTCTAGATCGATCGATTGCATAAAATCAATAATCAATAACGGACATAAGCAATACCCTGATCAACATAACACTTAACAATTAATCCAGAATACATTTTCGGCGAACCCTGACCTTTCAGTCAGGAATAACCACACCAGTTTATTGCAAAGTTAGTGAATTTATTTCCCTATATTAACAAAGCTAGCACAATATAAATGTGTCTCAACACCAAATGATAAACGTATATGAACATTAATAGCTGTCCATAACGGCGAAACAAATGTAATCTATGCAGCATTTGAATCACAAGACATTCGATAATAGCAATGCAAATCACTAATACGATAATCTGTAATGAACTAATCGCATACATTGGTCAGCATAACAAGGTCTCAAATTGCATCGTGCAACAAAAGGAATCCTCGTCTAACCTCAAATTAGCATCAGCATGTGGGACTTCATGCAAAAACAATTTAGCAACATACATTTAGAAAAACTCCTAACTAGGGATCTCGTCAAAAATCAGCAGTTGGTTACCTAAAGGAAACACAATGCAATTGCACAATTTCCTTTCATATTTACCAATTACGACCAGCATACAAGGAAGTCTTCGTCTCACAGGTACCGTTTCTCGATCCGCATGGGTACCGTTTCGATCAGCATGGGACGGGGCAAAGGGGCAGGGGTGGACGGGGCAATTGCCTCACGGCGGCAAGGTAAAACTACTACTTCATGCAAGGGGACAATTCAAAGTTAAAGTCTCTAGGGCAAGAATCATTAAAGTCTCTTTCTCTCGATTAGAGAAAGCAGCAAAGTCTCTTTCAAAATGGCGTCGCAGCAAGGTGGGCCATATTAGCTACGAAGTCTGCAAAATGGCGGGATGTCCAATAATGGCCTAATTTCTTCTCGTGCACCTGGTTTTTATAGACAACAGTTCAAATCCAGTAGGGTCTTCCATTGGAGGGTTCATAGGTTAGCTTCAAATTATCCAATCAGAAACGACAGTTCTCAAGCTTTTACTTAAGCATACATTATCCTTGGAGATGGGTACGCAAGTTGCAACATTTTATACCAATTAGCTCACTTTCAGAGCTTCCATTGTCCGCACCTGCAGATCGACCTTGGAGTAAAGAGAAAAATGCCAAGCTGGCACGAAACTTTAAGATAAGCATGTGAACGATCTCAGTGGAAAAGTACAGCTTCAAGCAAAAATACACGTTTATTAGCACATTGGAAAAATACGAGCATCTAAACCGTGAGACCAGGCAACTAGGCCAAAGCCTCCACTAAAGTTATGCTAAGCTAAAACATTTCAAGCAAGCAAATCGTAGCACACGTTTATAATTATGTCGGATTAGTGCAATTCTAATACATCACGTTATATAAAGCACGCTTATAAATGTTGGCAAACTACTCTGAGGGCACATTTTGTCCCCGTACAATCTTTATTAGTTCGGTTAAAGTCACACATGATTATTTCACACTACGTTTAAGCGTAAATAAATCAAAACCTTCATTTTCTGCTTCATCAATCCCTCCTCTGATGACTACTTGTCATCACACCAAACCATGCCCACAAATTTTATTCCATTAAAATTCTGTCAGTTCTCTTTTCCTTTTAATTCCCCTAGTTTTCGCTTTGTATTCTTCTGCCATTCTTTTCATAATTTTCTCTTCCTTTCTTCTCTTAATTCTTTCCATAATCATTATTATTCCCCTTTTTATTCCCCAAATTCCAAATATGCAAATCAATACTATTAAAATTCCCTGTATTATTTTTAGCAATATTCCATTCCAAATTCCACCAATCCAATTTCCCACTGAAGCAAGTCCTTTTCCAACCTTCTCCCACACTCCTGGTTCTTTCAATTCCTTCAAGTCTGCACTCTATTTAGTTAGATTAGCAAGCATAGTTTTAATTTTCACACTGTTGTCGGGAATATACGTACAACAGTGTCGTGCACCAAGCATTTTGCAAACGCCGCCATCCTTTGCTAAAAGAATGTCTAAAGCAAGCCTATTTTGAAGAGTCATAGCTCTTTCCGCTGCAAGTTCAGCATCTATCAGGATTATAGCACCTGAAAACTTTGTCAACATGTTATCCACTATAGTAGACAACTTTCTTATTTTGATGGAATTCAACACAACTCCCAATGAGGGAATCATGGCTCCAAATATATCTCCTACCACAGCAGCTGCGGTCTCTCTTTTCTGGATACGATGGGATCCAGATGTCTTTTGAATCATCGATAGGTCATCCAGTTGATAAACCTTTGGGAACACTATACCCAAATAACATCTCCCCCACCATCCCTTTGGAAGACGATAATAGGCATTATACCCACAAATGTAATATACACCTGGAATGACAGGGTCAAGTCCGTTCATCATGAATGTCCATTTGGCCTTAAAGATAAACGTATGTTTACACTCACTCGCTCCTACAAAAATGTTGTCATAATAACATTCACCTCGATATATACAAAATTTCCCTACATGCCAAGCATCTAAAGCAATTCTCCCTTGTGTCTTTATTGCGGCAAAATCATAATTATCTACTGAAGTCCTCTTATGTAGCTCTTTTTCTAACTTCGCATTCATTTGTGCCCTTCTATCATCTGTGCGATCTAAAAAGCTTATTTCTACTGCAGAGAGCGAGCAGGTAAGGTTTTCCCTATGAGCGTGAGCCGTTTCAAAAGGTTGCATTGGCTCGAAAAATTCCCTCATTATTTTAGCATCCCAATCTTTAGCAATCTGACTTAGCTGCGCTATTATAGGAACATATGCAAAGGTAACATCATAATTTGAATAAAAATACTGTATGTTAGTTTGACCATAAAACCTAGACATTACTATACTACATGTGATCCCGTATGTAAGAGGCATGTGGTGATAAGTCACCCCTTCCTTTACTGATGTCGGTATCTGTGTACACACATAACAATCTTTCGCATCCATAGTCTCAACATATTCTGTTAGTAAGCGATAGAAAACGTTATACGAAAGCTCTTTCTTATCATGCAAGAGTCTCTCATCCAATTCTAGTCTTTTCAATGCGGTTAGTTCAGTGACAGTAACAGGAGCAAAAGTAGAAGCAGCAATTCTCTCATTCTCGCCCTTTCCATGCATTTCAAGCACAATTGCCATTATTATTAGTACACATGCAATTACCAAGCCTATACACACATATTTACAATATCTCTTTCTACCGTTTTGCGTCATGATCTGTATAGAATCAGAGAGCTAGAAGCACTTAAGAAGAAACTATTTAGCAATTCAGTTACAAAGCTGAACGAGCGCAATGTTCACACAGTTTTCTTCAAGAGGCCAGTCATTTATCGGTTAGCAGCATTTGTCTCAATTCGGCAATAACTCAGTCTCAATTCGGCAATAACTAAATTTTTTTTTTCCAAAGTTCAATAACTCACTTTTTTTTTTTTTTTTTTTTCAGTTGGCAAACGTTATCTCAAATCGTGTTTTAAGAGTCAATCAGGTTTTCAAAAGTCTTATCAGGTTAGCAAATGTCTCATCCGGTTTAGCAATGTCTCAGCTGGTTGTATCACGTTAGATTGTAGCAAGCAATGTCATTTATCACCCTTTCAATCAACAGAGTCCATAAAACTTTTCTTTTCTATTGGTATCTCTTCTTCTTCGTTCTCGAGGCTAAGAGATACAAACTCGTCAGTCCAATCGTCATTGGCTACATATGCCCATTCTGGACCGGAATATCTCCTGTTTGGTATCCTTTTCCTTTTCAATTTTGCTTCTCTTTTTGATTCTGCCTCACTGGTACTTTCCTCTTTGGCCAAGTCTTTTCCTTCACTTGAGGATGGTACCACGACAGTCGCTTCCTTTCTTTTCTCTTTCACTTTCAGCCTTTCTCCGTCGTTCAAACTTTCTTTAGTCCTTTCTTTTATTGGTGATATGCTTAGTCTCCTCTTTGCACCATGTCCATTTGATGGACCTGCAATCTTTTCTGTGGGAGCTTGAACTTTTTCGTTCTGTTCTGCCTTGTCCCCTCCTTCTGGGGAATCAATCACGTTCTCCTTTTCTTTTTCTGTATCGTCTGCTTCTGGGAAAGCCCTCCTCTGATCAGGCTCTCCTGCTTTTTCACCTCTTTCGAGCCCTTTGTCACCGTTACTTTCGTCAGGCTCTTTATCACTTTCAGCTGCTTCAGGCTCTTTGTCACCTTCAGCTGCTTCAGGCTCTTTGCTACCCTCAGCTGCTTCAGGACCTTTGCCACCTTCAGCTGCTTCGTCACTGTCTGAACTTTCTCCTTGGTCTTCCCCAAGTGAGTCTGCTTCGTCCCCAGAGAATATTTCTCTCTCCTCCGTTCCTGCCTGTTCGCTTTCAGTTCGGTTTTGCTCTGTCTCAGCACTCAGCACTGTTTTATCAGGCACTGGCAGTTTCAGCGCTTCAACTTCCTCATCTGTGGGACACAACACTTTCTTTGTGTGACTGGCGTGAATCCAGTTGGGAACTCCCGCACACTTCACAGCGGTAGTTGTCGTCAGGATCACTTGGAAAGGGCCTTTCCAACGGGGTTCCAAAAACGACTTTCTCACGTGCTTCTTTACCACGATCCAGTCACCTGCTTTCAGTGCGTGTCCTGGACCTTGGATCGGTGGCAAGGTGGTCGCTTCCACCTGGTGAGAGAAAGAGCGAACCACGTCAGCCAGACCCTTGCAGTAGTCTAACACCATATCATCTGTAATATTCAAAAGCGCGTTTGCGGGAACTGCAGGAAGTCTCATAGCCCTGCCCATGAGAATTTCGTGCAGAGACAATCCAGTCTTTCTATCAGGGGTGTTTCTCATTGACATTAGCGCCAAGGGCAATGCGTCAGGCCATTTCAAATTTGTCGATGCACATATTTTCGCCATTCTTGATTTCAGTGTACCATTCATCTGCTCCACCAATCCTGATGCTTCAGGGCGATAGCTACAATGCAGTTTTTGCTCAATGTTCAGCGCTTCGCAAAGTAACTTTATCACCTCGTTATTGAAGTGACTTCCCCTATCTGATTCTAAAGAGATCGGGAATCCGAAACGTGGTATCAACTCTCTCAACAGTAGCTTTGCAACTGTAAGGCTGTCATTTCTACGTGTGGGGTATGCCTCAATCCAGTGACTAAAAATGCACACAATCACCAACACATACTTCAGACCCCCATGCACAGGCATCTCAATGAAGTCTATCTGCATCCTACTAAATGGCCCACTGGCCCTGCCAATGTGGCTGGCGTTCACAACTGTTCCCTTTCCTGGGTTCATCTGCTGGCAAGTGACACATCGATGGCAAACTGCTTCTGCAGCTTGACGAAATCTGGGGTTAAACCAATCAGTTTTGAACAATCTTATCATGGCATCTCTCCCTAGGTGAGCTTGCCCATGATAGAACCGCGCAAGCTGTGATAAGAGACTGTTTGGCAAAACAAATTTTCCCTCATTCGAAACCCATAACTCATCTGGTCTCTTTATACACTGTGATTTAATCCAGGAATCTCTCTCATCCTCCCTGACGTTATTCTGCAATGCTTTTAGTTCATCTATTGTATCTACGACCTTTAAGGCAAATGCTTCAGCTGGTTCGAGTTCTGGCTCACTTATCGAGTTCCATTCATCCCTGAGTAATATACAGTTCAAGGCACAAAATCTTGCGACCTGATCCGCATATCCATTTCCCAGAGAAACATAGTCCTGTCCTTTTGTATGAGCACTACACTTTACCACTGCAACTTCGGCTGGCATTTGAATGGCATGTAACAATTCCCTTATTCTCTCCCCGTTTTTCACTGGGGATCCTGAAGAAGTCAGGAAACCTCTCTGTGACCATAGTTGTCCAAAGTCGTGCACAATCCCAAACCCGTACTGACTATCAGTGTAAATGGTGACTTTCATCAATGCAGACAGTTGACATGCTCTTGTAAGGGCTACAAGTTCTGCTACTTGTGCAGAATAGACTCCTTGGAGCCAGGCCGCTTCCAGGACACCTGTTACAGTACATACAGCATATCCTGCTTTTAAAATTCCCATCCCATCTCTTAGACATGAACCATCAACAAAAACAATTTGATCATTTTCATCAAGCTTAGTATCCTTAATGTCAGGTCGAGGTTTTGTGCAAAATTCAGTCACCTGAAGGCAGTCATGCTCGACGTCTTCAGCGTCCTCAATTTCAGCATTTTCACCAGGGAGCAAAGTTGCTGGATTCAACGTAGTGCACCTTTTCAGCTGCACGTTCGGTGAGCCCAGAATTATCGTTTCATACCTTGTGAGTCTTGCTCCGGTCATGTGTTGTGTTCGGGAGCGGGTCAAAAGTATCTCAACTGAGTGAGGGACCATGACTGTTACTGGGTGTCCCATCACTATTCCTTCACTCTGAGTGAGGCTGATACCAACTGCTGCCACGGCGCGCAAACACCCTGGAAGTGCTGCTGCGACCGGATCCAAAGTAGCTGAAAAATACGCTACTGGTCTGTTTATGCCACCGTGGGCTTGAGTCAAGACAGACAAAGAACATGCATCACGTTCATGACAAAACAATGTGAAAGGCTTTGTGTAATCAGGCATACCTAAAGCTGGAGCCCTGCACATGCATTCTTTCAGTTCAACAAAAGCATCCATCTCATCTCCTTTCAGCTCAATTTGATCCAAGGCATCCTTCTGGGTCAGCTTCAGTAAAGGCTTTGCTAGAGTTGAGAAGTTGGGAATCCACTGGCGACAGTAGCCCACCATTCCCAAAAACTTCCTCACCTCCCTCCTTGTCTTTGGTGGACTCATTTGAAGTACACTTGTTATTCTTTCCTTCATTATTCTCCGTGACCCTTTCTCTATTTGGTGACCCAAGTATTTCACTTTCTTCTGGCAGAACTGCAATTTGGAAGGAGACACCTTGTGTCCATTCCTTCCCAAATGGTTCAACAGAGCAATGGTATCGGCTGTGCAGCCACTTTCTGTCCTTGATGCAATCAGTAAGTCATCAATGTACTGTACTAGGGTTGACTCGAATGGCAATTCTAATGCTTCCAAATCTTTCTTTAGAATCTGATTGAATATTGACGGTGACTCAGAAAACCCTTGAGGAATTCGACACCAACTGTACACTCTGTCTAAGAATTTGAAACAAAAGAGAAATTGGCTGTCCTCATGAAGAGGCACCGAGAAGAATGCTTGTGACAAGTCGATGACTGAGAACCACTCGGCATCGCAAGGGACTTGAAACATTATCACAGCTGGATTCGGTACTACAGGGCAGCATTTGACTATGATGTCATTTATTTTCCTCAAGTCCTGCACGAGTCGGACCTTTCCACTCGGCTTTATTAGTCCCATGATTGGTGAATTACATGGACTGCTTAACACTTCTTTCAGTACTCCCTGTTTTACAAATTCGTCAATGAGCTGGGCAACTCTCATGAGGGTGTCCTGTGCCATGTGGTATTGTGGGGTCTGGGGAAAGATCGCATTGGGCTTTACAGTCACTTTCACTGGTTCCACTCCTTTCATCAATCCCACCTCTTTCCCTGTCATATCCCACACTTCCTTTCCGACTGTCTCCCGTAATTCAGCTGGAATATCTTCTTCAGTTATCATCGGGAAAAGACAAATCAGAGGATAGTCTTCATCGACAGTTTCCATCTCATCCCCCTCTACACTGTCCTCTTCTTCCCCATCACTGCTCGTCTGAATTTGTATTCCCTCGTTCGAACACATAATCAAACATCCCAATTTGCACAATAGGTCTCTCCCTAATAGTGCTATCGGGCTTGAGTCACATACCACAAATTTGTGTAACCCTTGATAGTTGCCAATGCTGACTGGTACCGGATCTGTTATTGGGTTTGTCAGGTGCCTGTTTGCTACTCCCACCACTTGAACTGTACTCCCTCAGAGTGGCAAATTTGGTACTTCACTGCTCTTAACTGTTGAACGTGTGGCTCCCGTGTCAACCAAGAATGAGACACGATGACCCATTACTCTTCCCTCTACGTACGGACCCTTTTGATCAACTTCCAAGGATGCTGCAAGCACACAATCTCCTTCCTCTCCTGAACTTTCACTCTCCCATACATTGTTTATTCCACTCTCACTGTGTAATGGGAACTGTTGTACGGTGCCATTTGTACTCATTACCTGACCCGAGACCTGTGGAGGAACCATAACTTGCTGCTGACTCATTGGTGCCAAGGGTATTTGCATTTGCTGATTAGGTACCATGGGTAACTGCTGTTGCATTGGCTGCATCTGCGTCATCTGCATACGGGGCATCTGCATCTGCTGCGGCTGCATAGGTTGTAATCCCTGCAATTGATTTATGGTCTGAAAATTTGGGTTTGGACCTCTCATTTTCGGTCCCCTCATTGTCTGAAATGCATTGACATCATTGTTTTGCTGACCAACACCTGCACCTGCACCTTCCTGCACCACCATCGGGCACTCGCGTTTCCAATGACCGACAATTCCGCACCCGTGACACGGCATCACCTTCTTCATTGCCCCCACACCATTCACAACAGTGTTCAAATCCGGACCATTATTCACAAAACCTCCTCTGCCTCTGCCTCTGGCCTGTGGCTGAAACGCCATGTTTCCCTGCAACTGCGGCTGCGGTTGCGGTACCTGCTGTTGGAACACTTGCAAACCTTGCAGACCTGTCTGAGCTGCTTTAAGTTGCATCATCATCACTTTCTCTTTCAACTTTTTCTGTTTCACTTCAATTTCGTCGCTACAGTATTTCGCATAATTCAACACCTCGTCAATCGGTTTCGACTGCCAGCAAATTAAATGCGACTTTATCATCTGACTTATTTCTGGTCTCAACCCTTCCACAAATCTAAACACAAAATGAAGCATGTCCTTCGCCTCTATTGCTTCCGTGCCACTGTAATTCTTGAACGCCTTCAACAACCTCTCATAGTAACTATGAATCGACTCTTTAGCTTCTTGGGCAGTTCGATCGATCTTCTGCCAATCCACGTTTTTCGCGGCAACCTTCGTCTTCAAATGCTCAATCACCTTATAGTACAAGCTCATCACCATAGGCGAGGGTGCACCCGTATCCCTGTCTCTCTCCGGTTCACTTGTCGGCCAACCTACAGCTATTTTGCAATCCTCCCACAAATCTGCCGGAACCACAATCTCAAAGAGAGTGTTCAGGTCTTCCCAGAGACATTTTGCAAGCTTCACAAACCTGTCAGTCTGTTGATACCATTCAATGGGTTTCTCTCTCAGTTTGGGAAAATCATCCGTAAAAGACTGAATGTCGCTTCTGTGCCATGGTACATGTATTAATTTTCCCCCTGCTGTCTCCCTCATTGGTAACATAGTTACTGTATCACTACTCTGTGGTCTTTTCTCGTTGAGCTCTGGAACACTGTCTTTCCTCTTTTCCTTTCTCTTTACCCATCTGCTTTCCCATTTGTCTAAGCACCTCCACACTTGTGCACTCTGCAGCAATTCTCTAAGGTGCGCCTTCATGCCTGCTGACCTCATGTGTTCAAAGTCTGTGGTCCCGAAATCCAACCTGTAGCTCCTGCTCAAGTGTTTCATCTTGTCTATATCCACCCCGTTTTTGTCAGCTATTTCTTGCAAGATTTTATGTACCTTGTTCACTTCTCTCGTAATCCTGGGACATAGATACCTCAGCTCTTCTTCCGAGTAGGACTCTAACCTATTCACACCCATAGTCCCTTCCACCAATTCTTGTGCTTCCATGTTCAACCTGACCCTATTCATATAATCTTCTCCCTTCCCACTGGCTGAGCTTTGTGTGGAATTCAGACTGTTGAACCACTGTGTCAGCTGTTGTGCACTCAACCCCATCAGTGTAGCGTTCACATCGACTGCCATTGATGGTTGCGGCAACTTTTCAGTGTTCGATGTTAGAGGTATTATCAGTGGGGGACTCGACCTCACCACTGTCGACTGAGCACATATGGGACTAAACTCCATCAAGGACCCAGATCCAGTTGGCTGAGCCGCTATCGGAGTTATCCCTGGAGTGTTTTCTATGCACCTCCTTTCTGTCCCATCCTGCAGCATTGATCCCTGACCGCTCATACCTAAGTTAGGCTGACTGTACAAAGGTACCGGTGGACCTACAGTAATGGGTAGCGATATCGCATCTGGGTTTTGTCTATTTCCCATGTTCTGAGGCACGTTCATTCCCACACTATGGGTCATCATTGCCGGCATGTCCATCTGACTCCCCGTCATCTGAGCATGTGCGTTTCCCCCCTGCCTCTGAGTTGATTCAGCTTGTGCCAATGTTGAGTTGTGACCATTCTGTCCTCCCATTGTGGTTGGATCTAGAATCATTCCCGTACCGTTGTCACTGCTGTAGTACCTTGGGATCTGCGGCTGATAATTTTCTGCTGGTTTCAACATGGGCACATCTGGATATATTCTCCTAACCTGCGGTATCTGCGGGGTGAACAGTAGACTCGGGTCCTTAGATCCCGATGATGCTCCTGAACTCTGAGTTTCACCGTTCTGTACCGATACCGGAGGGACAGAACTGGTACTTGGACCTTGTCCACTCTCCGCATAAGGTGGTGGACGGTCGTTCAGCAATTGCATTATTAACTCCTCATCCTCTAACTCCTCTTCTCTTCTCAACTTTTCCTCGTCCTCTCTATCCTTGGAACACCTCCTGTTTGTCTTACAGGTAGCTTTCTTACCTGTCTCCTCTTCTTCCTTAGTAATTGCGGGAAACAATTTTATCCCCTGCAATACATCTGACCTCCACACCTTCTGTGCATTATCCCACCTAGCGTCCGCTAGTGTCTTTTCTACCTTCCTTATCCTGGTCTCGAACTTATTTTGCTGCCTTTGTCTAGCCATTAGTTCCCAAATTGCTAGAGCCTCAAACTGAGCTGGCCTTGGAGGTACCTTCATGTCGTACATCGCAAATCTCAAATTCTCTAGGATCCTTATATTGAATGTCCCATGGATCGGGAACGCTACGCTCCCATGTTTCTCTGTCAGCTTGTGCCATTGCTTTAGCCAAAGGCACGGAGCTACCCCTTTTTCCTCCATTACAATGTAAGCTGGTGTACCTTCAGGCGGCGTCTCCTCTCCTACGCTCGCTTTAATGTAAGACTCCCCCTTCATCGCACTCTTGAATGCTTTAAAAAATTTAATTTTTCTCGTCTTTTGTTTCACAAAATTTGTAATCAATAGGTGACTTTTATTCCCGGAATACTCTTCGCCTGCCTTTCCCCTTCCAATCGAGCCCCACGGACTGCGTCCAATCCGTGCGCGACCCTTCTCTACAACCAACCTATCCCAGCGCGGCTCCTAGTGACGTCACACTCACACACACTGCGGCTGACAAAGCCTCGCGGCTAGTCTTCCTTCACTCAGTTCCTCTCGTAACAACTTCTTGCATGTATCGCGAGCTACCAAAAATATAAAACAGATCTGTCGGTTTACTACAGGAAGGGTAACACAATCGCTTCAGGACCTTAGGGATTTTTCGCTAGCCTCGGCAGTTATTCCATCTTTCTCGGTCCCCACGTTCGCAAGCAAATCTGACCCGCAGACTGCTCTCAACTTGTCAGTGATCTATTCTAGTGCACTTAGAATTTTGTCAAAGCCCGAAGTCGAAGTTCCTTTCACTCCCTTAACACACGTACCGACCCGTTGACCACGCCCGATCAACCTACTAAACCGCCCAGACCACAACATAAAACAACATACTCCGGAGTCTCTTGACCTCGCAGGGCCCGTCTCAACAACAACAACCACGTGGACCTTTTTCTGCACAAAGCGCCACACGCACATGAAGTTCGACGACTTCCCTACTCTCACACTCGGAGTCGCACCTCCGCTATTTTCTATGAAGTTCGACGACTTCCCTACTTCTACACTCGGAGTCGCACCTCCGCTATTCTCTAAAAAAAGAAAAAATTCCTCGCAACCTTTTCACACATCTGCGGCAGTAAGCTGTGCAAGCGCAAAACCCTAGCTTCACTCATACCATCACTAGTACCGCCAACGCCGATTCCACATCTCCGTTCTCTCCATTCGCAAGCTCCGAGATCCCGGGAAAGTCGTGGTGGACCTAGCCCATCATCATTCTGTCAATCTATTTTACCCAAGAAAATCTAATTCAACTTCTCGAATGGGGTCTCAAAGGGCGTAACCGTTAATTCAACACCATGTACTTTAAGAGTACAGGGTCCCAAAAGACGTAACCATCCTCTGCTACCATCTACTGATAGAGCGGTCCGTACTAATAATTTACCTATATTTTGGACGCTCTTTAGGCCGATGAATCTTTTGACTAAGTGGGACTCTCCGTACTCTAGATCGATCGATTGCATAAAATCAATAATCAATAACGGACATAAGCAATACCCTGATCAACGTAACACTTAACAATTAATCCAGAATACATTTTCGGCGAACCCTGACCTTTCAGTCAGGAATAACCACACCAGTTTATTGCAAAGTTAGTGAATTTATTTCCCTATATTAACAAAGCTAGCACAATATAAATGTGTCTCAACACCAAATGATAAACGTATATGAACATTAATAGCTGTCCATAACGGCGAAACAAATGTAATCTATGCAGCATTTGAATCACAAGACATTCGATAATAGCAATGCAAATCACTAATACGATAATCTGTAATGAACTAATCGCATACATTGGTCAGCATAACAAGGTCTCAAATTGCATCGTGCAACAAAAGGAATCCTCGTCTAACCTCAAATTAGCATCAGCATGTGGGACTTCATGCAAAAACAATTTAGCAACATAAATTTAGAAAAACTCCTAACTAGGGATCTCGTCAAAAATCAGCAGTTGGTTACCTAAAGGAAACACAATGCAATTGTACAATTTCCTTTCATATTTACCAATTACGACCAGCATACAAGGAAGTCTTCGTCTCACAGGTACCGTTTCTCGATCCGCATGGGTACCGTTTCGATCAGCATGGGACGGGGCAAAGGGGCAGGGGTGGACGGGGCAATTGCCTCACGGCAGCAAGGTAAAACTACTACTTCATGCAAGGGGACAATTCAAAGTTAAAGTCTATAGGGCAAGAATCATTAAAGTCTCTTTCTCTCGATTAGAGAAAGCAGCAAAGTCTCTTTCAAAATGGCGTCGCAGCAAGGTGGGCCATATTAGCTACGAAGTCTGCAAAATGGCGGGATGTCCAATAATGGCCTAATTTCTTCTCGTGCACCTGGTTTTTATAGACAACAGTTCAAATCCAGTAGGGTCTTCCATTGGAGGGTTCATAGGTTAGCTTCAAATTATCCAATCAGAAACGACAGTTCTCAAGCTTTTACTTAAGCATACATTATCCTTTGAGATGGGTACGCAAGTTGCAACATTTTATACCAATTAGCTCACTTTCAGAGCTTCCATTGTCCGCACCTGCAGATCGACCTTGGAGTAAAGAGAAAAATGCCAAGCTGGCACGAAACTTTAAGATAAGCATGTGAACGATCTCAGTGGAAAAGTACAGCTTCAAGCAAAAATACACGTTTATTAGCACATTGGAAAAATACGAGCATCTAAACCGTGAGACCAGGCAACTAGGCCAAAGCCTCCACTAAAGTTATGCTAAGCTAAAACATTTCAAGCAAGCAAATCGTAGCACACGTTTATAATTATGTCGGATTAGTGCAATTCTAATACATCACGTTATATAAAGCACGCTTATAAATGTTGGCAAACTACTCTGAGGGCACATTTTGTCCCCGTACAATCTTTATTAGTTCGGTTAAAGTCACACATGATTATTTCACACTACGTTTAAGCGTAAATAAATCAAAACCTTCATTTTCTGCTTCATCAAGGCCACAGGTGAATCTGTGCTAAATCTCCCATTTACTAAGTGCAAGCCCAGTTGATTTAGAAAGGAACCGAAGATGGCTCTCTGTTTATTAGTTCTTTGGAACTGCCTATTATTCGAGGGCATAGATCACATTTGATCGTCCAGTGCTACAAATGGAATGTTGGACTCTGTAGGCCTAAGGTTTGCGTTGTAATCACCCATCTCAAACCATTTCAAAATAGGAAATAATGTGGCTATCTTTGCCTCTCTTCTTGCTTTTGCTGGGTGGAGATAGATGCGCCCCAAGATGTTTGTGAGCCCAATTCTTACATTATCAGTCTTATCTAGTGAAAGTTTAATGAAAATGTAGTGTCAGCTTCTTTTGCAAAGCATCATGGCGGTTGCTGGAAAATCATTCTTCACATAGATTGACACTCCTCTGGGGGCATGACTCCCAATCCATGAGACTACTGCTGATGATTCATAGGCTGTGAAGTCGGCCAGTGGGACAAGTAGAGAGCCTAGGCTTCTTGCAAAGTGATGAGATTGCATTTCTTTATTTCGCTGATGGCTGCCCTCTTAATTTCACAATTAGGCCTTGTATATTCCATGAAATTATTTTCAAGTTGGGGCTTGTTGCTTGGTTTTAGTTTGCTGGTGCCCTTTAAGATACAGCTGGTTGCAGACCTTGGCTTGTTATTGTTCCCTTTCCCGAGGTGCGGAGCTCCACTTGGGCCATCATGCTTCTCTGTTAGGAAAGCAGGATACTTTAATGGAGTCACTTCACTGATTTGCATTCCCCAGTCCTCTAGATGTTTTTTGTTTCTTCTTAGGGCACTTACCGATGCAGGGTTGGTGAAAATTGCTTAGTGAAGGTCAGTGTGCTTGTTTTTCTCCCCGATGTCTGTGGGGAGAAATGCCACTCCATCGATAGCGGCAGAGGGGATTTTTTCCAATTCTGGTATATGGTAACACAGTTTCATAATATCCCCTGTTGAGAATGTACAACTTGCCTTGTGAGCCATACTCGGGGTATAATATGATGTTGAGGTCACAGGGGTTCACTATTGCCTGGTCATTACATTGTACTGTGTTCTGACGTTCAAATAGTTTGAGGGGTGGCTGATGTCTATCCCCTGATCTGGATCTGGGTGGCTATGCCTGCTAACGCTCTACCAAAAATGGCTTGATGGGTCCACCTTGTGAGGCCAGTATCATAGGGTTGTTTCAAGGCAGTGATGTAGTTCCAGGGTGTTCCCCTAAACTCCTGTGCTCCCTGTGATGTTGATCAGTTGCTTTTGCATCACTCGGTTGGGGTGGCTGCTGTGTGTGTCCATATTGAAAGCATTTCGGGTGCTGCTCCCTTGTTGCGATTTAATAATTAAATACTTGCAGCCTTATGTGTGGTTTGGGGCAGGCTTCCAATTTGTTGACTTGCTCCTCACTTTTTTTGCTTCAAGTTGGGGGCATCTGTTGTCAAAGTGTCTGCCTCCCTGCTGTCATTGCTCTTGTGGCCAGAACTATTGGAGCTGTTAGGGCTTGCTACATGACTGTCTGTCCCCCCCTTTGAATCCTTACTGTTGGTCTGGAGCCAGTGCAGAAGATCTGCCTTTCTAGTTTTGCTGTTTTGTTTCCAACTTTTTCCTTTTTTCTTGTTTTTCCTTGATAGGAGCATATTTCCCCATCTTGAGCAGTGGCGCCAGTACTTAGGGCTTGAGAATCCATGGTAAGATGCTCCCGTCCTTGTTTATACTCCTGGAACTACTCCCACTGGGCTGCACTGGCAGCAGCGGGTTCTACCAGTTGGTTAGTATGCCCAGGATTTGCTTGGCCATTACTTGGCCCTGCAGTTTTCAGTCTTACAGGATATCGAATTGGTCTTGGTGAAGCCAGCCTGTTTTTCGAGGCATTGAAGCTTTGTTGTATGGAGGCATCATTCCTGACAACTGGACCCCTCGTTTCCTTCTTCAAGCCCTCACTCAGAGAGCTCATAATTTCAGGCAGCGATTCTAGTTTGTTTACAATTGGGCTGCAGTGGCTTGAGTCCTGCCTTCGAGTCAGTATTACTGATTCTTGTGCTCTAGTTATAAAGCTATTCAAGTGGTCCAGCTTGCTGTCAATTCTTGCAATTAGAAATGCCACAGATTGTAGTATATTTATTTGGACATCAAGTTTATCGGCATGAAGAAGTGCTACATTTGCCATCGAGTTCAGTCCCTTGCTGACTCAGAAGCTGAGGATTGGGAAATGTATTCCTCTTCCCCGTTATGTTCAATTTTGGAACCTTAATTTTGCTGATAAATGAAGCATGAACGGTAGAAGCTTGAGCACCAGCTTGCCAGCGAGCATCATTTGCCCTGTTCCTTGTTTAGGCTTGTATCGATGGCAATAATTTCAACTGTAGCATCTACTGGGAGTAGTTGCCCATGGGCAATGTCCAGAATTGCCTTCTGCCTTTTGTTCATTTTGTCCTGTGATCCTATGCCTAATGTCCTTGGGTGGAAACTTAGAGGTCAGTGAGCATATGTGTTTTAGCTGGGCTAAATGGTGGAAAGTCTATTGGTGGTTGTGTTGGTTATGCAGCTCTTGCACACACTGAGTCCGCCAGAAATGCAGGAGTTCCAGAATTCAAAGGTGGGGGTGCCGAGGGCAGGCAGGAGCACTCCCAGGTAACAAGATGCACCTTAACCTGGTAGGGCGGCTTCTTCGAACCTGGGACTCCGCTGTGAACAGGACATAAGCCTGTATCCCTTGCCCTACTACGATTTACAGACGACCACCAATTTACCTGGCCCTCTGCTGTGTTCCTTGGTTACCCTTAAGTTGGAGTTTTAGGGGCCCACTGAAGGCCCCTCCTCGAGTGCACATTGGTTAACTGCATCACTGTGTGGGATCCTTTAATTATTTATTTTCGTGTTTGTCCTGTGTTGTCCTATGTTGTACTGTTTTGCCTTATTTTCTCCTCCACGTGCCCCTTTTATGTTTGTCGTGTTTTGTTCTGCGGACACTTGGTGCTCTTGGGGCAGACAGATACTTGGGCAAACAGGGCCAGAGCAGCAGCAAAGCTAGGTTAAGGTGGGCGGGATTGACAACACACCGTGCACCCCCGCCCACCACCCTCACCGTGGTCTGCCAAAGCCACAACTCTTCCTGAGGCCGTGGGGATCCCCTTCACCAGATCGCAGGTGACTACCACTCTGCTCTGGCCGGGCCCCCTGGATCCAGCACCCAGTCCTTGATCCTCGGGTCTGCACCTCTGCGTTTCAGGGCCTCACATCCTGTGGCTTACTCCTCACTTCCTCCCCACTCCACTCGACAGATGCTTCTCACTCACAGCTGCGCCGCAGTGTCTTCCTGCAACAATGTGATCAAGTGCATGTTGATGTCTCACTTGACGTTCTTAAGTGATTCCTTCTGATCTACAGATTTACGCTGCTTAATCTATATTGACATGTTACTTTCCATATGACTGTAAACAACACAAACAATCACCTTTTAAAAAAAAATCTGTCTTTTCCTCCAGCCATCTCCCAATAGGAAACCTCTTCCTTCTGGACTGTGATTGGCTGCACTTTGACTACAAGCACCTGCAGGAAGTAAGCATTATGCCCACTCGACTCACCGCTGAGTTCTGGAGGAGAGGTCTCTGCTCTGAGCATGTGGACGTGCCTTGCATGGTACATCACAGTCCACTAAATTATTTAGTTTCATGACTGTTATTACTTATTTTCTGATCTATTTCAAGATAGCCACTTCTCTATTATTCCTCATTAAAAAAAAACCCTCACCATACGTAAGACATCGAAGATGTTTGCTTTATTCATGAAAATTAAATCATCATACTTCCTGTTTTTGGACTATATAAAGCCTACAATTTACTAAGTAACAGTGTCATAATAAGAACTAGTAAATTTCGGTGTTCTCTTCGCTGTCCGATTCTGTCATGTTATGAGACAACATTGCACTAACCTTAAAATAATTTTATGATGCAATAACAACGATGCGGAGGCTCCTTACTCCCTCTTGTATCAGAGAATATAGCATAGTGTAACCCCTACTTTCAAGCAGCAGCAAAGGAGCTTTGGACATAGAAGACACATAGGGGTCTGAAGTTGTTTTCACATCAGATTCTTCTTCTCAAATATCTTCCCATCAGGGTCTGATATGATTCTTTTCGTTGAACTGATGTTTGAAACATGACAAACTAATTATAATATGCAGGTGATAATCATAAACATGTATTATTTGTTTGAAGCCTCTTATAATATACCAGGAGTATTATCTTACTCTAGCTGTGGTTTGATTCTGAATATACAGTACCTTTTCTTAATCCTATTTGGTAGTTCTATAAATAGAAGACAACTGTAAGTATATTTCCACTCAATCCAGTCTTATCGCGGTCTCTATCCCTATAATCACAATTCAATTAGCTTCTCTTTTACAAAATGCAAGGGCTTGCTAGATGGTAGAATTAGGTTTCCCTCACACTCCTTTCATGCTGGCTTTAATTCAGTGCTCATGTCAATATCACACGCTTACATAATACAAATGCAATTTTGTTCTCATGAATTCCTTTCATGCCCTGTTAACTTCACAGGAACACTTCTATTCATGAGCTGTTTGGCATTCTTATGAATGCATAATTATCAGACTCTTAACTATCATAATGCAATGGAACATCTCAATGCGAAGCTTTTTCAAGACTGGTTATATAAATATTCAAACTAACTTGTTCTCTGCCCCTCCCTTACTTCTAGGTTATGTTCCAGAGCAATGCAAAGGTGAATCTCAGATGACAGCGAGGACACTGGGCTTCACCAATGAAGACCGATTGCACTGCTTGACAACAGATGAAACAAGCATTTCAAATGCAACGGGTTTCGCACTTCTCCGAGTTAGAGCTATTAGCAGTTGTAAACTCCCAACCGGACTTTTCTTGCCACAATAAATGGAAAAAAGAGCGTGATTGCGCTGCTACAGTTCAGTTTACTCATAGTGAAACCTATTGGCAAAAGTGCAATTATCTACGTAACCGGCAAAAGTGCAATTAACTATGTAACAGGGTCGATGTTATGGAAAGCGCTCGACTTCTACCAAGCGAGATCGCGCTGCGAAAAAAGATAAAAAGTAGTCCACAAACCGGACAGAAAACAGCGAGCCTCACATGTTTTCAGTACTTGGTCGCTGCGCTCGAGGAGGGCTAACCACCGGAAAAGGCATGATGTATGCATGCCTTCCACTAATGTAAGCAAGCAGATTTTAACAGGCAAGCAAACGAACCAATGAAAGACACTGATGTGACATGGAAGGGGTTCTGAGCCCTTTTCTAACTACTAAAGCGTCTTGC
The DNA here is from genome assembly GCF_031143425.1 of Pleurodeles waltl. Classification (NCBI taxonomy): domain Eukaryota; kingdom Metazoa; phylum Chordata; class Amphibia; order Caudata; family Salamandridae; genus Pleurodeles; species Pleurodeles waltl. The sequence continues at coordinate 669,022,878 of NC_090438.1, forward strand.
AAGCGAAACACATGCGGAAGCGCATGCAAGGCAGGCTCGACCCTAAAAAAGAAATGTGCCAAAGATAGAACTAAGCTACAAAACCACCATGCTTCTTCAACGCCCGATTTCCTTACAAGGCATGTGGAGCATGGTGTGTGGCTTTCATAGCTTATCATTCAAAATGGCTGTAGAGACTTGGATAATCTTGTGAGACGGTCCGAAGTGGGAAACATTTTTGGTTTGCTGCATACAGAATGCGCTGATGTCCACTAATCTGGGCTCTGACACACTTTTTTGCCTTCCAGGATTCTCAGTTTGTTCAGTGCTGCTACAAACATCGACTCAGTTCCCTTGTTGGGATGGTATAATGCATTTTGGAGAGTGAGGATAACAAAACTTTCTAGGATAGGCTGCAAGTGATCTGTGGCTGTCCAGGTTTGACTTTGTAGTCACAAAGGTATTTTGTAATTTACTAGTAACTTCTCATATAGAAAGGTATGCGCTCATTTGCTTGTGGAATGACAATCTATTTTACCATACTGTAGTGAATCCTATCTTGTTTTAATGGCAAGCAGGAGTTAGCTTAGCCTTATGGCATGCAGACTTGTGTCCCCGTCACCCAGTGACTTTTACCCTATTTAGCTTGCTCTGTTTTAGCGCAATTATTTAATTATATCTTCCCAAGATGGCTGCATTGTTTTTAGTTAGGAAGATGTTTTAGTTTTGCATTATCAGTGCCACTCTGTAAAGGTGTCACTACTAGAGCCAAAGAGAAATAAGATTTAGATATTCACATTAGGTGCTTTCCCGCTTTTTGGCATCCTAGGGAATTGTTTATGTAATTGCTGCCACAAGCATGTCTTCTTATCAATTGTTTGGGAACATACCTACGTCAGGGGTCCCATCTGATCTGTATAAATACATCTCACACAGACAGATAGAGTGATTCCTACCAGATGCCATCAAAGCTATTGATGCTACACGTCGCTCTGATGTTGATCCGGTCTTCGTGTCACCACGAAGTCTGATCTAGGGACCTCATTACAAGGTAACAAGGGTTGGGGCGGCTCTTCTCATGGACGTGGTACTGGCAGACTAGGTTTATCACACCTAGCTCTCTTTGAGTTTGCGGTTACGTACTTCATGTAAGGGTATTAGAACATATTTCACATCTTTTTGTATTAATGACTCGTTTTCACAATTCTGTTTCTTGTACTGCTCATTATCCTGATTATTGCAGTCCATGCAATGTTTAGTAGATTGCAGTCTTATTAATAACAACTATTGAAAACTTCACTGCATCTCTTTCATTGCCTGAGTGTGACTGAGACATTACTTGTGTGAGAAAAGGGTAATCTCTGTTTAACCACAACCTCCCAGAGATGTCGCACTCTTGAATCCATACATAAAGGCTGCCACAAATCACCTTTTACTTCTTGGGTTTTTGGTGAGGTACTGCTAGTGAGCCGGAAGGGTTGGGCTGACAGTTGTGACTTGTTGTAGGATTGACCTAATTGCCTACAAACAAAAGTGCTGTCATCCCTAAACCAGCAGTCTTGCCTAGAGCAAGAGCCAAACTATGACAATACATTACTGCATTATTTTAAGTTGTTGGAAGAACTGGACCATATGAGAGTCTGAGGTTTTAATGCTATTCTGTGGTGTTGTGAAATCAGCAGTTATAAGTTCAGTAAGGCAAGATTCTTATTTAGCTGGCTCTTTAGTGTAGATCAGATAGTCCGGTTTGTGGCCATGCAGCATTTGCGTTTAATCATTCATAAACTGTGATGTCAATTTTAATTTTTTTTATAGAAAGTATGTGGATATTTTACTGCAAACAACGTATTAATCTGTTGCCTTCCTAAAACAAGTTCTTAAGTACAAGATTTCAAAAGACTCTGGCAATGCCCAGCTGGCGGTCTTAAGAGTTTAGAAAGCATTGAAAATTTTGTCTTCTATGCTTTCAAGAAGGCCGCTGTCTTGTGTCATTCAATATTTATTGTGTTGGATGACTGGCCATGTTAAAACTAGAAAAAGGAATGAAAACATGACTTCAATATTTTCAGGAAGACTGCTATGTTTCAGTATAAGGCTGAGCTATTGGCTATGGCAATGCTTGTTTGCACTGCATTCATGAATCATAACACATGCAGATACATGGGTGGGCATGTTGGAATGGATTTTGTATAAAAGAAAAGCCCTTCCAAGGTGGGTACTAATGCAGATGCTTGGGTGAGCATGTGTCCTTAAGCACCATTTTGTCAGCAGTGGCCTCTCCAGTAAGGCAGAGGAGTGTCGCCCCGCTGCTACAAGTGGCTCAAAGCTGAAAAATAAAATTGTAATAAAATGAATTTAGTGCCATTTTATTTTTCCCTTTCGCTAGTCTGAGTCGTGTTTGGTGGTGGGGACACTACTGCTGACTGGCAGCAGGCGAGTAGTGCTTACTCCACCAGTTTAAAGTGTGCATGTCATTTTGGCTGGCTGTCTTGCGATGGCCAGCCTGACATGTGCACTTTAAACCACCGCACACAGCTGTATAGGGCAGCTGGGTGGAGAGCCGGCACAGGCCCTCGGTGCCTGCAGGAACAATGAAACAGCCCGCTCCAGCCAATCCTGACTCTCATGCTGCTTAAAATCATCAGCAAGCATGAGAGCTGCATCTGGATTGGTGCGGGGAATTCAACTGCTGCAGTCAGAGCGCTGAGGGATTAAACCTTAGAGGACCGGATGAGGTGAGCCAGATGGTAAGTGCATTCTCTCTCACCTTTTATTTCTCTAGTTACATGTCACTATTTTTCCTTGTATGTCTCCATCTATCCGAATACCCTGGTATACTTTGAATTTTAACTACATATGCATGCTTAACGTTAATTAAATTCATAATGCTTTAGTGGCGTTTCACATGTGACCACACGTCTTCAACATGCCTGACTGAGCAAACAAGTGCACGTTATGGCATTCAAGTAAATATTTAAAATTTGTTAAATTGTTGGCTAGTCTGGGCATTCCGTGTTTTGATAAAGGCACTCACATGACTTTAGGTTGCCCCTGTCGCGGGTGCTGCTGTGCTCGTACAGGGTACTAGACAGCATGAGCCACTGGAGTTCTTGTCACAAAGGTTATAACACATCCCAAGTGCAGAGAAGGAGGAGGCTGCACCTAAGGTGCATTTTCTCTACTGCGTTCCTGTTGAGCTCTTGATTTCCGTACAAGTTGGGTGAGTTTTTGTTTTGCACTTTGGGGATTTTTTTATTATTTACCATGCTGAAACATAGGAGTAGTCTTCATGCAGTGTGCCGCAAGACTTCCGTCCATCAACTGTTCTTTTTGTAAGGCTTCTTTTCCTGCACAAGCGCCTGAACCAAGAGACATTCTCATTCTGGGAACTGTAGTTTCAAGTTTCTCAGGATACATTTGGGTATGCAAGTCAGATTATACAGAATACTGAACGCTGGCTAGAAAACCAGAAATATCTGAAACAGTTATGTGACTTGTTGGGGGGGGCTCACATGTTATTTAGTTATATTCACTTAAAAAAAAACATAGGTAACAGGAATGTTACTATGGCCCTCATTATGACATTGGTGGTAAATCCCACTTACCGCCATGCTGACTGTGGCCAACATACAGCCGCGGCTGCAGATATCCGCTAACCATATTATGACACACACACACCGATTTGTCACTATTCAGCCACACACACAAATCCGTCAGCCCAAAGGTGAGTGATAAACTGGTGGTATAAAAAACCCATACCCTTACGCCAGCAGAACAAAGCCCACAACATTATGACCCACGACTCACCACGGCAGACATTCAATGACGGTAAACCATTGGCGGTGCATACCGCCATGCTCAAGGTACACACACACATACAAAACACCACCACATTGGTCAATTCAAACTACACCCACCTGACACACATACACATACCACACCCGCTCACACCACTATAAAACACACACTACCCGCAACCCCTTACGACTACAAAAATTGCCAGCAGAGAGAGACACCAAGAGCACTCACACAATCAGAGCCACATACCGCCATCACCTAAACACCAGCCACGCACCTTACATCATACACCCAAAGACATCACCCTACACTTCCTCACCCACACCACTCTCCCTACACCCAGGGCACCACAACGACAACCCAGATTCTCTGAGGAGGAGCTAAGGGTCCTGGTGGAGGAAATCATCCGGGTACAGCCACAGCTATTTGGATCACAGGTGCAGCAGATATACATTGCTAGGAAGATGGAGGTATGGTGGAGGATCGTGGACAGTGACAACGCCGTGGGACAGCACCCCAGAACTAGGGATGACATCAGGAAGAGGTGGAATGACTTACGGGGAAGGTACATTCCATTGCAGCAAGACACCAACTCGCTGTACAGAGGACTGGTGGTGGACCCCCACCTCCTCCCCCACAACTAACAATATGGGAAGAGCAAGTCTTGGCAATCATACTTCCTGAGGGCCTGGCAGGAGTAGCAGGAAGACTGGACTATAGTAAGTCAGCTCTCTATTACTATCACCTCCCCCCGCCTGCATGACATCACATACCCCTACCCTCACTCCCATCACCCCACCACATCCCACACACCCCACCATCACAACCCACTCATCCCAATGCCAAGCCCTGCATGCCCTACCAATGCATGGACACCACTCACAGACCTGCATGGACACCTACCACTACAGCATGCACACTAGAGACAATCAGCTAGCCCACCAAATAACTCACACAAGGCAAAGTTTCCAGGGCAATAACAACCACAGAGGACAACCCAGCCATGCACAATATGTCACACACAGAAACAATAACACTGCATTTACATCCCCACAGGTACCCCAGCCAATATCACCGGAGAAGAAGTGCCAGCAACATCCAGTCCCTTCCCAGAAGAGGCCCACAGTGATGACAGCAGGTCTGGATGCCTGGATGTCCAACCTGGCCCATCAGGGATCTCCAGACAGTCTGTTACCCAGGCACAGTCCCATACCACCACAGAGCCTCCCCCCTCAGGAAACACCACCACAGCAACCACCCAGCGGGCCAACACCTCTGTCCCCAGGACACGTCAATCAGCAGTGTGTCCACCACTACACGGACCCCAGGCCACCCCACAAACACAGGATGAGCAGGGACCTGTGGACAATGGCAGTGGGCACACTGTTCAGGGAACAGAGGCACAGGACAACAGGGAAGCTGGGAGGACTGCTGTGCGACAGGGGGAGGACAGGCCCAGGGAACCGACTCTCCAGGAGGCACTCACTGCAATCCTAGGAGCATACCAACATTCCCAGGATATGCTGGGCCAGAACCTGGACAAGATGCAGGAGAACATGCAGCTGCAGGAAGGACAGTACCTGGGGATCAGGGAGGACTTGAAGTCCATTAACACCACCCTGGTCTCGATTGCAGGGGTGCTGGCAGACATGGACAACAGTATGAGGGAGGCAGTGGCACAACAGCGGGCCCCTGACACTAGCCAGACTACTGAACAGCCCTCCACCTCCGCTGCCGCTAGTGGACAGAAGGCCCCGCCACAGGACCAACAGCCCACCAGCACCCCTCCCCCTGCAGAAGGAGAACCACGCCGCAAACGTTCCCTGCGATCCAGGCAGAAGCCAGAGACTATTGCCAAGACCCCCTCCAGGAAATAAGACCCTCCTAATTGTCACCCTTCTGTCCACTCTGTTTCCCTGTCCACCTTCAACTGTCATTGCTCCCCTTCCAATGCCCCCTTGGACATTGCACCTGTGCTACAAATAGACTGGACTCTAACCTGGACTTTCCTCCATCATCACCCCAGCCCAATGCACTCCCCCCTTTTCATCAAAGCACTGCAATAAACACACTTTGAAAAAAATACAAGTATGGAGTATATGTCAAATGATTTCAAAATGCATTTGTTTAACAAGGTTCAAACATTGCAATTCAACTGTACAGTAATGTTTACATGGGAAAGACCTGTAGTTGGCTGTACTGACCACTCCAGGAGCAATACTGGGGCACCAACATCTGCAAAAAGAGAAGCCAATGGGTACAGTTGGTGGGCATAGAAGTAGGAATTTACAGCCTGCCAGTGACAATGTCACACACTAAACTGTCAATGAAATGTGAAATAACACTGTCTTACCTGTGTGTCAATGGAAGTATTGACGAATGACTGCATTTCTGTTGTCCTCATCCTCATCCTCTGCCTCCTCATCTTCACTGTCCACAGAGTCCACTCCTGCCACACAGCCATCTCCAGTCTCCTCCACCTGCAGAAAAGGCACATGGTGTCGCAAGGCAAGGTTGTGAAACATACAGCATGCTACTATGATCTGGCAGACCTTCTTGGGTAGCACAGGGATCCACCTGTTAGATGGAGGCAACAAAACCTGGCCTTCAGGAGGCCGAAGGTCCTTTCTATTATCCTTCTTGTTCGACCATGTGCCTCATTGTAACGTTCCTCTGCCCTTGTCCTGGGATTCCTCACAGGGGTCAGTAGCCATGAGAGACTGAGGTAACCAGAGTCACCTGCAAATATCGAGGGACAACTGTTAGCCACACTCTATCCAGTTGCCAAGAAATAGAGCACAGATAGGACTTGCACAAGAGGGGGGATCCCAGTAGGGTGAAGGGTAGCAGATATCAGGTCAGGCTCCAATTGGGCACACAGCTCTGTGATTGTGGCCCTGTCCAGTCTACAGGTGAGGATAATGTGCCTGTCCTTCACTGTTACCAAGTCCACCAAGGGTCTGTACACGGGGGGATGTCTCCATCTCCTATTCATCTGCAGCGGTTGCATTCTATTGAGTAAAAGAGTAAGCAGCTGGTCATTATCTGTACATTTAACCACTACAGTTCAATGCATATTGTGATTGTTACAATATTTTGGTGGCAAATGTCCAGAATGTGAAATGGTGAACTGTGACGCAGTTATGTTCCATGCTTTGCCCCCTCCCCTGAAATGGCATCTGCCTGTCCAGTATGGAGTGACAGGTGGAAATGAGGTCATTCCGCTGACGTTGTGTGCCGTTACGGGAGGCGATCGAGAACCGCTATGCAACTCCTCATTGGTTATCATTGGGTACAGTGGCCAATGGTGATGTACGCCGGTGGTGACAGTATGCACCACTGTGGATGTTACCGCTATTTTCTATCTGTTAACTCACTTGCTACCTGACCTTCAACAGGAAAGGACCTACACTGCATGTGCTGCTGTGACCTGTGTCTAGAACCTACCATGGCGTGTGTGACTGGGGAAAGGGCTCCGCCTTCACCTCAGCGGAGTTGGAGCGACTGGTGGATGGGGTCCTACCCCAGTACCGACTGATGTATGGGCCTCCAGACCAACAGGTGAATACACTGTGAGCACGATGCATGGGGCATGAATGCATGGAGTAGTGTGTGTGAAGACCTCGTGTGGGGGGGAGGGTTGGTGGATGTCCCCTGGGCAACGTGCAGCATGTATGCAGGGCCACATCTGTGTGTAAAGGGATGGAAGGGGTATGGATGGTGGGCCATGAGTGTAAAAGGCAGGACGGTCTGACTAATACCTTTCCCTGTGTGTATTTCTCTGCAGGTCGGTGCCCATCAAAAGAAGGGTATATGGCATGCCATCGCCAAGGGTGTGCGGACCCTGGGGTCTACGGCAGCCGGAGCACCCACTGTCACAAACGGTGGGAGGACCTGAGACGCTGGGCATGGAAGATGGCAGACACCCAGCTGGGGATGGCCTCCCGACAAGGCAGGGGTACCTGTCGAACCCTGACCCCCCTGATGGCCTGCATACTGGCGGTGGCCTATACGGAGCTGGATGGGTGCTTGGGGGTATCACAGCAGCAACAAAGGGGTGAGTACAGTGCCCTTCAATACTACTTACGCCTGGGTGGGTGGTATCTGGGTAGGGGATGTGGGCCTGTGGGTGCCCCTAGGCCATACTTGACATTGCAGAGTAGGTCCCATGTTGGGCAGAGTTCTGATGTGAAATTCCTCCAACCTAGCTAATAGGCATCCACTACTGTGCAGGGATGTGTGGGTCTTAGGTATGCTGCAGTTGGCAGTATGTGTCCCTAACCATGGCTTGGTGACTAGCATTGTAACTGGTAGTGCATATCCTAGTGCGTAGGGCTGCTGCCTGTGTGTGAGTGTGTTGTGTACACCAACAGTGGGGTTGGTGCCGCCACAGACCAAGAGTATCCTTTGTCTCCCCACTTTTTTGTTTTGTCATCCTGTGTGTAAGGAAATGCCTCCTTGGCATGGTTGCCCCCTGACTTTTTGCCTTTGCTGATGCTATGTTTACAATTGAAAGTGTGCTGAGGCCTGCTAACCAGGCCCCAGCACCAGTGTTCTTTCCCTAACCTGTACTTTTGTATCCACAATTGGCAGACCCTGGCATCCAGATAAGTCCCTTGTAACTGGTACTTCTAGTACCAAGGGCCCTGATGCCAAGGAAGGTCTCTAAGGGCTGCAGCATGTCTTATGCCACCCTGGAGACCTCTCACTCAGCACAGACACACTGCTTGCCAGCTTGTGTGTGCTAGTGAGGACAAACCGAGTAAGTCGACATGGCACTCCCCTCAGGGTGCCATGCCAGCCTCTCACTGCCTATGCAGTATAGGTAAGACACCCCTCTAGCAGGCCTTACAGCCCTAAGGCAGGGTGCACTATACCATAGGTGAGGGTACCAGTGCATGAGCATGGTACCCCTACAGTGTCTAAACAAAACCTTAGACATTGTAAGTGCAGGGTAGTCATAAGAGTATATGGTCTGGGAGTTTGTCAAACACGAACTCCACAGCACCATAATGGCTACACTGAAAACTGGGAAGTTTGGTATCAAACTTCTCAGCACAATAAATGCACACTGATGCCAGTGTACATTTTATTGTAAAATACACCACAGAGGGCACCTTAGAGGTGCCCCCTGAAACTTAACCGACTATCTGTGTAGGCTGACTAGTTTTAGCAGCCTGCCACAAACCGAGACATGTTGCTGGCCCCATGGGGAGAGTGCCTTTGTCACTCTGAGGCCAGTAACAAAGCCTGCACTGGGTGGGGATGCTAACACCTCCCCCAGGCAAGAATTGTCACACCTGGCGGTGAGCCTCAAAGGCTCACCTCCTTTGTGCCAACCCAGCAGGACACTCCAGCTAGTGGAGTTGCCCGCCCCCTCCGGCCAGGCCCCACTTTTGGCGGCAAGGCCGGAGAAAATAATGAGAAAAACAAGGAGGAGTCACTGGCCAGTCAGGACAGCCCCTAAGGTGTCCTGAGCTGAGGTGACTCTGACTTTTAGAAATCCTCCATCTTGCAGATGGAGGATTCCCCCAATAGGGTTAGGATTGTGACCCCCTCCCCTTGGGAGGAGGCACAAAGAGGGTGTACCCACCCTCAGGGCTAGTAGCCATTGGCTACTAACCCCCCAGATCTAAACACGCCCTTAAATTTCGTATTTAAGGGCTACCCTGAACCCTAGAAAATCAGATTCCTGCAACTACAAGAAGAAGGACTGCCCAGCTGAAAACCCCTGCAGCGGAAGACCAGAAGACGACAACTGCCTTGGCTCCAGAAACTCACCGGCCTGTCTCCTGCCTTCCAAAGATCCTGCTCCAGCGACGCCTTCCAAAGGGACCAGCGACCTCGACATCCTCTGAGGACTGCCCCTGCTTCGAAAAGACAAGAAACTCCCGAGGACAGCGGACCTGCTCCAAGAAAGGCTGCAACTTTGTTTCCAGCAGCTTTAAAGAACCCTGCAAGCTCCCCGCAAGAAGCGTGAGACTTGCAACACTGCACCCGGCGACCCTGACTCGGCTGGTGGAGACCCGACACCTCAGGAGGGACCCCAGGACTACTCTGATACTGTGAGTACCAAAACCTGTCCCCCCTGAGCCCCCACAGCGCCGCCTGCAGAGGGAATCCCGAGGCTTCCCCTGACCGCGACTCTTTGAATCCAAAGTCCCGACGCCTGGGAGAGACCCTGCACCCGCAGCCCCCAGGACCTGAAGGACCGGACTTTCACTGGAGAAGTGACCCCCAGGAGTCCCTCTCCCTTGCCCAAGTGGAGGTTTCCCCGAGGAACCCCCCCCTTGCCTGCCTGCAGCGCTGAAGAGATCCCGAGATCTCTCATAGACTAACATTGCGAACCCGACGCTGGTTTCTACACTGCACCCGGCCGCCCCCGCGCTGCTGAGGGTGAAATTTCTGTGTGGGCTTGTGTCCCCCCCGGTGCCCTACAAAACCCCTCTGGTCTGCCCTCCGAAGACGCGGGTACTTACCTGCAAGCAGACCGGAACCGGGGCACCCCCTTCTCTCCATTCTAGCCTATGTGTTTTGGGCACCACTTTGAACTCTGCACCTGACCGGCCCTGAGCTGCTGGTGTGGTGACTTTGGGGTTGCTCTGAACCCCCAACGGTGGGCTACCTTGGACCAAGAACTGAACCCTGTAAGTGTCCTACTTACCTGGTAAAACTAACAAAAACTTACCTCCCCCAGGAACTGTGAAAATTGCACTAAGTGTCCACTTTTAAAACAGCTATTTGTCAATAACTTGAAAAGTATACATGCAATTTTTATGATTTGAAGTTCCTAAAGTACTTACCTGCAATACCTTTCGAACAAGATATTACATGTTAAATTTGAACCTGTGGTTCTTAAAATAAACTAAGAAAAGATATTTTTCTATAACAAAAACCTATTGGCTGGATTTGTCTCTGAGTGTGTGTACCTCATTTATTGTCTATGTGTATGTACAACAAATGCTTAACACTACTCCTTGGATAAGCCTACTGCTCGACCACACTACCACAAAATAGAGCATTAGTATTATCTATTTTTACCACTATTTTACCTCTAAGGGGAACCCTTGGACTCTGTGCATGCTATTCCTTACTTTGAAATAGCACATACAGAGCCAACTTCCTACATTGGTGGATCAGCGGTGGGGTACAAGACTTTGCATTTGCTGGACTACTCAGCCAATACCTGATCACACGACAAATTCCAAAATTGTCATTAGAAATTGATTTTTGCAATTTGAAAAGTTTTCTAAATTCTTAAAAGACCTGCTAGGGCCTTGTGTTAGATCCTGTTTAGCATTTCTTTTAGAGTTTAAAAGTTTGTAAAAGTTTGAATTAGATTCTAGAACCAGTTGTAGATTCTTAAAAAGTATTCCAACTTTTAGAAGCAAAATGTCTAGCACAGATGTGACTGTGGTGGAACTCAACACCACACCTTACCTCCATCTTAAGATGAGGGAGCTAAGGTCACTCTGTAAAATAAAGAAAATAACAATGGGCCCCAAACCTACCAAAATACAGCTCCAGGAGCTTTTGGCAGAGTTTGAAAAGGCCAACCCCTCTGAGGGTGGCAACTCAGAGGAAGAAGATAGTGACTTGGAGGAAAATTCCCCCCTACCAATCCTATCTAGGGAGAACAGGGTCCCTCAAACCCTGACTCCAAAAATAATAGTCAGAGATGCTGGTTCCCTCACAGGAGAGACCAACACCTCTGAAATCACTGAGGATAGCCCCAGTGAAGAGGACATCCAGTTAGCCAGGATGGCCAAAAGATTGGCTTTGGAAAGACAGATCCTAGCCATAGAGAGGGAAAGACAAGAGATGGGCCTAGGACCCATCAATGGTGGCAGCAACATAAATAGGGTCAGAGATTCTCCTGACATGTTGAAAATCCCTAAAGGGATTGTAACTAAATATGAAGATGGTGATGACATCACCAAATGGTTCACAGCTTTTGAGAGGGCTTGTGTAACCAGAAAAGTGAACAGATCTCACTGGGGTGCTCTCCTTTGGGAAATGTTCACAGGAAAGTGTAGGGATAGACTCCTCACACTCTCTGGACAAGATGCAGAATCTTATGACCTCATGAAGGGTACCCTGATTGAGGGCTTTGGATTCTCCACTGAGGAGTACAGGATTAGGTTCAGGGGGGCTCAAAAATCCTCGAGCCAGACCTGGGTTGACTTTGTTGACTACTCAGTGAAAACACTAGATGGTTGGATTCAAGGCAGTGGTGTAAGTAATTATGATGGGCTGTACAATTTATTTGTGAAAGAACACCTGTTAAGTAATTGTTTCAATGATAAACTGCATCAGCATCTGGTAGACCTAGGACCAATTTCTCCCCAAGAATTGGGAAAGAAGGCGGACCATTGGGTCAAAACAAGGGTGTCCAAGACTTCAACAGGGGGTGACCAAAAGAAAGGGGTCACAAAGACTCCCCAGGGGAAGGGTGATGAGACAACCAAAACTAAAAATAGTAAAGAGTCTTCTACAGGCCCCCAAAAACCTGCACAGGAGGGTGGGCCCAGAGCCTCTCCACAAAACAATGGGTACAAGGGTAAAAACTTTGATCCCAAAAAGGCCTGGTGTCATAGCTGTAAACAGCATGGACACCAAACTGGAGACAAGGCCTGTCCCAAGAAAGGTTCCACTCCAAACTCCCATCCAGGTAACACTGGTATGGCTAGTCTCCAAGTGGGATCAACAGTGTGCCCAGAGCAAATCAGGGTCCACACTGAAGCTACTCTAGTTTCTGAGGGTGGGGTGGATTTAGCCACACTAGCTGTCTGGCCGCCTAACATGCAAAAATACAGACAGCAACTCTTAATTAATGGGACTAGAATAGAGGGCCTGAGGGATACAGGTGCCAGTGTCACCATGGTGACAGAGAAACTGGTTTCCCCTGGCCAATACCTGACTGGAAAAACTTACACAGTCACCAACGCTGACAATCAGAGAAAAGTACATCCCATGGCAATGGTTACTTTAGAATGGGGAGGGGTCAATGGCCTGAAACAGGTGGTGGTCTCCTCAAATATCCCAGTGGACTGTCTGCTTGGAAATGACCTGGAGTCCTCAGCATGGGCTGAGGTAGAACTAAAAACCCATGCAGCAATGCTGGGTATCCCTGAACTGGTGTGTGTGAAAACAAGAGCACAGTGCAAGGCACAGGGTGAACAAGTAGAGCTGGAGTCTGGAAGAATGGCCCAGCCTACCAAGAGGAAAGGAAAGTCAGTTGGGAAACCAACTGCAACACAGCAAAAGAAAGGGAACCTCTCTTCTCAGGAAGAAGTTCTGCCCTCTGAGGGAACTGAGCCTTTGGAGCTTGAACCTTATCAGGTTGAGCTCTTGGGCCCAGGGGGACCCTCAAGGGAGGAGCTGTGTAAGGGACAAGAAACCTGTCCCTCTCTTGAAGGCCTTAGGCAGCAAGCTGCTGAAGAGTCCAAAGGCAAGAAAAATGGAACGCATAGGGTCTATTGGGAAGATGGACTCCTGTACACTGAGGCCAGAGACCCCAAACCTGGTGCCACTAGGAGAGTGGTAGTGCCTCAGCTGTTCAGGAAGTTCATCCTAACATTGGCCCATGACATTCCCCTTGCTGGACATTTGGGACAAACCAAGACGTGGGAGAGGTTAGTCAACCACTTCTACTGGCCCAATATGTCCAACATGGTTAAGGAGTTTTGCCTCTCCTGCCCCACCTGTCAAGCCAGTGGTAAGACAGGTGGGCATCCAAAGGCCCCCCTCATTCCACTTCCAGTGGTGGGGGTGCCCTTTGAAAGAGTGGGTGTGGACATAGTTGGTCCACTAGAACCTCCCACAGCCTCAGGAAATATGTATATCCTGGTAGTAGTGGATCATGCTACCAGGTATCCTGAAGCTATTCCCCTTAGGTCGACTACTGCCCCTGCAGTAGCCAAGGCCCTCATTGGTATCTTTACCAGAGTGGGTTTCCCTAAGGAGGTGGTGTCTGACAGAGGTACCAACTTCATGTCAGCATACCTAAAGCACATGTGGAATGAGTGTGGAGTGACTTATAAATTCACTACACCATACCATCCACAAACTAATGGCTTGGTTGAGAGATTCAACAAGACATTAAAAGGCATGATCATGGGGCTCCCAGAAAAGCTCAAAAGGAGATGGGATGTCCTCTTGCCATGTCTGCTTTTCGCTTACAGAGAGGTGCCACAGAAGGGAGTAGGATTCTCACCCTTTGAACTTCTGTTTGGTCATCCTGTAAGGGGACCACTTGCCCTTGTTAAAGAAGGCTGGGAGAGACCTCTCCATGAGCCTAAACAGGACATAGTGGACTATGTACTTGGCCTTCGCTCTAGAATGGCAGAGTACATGGAAAAGGCAACCAAAAACCTTGAGGCCAGCCAACAGCTCCAGAAGTTTTGGTATGACCAAAAGGCTGCACTGGTTGAGTTCCAACCGGGGCAGAAAGTCTGGGTTCTGGAGCCTGTGGCTCCCAGGGCACTCCAGGACAAATGGAGTGGCCCTTACCCAGTACTAGAGAGGAAGAGTCAGGTCACCTACTTGGTGGACCTGGGCACAAGCAGGAGCCCCAAGAGGGTGATCCATGTAAACCGCCTTAAGCTCTTCCATGACAGGGCTGATGTGAATCTGTTGATGGTAACAGATGAGGATCAGGAGGCAGAGAGTGAACCTCTCCCTGATCTTCTGTCATCAGACCCAAAAGATGGCACAGTAGATGGAGTGATCTACTCAGACACCCTCTCTGGCCAACAGCAAGCTGATTGTAGGAGAGTCCTACAACAGTTTCCTGAACTCTTCTCCTTAACCCCTGGTCAGACACACCTGTGTACCCATGATGTGGACACAGGAGACAGCATGCCTGTCAAGAACAAAATCTTTAGACAGTCTGACCATGTTAAGGAAAGCATCAAGGTGGAAGTCCACAAGATGCTGGAATTGGGAGTGATTGAGCGCTCTGACAGCCCCTGGGCTAGCCCAGTGGTCTTAGTCCCCAAACCTCACACCAAAGATGGAAAGAAAGAGATGAGGTTTTGTGTGGACTACAGAGGGCTCAATTCTGTCACCAAGACAGATGCTCATCCAATTCCAAGAGCTGATGAGCTCATAGACAAATTAGGTGCTGCCAAATTCCTAAGTACCTTTGACTTGACAGCAGGGTACTGGCAAATAAAAATGGCACCTGGAGCAAAAGAGAAAACAGCATTCTCCACACCTGATGGGCATTATCAGTTTACTGTTATGCCCTTTGGTTTAAAGAATGCCCCTGCCACCTTCCAAAGGTTGGTGAATCAAGTCCTTGCTGGCTTGGAGTCCTTTAGCACAGCTTATCTTGATGATATTGCTGTCTTTAGCTCCACCTGGCAGGATCACCTGGTCCACCTGAGGAAGGTTTTGAAGGCTCTGCAATCTGCAGGCCTCTCTATCAAGGCATCCAAATGCCAGATAGGGCAGGGAACTGTGGTTTACTTGGGACACCTTGTAGGTGGAGGCCAAGTTCAGCCACTCCAACCCAAGATCCAGACTATTCTGGACTGGGTAGCTCCAAAAACCCAGACTCAAGTCAGGGCATTCCTTGGCTTGACTGGGTATTACAGGAGGTTTGTGAAGGGATATGGATCCATTGTGACAGCCCTCACTGAACTCACCTCCAAGAAAATGCCCAAGAAAGTGAACTGGACTGTGGAATGCCAACAGGCCTTTGACACCCTGAAACAGGCAATGTGCTCAGCACCAGTTCTCAAAGCTCCAGATTATTCTAAGCAGTTCATTGTGCAGACTGATGCCTCTGAACATGGGATAGGGGCAGTTTTGTCCCAAACAAATGATGATGGCCTTGACCAGCCTGTTGCTTTCATTAGCAGGAGGTTACTCCCCAGGGAGCAGCGTTGGAGTGCCATTGAGAGGGAGGCCTTTGCTGTGGTTTGGTCCCTGAAGAAGCTGAGACCATACCTCTTTGGGACTCACTTCCTAGTTCAAACTGACCACAGACCTCTCAAATGGCTGATGCAAATGAAAGGTGAAAATCCTAAACTGTTGAGGTGGTCCATCTCCCTACAGGGAATGGACTTTATAGTGGAACACAGACCTGGGACTGCCCATGCCAATGCAGATGGCCTTTCCAGGTTCTTCCACTTAGAAAATGAAGACTCTCTTGGGAAAGGTTAGTCTCATCCTCTTTCGTTTGGGGGGGGGGTTGTGTAAGGAAATGCCTCCTTGGCATGGTTGCCCCCTGACTTTTTGCCTTTGCTGATGCTATGTTTACAATTGAAAGTGTGCTGAGGCCTGCTAACCAGGCCCCAGCACCAGTGTTCTTTCCCTAACCTGTACTTTTGTATCCACAATTGGCAGACCCTGGCATCCAGATAAGTCCCTTGTAACTGGTACTTCTAGTACCAAGGGCCCTGATGCCAAGGAAGGTCTCTAAGGGCTGCAGCATGTCTTATGCCACCCTGGAGACCTCTCACTCAGCACAGACACACTGCTTGCCAGCTTGTGTGTGCTAGTGAGGACAAACCGAGTAAGTCGACATGGCACTCCCCTCAGGGTGCCATGCCAGCCTCTCACTGCCTATGCAGTATAGGTAAGACACCCCTCTAGCAGGCCTTACAGCCCTAAGGCAGGGTGCACTATACCATAGGTGAGGGTACCAGTGCATGAGCATGGTACCCCTACAGTGTCTAAACAAAACCTTAGACATTGTAAGTGCAGGGTAGTCATAAGAGTATATGGTCTGGGAGTTTGTCAAACACGAACTCCACAGCACCATAATGGCTACACTGAAAACTGGGAAGTTTGGTATCAAACTTCTCAGCACAATAAATGCACACTGATGCCAGTGTACATTTTATTGTAAAATACACCACAGAGGGCACCTTAGAGGTGCCCCCTGAAACTTAACCGACTATCTGTGTAGGCTGACTAGTTTTAGCAGCCTGCCACAAACCGAGACATGTTGCTGGCCCCATGGGGAGAGTGCCTTTGTCACTCTGAGGCCAGTAACAAAGCCTGCACTGGGTGGGGATGCTAACACCTCCCCCAGGCAAGAATTGTCACACCTGGCGGTGAGCCTCAAAGGCTCACCTCCTTTGTGCCAACCCAGCAGGACACTCCAGCTAGTGGAGTTGCCCGCCCCCTCCGGCCAGGCCCCACTTTTGGCGGCAAGGCCGGAGAAAATAATGAGAAAAACAAGGAGGAGTCACTGGCCAGTCAGGACAGCCCCTAAGGTGTCCTGAGCTGAGGTGACTCTGACTTTTAGAAATCCTCCATCTTGCAGATGGAGGATTCCCCCAATAGGGTTAGGATTGTGACCCCCTCCCCTTGGGAGGAGGCACAAAGAGGGTGTACCCACCCTCAGGGCTAGTAGCCATTGGCTACTAACCCCCCAGACCTAAACACGCCCTTAAATTTCGTATTTAAGGGCTACCCTGAACCCTAGAAAATCAGATTCCTGCAACTACAAGAAGAAGGACTGCCCAGCTGAAAACCCCTGCAGCGGAAGACCAGAAGACGACAACTGCCTTGGCTCCAGAAACTCACCGGCCTGTCTCCTGCCTTCCAAAGATCCTGCTCCAGCGACGCCTTCCAAAGGGACCAGCGACCTCGACATCCTCTGAGGACTGCCCCTGCTTCGAAAAGACAGGAAACTCCCGAGGACAGCGGACCTGCTCCAAGAAAGGCTGCAACTTTGTTTCCAGCAGCTTTAAAGAACCCTGCAAGCTCCCCGCAAGAAGCGTGAGACTTGCAACACTGCACCCGGCGACCCTGACTCGGCTGGTGGAGACCCGACACCTCAGGAGGGACCCCAGGACTACTCTGATACTGTGAGTACCAAAACCTGTCCCCCCTGAGCCCCCACAGCGCCGCCTGCAGAGGGAATCCCGAGGCTTCCCCTGACCGCGACTCTTTGAATCCAAAGTCCCGACGCCTGGGAGAGACCCTGCACCCGCAGCCCCCAGGACCTGAAGGACCGGACTTTCACTGGAGAAGTGACCCCCAGGAGTCCCTCTCCCTTGCCCAAGTGGAGGTTTCCCCGAGGAACCCCCCCCTTGCCTGCCTGCAGCGCTGAAGAGATCCCGAGATCTCTCATAGACTAACATTGCGAACCCGACGCTGGTTTCTACACTGCACCCGGCCGCCCCCGCGCTGCTGAGGGTGAAATTTCTGTGTGGGCTTGTGTCCCCCCCGGTGCCCTACAAAACCCCTCTGGTCTGCCCTCCGAAGACGCGGGTACTTACCTGCAAGCAGACCGGAACCGGGGCACCCCCTTCTCTCCATTCTAGCCTATGTGTTTTGGGCACCACTTTGAACTCTGCACCTGACCGGCCCTGAGCTGCTGGTGTGGTGACTTTGGGGTTGCTCTGAACCCCCAACGGTGGGCTACCTTGGACCAAGAACTGAACCCTGTAAGTGTCCTACTTACCTGGTAAAACTAACAAAAACTTACCTCCCCCAGGAACTGTGAAAATTGCACTAAGTGTCCACTTTTAAAACAGCTATTTGTCAATAACTTGAAAAGTATACATGCAATTTTTATGATTTGAAGTTCCTAAAGTACTTACCTGCAATACCTTTCGAACAAGATATTACATGTTAAATTTGAACCTGTGGTTCTTAAAATAAACTAAGAAAAGATATTTTTCTATAACAAAAACCTATTGGCTGGATTTGTCTCTGAGTGTGTGTACCTCATTTATTGTCTATGTGTATGTACAACAAATGCTTAACACTACTCCTTGGATAAGCCTACTGCTCGACCACACTACCACAAAATAGAGCATTAGTATTATCTATTTTTACCACTATTTTACCTCTAAGGGGAACCCTTGGACTCTGTGCATGCTATTCCTTACTTTGAAATAGCACATACAGAGCCAACTTCCTACACTGTCCTTATGTGCGTTCGCATCATCTGGCAGAGGAGCACCAGCGACAGAGGGAGATGCATCCCACATGCCCCAGGAGGCTGAGTCCACTGATGGTGAGGGCACCAGTGGGACAGAGGGCGAGGGGAGCACCATGGCGGAGACTAGAGGGGACAGTTCGGATACCTCCACCGATGGAAGCTCCCTGATGGTGGAAGACACCTCTTTGCCCACCCCAGCTACAGGTACTGCCACCACCCCCGTACTAGCACCGCCCTCCCAGCAGCCCCTCAGCGAGTTTCCCATGCCGGCTCACCCAGGCACCTCAGACCCTGCCCCAGTTAGCCCTGCTGCCCTGAGTGAGGAGGCTATTGACCTCCTGCGATCCATCTCTGTTGGGCAGTCAACCATTGTGAATGCCATCCCGGGCTGGCAGTCAAATGCAACAAAGCAGTGCATTATCTGGAGGGCATTCACACTGGCTTGGCAGCCCAACAAAGATCAATCCAGGCTCTGGCCTCCTCTCTGATGGCAGCCATTGTCCCTGTTTCCACCCTCCCCCCTCCAACTTCCCCTACTCAATCCCAATCCCAACCTATCCCAAGCACACAGGCAGATGAGGATGCACACAGGACAACACACAAGAGTGGACATGGCAAACAAAAGCACCACACTTCATCCCACTGGCACTCACACAAACACCATCCAGATGCAGACATACCAACATCCACTGCCTCCACTGTGGCCCCCTCCTCCTCGTTCTACACCTCCCTCCCAGTTGCATCTCCACTCACATCTACATGCACTACATCCTCATCCACTACCCCCGTCACCAGCACACCTATCAGAACAGACACCTCACTGTCAATCACCACCCGCATATCCATGCACATGTCCCCTGTGTCCTCTCCCACTGTGTCTGTGCCCCTCCTCCAAAAGTACACAAACGCAAGCACTCAGACACCCAACAGCCATCCACCTCACAACAGCATCCAGCCCCTGCACCCAAACACAGCAGACTGACACCTCCTACAACCACTCCCTCTTCCTCCACTTCCAAACCATCTCCCTCTTTCCGCCCCAATGTCCCTTAGAAGCTTTTCCTCTCCACCCTTGACCTCTTCCCTACCCCTCCCCATATCCTTCACATCAGGCCAGGGTGGTCAAAACCCAGGCAAGCACCTCAGCCACCCAGTCCACAAGCACAGTAGTGTCCTCACCAACTCCAGGTGTGAAAGGATCCCGGCCACCAGCCAGCCAGACGGAAAGGGTGCCTGCCCCAAGTGCTGCAGGAAGGAAGGGCAAGGAGCCAGCCCCAAGTGCTGAAGGAAGGAAAGGCAAGGAGCCAGCCCCAAGTGCTGAAGGAAGGGAGGGCAAGGAGCCAGCCCCAAGTGCTGAAGGAAGGGAGGGCAAGGAGCCAGCCCCAGCTGCTGGCAGGAAGGGCAAGGGGCCTGCACCAGCAGGCAGTAAGGACCAGGGGCCTGGTGCTGGGACTCAGTCAGAGACCCCACCACCAACCATCTGAGGTTGCAGGGGATGGGCTGGAGCTCCCCCCCCCCCCGCCCCCACGCTCAGCAGCACCAGCGGGCAGCCGTCCGAAGCTGCAGGGGATGGGCTAGAGCTTTCCCCCACCACCAGGAGCAGCACCAGTGGGCAGCCGTCTGAGGCTGCGGGGGATGGGCTGGATCTTCCCCCCACCACCAGCACCAGTGGGCAGCCATCCGAGGCTGCAGGGGATGGGCTGGAGCATCCCACCACCACTACCAGATCCACCAGCAGCACCATCACTAGCACCAGTGGCCAGCCATCGGAGGCTGCAGGGGATGGGCTAGAGCCTCCCCCCACCACCACCAGCTCCACCAGCAGCACCACCACCACCAGTGGGCAGCCGTCCAAGGCTGCAGGGGATGGGCTGGAGCTTCACCCAACCACCAGCACCAGTGGGCAGCTGTCCGAGGCTGCAGGGGATGAGCTGGAGCCTCCCCCCACCACCACCACCAGAAGCAGCACCACTGCCACCACTGAACAGCCGTCACCGTTAGCGGACATTCTGTAGACCTGCGTCCATGGACTGTTGTGCGGCCTGCCCCCTGTAAGTCCAGTGGGCATGACACCCACCTGAGAGACTGTGATCTTGCACTCCCCAAGATCTGCATCGCAGGGCACGATGCCCCTTCCAGAACCAGTGGAGATGCCATCCACTCACCCCATCCTCCCCAGGATGAAGCTCTTTGGGCACGATGCCCCCTCCAGAACCAGTGGGCAAGTCACCCACTTGAGAGACTGTGGCCTTGCACTCCCCAGGACAGAGTAATGGGCATGTTGGCTCCTCCAGAGCATGTGGGCAAGTCACCCACTTGAGTGACTGTGGCCTTGAACTTCCCAGGACCAAGCACAGGACATGCTGCCCCCCCAGGACCAGTGGCGTTGTACCATCTTGCGGCTGAGGTGACCCCCCGTTCTCCATCCCCCTGAGGTGCCTGCCTATTTTCGACCTGATGCCCCTGCAGGGTTCTCTCTGTGTTGTTGCAGGAATAAAGTGGGGCCTTGGACTTTGTAATGTGGCCCTGTGGCCCACAAACATTGAGGACTGGCCAGTGTCCCTACATTTGAAAATATGTATATACTTTTTGATTTGGATGCACGCATATACTTTTTGATTTGGATGCACGTATTGCTACTATTTTATCTTATAACACTCTTTATATTGTAGTTGTCCTTGCATTATTCCTGAGGGGTAAGGGGTAAATATGTTATGTTGCTGCATCTTCCTGTGTGTATGGTGTTGGGGGTGGGGGTGTTGTGTGTGTGTGTCACTCTCTTTTTCCTCCCTCCCTCCCCTGTGTGCTAGGTGGCTATACTCACAGTCTTCACCGTTGTTGGTGTTCGTAGTGGAGCAGCACGTAGAAGAGCATGGGGAAGACATGCAGCTCGTGCTTCTTGGTGGCGTGGTTGTTTCCTGAGTCTCCACAGGTGAGTCCTTTCCCTTCTGTGCAGTGTTTCCGCCAGGCTTTTGATGTCGTTTGTACTGCCCCGAAAAGGTGGCGGATTGGTGTGTCTTAAAGCAGTGGGCGGAACATTGTCTTCCGCCTGGCTGTAGGCGGTTACCACCATTGTGCCTGTTGATTCCGTTAAAGTGGCTGTCTGTCTGAGCTGTTTCTTCAATGGTCATAATTTGGTGGTATTTACCACCAGCCAGTTGGCGGTATTACCCCCACTTTATCACCAACTGCCAGGGTTGTAATGAGGGCCTATATGTTAATTCAACCACTGCCGCACATGGCCACGTCAATGTCACCAGATTACTGTACATATTTTTTAGTGCCTTGGGGATGTGACGGTCCAACGGCCTTCGGGGTGACCACACTGACCCCCGCATTAATTTATAAACTTTAGACCTGGGCACCCCCACATAGTTAACTAGCAGTATCACTGGGAGGTGGCGGTTACTGGGGCTTTGATAAGCACTAGGAGGGAGGCCCCAGGCACCCCACTCCTATTTTAAGGCAATGGCCCCTGGACCAGGCCCACCGGGGGGCAAAAATAAAAGCAAGCATGGAGACCATGTTTGCTTTTTTTTTTTTTTTAAAGAAAATTGTGCCAGTAGTTGAGATTTTTGCCACTTTTTTTTAATCCTTGGGGACATCTGCACCAAGGCTAGTGAGGCAGGGTTAAGGTACTGGTTGAAGTGTTGGCAACCAATCCTATCTCTGCACGAGATCGGCAGTAGTAGCAAATGTGTCATGACCCTAGATATACAAATTAGTTTTTCTGTAAATATCTTAAATAACACCAAATAACAAAAAGCACTCTTTCTGGGCCAAGAGCTATCTTTCTGACAAATTTGGTTTAATTGTGTCCAGCAGTTCGGGCTGCAGTGATATCTAAAATCTCTATGAGAATTATAATGGGAAACACTTTTTTGACCACCCCTTTTTCTCGGCTCCCGCTTGATGGATCACCCTAAAACTTTCCATATACAACAAAATTATAGGGAGCAATTTGTTTGGAAAATGTTGTGAAAATCTGTCAAACAGTGCCAAAGATAAAAGCAAGTAAAAAAAAAAACGCTTTTTCAATGGAAACTAGGCCCTAACTATAACTACCAACTGGTGACTTAAGCACCTTTCCTTCTCTCAAAGCTTAAAACACCTGCAATGCACAGATGGCATATGGTCACCACAAATAGCTTCTAAAAAGCTCAAATAGCCCTGCAATGGCCTAACTTCCAGCACAGGAGTTTAAACATCCTGTACTTCTCCTAGGTGAGCCTGACTCACTCACATGGCTTTAAAAATAAAACATTAACAGGCTATGGAAACTAAATCATTCCACTGACTTCCAGGTCCTCTTTGGGACCTAGCAATATTTTTGGTATAACCTACAGAAATTGGCAATACTTAAAAATGTGACAAATCTATGGGCCTGATTATGAGTCTAGTGGTCACTGGACCTCCAGACTCACGGTGGCGGTCAGGACCGCCGTTGCTGTGGTGGCCCCACCAACACAGTACGACTCTGGCGGTCAAACCACCAGGTTACCAACGTCTCCGCTGGGATCAGTGATCCCGACGGGTTGACGGCAGGTGCAGGTCGCAATCAGCCCTGCTGATTACAACCTGGTTCTACACCAGCCTTTTCATGGCGGTTTCATTGCCATGAAAAGGCTGGTGGAGAACAGGTGCAGGGAGCCACAGGTGGGCCCCTGCACTGCCCATGCACTTGGCATGGGCAGTGCAGGGCCCCCCCTACCCAGCACCTTCGCAATGCTCACTGTCTTCTGTGCAGATAGTGAGCATTGCGAGGGTGCTGGTTCCCCCTGTGGGCGGCAGCATTGCCGGCAGCTCAATTACGAGCTGGCGACAATGCTGCTGCCACTTTCCCGCTGGGCTGATGGGCGGAAACCCAAAAGGTCCAAGCAGCTCAAAACAGATGCTGCAGGGAAGGAAACCTACACACAGTATAGAGGGAGGGGTAAGAGAAGAGATGATTGCGAGATAGTGGCATGCTTTTTTGGGCTGTAAACCAGGAAAGAAGAAGAGAGGAACAGTAGTCAGTTGTACTAAGAGGCAGATTACACATAGTCCTGGAATTTTGTGAGACACCTCCCTACACAGGATGGCCTTAAAACATACCTATTACCAGCACTCACAACGCGACCCCAATCACAAAACCACATGCACATTGCTGCCTCTTTTTGTTCCACCACTTGTCCTCCAACATGACAACTCAATACTTGACTTTCATTACTTTCTTTGGTTGGGAAAGTCTGGACTGACTTATAACCCCAAAACAAGGAAGCCAAAATCTTACCATATATCCTAGTTTAATGGACAAAGTATGAGCCCTTTCCCGTCTTACAACGCTAGTGTACGTTTTGTGCGTTATCTCTCATCTCAACTTTACAGAAGCTAGGTCTCTCTCTTTCATGGAAACCCCCCCCCCATCCATGGACCAGCTAACTTAGTGGCAGGTTCACGGCCCTTAAAAAGGGTGAAAGTAGATACTTTTGTGATAGAATTGGGACTGGTGCAAATTGCCCACAGCAAGTCTTTTATTTCCTGGCCCCAAACCACTGGCAATAGACAACTGAATGTTGTTATCTTTGATGACTTTATTACACCTCTCAACCAGGGAATTACTGTGAGGGTGGTACAAAGACATTTTTAGTATCTTTCACATCCCATTGGGACAAGAGTTGGTCAAAGTCACCCGAAGTAAATTGAACACCATTATTCGTCACAACCTCATCAGGCGCACCTTCTCTCATAAATACTGTTTGCAGAAATCTAATTACTTCAGAAGAGTCAGATGACCTCATAAATTCTACCTCAAGCCAACATCAAAAGTAATCAATCTGTACAATTCCATAGCTACAGCTCTTCTTCACCAAGTTGAGGGGTTCAATTATTTTGATACCCAGTTTAGACCACACTCTGTCAGGAATGGAAACAGTATCCACCCGACTTGTAACAATGACTTGAGACTTGTCACTAAAGGCAATTGCCATTCATCCCCCTCACAAAATGCTCCACCTCTTTGTCCAGACCCAATGCCCAATACCTATCCCTAATCCTCCGTTTCATGGCTCTCATCCCTAGATGGCCCTCATGCGCTAGCTCCAACACTTCGCCACAAATCCCACTGGGTAGAATCAAAGTTATCACCTCTTCTAGGCAACCCATCCACTATGTGTAACTCAGAAATGACATGCTTGTAAACGTCCACATGTACAAAAGACTTGTCTTTGGGCCAGTTCTTGCCAATCAGGCTCCTGACATCCAGTAAATCTTTGTCCCCACTCAACCTCTGTAATGCACCCCTCAGTAATTCTGGATATTGCATCCACCATGCCAAAGTCCTCAGCATCAGTATCTACAGCTTCCTAAACATCACTTAAGAGTAAATGGGACTGACAGTCTGCAAAAATATTTCTCACGCCCGAAATGTACTCCACACAGTACTGAAACTCAGACAGCCTCAACTGCCATATAGCAATACGTGGCATAGCATTAAAAGCATCCCTACTGGTAAAAAGGTTAATTCAGGGTTTGTGGTCCATCCTGATTGTGAATTCTACACCTCATAGGTAGTTCCTGAAATGGTTGACCCCCTCACCAACAAGTTCAATGACAGAGTATGTACTCTCTGCCCATGTAGTGGGCTTGTCCGCTAAGATCCTTCCCTTCATAAATAAAAGTAGATACAATGTAGATATATTGTGGCTCCTTCAATTATTGTTCTTGTGATGATGATGTTCTTCTTCCCATACTCGAGGACAAACAAAACAAAAAAAAACAATACTTGAAAATCTTATTAGTTTCTCTGCTTTTCCCCTTCTCTTCTGTTCTTCCACATTCTTTCTTTGTTTTCTTTTTTTCTTATAGTTTCTCCCATTCTTTCACATAAGCGAAACTGTCTCTCTTTTTCCTTATTTCTTTTCTGTTGTGAATAGTTTTTATTTATGTTTTGGTTTTTCTTTCAGGCACTCCTTGGGATCTCTTGGATGTCTTTCCGGTGAACAAGGAGGAAACAGAAGATATAGAAAGAGAAGTTAAGTGTGGGGTTTTCTCTCTTTCTTTGCTATATAGTTTCAGGGTTGTGAGGGAGTTGGTGAAAACGACTACGCACTTCTCTGCCCTTCCTGACCATGTGGAGGTCAGAAGGGGCTCCTGAACCCTGTTACACCCGCCCTCTCTTGAATAGGGCTGTTTGTGTCCCTGATCCAAGGGATGTCGTGAAAGAAAATCCACCGGTACCATTTGGGGGCCTGGGGAATGTCACACCTGGAACACAAAATGTTGTAGGGCCATAAACCAGCGCAATATACGAGAATTAGTGTCCTTATGCCATGCCGACTACGTTAGAGGGGCATGGTTTGTAATCAAGGTAAATGGGTGTCCCAGTTGATAGTATTGGAGGTTTTCTATAGCCCATTTGATAGCTAAACATTATTTTTCTATGGTTGGGTAATGCTGTTGTCTTGGCAGCAACTTTCTACTAATAAACACTATCGGGTGTGCTCTACGCTCATCGTCTTCCTGTGATAATACCACTCCCATACCAACATGAGAAGCATCAGTTTGCAAACAGAAGGCTTTCTTAAAATCAGGGCAGTGAAGCACAGGTTTCTGTGTTTGAAAATTCATTAAAATATTATAACTCTCCTTTTGGACAGGTGTTAATTCGCTAAATTTCCTTGATTGTCCCCTTTTTAGGAGATTGGTCAATGGAGCTGCCAGGGTAGAATAATTTGGTAAAACCAACAATAATACTCCACTAATCCCAGAAAAGAGTGTATCTTTTTTTTTTTTTTTTTTTGGTGGTGGTAGGTTCATGATGGCGTCTACTTTATCAACTTGTGGCCTTATGTGCCCACTCTCTATATTATAACCAAGATAGGCAATAGAATTTCTTGCTAGTTTACACTTCTCTGGGTTGGCTGTTAACCCTGCTTCAAGTAGTGTATGGAAAATGTTTGATAAATGGAATAGGTGCTGATCCCATGTTTCACTGAATACAACTATGTCATCCAAGTATGCAGCGGCATACTCCGTGTGGGGCCTTAGTATTCTGTCCATTAGCCATTGAAATGTTGCTCCATGTAAACCAAACAGAAGTATGGTAAAATGATAGAGTCCTGAAGGGGTGGAAAAGCTGTTTTTTCTTTTGCCTGAGGGTTTAAAGGTATCTGCCAGTATCCTTTGGTGAGGTCTAATGTAGACAGATATTGGGCATTCAGTAATTTCTCGATTAGTTCATCTACTCTAGGGATGGGATAGGTGTGCACTCCCTATAAATGTCTCTTTCTTTTATAAGTGCTCAGTGCAGTGACCTCGTGTGGGTAGAATGAAAAAGAAAAAAAAAATAACACAAGAATAACTTTTATGTGCTCCTTGCCCTTTACCCCCCAAAAAACATTTATTTTGGTCTCCTTCCCTCCCCCTTTGCTTTCTTTTATTGTTCTCCTTGTCTCTATTGTTTGTGGCCAAATGCTATTCCAAGCCTGTATATGGGCACATACCTAGTTCAGCCACGTCCCTCCAGGGATATGCCAGGTTGTTGAGCCTTCTCTTTCTGGTCGTTTGTTGTTCTCCTCCAGTTGCTCCTCCTTCTCACCGTCCGTCTCTGTACTGCTCTCTGGGATCCTTCTGCCTCGCTGTCCCCTCCTCTCACGGTATCCTCCTCGGTCACGTCTTCTTCCGTGGTGGGTTCCACAGTGACAGCCCAGCCCGCGTTGGCTTCCATTTCCTGTTTATCACGTCTTAGGAGTGCGACCCAGGGCACTTCTCTGTTGGCCCCGACCATGTGGAGGTTGGAAAGGGTTCCGGAACCCCGTTACAGCCCCCTCAAGGCAAGAAAAGAAAAGGCTACCACTTCATTCTTCCCCTAAAACGTTTGCAACAACACAGCCCCTATCCCATATTGACTGGCATCAGTGACTATAATTGAGGGATGATGTGTGTCAAACAATTATAAAGGAATAGCGCACGCAACTTCCTTCTTGATCACTTCAAATTCACTGCTTACCTCCTTACTCCAAACAAACTTCTCATTCTTTTTGAGCAATTGTCTCAGGCTGCTGGTTCTCTCAGCACATTTGGTAATAAGACGGGAACAGAATTCCAGCATACCAAAAAATGAACAAACCTGATCCTTGTTAGTGGGAGCAGGAAATTTGGATATTGCCCTCACTAAACTTTCTTTTGGTTCACCCCTTTTTCTGATATTTTGTAGCCCGAATAGTCCACACATTTAACATCAAATTTGGACATAGCTGCCCTCAACGTCATGCCCTTTTTATCCAGGACTGACAAAAAAATCAAAATGTCATCCTGAAAACAATGAACGCTGAGTGTGCCCCTATACAACACCTCCACAACTCTGGAAAAAAGAAGAGGCTAAAGCCAAACCGAATGGCATGCGTTTAAACCTAAATGCACCTTCTGGCATGACAAATGATGTTAAGTGTCTTGACCCATGCTTCAAAGCAATCTGGTGGTAGACTGCTGTCATGTCTAGAGCTGTGAACACTTTAGCACATTTTAAGGAGGCAAGCATCTCAGTTATAATTGGTAGAAGCTGCCTGTCCACCCTAATTCTTCCGTTGATGTCCCTTAAGTTGATGCACATCCTCAATGACCATTTAGACTTCCTTGCTAGTACAATTGGGGATAATTACTGAAAACTTTCAATGGCCTCATTGAAAGCCTGATCTCACAGATTTTCTTTCCTCTCTTTCCTGAGCTCCTCCCAGAGGGTTAGAGGCAAATGTCTCACATTGTGCACCACCAGAGAAGCCCCAGACTTTAATATAATCTGATGAGAAAACCCCTTAAATGTTCCTAATTTTTCTTGCAAAACTTCTGGGAATGCTTTCACCAACGTGCCCTCACTCACAGTTGCACGCACTCTTCCTTCAACAATATCTGCTTCGGACTGTTTTTATCAAAGATTATTCCCAATTTAATTTGTTCTAGACAACACAAAAGACATGACTCATACTTGCCCACCTACATGGTGGCTTGTGTCTTGTTTTCCTCGAAGTTCAATACTATGTCAAATTCACCCACAACACGCACAGACTTCCCTCCATATGCAAGTGGTCGAACATTCGACTATTCAAAAGTAATGTATTCAAATCTTTCCCATTCCTTCATGCCAATCAAAGTAAAAAAGGATCCTTAATCAGCCACCATTTTGGCAGGAACATCTGCTACATTCACTAAGCAAAACATTCTTTTACATTCTCCAACACTATCTGCCTCACATCAAGGTACAAACCTCCTTCAACTTCCTCCACTGCCTATTGTATGCAAAACACATTTTCATCATCTTATTCAGAGCGGTTTTCCTTGATACCAACAGTTTCAACTGTGTTAAGAAACACTCTTGTCGCTGCTAGATTTGGACACCCTAGCGAAGTGCCCTTTTTTTCTTAAACTTCACACTTTTTTATCAGCAGTAGGACAAACAGGAGAATTGCCCAAATAATTTCGATTTCCACACCTATAACATTCCATTACTTTTTTTTGTTTCAATTTCGTTTCCCTAAATTTTATGGAGTCACCTTCTTGAATAGTATGCACATGAGAACTTCTTCTATGTTACTAACGATATCAGCAGCACTGTACAGGGTTAGGTTATCTGTTGTCAACAATTTTTTCATTAATCTTTTTATTTCTACAATCTGATCCCTGATCATCTCTTCCTTCAACACTCCGTAGTTACATGTAGCAGCCTGTCATGACTCCTTCTTGTGACCTATTTGCTGTGGGTTTTACTTGCTGGGTTCATGTCATCCTTCTCTTGTGGCACCTTCCTGTCTCGAGCACTCCATGCCTCCCCTCCCTTCCGGAACCTTGAACCATTGACCCCTCCTGTTCTGGTGCTTTGCAAGTTTAGTCTGTTTTGCTCCTGCAGATTATCATGTATCTTTTAGGACAAGTTATGTTATCCACTGTGATCCATTGAATTGTACCATCATGCACTTGGGTTCCGTTATAATTGTTGCCAGTTACTGTTTGCACCTGAAATCAGCACTGGTGTCTGGTATCTAACACATGGGCCATCATTATGAGTCTGGCAGTCCACGGACTGCCAGACTCACAGTGGCGGGCAGACCGCCGCGGTAGTGGCAGTCCGCCCGCCATATTATAACCATAGCGGAGACGCCACAGTTGAAACGCCGCCACCAGGCAGCATGGCGGTCTCGGTGTTTCAAATCCGACAGGGCAGGGCTGCATGCAGCGCTGCCCTGGGGATTATGAGTCCCATTCCGCCAGCCTTTTCTTGGTGGTTTACACCGCAAGGGAAAGGCTGGTGGAATGGGTGACTCGGGTCCCCTGGGGACTCCTGCACTGCCCATGCACCTAGCTTGGGCAGTGCAGGGGCCCATATGCATAGCCCCGTTCTGCATTTCACTGCCCCGAAATGCGCGATGAGTGCTGCTGCACTGCCACATTGGTGCTGGCTCCATTAGGAGCTGCGCCAATGTAAAGGCCCTATTTCCACTGTTTCCGCCTGCCTTCCCATCGGGAAATTCATAATAGGGCCGGCGGGGACTTAACTGCCCTGGCGGTGAGGTGGCGGCAAATAACTCATAATGACCCCATGATCTTCCTCAGGTTCATTGGAAGTTTCCACGCTGCCACGTGGGACACATGCCTTTCCTGGAACACTATTTTCTTCCATATATAAATACCCCTCTGAAACTGCATCAGTGCTTGG
This sequence comes from Pleurodeles waltl, assembly GCF_031143425.1. Lineage (NCBI taxonomy): Eukaryota > Metazoa > Chordata > Amphibia > Caudata > Salamandridae > Pleurodeles > Pleurodeles waltl. Next base: position 669,053,252 of record NC_090438.1, read on the forward strand.
CCTTGTTCCAGTCCTGCGCAAATATCTTACCTGCACTCACCTCCTGAGTCGCTCTGAACCTCCAGTGCCTCCAGTCTTCTGAGCCTTCCTGATGCTTCCGTGATCCAGGCGTCTGCGACACTTCCAGTGTCTTCCTTTATGGGCTACGGTTCTGCCTTCTCTTGAGTTTCTTGTACCAAGACTCCTGTCATCTTCGGGTTTCACTTCAAGTAGTATCATGGATAAATGCTTCCCCCTCAGGTTAGTGTGCACTAATCCACAGGTTAGCAATAATCCAAAGGCTTATCCTTTTGAAGGTGTGAGCACGTTTTTGGATACTGGACACTGTTTGAGTATTAACCCCTATGAAGGCCAGTGCTCTGGACTCTATTGTATCAGAACTGAAAGTCTGCCACTGTTTTTCTTGACAAGTTTTAAGCCAGTATTTTGGGAGAAACTTCTAGATCTTGAAGTTGTATTTGGGTTAGAACCGGAAATCTGTATGTTCTGGAGTGCCAGAAAATCATCAGTTTATTCTTGAAATGGTTTCTGCTCTCTCATGCAATACTTATGATGAAGTTTGTAAGTGTACAAATAGTGTAAAATATTTAAAGATCATTTTGAGTTGAAAACCTATGGGTAATATTGCTTCTTGTTGTTTGAGGATTACGAGGTCCAGGGAGCCCTGATCCTACTAGGTAGCGCACAGACAGCCGAGCAGTTCCTTCCGTGACACGAGCTCATCTTTTCTTGTTTTATCCTACCTCCCTTTACCCTCTGCGGGCAGTTTTTGGAACCAGACAGTTGTTACTTGTTTCACTAATCTGCCCCAGTTGGGATCGGAGGTCCAGCATCGTCTCCGCGGTTCGAACCATGTAAGTGCATGACTGCCAAAATCCTTAACGATTCCCACATAAGATTCTATGGATTCACCAGAAAGCTGATGTCTGGCATAAAATGTATGCCTTTATATAATAATATATTTCGTTTTCTTGAACTAAGAATCTCAAGTCTTGATGGCTGTTGCATATTTAGCCAAAACATCTCCCTTTCTATCACACTGACACAAGAAAGATGTTTTAACACTTTCCTGCCTCCCGGGCCTAAAGAATGCTTTAAAATGGCATACTTGCTCTTTTGCATAAAAATCACCTCTTCTATGACCTCCAAATAGGCCTCAAAATCCTCCTGCTACTGTTCCCATTCAGTTTGGGGTGCACATGGGATTGACACAAAGGCAGGGGGTGGTAGAATATTCTGCTGCTTGCTGCCCTAAATCACTAATTATGAGTGTATTCACAATAAAAGGTTTACACTATGTTCTTATATGTTATAAGAAGAAAAAGGGCTCAAAGGAATGTCTTGTTGCAAAATTGTCAATTATGGTGTGCGGATCACCGCGATCCGCCATATGCAGTACTCATCCACTCTCACAAACACACAATTGTGGTTTATTAACTTGGTAAATGGTGTGCAGATCACTGCAATCCTTCATGCACAAACACTTAACTGCAATCAGCTGTTCCGTCGTACTGAAAGCGTCATTGCAAAGCGATGCCAATGGACATGTGAGGAAAGTGTTGTGGTCACCAAGGAAATTTGGGCTGAGTGCATGTCATGCATACATCACGAGATGTGCCATGCAGGTATACACATGTGGTCAGGCAAAGCAAGAGGCCCAAAATTGGCTGGAGTCCATATTACCCCAGACAGGGCCATGGCTGTGTTTACTCCGGGACTAGAGCTCCTCGCCACACAGACTCTTCTGTATGCAGGTGGATCTGCATCCCGAGAAGTGGGCAGCAAAGTGAGCCAAAACTGCCACGCTCCGCAACTGCTGAAACAGTGCCTCAGTCAGTCATGACCTCGTTGCCACTGTAAGGAAGATCCGTACACATCAGGTGCATAGAACTGATGTCTATTTTCTTTAACGGAAAGAAGCTCAGGAGACATGGCGAACCAGCCAGGGAAAACAGCTCCAACTGCCAGTCTCATCCCAAAACATTCCAAACATAACATTCCAAGAACTCCCTAGGATTTTATTTCCAGAATCCAAACCCAAAAGGAAGGCAAATCAACAGGAGTAGGCTACAAATAAAAATCAAAGCAGTCGAGTGAGGGTTTGAAGTACACAGCCATACAGCCAATAGCATTAGGTGAGAGAGGACTACTCCACTACAGTGGTTCCCAACCATCTGAAATCTGTAGACCCACACTTTATATTACTGGAACCCGGGGACCCTCAATGAATCATTATCAAAATCGGTGAACCCTCCCTCCATCGAGTCATTAATAGAAGCCACAGACCTCAGCCTAAACATTGTTGATGATTCGAAGCACAAAACAATACACAAAAAATACAGAAACAAGCATTCATCAAACAATTACACAAATGACAGCACATTTTATTTAATGTGCAAACAAATACAAATTAAAAAAAAAAAAAAAAAAAATTTAATAGGAAGGTTGGAACTTTTGTACGTTCAATTGAAGCCAGACATCACTCATACTATATTCTGTTTGATGGACCTGCACTGCTCCCATGAATCAAAACCGTTTTAATTTTTAGCCTCTAATTTCAAATTCCTTGTTCTTTACAGTATGTTTTAAAATAGTGAATTGTACACTTAGACAGTCGCGGACCACCTGAGGAGGGATGATATATTTGTGATATCACTTCCTGATGTTGCTTACTTTTTTCTGTCTTCTGCCATAAAGAAGAGAGCAAGCCACTAAAGCAGACACTCATCTTACGCCGCAAGAGAAGACACTTCCTTCCTCTGTCAAGTTCCCCTTCTTGATGGAGAGACTGCCTACGACCGGTATCAGTGTTGTAATATTTTGTTGAGTGGAGCTTTACTTTGAGGTATGGATTCTAAGTGTATGTGTTTTAGAATAAGTTATCAAATCTGCAATATAGGGGAGGTGAATGTCGATGACTGCCTTTATTCATTCCACATTTATCTGACTGAATGCTGAAAAGGCGTCTTTTGAAACAACTTTCCTTCACACAGGTGCCCATGACTTCGGGGACACGAGAGATACAGTTTTAGCACTCCAGCTTTCCTATCAAGAAGACATCTGATATGGAGTTGCACTTTTGACAACGTTTTTGTCACTGGCAAAACTGCTACGAATCCATGCGTGGCACATAGATTTATAAATATAGGGCTGCACGCACGGATCATTTTAGAATACTCAATGAAAAAAGAACATTGCTATAAAGATCATGACGCAATTAAAATGTGAGTTCGTATGACGCGTGAGCCGCTACTTGGAAGTCTGATTTCAAATTATGTCAAAACGTCTTTCGTTCCATTGGTTGAGCATGCCAAAAACAGGCCTGTCGTTCTAAAGCATGACATGTTCATTGGTCACAAAATAGAAGTCCAAATAGAATTTAAAAAAGAGGCATGCTTCATAGAATAATTAAACGTGAGGTTACCTAGGACAGCGCAGGCTGGGCTTTACAGCGAAAAATAAACTCTTAAAATGTGGTCAGGCAATCAACCAATCAGACAGTGACGTTTTTCTGCGCGTGAAGTCCTTTCACAAGATAGGAGATCTTGTTTGTAGTGACTGTGTGTGCATGCGATCCCCCAACAGAACAGGCAGTGTTCGGGTGCAAGGTAGCCGACCCATAAGGGTCATCGTCTACGCTGTGGGTTAATTATGTGCAGTGAGTGACCAGATGTGCTTTAGCCATGAGAGGTACATGAGTGACTCAGCTCCAAGACCTAGCAGATTTTTTATTAAACATAGCACAGTAAACCTAAAATCAAACGACTGTAATACGTTTAGCTACGTTCATGAAAGGAAAAACATGATAACTAATAATACTGTGTCCTCTTACACAGCCCCATCAGATTTCTCACTGCACCTTTAGTGACTTTTTACAAATTTCCGACAATTTCAGCCAAACTATGGGTAAATATTATCCAGCTTAAGTGATTCCTTGTGCCCTATGACTCATCGACTGGCATCTGTTTTGGGGGTGTGGGTGGGGGGGTGGGGCATTATGTTAAGTCGTACACACCTGAGAAAGAATACCTGTCTCGGCATTGAGGGCCTGATTATTAGCATGGCGGAGGGAATTACTCCGTCACAAACGTGACGGATATCTCGTCCGCCGTATTACAAGTTCCATAGGATATAATGGAATCTGTAATATTGCGGGCGGGATACCTGTCACGTTTGTGACAGAGTATTCCCCTCCGTCAAGTTCGTAAACAGGCCCATCTTCTGGTCCTTTAAAGGGTCCCACCTGGAAAGCTAGTTCAGATGGGACACTCAATACTGACTACATGGAAGTAATAAAGAAGGCTATTGTGAAATATTTCACAACTATGTGTTCAACAGACCTGAGGATTTGAAAATGAGAAACTTTCATGAGTGCTTTTCGAGATGAGTGTGCATCTGTTCTGGGTATGGAAAGTACTAGTTAATATCAGTGCTTAATTTATAAAAGTATATGTGTTGGGGCCTAAAGTTCTTCTCAGAAGCCCACGGCTGTCGCAACTGAAGGTTGGGGTACTGAATGCCAAGGCTGCATAGTCTTGATTACACCACATGCCTCTTTAACCCACCACCAGACACTTCTTGACACTTTATCCCTGGCAGTGTCCTATTTTCTCCCTTTGTCACAGTTTTCTATAATTGCTTACTCTTTCTTGCCGTCTTAGCGTTTTTCTCCCTCTTGCTCTGGGTTGAAGTATGATGAGGAGAAATTTCTGCTGGTCCCCAAAAATAAGTGTTGGAGGAACCCATCTGCAACCACCAGCTTAAATTAAGCACTGGTTAACATACTATACCTGGTTGAAGAAGAAGAACTTAAATGAAGAGGTTAGCAGAAAGTGTGCTCACTCCTTTGTCAGCAATTGTAGGGTGTGCCTTGTAGCAACTGCATTTGTTAACAAGCACTCAACCAGTAATAATGTGCCAAACATGCATAAACACCGTCTGTGCATGCCGTTTCCCATTTATTTGCATATAAGTGTAGTCTAGGAGCAAATAGTAAGCTCAGCCTGGTACAAATGTTATTTAAGGTGTATTTACAGGGTATCTGTACGCACTGTTTGCTCCTCCGTCTAAATAAATGCAACAGTGCCTTTAATTCTACTCATCTGTTGATTGCCAGCCAGTTCAAGAATGCAACATCTGGTGAACTGTGGTCATGACATTAAAACCAGTGACCTTTATGGAAGCCAAATTCTATATCCAGTTGAAATGTGGTCATGACATTATAGTCAGTAACCATAATGAAAGCCTAATCCTATATCCCGCACAATGGCTTAAAAGGTAGTGTGGCAAACAAAGATACAAATTGTAACTGCAGCCACATCTGTCAGAATAAGTGCCTGAATCAATGATGCCTTAGAGTGGCTGCAATCAGGATATTTTATCCATTTTCTTTTGTTTTTCTTTGTGACATAACTAGTGGGTGGCCTCCCAAAAGTTTACCTTTTTTAAAACATGGTTTAAAACTCACTTTCTATATTTGCCTCACTGTTTTGCTTTCGTTTTGAGTTTTATTTTTACATTTGGTCCAACTAAAGGGTGAGACAAGGATACGCGTTGGAGTTCTTTGAGACAGGCATAATAATGAGGTCTTCCAACAAGCTTTTAAAGAAGGCTTGGGAAACAGTCATCTACAAAATAGCTCAATTATTATTTACATTTAGCTAATTGATGGGTAATAACAATTAACAAATTTGACCTTGACATTTTTATTTAGAATTTCTGACCAATTTTTATCCATAGAAAAATGTTATATCATAGTAAACACAAAACAATAAATCTAGAAAAGGGAGTCAGTGAAGGTTAGTGAAACAGAGTACATCACTGCAAATGGAGACGATAAACATGTAGTCCGCCTTATAAACATCAGTAGGTTTTCTTCTATCCAAAATCTGGATCACCACTAACATCCCAAGTTGTGATTTTCAGCTGTTGGACAGGTAAATATAAGCATAAAACCTAATTTCAGTGTGGCCCACAGCACAGAAGGCCTTGGCTTCTGCAGGTTGTTTACTCCATCAGAACACCAGCGGAAGCTACACAAATAGCCCTAGGTACATCCAAAGGTTTTTTTCCATGCGATGCTCTAACGCAGTCTTCAAATACAAAATTAGCTTTCCTTCAATTCTCCCCTCAACTCCAAGAAAAGCATAATGTTTATTCTGCCACATCACACAGTAGTGCAATAGTTTTGAGAACATTTTGTGAACTGGACTCTCGGAGATCTAGATATCTGTGTCACCCTCCACTCATCTTTTCAAATAATAATATTTTATACAACAGTGCATGTCTTGGCTTAAGCATTTGGGGCTTCTGTTTTGATAATTATAGTTGACGCTTGCTGTGACCCATTTCGTCCAATTCTCTTTCCACAAACTGAATCATTTGAAGCTTTAGCTTTACAATGTTTCCCCCAAGGTGTTTGATCATGCTTTCTGTAGTGCTTTTTTTTCTCAAATGCTATCCTGCACGTGGCATGCATAAGAGTGTGACACAATAGTGTGGTCGGGCTGTGTCTGTGGTTTTTCTGAAATAATGTGCACAGATTGAACGCACTTGATAACCGGTCTTCAGTTAGCAAAAAGTCTGCGACCTCCACACTGAGTTATGGGAATTGCTTTTTAAAAAAAATATATAATTAAACCCTTTATGGGCTTTCTGGGATTCTAGGACTGCAAGGGAGCCGGCAAAGGCTCCCCCACATATTTTTTTATTTATTTAAAAAAAAAATAATAATAATACTTATTATAATAAAATGCCCATATAGGCTACCTGGCCTTAATGCTTCCCCTGCAGTGCCGTTGCTTCAGCAACCATGGAGCTGCTTTTAGTAGCAGCACTGTGCTTGCTGAAGCATTAAGGGTCATATGTACGAAAGCTTTTTCCCCATAGACACAGAATGGGTAAAATCCTTTATTACATCTGGCCCTTAATCTCTGACCCCTGTACACATGCAGGGGAGAGAGATGAAACTTCAGGTTTTCACAGCAGGACCTGCTTTAAAGGCACACAGCTATGTCCCCTAGGGTGGGCAAGAGACGGCCCTGGGTGTGGCAGTCCACAGGGCTATCAGTGGCCCCAAGACGGGAGCTGCGCAGCCCCCCTCCAATGTGAAGATAGCCTGGGGGGGGCTATCTTCACCCCTGGTGCTTCTATATAGATATATGTGGGGGGCCACGGACCCCTACGGCCCAGGGACCACCACCCCCCAGGGCAAATAAAAAACAATGGAAAGGGGGCCCATTTCTGACCTAATTAGTCCTGGCAGCCAAAAATGGCTGAAGAGAATTATACCGAATTTGGAAGAAAGCTAGATCTTGGTCCAGAAAGCACGCATTTTGTGATTTGGTGTGAATCCGTTCAGTAGTTTTTGAGAAACTAAGGCTCACAATTTATGTCTACAACACACTGCAGAGGATCTGCCGAAACAAAAGCTCTAAGGATAAGTTCTGATTGGCTCCAACCACATCAACAAGGATGTAACTACACCTTTTTAGGGCTCAGTCACCTGTCCTGGAAAACATATAGGGGGAAGGGTAGGGATACCCTGCCCTCCCAAAGGCCTGGTGGCAGTGTCTCAGAGGCTAAGAACATAATTTTTCTTTTTAACGGGACTGCACTTTTAATGAGGCCGTGCAACCACGGTGCAGTTAAAAAAAAAGTAGGCTTCTTCTCCTTTAATATATAAGCCCCCTGGGATGGGCCTAGGTTGAGGGGGCTGGAGCATTGTTGCTAATTGGGAAGGGGGCTGCATGCCCCCTCCTCTAGCAATTTTGAGATGCCAGGGGCCCCATCCCCAAGGGCCAGAGCAACTTAAGTAATTGTGGATGCCCGGTGCCAACCCGGGACATGCACAGCAATAACAAGCCATGGCGTAGCCTCAGGGCCCCACAGCGCCCATCCGGCACTGATTGTGGTGTGGTAGGAGCTGGATGCAGTGGTTTGCTCCCACCCAGCAGAATCAGCTTTTCTCTGTCCCTGCCTGGCAAAGGAGAACCATTGTTTCCTGTCTGAAAAAAAGCAGGCAAGGAGATGACGTTCTCCCTGCCTGTGCCCTTGCGGACAGGAACCTGCAGTGTTCTGTTGGATGGGGCCCCTGAGATACTGCTGTCCTCAGGCCCCAGGGGATAGGATCCCTGGGGCCATCAGATGGCTCAGGGAGGGGGCACCATCCAACAGAACACTGCAGTTCTGTCTCAAAAGAAAATTCAGTTGCATGGGATTGGGTCCCCGGGCCCATTTGAGGCTCAGGGAGGGGGGCCCAGACCTCAATCACCTTAAAAAAAGTTATAGGCCCCAGTTTATGGGGTCGTTGGGGCCTTAAGAAGGCTATGGGAGGAGATAGCCACATGTCCCCTCCCAAAAAAAACAAAAATGATCAGCCCCAGGGGCCCTCAATGTGGCTTAGGGAGGGCACTGCACATTCCCCTTACCAAAATAAAAAAACACAGAATTTGAACTGAGTGTAGTAGCCTCTCAATTCGCAATCACTGCTCCAGCTGGGCAGCACCCCACAATGTCTTGCTTTTTATCTTGTAGTGCTCCGAACCTTTAACAAAGTCAGTAGGTCTGCCATACTTAAAATGGCACTTAAAATAACTATGATATATATTGTTACACCATGTTTTGCAGGCCCGCATGGAAGTGGGTGTCCAAGGGGCCCTGCAGCCAACCCAATGCTGCACACAGGGTTAAGCCGCAGGGCCAGGCCTCGGCCGTGTGCTGTGAGGGGGAAGGGCATATGACTTGGCAACAAGCCAGGTCATGTGCCCAACCCCACGCTTCGCACAGACAAATGTTGTGCACAGCAGGTGGTTGGGCATTCATAGGGGTTGTCTGGAGGATGTGGCTGCAGGCCAGATCCTGCAGCCAAGCTTACGCCATGCATGGCCACAGGCCATGCACTGTGATGGTAGGGAGCCTGCTGGGTGGTGGGCACGCCCTGAAGGACATCTTAATATGCATTTAACATAACATAGAAATTCACTGAAAAAAACAAGGGTTAAAGTTATGTTATAGTTAGAAATGGTAATATCTTTTTTTACATTAAAAAAAAAATGTAATTCACTGAAAAAAACAAAGGTTAAAGAGGCGTCATAGTTAGGTGAAAATGTCAGTTAAAACATAACATTTTAAATGAACAAACCCACTGAAAATCCAATTATAGGTATTCCAAGTAACTTTAACTCTTGCCTTAAAATAACTATGACTCACACTCGCCATGCACTGGTAATTCCTCACATATTACACCACTCAGGACATGTTTTATGACATCATTAATAACATCACTGACACATTTGAAATGGCCTGATTGATGACAACACTGTGCACGGCGTGGGCGCGAGTTATAGTTACCTTAGAACACAAACTATAGTTACTTAAGCTAACTATAACTGGTGAATTTCAGTGGTGTTGAGTGTTTAATCTCTATTGTAACTAACATTTTCACCTAACTACAACGTAAATATAATATGTATGTATAATGTTAGCATGTAACACTGTAGGTTCACGTGCTCTCCAAACTCCTGCCATCTACTCTAGGGCTCAGACATTTGCAACTTGTTTTTCTTCAGAGAAGTTCAAGTCACGACCTATTGTGATCCCACCCTTTGTCCACAATGCACCAGCACACTGTATCCACCTTGGACAATTTTCTGCTCAGGAAGTGAATAGTGTAAGTGGAATGCAGTGTTGAAGACAGAGTGCAGTGTCCATAGTGAAGGAAGCTAAAGGACATGGAAAATATCTCTGATTATCACTTGCTTCCAGGGAGGATGGTGGGGGCATGTGAATCTACAGCACTATACACTATGAGCAGGTGCTTACAGGGTAAGAAACATTTTCCATTTGTATCATGTGCGGCTGTAGATACACATGCTCCGAATAGAGAATAATGCAGTCCCTCTACGAAGCTGTGGCAAGCAAGCAGCTGATGCAAATATTTGAAGAAGTATTTTGAATACAGCTTGGCCAATCAAAGCCTGTTGATATGCAAAGATACTGATGCAATAATACTTAGTGAAAGTATGCAGCGTTGATCAAATAGCCACCTTTCAGACATCTGTTTAAGGAATAAAGAAATATTACCAAAAAAAGGCTAGGGTTCATCCCTTTTGGAGTGCAAAATAGGCTCTAGGGACCACAGAGAGTCTGCACTTAGTTTTAGCATAGCAAGCCTGGATGCACTTAAGTATGCACATGACAGTGTCACCTTTAGAGATGCCACAACCATTGAGGGGTTTTCAAAGACTTCAGAAAATGTTAGTGAACTAGCTAAAGAGCTTTACTCTATCAGTGAAGCATATAAGCTCTGTCTTGACACCCAAAGTTTGAAGGTTTCTTTCCACCGTAGACTCGGTTGTGGGAAGAAGACGAGCAGCTCAGTGGTCTTGTTCATGTGGAAAGGGGAAACAACCCTCACAGAAATTTGGTGTAAGTGCAAAGAGCTATCTTATCTTTGTGCACCTAAGTAAATGCTTCTTGAGAGGTTATAGCTTGCTAATGCATCTGAGAGAGGTGGCTGTAATTAAAAAAGTCACTTTCTAAAACATGAACTGCAATTGACTTGCGTGTAGATATTCAAAAGGATGACCATGAGTTTTGTGAGGGTGTAATTCAAGTTTCTGACAGGTTTGGGAGGTTTCTTTAGACCTATCATTAAAACTTCAAAGTCTGGGATTTTAAAAAGGTAAGAATGTTGTATTATTTTGAATGTATGCTACCCCTTGGTTAGATAGACGCATATAGAAGTGTAGGCAAGGCCTACCAGTAAGTGTTGGAAGTAGGAAACAATACCCTGCACAGAAACGTTAAAGGAGTCTGTTTGAAGATGCAGAAATGCATCAGCCTTTTCCACTTAGCCCCATACCAGGCTCAATGAGTGAGTTTTTGCACCTCCCACAGGACAACCATGCATTGCTCTGGGAGATCTCAAAATCTAGGAACTCAGGTGCTAGACTGCGAAGTTCAGCTGTTTTAGATCTGGATGTTTGAGTTGAACCTGATGCAGAGTGAGAAGGTCTGTTGTTTGCTGGAGCTTCTCGTGAGGATTGATTGACATTCCTAGGAGTATTAAATATCAGGGCTGTCTCACTCAGGCTGGTGCCAGTAAGCTGAGGGTAATGAACACTTGCTTCATCTTTCTCATAATGCAGGGGGTGAGGTGGAGAGGCAGAAAAGTGTATGGTAATATCGCTGACCAGTTCATTCATAGTGAATTTCTCATGACTAGGCAAAGTTTTGTCATTTGTGCTTCTGAGAGTGGCAAACAGGTCTATCTTTGGAGCCCCCACTATTGGAAGTATTGTGAAGGACTTGCGAATAGAGTTCCCACTTGTTAACTTGTTGATGCCTCCTGCCGAACAAGGCAACAAAGTTGTTTTCCACTCGCGCCAACAGGTAAATGTTGTGGATTACCCAGTGCTGCCCTGCTTTTACATGCTAAACATGGTTGTCATGTTGTCTGCATTTATAAGTACTATTGTCCCACACCAAAATGAAAGGAATGCTTTAAGGGCTATTTTGAGGTCATTTTACATGTCATGACTGATACAAAATGTGAGATCATAAGCAGAGCATGACTGCAGCGCAAGTTATAGTTAGCTCAGTAAAGTACAAATGGTCTATTTCAGTTTTTTGTTTTAAAGCCATAGTTTTTTATATGATTACTATACTATAACGTCACTTTAACCTTTGTTTGCAGTGAATCTCTAGTTTTTTTTTGTTTTTTAAAGTAAAGTAAGATCTTCTAGCTATACCAAACAATGAAGTCATGTTAATTTTTTTTCAGTGAATTTCTACAGATTTTTTTATCTCAAATTAAGGGCTAATTACCATACCTATATTATAATGCCACTTAACTTTTGGCTTTTTCAGAAAATGTGTCAGATTTAAAAAAAAATGTCACCCAATTCCATCACTGAGTACATCTTCTGATGGCGCTCAGGATGGGATTGGGGTGTAAGGCCTGGCCTGCAAACAATCCGCCTACCACTACCCACTAGTCCCCACAGAGGGGAGCAACCAGCTGCCACACACGGTCTTCCAGCTGTAAGCGGCATGGGGTTGCCCACAAGGCCTCCCTTGTAGCCAAGGCCTGCACCTAAACCCCACAGGCAGCCTGCACCCAAACATGCACAACCTTTGTTTGTGCATGGCATGGGATTGGTCAGAGGCCTGGCCTCAAGTTGTTCCCTGCATCCAACACCCCATGAATGTCCAATTTCCTGTTGCTGGCCAACACACTACTGTCGCACAACCCCACTTTTTTAGTGCCTTATTTTTTTTTAAGTACTCCCACAATACTGTCCCACCAACAGTACCCCATTGTACACTGACAGCTTCACTTTTTAACACTTGCACAGTACTGTGGTACCTCACAGCTCTCCCACAGGACCACAGGAGGAGGGAGGAGGGAGGATTTCTTTGGATCTCATCAGGGGAGGCTTTGCTCGGTCCAGCGGGACCTGCAGCACCATTTTTTTGCAGCCCTAACACCCTCAAGTCCCGTGGGTTGGGGTACCGGTACCTTGCACCCTTTTACCTTTTTTTATTTTGAGAATTGAGGAACCACGTTCTGAGTCCTAAAATGGCAGCTGCAAAATTTGGTTGATGTTGTGGCCAGCCAATCAGATTGCTCAATACTAAGGGACTGGTACCGATCCTGTGGTACCAATGAGGCAAACACCCATCTTGGCTAATCAGATCAGCCTATTTATTGAAACTGCAGTCCCACAGGAGTACAAGTTACTCCAACAGGACAAGTTGTCCAGACACCACTATATTTTGAGGCTTAGGGGGTTATTCTAACTTTGGAGGAGTGTTAATCCGTCCCAAAAGTGACGGTAAAGTGACGGATATACCACCAGCCGTATTACGAGTTCCATAGGATATAATGGACTCGTAATACGGCTGGTGGTAAATCCGTCACTTTTCCGTCACTTTTGGGACAGATTAACACCTCCTCCAAAGTTAGAATAACCCCCTTAATGTCTCAAAAACGGCTGTACAGGTTTACACCAAATCACAAAAGCACACTTTCTGCTGGAACATTCACCCCAAAACCTTTCAGGAAGGAGCTGAGGTTTTTTTGGGGGGGGAAGTTTTGAGAAGATTTGTCAATCTGTTTAAAACAAAAACACTCTTCCAATGCAAACTCTGAACTAACTACAACTAAACAGAAGCTGAAGTGCCTGGAGCTACTTTTATTTATTTCATAATTGACTGGATGGTGTTTTACCAATCCGAAGCTGTAAAACCTTGCCTTGAATAGTAATATGCTTTGACCTTATCCTATGCTTAAAAGTTCTGCTAGAAAAACAGACATTTGAGATCAGCAGCTATGCAGCACTCTAAGTCTTTTGTTTATATGTGCTCAAGATCACCCTACCAGAATAAACAGCTAACGAACAACCGAGGCCAGTATATTTATTCTTACCATTGAATGACATTGAGCTGTATATTGTGGGGTTAGCATGTGCCATCAACATGCACCAACACTCTAGGAGCTGTTCACAGGGGAGTAAGTTTGGTCAGTAAGATTGGAGGGGTGTGAGCTCCAGATTTTCCAACAATCACACTAGCATATAATGTTAAAATGCATTATAGGACAAGCAGGGCGCATGAGAGGGACTTAAGAGGCAGTGGAAAGGGAGAGGAATGTGGATTGGTATAAGTGAGAGAAACACAAGATTCTGTAACATAACCAACACTTTGAAGAGATGAGAGAGAGAGAGTGTGTGTGTTTTTGTCAGTGTGTGCTTCCAAACACCCTAGGTGAAATGCGACAGACACCTCACCACCATGCCCAACTGAAAGTACCTGTAACCAGCTATTCATCAGAAAATAAAATTATTAGGGAGGTGTAACACCCCATAAACCCCCTCCCTGGAAGCTATGCCTCTGGCTGTGCATCCAAGCAGCAACAGACCCTTTTTTCAAATCCTTACATGCCTGACAAGTAGGGGAAATATTCTACGTGGTCCAGCGATAAAACTATAGGATGGCCACATATGTCAAACACTGCAAACTTTCACCTAGTGGATTTTAAATGTGAAATACGTTTTTATGTTGTATGGAAATGTAGTCATGGCATTGACAGTAAATGACATACCTCTCTAACTTACTAGTGTAGGAAATGTGTTCAGAAAATGAATTCAAAATCAATTCCATACAATTTGATAATTTGTATATATTGTTTGGTTTTACTTGTATGTACTTTAGTACAATTTAACCCCCAACCATGTGCTATTTGTTTGATAACTGTACTTTTTTCAACAGACTTTACAATTTGCTTTTGATTAAACTATCCATTATTAACACTGCTTTCATTATGATAAGCTTACTTGAAAAACTATCCATTACTAGGGTGTTTTATTACTCATCCATTTCAATAGTCTATTTTCACTTAATCATGTTTTTTACACCTATACATTGTTGGAATTCAACTCCGCCATGCTTCTATTTTTCCTGGGAAGTAGTTGGTTTTCATTTGGTTTGAGGGAGGTCCATTTGTAGACTACAAAGTGTTACCTACGCAGTGTGACATTTTGTTTTTCTTCAAAACATTTTATTGAGTTTTAGAGCACAAGATGTGAAAAAATACAGTATAAACAAAGTAGGGGGAGAGGGGGATAAACAGAAGAGAAAATGTCTTGAGCAGACATACATTTGCAATCATAATGTTCTGAGGTCATGAGATATCGGACCGTTGAAAGTGAGCAATAGTAGAAATCAGATATATCGCTAAAGGTAAGGAGCAATTGCGGTTAGGGTGAATGGAACGTACATGTCATTGTAGGTGAGATCTGAGTTTCTAGTGTAAAGACAAATGGGACACGGTGATGGGAGTGCCATATGTTGGAGAGGAGGCTGCTGTCCATCACCTGGGGGAGAGAATTTACCCCAATCACCACTCACAGCAAGCCAGTTTAATAGCACAATGAAGAAGAAAGCTCTTCACTGTCAAATGTGTACTTCCAAGGTGTAGACAATCGCTTCAGCAGCATTCAATTATAGCCATGTTTGTTTTTTTAAGGTTGAAGGATTGTATGTATGTGTGTAGAAAATGTTAAACAATTACCAGGTAAGTGGGATGTAATTGTACTCCTGAAACAATAACTCCTAATGTAAAGCCCATAACCTACTGTCTCCCAGTGTAATTCATTGTGATGTAATGACCTATATCTGCCCCTTGTGTGACTCCTCTTGAGTTGGCAGAAAAAAGGTAGCACTAGATTAGAAAAACATTTAAGGGGAATGTGCATTTCGTCTCTGAATGAGGACCTAAAAAACTGTAATACTGGGTTAATGGCAGATGAGAGAAATGAAGAACTAATAGCCTACCTCTGTGAACATCATTGACCAAGTGCAAATCACAGTGAAAGGCACTTCGTAACCCACCTTCAGTGGGGTCTAGGTACACACATGATTTTCAAGTTCCAATATATCCTTCCTCATCAGGATTTGTTTGAAGCAGATGTGACTTACGAATCTTTCCTTAGCCATTCATGTTTGGCTCCCACACCCTCTGTCACTGTTGTTTTTCAATCACTTGGAGGATTTGTGTATGAACCAGCAGGTGCACTGTCTGCTTCACCAGAGATAACTGGGCTATATGTCACGGTCTGACACACCAACCTTTCTCTTATTATGTCCATTGTTGGACCTGGCCCTTTTACAGGGTCATTACCCAGACTTTTTGCTTTTTGCCTCCTTATTTTTCTGACCTTTCTTGGCTGACGTTTTGACTCTGAGCACTTTTTTACTGCTAACCAGTGCTAAAGTGCATGTGCTATCCCTTACAAAATGGTATGATTGGCTTATACCTAATTGGCATATTTAATTGACCTATATTTCCCTTGTAAAGTGGTATCCCTATTCCCAGGGCCTATAAATTGAATGCTACAAGTGGGCCTGCAGCGCTGCTTGTGCCACCCACTGAAGTAGCCTTTCAAACATATCTCAGGCCTGCTAGCGCAGGGCCTGTGTGCACAGTTTTCTGCCACAGGAACCTGGCATCTAAATTTACTTGCCAGGCCCAGAACTCCCTTTTTACTACATGTAAGTCACTCCTAAGATACGCCCTAGCTAGCCCTATGGGCAGGGTGCCATGTATGTAGGAGGCAGGACATGTGCCATGACTGCGAGGCCTGTCCTGGTAGTGACAAAACAGCATAACTTGGTGTCTGTCTGCTGTGAGTGCTGCCTTCAAATAGGATTGCATTGGAAATGCCCTGGCTTATGTGTAAGGGGTATTGTCTGATTTATGAGGGGTAGTGTAGGCATGTTTGGTATGGTTGTGAAAGTGATGAATACTGCTTACTGATGTAGGTGTATTTTTTACTACTATCACAGAAATGCCACTTCTAGAATGTGCAAATGTATCTGTGCTTATGATTTTGGTGTTTTGCAGCTTGCCTCCAATCCATGTCTGGGCAGACTGACGGTTGGGGCTTTGTGCATACTTTTCAGACAGCCTGAACACAGGGAGGGTGGAGGTGTCAAAGATGTGTATCTACATATTGTAAAGCCTTCCTGGGCTGAGAGAAGGGAGAGGTGGGGCACACCTGCATTTGCAAAGGCTGTGCCCGGGCCTCACACAACAGTGTTGTTTACACCCACTGATGTTTGAAGCCTGTCCTGGAGGAGAGAAAGGGCACTCCCAGAATCTGTTGTAACTGGTTGGAACCCCCTCTCCTCTCCATTTGTATTGAAAATAATTGTGCTTGACCACTGACTTTGTGTTTCACCACTGCACATATTAGTTGTTCAATGTTCACCAATAGCACATTACGTGTTGTATTCAGTTTAGCTGCCTATTGCCTTTAACATGGCATTAGACATTCAGTTTAACTGCCTATTGGCTTTATCGTAGAATTAGACATTGCAGTTGAGAGTTTGAAGATGAGCTGTGTTTCTCCACATGGTAGACCAAGCTGTGTTTTTTGTATTTTGTTCTCACCGAACCCTAACATGATAAAGTAGTGCATATTTTGTTTTTTTTCCCTCTACTCAGCCTAGGGAAAGGGAACGGGCTTTGGAGAGGCCAATCTCCGACGCTTGTGGTTTCTTTTCCAATTCTGACTTACAGTATTCAGCATTGTTTTTTTATAATTCTCCTCTAAGGGGGAGGGCTTTCTAGAAAGTTCTCTATTCAAAAGCTATAAAACAGATGACTCTGTTCAGTAGCGTGGAATTCCAAGACTTCAGTCAGAGGCGGGCGCCAGCTGGCTGACGTTGTCCCGTGGGGGTGGAAAATCTCTTTCTCGCAGTTGAACAGGATGAGTCGTTCTTACTGCTGGCATGGGAAAGCTGGAGCATTTGGTGGGCCTTACTACGGTGATGAATTTTGAATTTTATTCTTTGCTTTGACAGATATGCTATAATATAATCACATATATTTGCTGTGTACAGTGCAATTGAGAATCACTTTGATAGATTTTCCTTTCATTGCTGTGACTATTTTTAAACGTGTGCCTCCAACCTACTAATCTCTTCTCTCAGGAACCTCGTGGTGAAGTAATAATAAATGTCTTTAAACTAAGTAGTGCATTCCTGAGATTGTTTTCAGCTCGGTCATTAGTGAAAGCAAAACATTTTGGCGAAGTCGATTGCAGGATTCGAAGGGGAAAAAAATGTTTAACAAGTTAAATGAGTGATTGTTTCACGTTGTGCTCTAAACTGCCTGAAGTGCATAGTTCTGTTATTCTGAAGTGTAAATCAAAACCTTTTGTTGAGTCGGCAGTCTGGGAGTGGAATTGGAGATAGGAAGTGCATGATTTAAAAGTGTAATTGTTTTTCTTTTTGTTTTTTGTTTAGAGAATTAAAGGAAGCATGGCAGACCATGTTTGAAAATGCATGTGAAGTTAAACTGCCTTATTGTGCTGTGAAAAACATGTCTTCTTGTTTATCACAACTTTCTGAGTTTTGGGATGAGTGTTTGGATAAAGCAAAAGTGCTTTCATATTTAGAAAAATTGCTTTTTGAAAGAAATGATGTTTCTTTTGTTCTTGACAGAAGAGTTTGGATACTTTTGTCTGCTTACAGAAAAATGTATGAGAGATGTCGGCAGTTAGAACATGAAAATAAGAATTTATGTGAGCAAATTAGCGAGAACAAATTATTGCAGGATAAAACTGAAATTTGTAATGCTGTTGCAGGAGAATCTGGCTTTTCACATTCCAGTAATGAAGAGGTTAAAAAAGGTGGGGGCCAGTGTGAGTCTCATGAGCAGAGCGTAGATCTCCGTGAGCAGAACAGCCCACAGTTTTTGGCAGGAGTTCAAGTGTGTAGGAAGGTAGCCTCTTTCTAGCCTTGTTACCCCCACTTTTGGCCTGTTTGTGAGTATTTGTCAGGGTGTTTTTACTGTCTAACTGGGATCCTGCTAGCCAGGACCCCAGTGCTCATAGTGGAAACCCTATGTTGTCAGTGTGTTTGATATGTGCCACTGGGATCCTGCTAGCCAGGACCCCAGTGCTCATATGTTTGTGGCCTATATGTGTTCCCTGTGTGGTGCTGTAGGAAGTTGGCTCTGTATGTGCTATTTCAAAGTAAGGAATAGCATGCACAGAGTCCAAGGGTTCCCCTTAGAGCTAAGATAGTGGCAAAAAGATACAATACTAATGCTCTATTTTGTGGTAGTGTGGTCGAGCAGTAGGCTTATCAAAGGAGTAGTGTTAAGCATTTGTTGTACATACACAGAGGCAATAAATGAGGAACACGCACTCAGAGACAATTCCAAGCCAATAGGTTTTTGTATAGAAAAATATATTTTCTTAGTTTATTTTAAGAACCACAGGTTCAAATTCTACATGTAATATCTCATTTGAAAGGTATTGCAGGTAAGTACTTTAGGAACTTTGAATAATCACAATAGCATATATACTTTTTACATAAAACACATATAGCTATTTTAAAAGTGGACACAGTGCAATTTTCAACAGTTCCTGGGGGAGGTAAAGTAATGTTAGTTCTTGCAGGTAAGTAAACCACCTACGGGGTTCAAATTGGGGTCCAAGGTAGCCCACCGTTGGGGGTTCAGAGCAACCCCAAAGTCACCACACCAGCAGCTCAGGGCCGGTCAGGTGCAGAGGTCAAAGAGGTGCCCAAAACACATAGGCTTCAACGGAGAAGGGGGTGCCCCGGTTCCAGTCTGCCAGCAGGTAAGTACCCGCGTCTTCGGAGGGCAGACCAGGGGGGTTTTGTAGGGCACCGGGGGGGACACAAGTCAGCACAAAAATTACACCCTCAGCAGCGCGGGGGCGGCCGGGTGCAGTGTTCAAACACGCGTCAGGTTTCCAATAGGTTTCAATGAGAGACCAAGGGGTCTCTTCAGCGGTGCAGGCAGGCAAGGGGGGGCTCCTCGGGGTAGCCACCACCTGGGCAAGGGAGAGGGCCTCCTGGGGGTCACTCCTGCACTGGAGTTCCGATCCTTCAGGTCCTGGGGGCTGCGGGTGCAGGGTCTTTTCCAGGCGTGGGATTTCAGTCAGGCAGTCGCGGTCAGGGGGAGCCTCGGGATTCCCTGTGCAGGCGTCGCTGTGGGGGCTCAGGGGGGACAACTTTGGTTATTCACAGTCTTGGAGTCGCCGGGGGGTCCTCCCTGTAGCGTTGTTTCTCCACCAGTCGAGTCGAGGTCGCCGGGTGCAGTGTTGCAAGTTTCACGCTTCTTGCGGGGATTGCAGGGTCTTTAAATCTGCTCCTCTGGAAACAAAGTTGCAGTCTTTGTTGAACAGGGCCGCTGTTCTCGGGAGTTTCTTGGTCTTTTGGAAGCAGGGCAGTCCTCTGAGGATTCAGAGGTCGCTGGTCTTGGGGAAAGCGTCGCTGGAGCAGTTTTCTTCCGAAGGAGGGAGACAGGCCGGTAGGGCTGGGGCCAAAGCAGTTGGTGTCTTCTTCTTCTCTGCAGGGTTTTTCAGCTCAGCAGTCCTCTTCTTCTTTAAGTTGCAGGAATCTAAATTCTTAGGTTCAGGGAAGCCCTTAAATACTAAATTTAAGGGCGTGTTTAGGTCTGGGGGGTTAGTAGCCAATGGTACACCCTCTTTGTGCCTCCTCCCAAGGGGAGAGGGTCACATTCCTATCCCTATTGGGGGAATCCTCCATCTGCAAGATGGAGGATTTCTAAAAGTTAGAGTTACTTCAGCTGAGGACACCTTAGGGGCTGTCCTGACTGGCCAGTGACTCCTCCTTGTTATTCTCATTATTTCCTCCGGCCTTGGCGCCAAAAGTGGGGCCGTGACCGGAGGGGGCGGGCAACTCCACTAGCTGGAGTGCCCTGTGGTGCTGGAACAAAGGGGGTGAGCCTTTGAGGCTCACCGCCAGGTGTTACAGCTCCTGCCTGGGGGAGGTGTTAGCATCTCCACCCAGTGCAGGCTTTGTTACTGGCCTCAGAGTGACAAAGGCACTCTCCCCATGGGGCCAGCAACATGTCTCGAGTGTGGCAGGCTGCTAAAACCAGTCAGCCTACACAGGTAGTTGGTTAAGGTTTCAGGGGGCACCTCTAAGGTGCCCTCTGGGGTGTATTTTACAATAAAATGTACACTGGCATCAGTGTGCATTTATTGTGCTGAGAAGTTTGATACCAAACTTCCCAGTTTTCAGTGTAGCCATTATGGTGCTGTGGAGTTCGTGTTTGACAAACTCCCAGACCATATACTCTTATGGCTACCCTGCACTTACAATGTCTAAGGTTTGGCTTAGACACTGTAGGGGCACAGTGCTCATGCACTGGTGCCCTCACCTATGGTATAGTGCACCCTGCCTTAGGGCTGTAAGGCCTGCTAGAGGGGTGACTTATCTATACTGCATAGGCAGTGTGAGGTTGGCATGGCACCCTGAGGGGAGTGCCATGTCGACTTACTCGTTTTGCCCTCACCAGCACACACAAGCTGGCAAACAGTGTGTCTGTGCTGAGTGAGGGGTCCCCAGGGTGGCATAAGACATGCTGCAGCCCTTAGAGACCTTCCCTGTCATCAGAGCCCTTGGTACCAGGGGTACCAGGTACAAGGGACTTACCTGGATGCCAGGGTGGGCCAATTGTGGATACAAAAGTACAGGTTAGGGAAAGAACACTGGTGCTGGGGCCTGGTTAGCAGGCCTCAGCACACTTTCAATTCAAAACATAGCATCAGCAAAGGTAAAAAGTCAGGGGGTAACCATGCCAAAGAGGCATTTCCTTACAGGTGCCTAACTGTATCACTGAGGCTCTGCTAACCAGAACCTCAGTGTTTATGCTCTCTCTACTTTTAAAATTGTCACTGCAGGTTAGTGACTAATTTTACCAATTCTCATTGGCACAATGGAACACCCTTATAATTCCCTTGTATATGGTACCTAGGGTATTGGGGTTCCAGGAGATCCCTATGGGCTGCAGCATTTCTTTTGCCACCCATAGGGAGCTCAGACAATTCTTACACAGGACTGCCACTGCAGCCTGAGTGAAATAACGTCCACGTTATTTCCCAGCTATTTTTCACTGCACATAAGTAACTTATAAGTCACCTATATGTCTAACCCTCACTTGGTGAAGGTTGGGTGCCAAGTTACTTAGTGTGTGGGCACCCTGGCACTAGCCAAGGTGCCCCCACATTGTTCGGGGCAAATTCCCCGGACTTTGTGAGTGTGGGGACACCATTACACGCGTGCACTACATATAGGTCAATACCTATATGTAGCGTCACCATGGTAACTCCGAACATGGCCATGTAACATGTCTAGGATCATGGAATTGTCATCCCCAATACCATTCTGGTATTGGGGGGACAATTCCTTGCATCCCCGGGTCTCTAGTACAGAACCCCGGGTACTGCCAAACTTGCTTTCCGGGGTCTCTACTGCAGCTACTGCTGCTGCCAACCCCTCAGCCAGGTTTCTGCCGGCCTGGGGCCTGGGCAGCCTGGTCACAGGAAGGCAGAACAAAGGATTTCCTCTGAGAGAGGGTGTTACACCCTCTCCCTTTGAAAATAGGTGTGAAGGGCTGGGGAGGAGTAGCCTCCCCCAGCCTCTGGAAATGCTTTGATGGGCACAGATGGTGCCCTCTCTGCATAAGCCAGTCTACACCGGTTCAGGGATCCCCCAACCCTGCTCTGGCGTAAAACTGGACAAAGGAAAGGGGAGTGACCACTCCCCTGACCAGCACCTCCCAGGGGAGGTGCACAGAGCTCCTCCAGTGTGTCCCAGCCCTCTGCCGTCTTGGATGCAGAGGTGTTGGGGCACAATGGACAGCTCTGAGTGGCCAGTGCCAGCAGGTGACATCAGCGACCCCTCCTGATAGGTGTTTACCTTTCTCAGCAGCCAATCCTCCTCTGTGGGCTATTTAGGGTCTCTCCTCTGGGCTATTCCTCAGATAACGAATGCAAGAGCTCACCAGAGTTCCTCTGCACTTCCCTCTTCGACTTCTGCCAAGGATCGACTCCTGACTGCTCCAGGACGCCTGCAAAACTGCAACAAAGTAGCAAGACGACTACTAGCAACATTGTAGCGCCTCATCCTGCCGGCTTTCTCAACTGTTTCCGGGTGGTGCATGCTCTGAGGGCTGTCTGCCTTCACCCTGCACTGGAAGCCAAGAAGCAATTGACGTAATCGTCCCCCTGCTAAGGCAGGCACCAAACTTCTGCATCACCGGCCCTATAGGGTCCCCTCTCACCCTGACGATCGTGGGCCCTGGAACATAGGAGCTGGGTCCAAGTGTCTCCCCGGCCCTTCTGTCCAAATTTGGTGGAGGTAAGTCCTTGCCTCCCCACGCCAGACAGTAATCCTGTGTACTGCGTGATCTGCAGCTGCTCGGGCTTCTGTGCACTTTTCCAAGACTTCCTTTGTTCAAAGCCTAGCTTGGGTCCCCAGCACTTGTCCTGCATTGCCCAACTCGCTGAGTTGGACTTCGACGTCGTGGGACCCTCCTTTGTGACTCTGAGACAACCGATGTCCTCAGATTTTCTAAGTTCCTGTTCCGATACTTCTGCGGGTGCTGCCTGCTTCTGCGAGGACTCTCTGAGTTGCTGAGTGCCCCCTCTGTCTCCTCCTTCAAGGGGGGACATCCTGGTCCTTCCTGGGCCCCAGCAGCACCCAAAATCCTCAACCGCGACTCTTGCAGCTAGCAAGGCTGGTTTGCGGTATTTCTGCGTGGAAACAACTCTACATCCTCCAGCACACAATCGGACATCTTCTGACCAAAGGAGAAGTTCCTGGCACCTTCCGTTGTTGCAGAATCTTTGGCTTCTTCCACCCAGAGGCAGCCCTTTTGCACCTTCAATTGGGGGTTTAGTGGGCTCCTGCCCCCCCCCGGACACTTGCGTGACTTTTGGACTTGGTCCCCTTCCTTTACAGGTCCTCAGGTCCAGGAATCCGTTTTCAGGGTTTTGCTGGCAGTTGTTGTTCTTGCAGATTCCCCTATCTCAACTATACTGTCTTTCTGGGGTAGTAGGGTAACTTTACTGCTACTTTTCAGGGTCTTGGGGTGAGGTATCTTGGACACCTTTACTGTTTTCTCACAGTCCCAGAGACCCTCTACAACCTACCATAGGCCTGGGGTCTATTCGTTGGTCGCATTCCACTTTTGGAGTATCTTGTTTGTGTTGCCCCTCGGCCTATTTCTACCTATTGCATCCTATTGTGATTCTACATTGTTTGCACTACTTTTCTTGCTGTTACTTACCTGATTTTGGTTTGTGTACATATCATTTGTGTATATTACTTACCTCCTAAGTGAGGGTATCCTCTGAGATGCTTTTGGCATATTGTCACTCAAGTAAGGTACCTTTACTTTCAGTAACTCTGAGTATTGTGTTTTCTTGTGATATAGTGCTATATGATATAAGTGGTATAGTAGGAGTTTTGCATGTCTCCTAGTTCAGCCTAAGCTGCTTAGCTATAGCTACCTCTCTCAGCCTAAGCTGCTAGAAACACCTCTATTATACTAATAAGGGATAACTGGACCTGGCACAAGGTGTAAGTACCACAAGGTACCCACTATAAGCCAGGCCAGCCTACTACAGACTGCATTCCTTAAAAGAATACACTGAGCACGAAGTTGACGATGTTATATTCAGACTGCTTTTGCAAAGTACGATGTGTAAAATTAATTCAGACAAGGCAGAGGTACTGTCACAAAATGTGCAGTTTCTGGGAATTCAGAGGAATCCAGAAAATAGACAGATGTTGCCACAGGTAAAGCAAAAGATTTTAGAGTTTCGTACTATTTGCACTAAGCAAGAGACACCGAGTTTCATGAGCTTGTTTGATTTTGGAAACAGTATAGCCCTCATCTGAGTAAAATCTTAAGGATTTGGTACAAAGTAACTAGGAAAAAACATGAGTTTGAATGGAGTGAGAAGCAGCTGCGTGCTTTTGATTTGGCAAATGAAATAATTCAACAGATTTTAGATTTGTGCGCAGTGCAAGAGGGAAACACTGAGTTAGATGTAAATGTTCAGAAACAGTTTGCCACCTTGCGTATGTGGCAGAAAAAGGTGAGGGTGCCCCTGGGGCTTTGGAATAGAAAACTATCTGACTTTGTGGAGCGCTGTACTCCTTTTGAAAAACAGTTTTTGACTTATTATTGGGCTCTAGTGAATACTGGGCAAATGACATTAAATAATAATGTAATTCTGAAACCTGAACTACCAATCATGCAGTGGGTGATGAGTTCACCTAAATCTCAGAGTATTAGGACAGGCACAAGAGGCTAGTATCATACTATGGATCTGGTACATACAAAACAGGGCTCAAGTAGGACCTACAGGCATTACAGCCCTACATGAACATGTGTCAAGTCCCTTTACAGGATGAGGAGAGAGTGCAGAAGGTACCACAGGCAAAAGAGTGACCAGTGAAATTGTGTGCACCATTTGAATTTTTGTCCCCCGAGGATAGAAAGCGTGTTTGTTTGACTAATGATTCATGGAAATGCATGGATACTAAAAGACAATGGAAAGCAGTGTTATACAATCCAGTTACTGAAAAGGTGTTGTCTACCACAGGAGAAGGAAAAAGTAACCAATATGCAGAGTTGTACAATGTGTGTCAGACTTTAAAGCAAGAGCTGCTTGAGACGTGTGATTTTTACACTGATTCTTGGTTCACTGCCAATGGATTAGCCATTTGATTTTCCACATGGCTTGTACATAACTGGTTAATTTAATCAAACGAGGTGAGGAGCAAAGAGTTGTGACAGGGAGTTTGGGAAATGTTAAAACAGAGCATAGTCATAGATACCAATTGTCCCATTGACTCATTAGGACGATGGTTCAATTCCCTTGCAGATGTTAAAGAGAAAAGTTCAAAGGCAGAAGTGTCAACCCAGAATTCTGACTTGCTGGGGATGGCTAAGTGGGCACACAGAAATGTGAACATCTGGGAGAAAAAGCCACTTACAGGTTGGCAGAGATTAGAGGGATCCACATTCCCCTAGACTTGATAAAAACTGTGATTTTGCAATGTTCTATTTGTCAGCACACACAACAGAGATCTGTCCCACAAACAGTTAACGGCCAGTTGGAGAGAGGAAAGTTACCAGGACAGATATGGCAAATTGATTACATTGGACCACTACCGATTAGTTGCGGGTACCAATACGCCTGCACTGTAGTGGACACTTATTGTGGATACTTGATTGCTGTCGCTTGCAAACGTGCTACTCAGCACAATACTGTCAGAACTCTGGATTTGTTAATGTTATACAATGGAGTACTACCCCAGATCCAGAGTGACAATGGATCACACTTCAAAGGCAAACTGGTGCAAGATTACTGTTCTCAGCACAATATTGAGTGGATATATGTTATTCCTTATTATCCACAGGCCTCAGGACTAATTGAGAGAATTAATGATTTACTGAAAATTCAAATGCCAAAATTATCTGATGGAACTTTGAAAAACTGGAGAGAGCATTTGAATGAAGCCCTCCAGATTCTGAACAATAGACCATTAACAAATGCTGAAACACATTTGATGCGAATGTTAACTCCAGCTTTGAAAATACAACCACATGTGGCCACTAATACCATCACATACTGGAAAATAAAACCCGGGTCGTTCACCCCTTACAGAGCCACACTCGAAGCTACAAGTCTTGACTTACATGCTTTACAAGCTTACAGACTAAAACCCCGAGACATAGCTTTGTGTGAAACAGGTGTTGTAGTACAGGTTTCCCCAGAGCATTTTGGGCTGATTGCTCCTACATCTGGATTGGCCCTCAAAGGTATTCAGGTTTTAGGGGGAGTGATTGATGCAGATTACCAATGAGAAATCAAAATTATTCTGATAACTAGAAGATAATCTGATTTATTTATACAGGTTGGAGACAGAATTGCCCAATTTGTCATAAGTGCAGTGAATGGAGGTTTGGTAAGGAAGGAGTCTGTCCCAGCCCTTCTTACAGTGCAAGGAAAGGGAAGCTGTGGGGCAGCAGATAAAAACCTCAGTGCTAAGGTTTGGGTTGAACCCCCAAATGACCCTCCAGAACCCGCAGAAATTATAGCAAAGGGCCCCAACAATGTTCTGTTGATCATGAAACCAGGACAGGAAAAATGGGAACAAATTCCAGCTTATAAATGATATTTGTGAGAATGATCAT
Source organism: Pleurodeles waltl (assembly GCF_031143425.1). NCBI lineage: Eukaryota > Metazoa > Chordata > Amphibia > Caudata > Salamandridae > Pleurodeles > Pleurodeles waltl. The sequence goes on from NC_090438.1 coordinate 669,079,815, forward strand.
ACTTGTTTCTTTTACATGTCATACTACAGCTTGTTTGTGCTGTGAGTGTTCCGTGTGGTCTCCTTTTGGGCGTGTGGGGTCGGGAGGGACCCAACACCCCCAATCTCAACTTGTTTGATCGACCACATCGTGCAACACCTTTACTGCATCTGAATGACAACATTTAAATTCATTTGGCGCAGACCGTGCTCAACAGATCCGATTTTTGCATGGGCGCCATGCGAAGCACTCTGGATGTTTTGTCAACATGTTTAATCGCCATACCAACGCCAACAAACATCTTATTAGAAATTTTCAATGTTACTAATTGTGTCAAAGACGTGCAAGAACATGATGTTGAAACCCACTTCAGTCCATATGAGTATTGCAGGGACTGCCAGGAAACAACCAATGAAAAGTGGTTAATCTCACTCATATAATCACCTACAACGTTACTACCGGTGACGTGTGTTACTACGTGTCTTGTAATTCTCGTGACATCGGAAAATGCATTCAATTGAGCTTAGAAAAGAAAACATCAACTTCTCAAAATTTACCGTGGGAACACAGAGTTTTGTGCTTTTACCGAACGGACAGACATTGCAAACATATGTCAAATCAAACGGTTTTTTGTCAACTAGTGACTGCTGCCAGTCACATTAAACATGTCAAGTTGCCAGTTGGCTGGCTGTTTTCGTGTGGAAACTTAACTTTCACTTACATTCCAGCAAACCTTTCAGATGGACTGTGTACCTTTACATGAGTAGAACTCATGCTACATCAACTTGCTATTTTAGAGGCACTATTCAATCAGTTATTATCCCAATCAGAATAGATAAGCTTCAGTCTTTTCATTGTAGGTGTATCTGATTTGAAAGGTTATGAGATCAATACGTTAATCCACTTCCATTGCTTTACAGTGATTGCTTTTATCATTCAAACCTGATTTGCGTATAATGTTTTATTTGCATATTTATTTTATATGAGAGAAAATAAACAAAAGTCATTGGCCAGAGGGTGGAGATGTATTGAAAATAATTGTGTTTGACCACTGACTTTGTGTTTCACCACTGCGCATATTAGTTGTTCAATGTTCACCAGTAGCACATTACATGTTGTATTCAGTTTAGCTGCCTATTGGCTTTAACGTGGCATTAGACATTCAGTTTAACTGTCTATTGGCGTTATCGTGGAGCTAGACATTGCAGTTGAGACATTGCAGATGAGCTGTGTTTTTCCATATGGTAGACCAAGCTGTGTTTTTTGTATTTTGTTCTCACCGAACCCTAGCATGATAAGGGAGTGCATATATATATTTGTTTCCCCTCTACTCAGCCTTGGGAAAGGGAACGGGCTTTGGAGACCTGGCCAACCTCCGACGCTTGTCATTTCTTTTCCAACTCTGAATTACAGTAGCCAGCATTTTTTTTATAATTCTCCTCCAAGGGGCAGGGCTTTCTAGAAAGTTCTCTATTCAAAAGATATAAAAGAGATGACTCTGTCCAGTAGTGTGGAATTTCGAGACTTCAGTCAGGAGCAGGTGCCAGCTGGCTGACGTTGTCTCGCGGGGGTGGAAAATCTCTTTCTCGCAGTTGAACAAGAGTCGTTCTTCTTGCTGGCATGGGAAATATGGGGCATTTGGTGGGCACTACTACGGGGATCAATTTTGACTTTTATTCTTTGCTTTGACAGTTATACTATAATATAATCACATATATTTGCTGTGTACATTGCAATTGACAATCACTTTGATATTTTTTCCTTTCATTGCTGTGACTATTTTTAATCGTGTGCCTCCAACCTACTAATCTCTTCTCTCAGGAACCTCGTGCAGTAATAATGAATGCTAAGAAGTGCATTCCAGAGATTGTTTTCAGCTCTGTCATTAGTGAAAGCAAAACACCATTGTAAAATACACTGAAAACTTAGTATAGGTACAGGGGAATTTTCCCCACAATTTAGACATCATTTGACATCACTTTGGACTCCATGAACCTTACCTTGAGCTGGACAGGACGCCATGGGAAGGACTCACCAGGATCACCTTGGACTGCTGCTGCTGTGCTTGCAGCCCCTTGCTGTGATGACCTGCTGCTGGGTTCTCCAGTCCTGCACCCCCCTCCTTCATTTGTAGTCTCAAGGGCCAGGGTGCTGTGGTCCCTGACCTCTGTAAAACTTCTGCACCTCAAGGGTGCTGCTGCGATTGTGTAGCGCTTCTGGAGTGCTCCTTTGGGACCTCAAAGCACTTTTATACAAGAGTGTCTTGCTGCCTGAAGGAAACTCACCACCGCCACCCGGGCTGTGGATTTGGGCAATAACGCTTTTATGAGCGTCCTCTCAGTTGCTTGCCCCCAAATCACTGCCACAACCCGGGCATCTAATTTCTACCCAGTGCAAGGATCGCACTCTCTCTAGTGCCTCCGGGGCACCAGAAAAAGGCAAGTGGAGCAAGCGTGCTGCTGTTGGCACCCCCGGGGCACGGTCCGCTCATGGGAGCGCCCCCGGGGCACCAGCCGCCTCCAATTTCCTAAGAATCACCGCGGCAGCCCAGGAACAGCTTGGGACACTCGCGCACCACATTGGGTGCGGGCAAGTGCCTTCTCGGCCCCCCGGAGGGGACCACGCTTCAAAGAAGCCGCATCACAGGATTCGGGGAAAGCGCGTGGAGCACCCCCTTCCCCGGTCTCTGCACTAGGAGCAGGACGCTCCTTTTCCTCTTTTAAACTCAAACGGGCACGGTTTTCAAACCCAGGAAGGGAGACCTCGAAAGAGTACCCTTCCCCCTCACCGATGATTGTTGTTAGGACCTCCCCTGGCCCCCACCCCGAGGACAGGGTGTGTGGCGGCCGAGGCAGGCCCCCATCCAAATCGTGGGCCCCTGGAGGGTCCCAGTTTCTGCAAGGAGAGGGTGCCGACCACCCCTCTCCTCCAAGAGCACCGTGTGGCCCCCGTTGTGCATGCAGGAGAACCAAGGGGCCCCCTCATGCTCTTCTAGGCACAGGGAGTGCCTCCTCACCATGAAATAAGGTACTTTCTAGCAATATAGTGGCTCAGTGAGCCAAGTATGGACCTAGGAGAATTCATATGTTTTACCTGCTTTCCCTGCCATTACATATACGTGCTAATGTTCCTTTTATGGGCATGATTTGCTGATATGTATTTTTATGACTTGTGAGATGTTTTCTAATGTTCCTTTTTTGGGTTTTTAGGAGTTATTCATGACAAGTGCATAGAATTCTTACTGTAATTCCTGACTACTACTTATGGTGCAGAATCCTGGGTACTTACGTGTTCTAATGTGACAACTGCGTATTCTTGCAGAGTATTAGTAACTTGTGTAACGTCCTGACAACTGCTAAGGTAGCAGGGTATTACTTACATGTAATGTTGGTCTAATTATGTTTTGTGCAATACAGTTTATTTTTACATAGCTCAGTGTTGTGTTTACTTCGTGGTGTACATTTTGCATCACATGTGTTGTGTGTGTTGTGCAAATGCTTTACACATTGCCTCCGGGTTAGGCCTGACTGCTTGTGCCAAGCTACCAAGGGGGTGAGGCAGGGGTTATCTTGGACGTGTAACTCCCTTGCCCTGACTAGAGTGGGTAGGTTCTGCCTGGCTTAGGTGCATACCCTAGCAAGCCAGAAACCCAATTTCTAACATCCATTCTAGGCAGGAGCCAATAGTCTCAAAAATCTGTGCCATTTGTTTTTTCTTTCTTCATTTATTTACACACTTGCTACCATGATCCCTCAGGTCCACCAACTTTAGCTCCACTATTGTGCTACTTAAATCAGTGCCAGCAGGAGTTGCAGACATTAACCGGATTCTCTCTTTGTCTATAGCTAGGAGACCATTGCAGGTTCATTCCCCTATTCCTCTCCTGAATGAGGGGAGCTTATGAAAGGGAATGAAAAGACAGTCTCATTCATGCCAGCTTGTTCAGTTTTGACAATTATTCTCCCAATATCAATGGCCTTATCACTGTTTTTAAACATCTCAGGGCATACATCAGAGCCCTTGTTATTGCCCCTGAGGGTGGAGACAGTTTTCAGGGTAATCCTAGAGGATCCTGATTTTTTCCACTTTTAGAGCTTTGCTCACTCCATAAACATGAATCTTCTTTATGATGTCCTTTGAGACTCCCTGATCGCCAGATCCCTCTTCCTCTTCATCTTCCATCATCACAGATGTGATTCTCTCATGACAGAGATTCTGAACCAAATAGAAACAGCCCTTAAAGTTAAAACTCAGTTCAGCTCAAGAGCATTTCAAGTACAATTGCAACTCACAAAGATGTGCACAAGTTTGCACATATTTTCCATACGACTTTACAAAAAGATGCTGTCTGAGCTGTTGAGTGACAGTGTCAATCTCATCAAAAACAAATCCAATCTACACCAACATCTTAGATGTATATCTACCACTGTAATATGCGTACAAAAATAATCTACCTCACAATTAGCAAGCCACAAATGGTAGTATAATCACCCGGTCTCCTTACCTCAGTTTCTCCACTATCTTCTCTTCACCTCACCATCCACCTCCACTTTGTCATCCTGCACCCTAGCTGTACTATGAGTGCAGTTCACTCAAATGAGCCATCGGTCATACCACTAGGTCTTAACCCCCAAGTTGCACCTATGCTAAATGAGACACAGAAGCAACCAGAGACCCGGTGCACACTCAAATATCACACAGTCTCTGCTTATCAGTCTAGAACTCCATGTAAAGGGCTGGTGCTAAATCAGTAATTAGCAGTTGAATTGGGTGCCTAGGTCTCAAAGTGCAGGAAAGCAAAAGGTGGTGGTACTGGCAGAAATCCTCCAGAGACATATGCAGCAAAGTATGTGTTTTGCATAGATACTCAAATACTCCACAGTATGTAAGCTCACAAAGTCACTGTGCCACTCACTGATTCTGCAGCACACAACTCACTATTGAGCTATACATCTAATGTATTCTGGCTATCCCAGAAGGAGGCAATGTAGGATGTCTCCGCTATGGCATGTTGGATCTTACTATCTTAATAACAAGCTGTCAGGAAAGCAGACAACTGGCACACAAGTAGAAAAGTAGACAACCGGTAATTCCTTATACATTCTGAATAATTCCCATTACATGTTAGGGACAGAGGAGGCACAGAGGCCACCATAAAGTGATTCCGTTGATACTCAAAATCTTGTGTAATAGGGATAGCGACCGATACCAAAGCTTCTCTTGTAGCCCTCGAACACAAAGGTTTTGCATGGTCACAACAGCCTAAAATATACATTTTACCGAATGCAACAGTAAATTTATATCGCTGTACCATCCCTACTATGCTGTGGGTCCTCTACAAAGACCTCAACGGCTGGTGGAAGCCTGATTTCAGTAAAGATTAATCTTTTGCCTAGATTGCTCTATGTTGCACAGAATGTTGACCACATCCAAAAACAGCTCCTCTCATTTGTTTGGAGAAATTGCATTCCCAGAGTCCGCAGAGCAAAATACACTAAAGTAAAGCAGAGGGTGGTTTGAGCTTTCTGAAATTATGATCATACATTTAGGTGGACAGATCTGCCCAGCTCTGGATTTCAACTATAACCCAGAGAACAAACGTAGGGTTCCTGTATAGCAACACTTCACACATATCTTGTTACACAACCTTCTTATCACACATAAGGCTGGATCTACTATGCTCTAAAGTTTGGAACAACAGAACTCACCTCCCCCCCCCCCCACCTAGTTAATCTATACTCTAATAATGAGTTGAAATCCTAAGAGGAAATTCAGGAAAAGTGGGTCTTGGGGAGGGGAGCAGACAACTTTAGACTCCCATGACTTTTGCACTAGGCCGGATCTAAAGAGGTAAGAGAAGGAGCAAACCATGAGACAACTCCATTCAAAATTATTTTATGAGAATAAGTTGCTATGTAACTTGGCTACAGGACTGGCCTTTAAGGCAATCGGGCAGAGCCCACTCGGCTGGTCAGACAGCTCAGTGTGGGGCTGGTTCTTTGGCTTTTTGTGGGCCTGTTTAACAGTCTGCTGGGACAGTTTTTACTGTTGATTCCCCTGATACTAAAACACATATTGCCTGCAGCAAGCTGAAATACATGCAGTGTTCCATACCTTGCAAAACATTTTAGAAAGTGTGTCTTGAAAATATTCAACACTGTCCCAATTTGCAAAGATGGGCTACCTTTTTAGCTGCCTAATTCACTGATGGGGGCACTTTTATGTTAGCGCCTGGAGTTATTTTGTGTCCCTATCCAACCCTGCTTGTCTACAGTTGGCAATTGCAGATCTAGACCCCAAAGACAAACATAATTATGTGAACCAATGGGAGAGAGATATGGGAAAAGAGATAGATGACATTACCGGGAAAAGAATATGGCAAAGTCCTCGATCTGCAATTCACACAAAGAAAACCCATACATATTACTTACCTATTTCTACTTGTCCCCAACACAGCTTCACACAATGATCAGCAGCTCAGATGTGTTGGGAAAGCTGTGGGAAAAGGGGCATCTTCCTACTCATGGGGTGGTCATGTACTTTTATCCAGGTATATTGGAAATACAAAATGTACACATTAGAGTGATGTTGGGAGCAACACTCCATCTACAGCCGTTGGCAATACTCTTGGGTGATTCAGGGGAACACAGTGAATATCCGTTAACCACATGATGGGACAAACTCATTACACATCTACTAGTAGCTGCCAGATTGGAACTAGCCCAGGTCAGGAAACAATCTAACATTCCCCCAACTCAAAGCCTGGTGGGAAAAATATGGGTTATCTACGCACTTGAAAAATTAACTCCAGTGGTTCAAGATAGGGTAGACAAGTTCAAATCCACATGGCTACCCTTCTGGACCTTTATGAGGAGGGACGGATTGGTGGGTGCCAATCCTGGCCTGATTCCTGAACTGAACTGTTCTCAGTGAGGCTTAAATTAAAGGTCTCTGAGTCCGAAGCCTCCTGAGTAACAGACCCCCCTGTATAGTCAAAGATATAAGAAATGTGGGTTTGATGTACTTTGTTTGTAGCAGAACAAAACATATACCATGATAACATGTGCAAAGACAGTACTTGCTGTGCTTTTGTACAAAGTGATGTTATACTGGAAATTAAACATAAAGTGGCTAAGAAAAAATGATTCAGCTGAGCAGAGAGCAGATTTCCATTCGTCATTCTGTAGGTCTGCCTGGCTGACTACAGTTGCTCTGCTTTGTAGACAGCGTCCTCTTCAGTGGTATGCTAACAGGTGACTGGACTAGATTTCCCAACAGGTGTACTAACAGTTATTCGGGAGGTCATGATGAGATACAGGACATGGGGGATCTCTGTGTTACCTTTCTTTGCTGGGTTGCTGCTATATACTCATTGAGTTTGGCAGTTTCCTGGTATTCACTATTGTAAAAAACAGTAGAAGGCTACCAGGATTAGGTTGGAGGATTGTAACCCTCGACCTTCTATGCAATTACAAATAGCACAATGTCTGCAAACCGATTAGTGATTGTGCACAGGATATCAGTAACAGAAGAATGTGTGTGAATTGTTACCCCATGTTACAATGGAAGCTCCATTTATGTTATTTTGGCCATTTTTAAAACAATCTAATAGCTGCAATAATTTTGGGTGTTTTACATGATCTGATCACTGTTTGTACTATATAAATGTTTACAGATTAGGATTTACAATTATGGTACGTTTATAATTGTACAATAACCGGTAGAGCATTAATTGCAATCAAGATATTTGTGTTGTGTTGTTCCTTGGATCAAACATCAGACTACCTCCCTTCAGCTAGGCTATGACTGTTCAATAAACAAGGCTCAGGAACCCATATTTCTAAGTTCTTATCATATTGTCTTGTGCAGAACAACTAAAATCTCATCTTTGATATTACTATGTTGTTTCTGCGGCTTCTGGGGTTGTGGGGAAGAGTCTGATATATAGCATCTATTATTTAGCCATTATTGGTGATATTTCTTTCACACAGATCGAGCCACTGAGGAAGCGGAGCTCTTCACATGAAAATAGGTCTAGCACAATGACATCCACTTATGTAGTGAATTGGGACCACAATTATTAAAAACATGCATACGCCTTTACAGAACTGAGAAGTTTACAGAAACACTTTTAGGTTAACACATCTCAAGGCAAATGTGTGTATTTAAACTGTAACAAGTAATTATGTATACACTGTTTTGTAGCTGTTGTTGAGTCAGGATTTTTATTTTATTAACTTTTCATATTTTTGTTTTGTGAATTAACAGAAGCTGCATGTTAGATAAAGCAAGCATGGCATACGAAAATGATGACGATTTTGCGGTTGGCCTTCCCAACACCACGTTTGAGCCTTTCATTCCTGATCCTGTTATCAATGCCCTTCGCACCAGCTTTCTGCCATGCATGTACACAATCATCTGCTTTTTTGGACTGGTGGGCAACTCAATGGTTCTCGTTGTTTTCATCTTCTACGAAAAACTCAAGTCACTCACTGATGTGTTTCTGGTGAACCTGGCCATAGCTGACATCTTGTTCCTCTTCACTCTCCCATTCTTGGCATATTCTGCCTCACATGGATGGGTTTTCGGCCTCATCATGTGTAAAGTCATCTTTGGGATGTACAATATTAATCTGTATACTTCTATGTTGACCCTCACATGCATTACAGTTGACAGGTTCATTGCTGTTGCCCAAGCCACCAAGGCCCGACGATTACAAGAAAAAATCAGACTTTGTGGAATAGTCACCTGCTTTGTAGTTTGGGCAATCTCCATACTATTTTCAATTCCACAGTTTAAATTCCATAAACTATTTGAATACGATGGCATGCTTTGGTGTCTCGCAGACTATGAGCCTTATCACGTTGGACAGGTGGTGCGTGGATTTCAAATGACAGCTGGATTCTTTCTACCTCTTTCCATTATGATTATCTGCTACTCAGTAATCATCAAAACCATAATCCATGCTCGTGGGCTTGACAAGCAGAAGTCCCTGAAGATCATAATTGTGATTGTTGCAGTGTTCATTGCCACTCAGCTGCCCTATAATATTATCATGCTAATGTCTATCATTGAGGGTGAGTTTCACCTGAACCATCATTTTGAAAGGGCTGTGATCATCACTGAAACCCTAGCTTATGTTCATGCCTGCCTTAACCCCATCCTCTATTTTTTCGTTGGGGCAAAATTCAGGAAAACGTTGAGGAAAATTGTGAAAGAGGCTCGGTGTTTTAAACATCAACGAGAAGTTAGCAGCCAATTTAAATCCTCCGATGACCCCTCAAAAACATTTTCTGCTTCAAATAATATAGATGCCACAAGTATGATCCGCATGTCTCAAGTGCACAGCTAATACCTTGGGTAAGGGCCAGGTGCTAATTCTGATTGCACTAGGAAAGTAGAAGGACTCCCAGGAGTGCTTTTGAGTTCTTTCCCTCATTTTGAAGGAATGCTAAAGTGGAGCAAAATTATCTGTTCTCTGCTGATTTTACAATGCAGCATAGTTTGTGCTAAATGGTCCTTATCCTTGCTTACCTACAGATAGTGTACACAGTCACTTCTCATTTAGTAGTGTCACAGTAAACATGCAGCACTGATGTGAGGATCTAGGCATGGTAGTAAGGGCCATGGATGCGAATATGGGCCTATTGTGGGCCATGGCTTTCTACAGTGGCTGCCCAATGACACTCAATGGCTGACAATGGAGGTCTTTGGAGGTCCACTGATGATGGGTGGGCTTCACAGCTACCAAGGATTTAGAGATGCAATGGATTACTGACCAACAGCTGCATTAGTTAAGGTGTGCATTACAATTTTAGCCAGAAGTGGTAATTATTGATTTCAGTACTAGAAAACCGACAAGTAGAATAAAGGTTAAATCTGTGCAACAGGGAGTTGGCCAAGAGCACCAATGTGAAAAAGAGACAGCCCTTCATGAGAAGACTTTAAGTGTTCACTAAAACCTGGCTAATAATGGAATTTGCTTAGCTCTTACAGAAGGCATTGGGCTAAAGTTGCAATGTTTTGGGTATTTATCAGAAACTTGCCTAGTATTATGACTTGCCTACTTTGGCTTTACCAATAGCATCTAGGGATTGTTACGTTTGAATAAGATAATTAGCCAATATCGTTAAAAGTTATGGTTTGGAATATATACTAGGTTTCGAGACTTAAGAAAATAAGTGTGCTGGATACTTGGAGAGCAGTGTTAGTGTCAAAGATCGAGAGGCACACTGGCAGTAAGGCTAGATGCAGTAAGGGTATAGGAATTCACTGAGATTTTACAATTAGCATCATGTATATAGCTGTGAACGAAAATGTTGGCTGGTACGGTAATAAATGCAAGTGTGAATGGCATACTTGATGAATAGGGTCATGGCAATAGATGTGCACAAGATATTGCCAAACAGATCATGAGTTTCAGTATGAACTAGAGGGTCTGCACAAGCATCAGCGCTTTAGGTGTGACTGTGCCCTGGGCAGTTGGCCAATAACAGCAAATATGCAGGTCTGTGGTGGAAAACTGGTCAACAGCATCAAATAATTAGGTGTGCAATTAGGACCTGTACAGGATGAGTTTTAAGCTGTAATCATCAATACTTTTTTAAATTATATTTTGGCTTATTTGTTTAATTGCCTCTATGTACCATTAGATATCCATCTCCCTGCCCCAATGCTTGTATTTTAGTGCCACTACCCGTGACTTGTCTTTAACCAGTACCTTGATGAACATGTTTCTGAGACTAAAAGAGGTCCTTGAACTGCAGGATGGCGAGGAATCAGACTCTAACATTCAAGGAAACTTAATGCTGTATAGTTTGTGGCTTTGAGATCTGTGCAGCTAAATTTTAATTCCTGCTTTGACATTTGAAAATTGTGGGATTCTGGGCAAATCGCAATCCTATTCAGTCTAAAATTCTATAATCGCTTTATATGTAATGAATGTAATAAATAAATAGTGTATACACGGTTGATGTCGTCTCTAAGCTTCCTGTTTTCTTGTATATTGCTTCGGTACTCCACTGCTAGGCAGACTCTATGAAAATATTGTTCAGACATACTTAGTGACCGTGCTTCTGAACAAAGCAAAACAATCTGAGCACAAGATATGAGTTTTGTGTTTGAATGTTTGTAATGAAATCTATTTAACAATATTTTAATAAAACGTGCTTAGACCACAGCAGAAACTGTTTTTGAGACAAAAGATGGAAGCTGCAAGGGTCTGGAATTTTTGATTTAGTAATTTAAAACAAATGCATTTTTTTTATTTTTATATTATTTGATAAGTAAAACATATAACGTTGTTGCCTAACAAAGGCACACACTCCCACTTTGGTGTGCTGATATGTTTTTGTCAGAATTTCTTCTTCGTATATTATTATTAGCAAGTTTTAAGGAGTGGTACACTAAAGCAACGCAGTCTCACAAGATAATTGTTTAGGTACAATTCTGGGTATTAGTTTGGTGCTCACCTGGCCACTAAAGCCAGGCTGTGTTTTCCAAATGACAAAGTCCTAAAAGAAATTTGCTCTAACGCAGATAACAGGTGGCACAATGTATTGCCCCTTTCTGCTCCCTTGTCGGAGCTTCATACTATTGAGCTCAGAGTTTCCAGTAGCTTGCCAAAATGCCTTCAAATCAGGAGCGAAATATCAGGCTGGTGCAATCTTCACACCCTCTTGACCAAGAAGGCAATTAGCTCAACTGATTTCAAGGTTCTCAATACCTTCATTAGATGGGCTGGGCCAATGCCTTTGCAAATAGGTCAAGATTCCTCAATCAAGCAGAGACAATTACTGCTTGTACAGGAGATCTTCTTGTCCCATACAAGGACTCATGGCAAAGCTCTTGGCCAAAAAAGTGTGCATTACTAAAGCTTCAAACTTTATTTTTGGTGCAAGGTTCCAGCTGTAATAGAAACCTGTAAGAAATCACACTCTGCAAATAGGACTGCAGACTGCTGTACAGGGTAAAGGCAAGCATTCAGTCAAGGAGCGTTACAAGAGGTAGGTGGTTTGCTACTTCATTGTAAAGGGTTTTTTAAAGTTTGAAGTGGTGCGTCTTCAACTTTTTCCTAAGCAGTGTTCGGGCTGTCCTTGTGGATATAGGGATGTTGTTTCATATCCTCGGTGCATAGATGGAAAAGGCCTGCTGCCTTGTGTTTTACTCTTCATAATTCTTTGCCTTCAGTCGGATGGTGTCCTGGCTGTGGTCATGCAGAAAGTCACCAGAGATGGTGAGCTTGTTTGCAAGATGAAAGGTGTGCTAGTCATGATAGCTTTGCAAATAAATTGCTAACTCTAGCAAAGAGAACTGGAGTTCTTAGTCCTAAAAATGCTTCACTTTGTCTTTTTGGGTTTATTTTTACTGTTTCTGGTCAAAGCTTTCTTGGCACCTGTCAAAGGAACTTGACAAACATTGTCCTGGCAATTAACCTTGCTGTTGCCAGGGAAGACAAAAGACATCCTCCTCTTTAGTGTGATGCTTACAGTGGATTCATGGTTGTCACCTTGGCTTTGAACAAATCTAGCATAAATGAAGCACCAGTTTTTGAAACTTTAGGGATTCAACCAGAGGTCACTTGCGTTAATTAAGAAAGGTTTTCTTTAGCACAGCTCCTTAGTAAGTGTGTGAGATGGCATTACACAACATCCTATATTTTTTCCTACTAACACACATGATTCAGAAAGGTAAATATACACAGGTATATTTAGTCATGTGTATATTTATTACTACATCTTATCACTCTTTTGCTATTTGCCCTTTCCAAGTGGAGATTTACACCTATCTCTCCTGAGGTTGTATTTATGATTGTAAAATAACTACTACTAACTCTACAACCGTATGTTATGTCCTGCTTCATTGGGTCATTGGGGGGATGTCCATCACTGGGGTGGATACCTCTGCATGGGAGATGGAGGTCTCTGTTTGGGAAAGTTTTGGAAAATGTAATATGTTGTGTATTTTAATGTTTATCTAAAAGTAAATTAACTTAAATTTATATTATTAGCTTGGAAATATTAGCTCAAACGTTTGTAACACAACAACACCACAAATTAAAAATGTATTAAATTGTCTTGTAGGTCCCCATTATCCTAATGAGATTACCGGATTCAGGTGGCAGAATCACCTGTTCTGCAGGAGACTGAGTCTGATCCCACACCATGTGACGCCTGTTGGCCTAATCCGGGTTTATTCCGGCTAACTTGCAGTACCTCATCTCCACCCGAGAGCGGAGAGGATTAGGGCAACCGGGCGCATGACATAAATGACTCCTCAGGAGAATCGTTGTCACTCAGATCTCATCCGTTTCTCTCATTTACAGTAGTCTCACATGTGCAAGGACAATCAGAGGCAGAATAAAGTTCAATAAGGTTTTATTGCAATAACTGTATCTTAGATAATAAAGCATGTATTACAATAACTAGGATGATGAAGCACAATGAGAATAAAATTGTGTCAAGGAGAGTAAAACACAAGAATAACGCTACCATTTTGTCACTGGAGTTTGTCTAGATAGTTCCTACCTATGCTATGTTAGAGCACAACATGTTAAGCTCTAATTCTGCCCTTCAGGTTCCACCTGGGAAGGCATCATCCCTCATACCTGAGCAAAAGGCCTGTGGTCTACATAAACAGCCGCAGGGAAGCAATCAGCATACAGTTGTGGTCATCTGGCTGGAATCTCCCTCTAACATACATAGGCCGAAGTAGGGTTTTATAATAAAACATCTGATGTTTCGAGAAAGGATCCCCACGTAAGAGTGTGTAGGTTTCTGTGAATATTGGAAACAACACGTAACACTTTTGCAGGCAACCTATCTTATTGCAGCCTTGAGAAAAGCACAGAGTAAAAGAAATGTCTTGTTTAAGAACGCAGTGCTGACCTAGGCTAAGAACAGCTAGATAGAGAAAATAAAACAAGACCGCAAACTTGGCTATTGTTAAAACATGGCTAGGTTAAAGGCACAACGGCAGGCCTAGTTTGCTAAAATAACGTGTATAAAGCTATAGCTAAAATGGCTACACAACACCCTCCCCTTGCTGGTTCAAAGGTGGGTCAAAGCCTAATTATATGTAAAAGCTACTAAAATTCATCCTAAGGCATATATATGTGAGTGTCAATAATGACACGTTAAGAGACACTTGAGGATGTATTAAAAGGACAATCTAAAATGTTAATTGTGGCATAAAAAAAGCCGAATTTCAAAAGTCAGAGTCATCTTTAAAGTCGCCAATTGAATCCGGCAGGTAGTAAAGTAGGAAGTTCATTGCTAAGGACAACCAAGGAGCATTCATGTTCAAAAGCCTGAGCTCCAGCTGAGGCAGCAGCATTCCATGGTGTGCCCAACAATGAGCTTAGAGCTGCAAAATCCAGGTAGGCCAACTCATAAATGGCTTCCTGTAGAAAATGCACCTTCAACGCGAATGTCTGGAAATGAGCCCTCAACGAGAACATCAACAGATTAGCGTCCAATGAAAGCAAGCGCTGTGTAGAAGGACAAACTTTCAGTGCACATTCAAAAGAGCACCAGAAGCACCGAACCACGGGCTGCACACAATGCAAAACTGGTCTGAATGACAGAGACCAGTCACACTCTAATTGCTCCAAGAGTGATGCTCCAAAGTACTGCATCATACGTTCACGACACAGCTGCGCTGGTGGAAGCGCTTTCAGTCCTCCTTGTTGTAAAGGGAAAGTCATTTTCCAGAAAAAGTAGCAATAGCAAGATGCCACCTATTATAGCCAAAGTTATTGGAAATACCCCGAAAAATGCTGGAGAATACTGAGGGGATGGCTGAAGATATTAAGTCATAGAGGAGAAGGTGTGAATGAAACCAGAACCAACAGCCTTAAAGAAATTAGTGATTCTAGTAGTCCTGGACGCATTAAATATCCGTCCCACGAGTTCACCAAAGTGTCTCGGAAAGTTAGTACTTAAAAGGGACTGTATCTCTGCTGGTGACCTCGCAACCTGAAGCGCATAGGTCTCCCATGCAGATGTAAGCACCACATGATTTTGAAACAATGAAGCCTTGAGTCTGCTCGACTTGTCAACATTCACAATTGTAGTAGGGATATGGGGCCAAATCTCAGCTACTTCTCTCAGTCCTGTAGGAGGGAAAAGTACATTCCAGCAGCATGTAACAATTTTGGAGACGGAAACAATGTAAACTATTCCAGCTCGAATCATACAACAGCTCTCACTATTAAGGCACACATAGCTGCCATTCGAGAGCACCTGGAATGCAGGTCTAATCAAGGGGACTGGGACTCCGTTCAGATAACAAGCCAAGTTTGCTGCCGAAGCATTACACACCCTGTGCAAGGACAGCTATTTACAAACCACTGATTGGCTGACAGGAGTCTTGCATTCATTACTGCCAAGAAAGACCTCTTTCATGCTATTGATACATTTGTACGAGAAGGGTAGCTCTCACAGCTCATAGATGTAACAATCTCCTAGCCTTTCATATCTGCCCACTGGAATGTGTTTTAAGCAGGATGCAAACTGAAGTGTTGAAATAGGAATTAACCATTCAGCAGATTGTATTTCAGCCACAGTAAAAGGCAACTTTTCTAATTTCTCAATATTTAACATGACAAAAGTCGTGTTCTTTTTTAGTCATTAGTTGTTGTTGTCGCATTAAATTAAATGTGGAAAATATATCCCTCGCGCTAACCTGTTGCCAGGGAATGCAACCTGCCTACAGAGTTTTAGTGTTTTAGTGTCCAGAATGGATCTTAGTTGACTTTGTCTATGGTGTAAAGAGGACATGTCGCTCTGTACTATGTCTATTGCAGAGGAAACAATGTTGTTTAAAGCATATATTCAATCGAATAGGGTGTTAATCCCATTATCTACAACAACTAATGCCTTCTGTAAATTTCCCTGATCTATTTGCCTTAACCGGGAGGCAGTTTCTGGTTCAGAAAGCTTCCATATTTCATTTTAGACAGCATATAAGAAGCGCTTTCTATGTTGTTTTCTGGGGCCTGACAGGAAATCCTGTAAGTCAGTATCGTTAGACAGGAGACTGAGGTGTTCCTTAACAGCATCTAGTGAGGAACTTTTCAACCATTGTTGGCATAGTTTCCCTACACTATATGTTGCTACTATACACGCATGTTTAGATGACACATAGCAAGGGTCAGGCCTACTTGTTCTAAAACCCCCGTGGAGTTTACAAAAGATTTATGACACCCATTGGTATCTATTGGCCAAAATAACCACCCACCAGGACGTGAAATTGAAGCATCAAATGTGCCGTTTCAGACCCATTCATCGAGCTGATCTGCTGTAGCATTGATTAATTTTTACCATTTGTAAAATTTTGCAGGGGCAGGAATACTGGGCACATTCAATTCCTTAATTTTTGCTAAGCCTAAACAGCTTGTCTGTTGTACAGATTCATTCAAAAATATCATTTAAACAGGTATCAGGCATGCTCTAAACAAAGCTTCCTTTCCCCTTATTTGCCATTTTTTTGTTCCTGACACACTTTTTAAGTCAATCGACTTCAACCGATTTTCATAGCCTTCTATAACAAACCGGGAAACAAAGGAATCTGAATAGATGAATTTTGTGTCTGTCAATAATATATGTAAATTTTCCATCAATAGCAATTTGAAATAATATGACTCAGCATTTTTAACATTGTGCCTATAAAAATACACAAATTGTTTAGAATATGTTTTAGAACTCCCTTGTGGTGGAGTTGGACAATGTTCCCATAGTGTATAATTAAAAATAGTCTTTGGGGTACTTGCTCTGTGAATTAAATGGTGTCCAAAATAATTATAACAGAACATATCTCCATAATTTTCTTTGGATTGATAAACATCCTCACTTTCAAGTACAGTAAAATACTGCAATTCAGTCATCATAGAATCAAGTGTTTTCACATCCCAGTCATCAGAAACAACTCCAGGTATTATTACATAATTCATAGAAAGTTTAAACACATATGGTATTTGAATGACCTCCATCGGGCAGTAAATATCAAATGTGACTTTATCCCAAACAATCCCATCAGGAATTGGTATAGCGGAAATGTTCACAAAAGACGAGTCTCTACGGATCTTGTGAGATGAAAAATGGTGTTTCAGGACCTCACTAACCAGTTCAACTGTTGATCGTTCAGGAAGGTAATGACAATGTATTAACCAGTTCTGTGCAGAGGACTTAAATATTACGTTCTGGCACCTGAGCTCGGAGGGAGCGCTAGCGCTCCCTCCGTGGGCTTGCCTCCCACCCCCCCCCGGCAGGGATGGAAGTGGGAGCCCTTCCTCTTCCACCCCGACCCCACCAGTGACGTCTAATAACGTAATCGCGCTGATGTCATCAGAGGCCACCTCCCATCGTGCTGGAAGCTGAGCTTCCAGCGCAATCGGTAGAGAAATGCTTTGCATTTCTCCACCAGTCATGTGATGGGGGACCTGAGAGGCTTCAAAGGGAAGGAAAATAATTTCCTTCCCTTTAAAGTCTCTCAGAGTATTTCAGCAGCCAGATCGTGAAGCGATCTGGCTGCTGAAATACCCACTAGACACCAGGGATTATTTTGAAAAAGGAAATTGGCATAAGGGGAGCTACCCCTTGGGCAAGGGTCACTCCCCAGGGGGGCAATTATTTTCAAGGCCTTTTATGCCCCCCCGGGGGCAGAGAGACCTATTGTTATTAGGCAGTTGGGGGCAGAAACCTCTTGGAACCAGGGATTTTTTATTTGTAGTATTTTTGTATTTTTACAGATGGGGAGCGACCCCTTAAGAAAGGGTCACTCCCCTGGGGGGGCAATTGGTATATAGACCATTCCTGCCCCCATTGGGGGCAGATCGGCCTATTTTTGTTAGGCCAATCTGCCCCCAGGGGGGCAGAAACCACTAGACACCAGGGATCTTTATTTTTTTCAGTCAATTTCATGCAAGGGGAGCGACCCCTTGGGCAAGGATCGTTACCCTGGGGGGGGGAATTTATTTTAGGCCATTTTCGCTCCCCTTGGGGGCATATCGGCTTATTTCTATTAGGCCGATCTGCCCCCGGGGGATGGGGGGAAGAAACCACTTAGGCACCAGGGATTGGTGGTGTGTATGTGTGTATTTTGTTTGGGGGGCAGCCCCTTGGGCAAGGGTCGCTCCCCATGGGGGCACATTACTGTTGGCCATATTTGCCCCCCTTGGGGCAGATTGGCCTCTTTTCGGAAGGTCCATCTTCCCCCAAGGGAAGATTTGTTTTTTAAAATAAGAGGGTGGGGGTATGGCCATATCCCCACCCCAAATAAATGGGGTCAAAGTGTTCTGCCCACCAGTGGGCAGATGGGGCAATTACCCCTGATCCACACCACAGAGGGGGCAGAAAGTCTACTAGATGCCAGGGAATTTAAATTTAAAAAAAATTGTGGGGTGGTGGCTACCAACCAGTATGGGCCTGGTTATGCCCCCTCCCCAACTGAAGGGGGGTAACAGTCTTTCAGCTCTCCTCTCGCACACTAAAACATCTTATCCCATGGCAAACAAGAGGACATTTGATTATTTTGGGTTTTGGTTTTACATTTGGTCCATAAGAACTTGGCTAACTCTCAAAATTGTCCCATTTGGAATGGTGAGGGCTTCACTTTATGGACTTTGGGACTCTGCCACGTAGAAAAATTCACAAGACCTAGACACATCTGAAAACGAAACATCTCGGTGATTCCAGGATGGTGTGCTTCACATGCACCCGCACCATTTTCTTACCCACAATGACCTGCAAACCTCCAACTTTGCAGGAAATCACACATTTTCTCCACATTTTTGTGATGAAACCTTCCGGAATCTGCAGGAATCCACAAAATTCCTACCACCCAGCATTGTCTCATCTATACCGATAAAAATTCTGCTGCACTTGTCAGCCTAAATTAGTTTTTTTCAAACTGCCCTTTTGGTTCCCCCTCAATTTTGACATGTTTTTGGATCTTCCCTGTCACAAGCACTTGGCCCACCTACACAAGTGAGGTATAATTTTTACCGGGGTCTGAGTGGAATGTTGGGTGGTAGGAAATTTGTCCCGGTGCAGTGATCCTACACAGAAATGTGGGAAAAATGTGATTATTTAGCTACATTTGAAGTTTGCGGAGGATTCTGGGTAAGCAAACATTGGGGGATCCACGCAAGTCACAGCTCCCTGGACTCCTTCAGGTGTCTAGTTTTCAGAAATGTCTGGTTTTGGTAGGTTTCCCTAGATGGCTGCTGTGCCCAGGACCAAAAACGCAGGTGCCCCCGGCAAAAACAGGTAGTTTTGTATTTGATCATTTTGATGTGTCCAGATAGTGACAGGGCATTTCCATTTGCGGGCAGTAGGCCTACCCACAAAAGTGAGGTACCATTTTTATCGGGAGACTTGGGGGGGCGCTTGGTGGAAGGAAATTTGTGGCTCCTCTCAGATTCCTAAACTTTATGTCACCGAAATGTGAGGAAAAAGTATTTTTGTGCCAAATTTTGAAGTTTGCAAAGGATTCTGGGTAACACAACCTGGTGAGAGACCCACAAGTCACCCCCTATTGGATTCCCCTATGTGTATAGTTTTCAAAAATGCCATGTTTGGTAGGTTTCCCTAGGTGTCGGCTGAGCTAGAGGCCAAAATCTACAGCTAGGCACTTTGCAAAAAACAGCTCTGTTTTCTTTGGGAAAAGGTGATGTGTCCACTTTGTGTTTTGGGGTATTTCCTGTTGTGGACGCTAGGCCTACCTACACAAGTGAAGTACCTTTTCTATTGGGAGACTTGGGGGAATGCTGGGTGGAAGGAAATTTGTGGCTCCTCTCAGATTCCAGAACTTTCTGTCACTGAAATGTGATGCAAAAGTGTTTTTTTGCCCAAATGTTGAGGTTTGCAAAGGATTCTGGGTAACAGAACCTGGTGAGAGCCCACAAGTCACCCCATCGCATATTCCCCTAGGTGTATAGTTTTCAAAAATGCCATGTTTGGTAGGTTTCCGTAGGTGCCGGCTGAGCTAGAGGCCAAAATCTACAGCTAGGCACTTTGCAAAAAAACACGTCAGATTTCAATCTAAAAATGTGTTGTGTCCATGTTGCGCTTCCTGTCTCAAGCATTAGGCCTACCCAAGCAAGTGAGGTACGATTTTCATCAGGAGACTTGGGGGAACACAGAATAGCAAAACAAATGTTATTGCCCCTTCTCTTTCTTTACATTTTTCCTTCCAAATGTAAGACAGTGTGTAAAAAAGACGTCTATTTGAGAAATGTCCTGTAATTCACATGCTAGTATGGGACCCCGGTATTCAGAGATGTGCTAATAACCACTGCTTCTCAACACCTTATCTTGTACCCATTTTGGAAATAGAAACGTTTTCTTGATAACTATTTCTCACTTTTTATATTTCACCAAATTAATTGCTGTATGCCCGGTATACAATGAAAACCCGTTGCAAAGTGCAGCTCCTTTATTGGCTCTGGGTACCTAGAGTTCTTGATGAAACTACAAGCCCTATATATCCAAACAGCCAGAAGAGTCTAGCAGACGTAACTGTATATTGCTTTTGAAAATATGACATTGCAGGAAAAAGTTACAGAGTAAAATGTGGAGAAAAGCGGTTGTTTTTTTACCTCAATTTCAATATTTTGTATTTTATTTCAGCTGTTATTTTCTGTAGGAAACCCTTGTAGGATCTACAAAAATTACCCTTTGCTGAATTCAGAATTTCGTCTACTTTTCGGAAATGTTTAGCTTTCTGGGCATCGAGCATTGGTTTCACACCCATTTCTGTCAATAACAGGAAGGAGGCTCAAAGCACAAAATATAGTAAAAATTGGGTATGTCCCAGTAAAATGCCAAAATTCTGTTGAAAAATGTGGTTTTCTGATTCAAGTCTGTCTGTTCCCGAACGCTAGGAAGATGGTGATTTTAGCACCGCAAACCCTTTGTTGATGCCATTTTCAGGGAAAAAAAAACCACAAGCCTTCTTTCTGCAGCACTTTTTTCAATTTTTTTTAAAAAAAAGGAAATTTTCGCTGTATTTTGGCTAATTTCTTGATCTCCTTCAGGGGAACCCACAAAGTCTGGGTACCTCTAGAATACCTAAGATGTTGTGAAAAAAAGGAAGCAAATTTGGCGTGGATAGCTTATGTGGACAAAAAGCTGTGAGGTCCTAAGCACGAACTGCCCCATATAGCCAAAAAAAGGCTCGGCACAGGAGGGGAAAAGGCCTGGCAGCAAAGGGGTTAATCAAAAGAAAGCAATAACAAAGCCATTCCAAAGGAGGAAAGCTAATACAGTCAAGGAAAGCCACATATAGTTCCATGGGAAAATAAAGCAATCTGTTTTAAACCAAATCATCAGCTCTCGTGTTTTTGACAGTTCAGATACAGTAGAGGCAGAAGAGTCTAAGAAAGTATCAGTGATATCGGCAAAGTATCCAGAAGCAGTTAGTGCAAAAACTGGAGCCGTATTTTAAAGAGGAGAACTAACAGTGGTCTCCCGCAGTGGTTCATAATAAATGACGCCACCTGTTTGTGTAGAAGTCAAATCAAATTGATCAGCAATTTCTGTGTTGCTTGTTGCAATAGATGTTAGTGGAACTAAGGCAAGATCATTTTCACCCCTACGCAAGCTCGGAGAGGTGCCAGCGTTGCTGCTCAAAACGTGTAGAGGGACATCTTGACCAGTAGTGAGAAGGATTCGGGAACTACTGGTTGTTCCTCTTGGTCCGCTGTGCGGAATCAGCCACATGGTATAACTTGACATTGTCAATGGAGACCAATTGTTTTTTTTTAGAACCAGGCAGCGGTGGTAGAATAACAATTATGGTCCTGTTTATTCCCAGGACTGGAACCGGTGCACGATAAGAAGGTCCGAACTCCTTTTTCACAGCAACTTATTCACATACTAGACCCACAACCCTTGGAACCAAGGGGGTAGGTGTTATTGGTACATCCTTAATTCCTAAGGAGGCAGCACTGGCAAAAGCATTGTCGTCACAGAACTGTTGTAATTCCTGCAAGACAGTGACACATTCATTTATGTCAAAAGGTATTTCTGCTGCCTCCACGCCAGGACCATCAAGATCTGACACATACATTTCAGTTCCAAACAGGCACTCGTATGAAGTAGGACCCCCCAGGGACCTTCTTGGCAGATTATTAAGTGCTCTCTGAACTCCATACAAGTGGTTAAGCCAACTACGACCCGTACCTAGTACTCTGGCTGTTAAGGATTGCTTTAAATCTCAGTTTTGTCGCTCTATGACACTATTTCCCTCGGAATTAAATGGAGACAAGTAATGGAGTTGGACCCCTAACGAAGTCAAGGCGTCCCTGAATGCCCTTGAGGCAGAAGGAGGGTCCTGGTCCAAGTGGAAAGCCGCAATTGCATATGTGCTGATAAAGACTTGCAAATCTTTAATAACAGTCCGAGCGTCAGCCGAGCGTTGTGGCCACACCCATAGAAATCTGGAGCAGGAGTCAAAAGCAACTAAGATATCAAGCTACCACAATGGTTCAAGTAGACACATTATAATGGTTTGTTTGAAGTTAGGAGGGGTGTCTGCAGTGGGCGTTTAGCAGAGGAAATTTTAATTTGTTGGCAGATGTCACAACAAAGGACATACTGCTTGGTATGTTTGTATAGACCTGGCCACCAATAACGAGCCTGCAATAATGTTATTGTAGCCGTCACATCAGCATGGGCAGAGGCAACTCCCTCATGTGCTTCTTTGATCAACTCTGGTCTTAGGTCTTTATTGGGAATTACTCAAACTCCCATGTCTGGTATTTTCAATCCTGTGTCAATGAAGCCTCCCATCAGTAGGAATATTTAATGGGATATCCCATGGGTAGATGTTTGCCGTCAGCCGAGGCTTGCATGGCAGTCAGTATTTCATCAACCGGTTTCGTTCTAGAACGAGTTACTGCAGCAACAGAAGCCGTAGCTACTGTTGATTTGGCTGCTTTATCAGCAAGTGTATTTCCAGCAACGTGTGTTCCAACGCACTG
This sequence comes from Pleurodeles waltl, assembly GCF_031143425.1. NCBI lineage: Eukaryota > Metazoa > Chordata > Amphibia > Caudata > Salamandridae > Pleurodeles > Pleurodeles waltl. The sequence goes on from NC_090438.1 coordinate 669,102,778, forward strand.
GTGTCCAAGTGTATGTACAACATGGACATTTGGAAGTGGTTTCTTTAGATCTGCTACTGACCACCACAGAAGTCTGTGTTTGATGGTGTTACCTTTGGAATCTCTGGACCTATTCTGGTGCCAGTAATGCAGATATTCATTGAAGGACTGGACGCAATAGTACGAATCACAGACAATCAGTGTTAGCTGTGCACGATCCGTATGTTCCAGTGCCATCACCAGAGCCTTTAGCTCTGCTAGTTATGCAGTGCAATCTCCTAGGGTTTGCATGAAGGTATGTTGCTGATAGAATTTAGCCACTTACGACTCCGCAAGCAGCAGAGTATTGATGCTTTGTGCCTATTGCAAGTTGTGCTGAGTCATTGGTGTACATGACTCTTTGATATTGATCAATAGGCAATGTATTTGCCGGAACTGGGTATTCTAGTTCATATTGCAAAAATTCTTGAGTTTTTAACTTTGGGTCAAATATATAGTCAACATCAGTGGTTGTCAGAGACGTTGCCCATTGGATCCAATGTGGATGTAATGCCTCAGCATTTGGAACGCTGGCTTTGGTAACAGCCTCAAGGGCTGGGATTGGAGATACAAAAATAATACATTGCCCCTGGGCTAGTGGTCTTTCTTTAATGACAGCCATATGAACAGCAGTGAGAATTTTCTCGGTGGGAGCAAAACGTTGTTCTGCTGCTGAGAACATATGTGATTTGTATGCAATCGGGACTGTCTCCCCCTCATTGAATGTTACTTAGGTAAAAGCCAATGGCACCAACAATTATTCTGATGATCAGATGCATTTTATTGTCCCTTGTGTGTAGGATTTGTGCTGCAAGCATGTCTGTTTGCAAAGCACTGAGAATGCATGTGTGTTCAACTGTCCAAAATTTGCTGGAAAAGCCAGGACGTATCAAGTCATATAAGGGTTTGATGCCTGATGCATAATCTGGAAAAATGTAGAAAACCCAATAATGATTGGAATTTTTTGAGGGTATTTGGAGGTTGTAACTGTGCGAATTTTTATAAGAATTGTGGTGGTTGGCTCTTTTCTTCACTTGATAATTCGGATCCCAGAAGTAGGACACTAAGGAAGGCTATTTTTGTTTTTTTGAAGTTGAATTTATAGCTGAATTCGGCAAATCCTACAACAATGCGGACAACCCGTCTTAGATGTTGCAGTAATTCATCATCCATAAAATAGATATCATCTACATAGGACAATACTTAAGGGTCAATGTTGTGCAATATTGAAGTTACATGAGCAGCGAACAGTTCTGGACTGTTCTTGTACCCCCTGTGGAATTTTCTGGGAGTCTAATGCACTGAAACCTGTTAAATCTCTACTCTCAGGTGCTATATTTTGACAGAAGAAGCCATTGGAAATATCCAATGTTGTTTTGTATTTTTTGTGCACTATGTTATTCATAAGTGCCGTGCTATGAGAGTTTTCTATAGCATATTTGCGTGTATGACTGTTTCAGTGTCTGTAGTCTAAGACTATTCTGTATGAATGGTCCGGTTTAGCTACTGGGAATAAAGGATTATTCAGTGGTGAGACACAGGGTTCGATTATGCCCGGTACTCTAGTTGTGTGAGGATTTCCCTCAGAGGTGCCTTAGCATCATGTTTTATTGGGTACTGGGGTTGAGGTTGGGGCTGGGGTTGATTTTTAATTGGAATTATATGATAGGGGGAATCCTTATCCCACACTACGTGGTTGCGATATAAAGTGGGTGCCTGCGCCAATGCCCAAATAATGGTGTAGGATTCTGCAAGCTCATCGGGAACAAGAGGGGAGAAAGAAGGTTTAATAACCTCTTCTCTGTATGGGCAAGTACGGACAAATTCAGGTGGCCAATCCTTTTCGGCTAGTAAAATATCATAAATGTTTACGACGCGGTCCCAAAGGATTTCGTCAATTGTTCGTTCAATGTTTCCGTCTAACTGTATCGTTACTTTGTACACCCTGCCAAGCATGGAAAAACGCATGTCTGCAGTTTCAACTTGTAAGAAGTCATCAGTTGCTTTCACCTCCAGATACTCTTGAAGATTCCAGCAAAACAATTGTGACCTCTGCTGCGCTGTCTAGCAGAGCTAGTGCCCACGTCTTGTTTTTCAATAAAGTCTTCTTCTTGAGTGACATGACGAATCACATCTGCTGCCACATTTTTCTTTTTGAATTGGGGTTTGTGCTGGGGAAGTTTCTCTTCTTTTTTAACAGAAATTTCGGTTGAGCATTGTGATTCCTGTCTCGGTTTCACGTACTTAGTTCGTCATCTGGACGCCCACCTCTCTGACTGAGTTTTTCCAGTGAGTCCTGAAAGGAACGAGATTGGCGTGCATCAATATATTGATATCTGTCAGGCGTTTTTATATTATCTTTATTTCTTAGATTATATCTATTTTGAGGGGTCTCTGTATGCGGAGAGTCTCCCCTTTCTTTTTTAGGTGTTTGTTGTTTTTTATCCCAAGGTTTTTTAGAACACTCAGGTGCTTGCTTTGTAGAATCTTTATTAGATTTACCCTGAAACTGTGGTTTCATGGGTCTGGGCCCCAGACTATCTCGACCAATACTAGAGTAGGTCTCCACGATAATCTTTGGCAGCTCACGTTCTTGATCCTGCGGAGGAATGTCCCTGAGCAACATACGCACAGCTAGTGCTACTGCTTTCCCTTTAATGTTACTTAGTATAATGGAAGATATAGTGGCAAAATTGTCCATAAGTTGCATCCCCAAGTCCAGGGCCAGGCCACCCCCATGTTCATCTTGAATTTGTTTTAACACTTCCAGAAGATTGGCAAGTGTTGGTGTATCGTGTGCGGTAGTATAGAGCATGGCAAACACTGTGCCCCAAGTATTGTACTTATCTTCCGTGGGAACCATCCCAAATAGCAAGCACATAGTTAATATTCTATGCTTATCCTGAGGTCCAGAATGGGGAAATACTGCTTCCAGTGCATTTATTTTTTGAGCTAACCAAAATGGAATTTCTTCCCATTTGGCGGGGAACTTACCCATAATCAAATATACAGTCGCAGGATTAATGCCTGGCATTACTGCATGTGATTGAACAGGGGCAGCATGTGCTGGGTTTGTATTTAATGTTTGCAATACAAATCGTACTAATAATCTGTATAATGCCATGAGTTCAGCATATAAGCAATGGACCTCAGCTACGGTCAAGGTTGCTGCATCAGGATACGGTGTATATGTGGCCAATGAAGGCCAGGTAGGACCTTCATTACATAGAGGACGTAAACTAACATGTAGGACTGTTTGTGGTAGGGTGCCATCAAGCCAATTGTTATGGTCTTGATAAGATAGAGGTATTTCTAAATATGCATATGCTCTATATTCTGCATGTATGTTTGCAGGTGTATAGTACAGAAATGTATTTGTGTTCTCATAAAGTGCTGGAAATGTGACCCAAGAACAGAAAGTTTCTGTTCTGTATGTTGCATGAGCCTCAACAACAAATGTAACTGGACCCCACTGGGCCGTTAGGTCATGTGCCAATAAATGTGCAATAAGGGGTGGTTGCATAATGACTGCAATTGCTACCTGTTGCGGGTTCACCTTGGTGTATGGTAAATTTAGTTCAGAGATAAGTGCACCAAATGGGGATTATCTTTTTAGAGTTCAAGCTTGAACAACCTACAGTGTTAGTTAGGTACTCCCTTACTTAGCTGATGAGGAAATATCCTCAATACCACGGACGTCTCATTATATAGTACTGAGGTGTATTTGCATGTAGTGAGACAGATACTCAGGAGCACACGAAAATTAGAGCGTGACCAAACGTTGGCGCCGACATGTCATGAAGGTTCTCATTATCATAATGAGACTACTGGATTCAACAGCAGAATTACCTGTACTGCGGGAGACCGAGTCTGATCCCACACCATGTGACGCCTGTCAGCCGAATCCTGGTTTATTCCGGCTAACTAGCAGTACCTCATCTCCACCCGAGGGCGGGGATTATAAGGGCAACTGGGCGCATAACATAAATGACTCCTCAGGGGAATCGTGTTCGGATCTCATCCATTTCTCTCAGTTACATTAGTCTGACATGTGCAAGGACAATCAGAGGCACAGTAAAGTTCAATAAGGTTTTATTGAAATAACTGCATCTTAGATAATATATCATGTATTGCAATAACTAGGACGATGAAGCACAATGAGAATAAAATTGTGACAAGGAGAGTAAAACACAAGGATAACGCTACCATATTGGCACTAGGGTTTGTATAGATAGTTCCTACCTAAGCTATGTTAGAGCACAGCATGTTAAGCTCTAATTCTGCCATTCAGGTTCCCCCTGGGAAGACATCATCCCTCATACCTGAGCAAGAGGCCCGTGGTCTACCTAAGCAGCTGCAGTGAAGCAATCACCATACAGTCATGGTCATCTGGCTGGAATCTCCCTCTAACATACATGGGTCAAAGTAGTGTTTTATAATAAAACATCTGATTTTCCAAGAAAGGATCGCCACATATGAGTGTGTATGTTTCTGTGAATATTGGAAACAACATATACCACTTTTGCCTGCACCCTATCTTACTGCAGCCTTGAGAAAAGCACAGAGTGAAAGAAATGTCTTGTTTAAGAACGCAGTGCTGACGTAGGCTACGAACAGCTAGATAGAGAAAATAAAACAAGACCACAAACGTGGCTATTGTTAAAACATATCTAGGTTAAAGTGCACAACGGCAAGCCTAGTTTGCTAAAAGTATATTAATTAAATGTATAGCTATTAACGTTAAGAAATAAATAGTAAATACATTACTTAACATCACTAACATTCTTATCTTTTATATAAAATTTTGTAAACCTGGTAAAGAGTTAAATGTTTAATTTAAAACATTTTAGATTGTTTTTCAAATAAAGTTTAAACCCCTCCTGTCCATACATGGCCATGTACATCACTAAGGGATGACAATCTCGTGCCGGTAAGTAAAAATTTTATCAAGTCTATTTTATTTTTTATATAAAAGAAAACATGTTAATGTATGATATAAAAGTAAATTCACCTCAAACATCTATTATTAGCATGCAAATATTAGAATACAATTTTATGACACCATAATGCCTCAAATTAAAGGTTATCAAAAAATAACAATGTAAATATATTAAATAAATGTAAACATATTTTTAAACAATAATTAAAAATATTATTTACCTTCACTAACCATTTTATTTAATTTTTTTTTTTAATTTCCATTTCCATTAACGCCTCCCATTTATTACTAAGCATTTCCTATTTTCCTGCCACTTCTCATTGTCCCTCCCAGACTTAGCACAAAACCCTCTCTGCACAAGTGGTGACTACCTCTGAACAGAAAAGGTAGGAGAGGCAACAGTTGTCAGCCATATGTTTGTGAATTACCTTCTGTAGTACACAAGCAGTACTACTGTAATATTAGTTTAAGTTCTATAAATGCAGTTTGAGAATCTGGCCCACACCTAACAGCAAATATACCATCCTAAATTTCAAATCTCCTCTTGATAAAAACAATACTCATGTGTGGACCCCCTTAGCTTGAATTAAAGTGCACAAATATTTTTATTTGAATTTTTTTCAAGTTTCTTTCATAGTTTTGAAAGCAGATACCCAGTAAATTATCACTAGCATTGAGCCCAAAATGGACACAGATGTTTGCAGGAGCTCTGCATTCAGACTGCCTTGGAGAAGATACATTGGACCTGTTTTGTGATGGTAGATGTTGTTTTTGATCCACTCAGTTGTTTAGGCCAACTCCAAGAAGCATCTGAGGATTAAGTGGACGCATGATGTTCTACAGAAAAGGAATAGGTAGGCTTCAGGACACAATTGGAGATGAGGGTAAACATGGTGCCTTACTGCAAGACATGATACGGGGTCCTAACTGGGAATTGCTGCTGTTTTGAAGAGAAAGGGCAAAGGCATAGTAGATTGAAAGGAAGAAACATTTATAAGAAAAAGGCAGTATCCGAGGGCCAGCGCAGCAGGGGGACCTCGTCTGATTTCTTCTAGTCTTAGAAACCCACCAATTCAACAGTACCAAAGTGATGCTACAGATCCTGAGATCAATGCTGTGTCCGCTGTTGAAGGAGATTCTCACCTGTTGAAAGTGATGTTGTTGTGACTCACCATAACCAAACATGATAAGATTTAGGATCATCAGGATCAAAACCGTACCCTATGGGTTATGCTTCATAGTGAGAGTGAACTTGCTCCTCAGCTCAGCTTCACTGCTGTGCTGCCAGCAACCTAGAACATACCCTCTAACTGGCTCACAGGGCAATTACTCGTAATCACAATTAGTGCTACTGAACACCTAAATACGAGTGATGTTATTACTCAGCTAGCTTCATCAGCATACCACACAAAAAGTTAAAAACCTTGGGGAGACTTACTCACCCTTTCACCAAGATAAGTTCTTTTCATTTACCAGTCAAATTGTTCAAATGTATTCTTCTTGACTTGGTTCTATGGGCAATATTACTAGATAGTGTGGTGTAACACGGTTGTGTTGATGTTTTATGGGCAAATCATAGGCCTTGATTATGTGTTCCTACATAATCCTGAAGGTGCCGGCAATGTCAGCTGCTTCCCCTTTAGAATTATATGGTCTAGGGACCAGTGTATTTCACCCCAAGGCTTTAACTGCTGAAACCAGCTGAAGTTTCCATGTGAAATACTGTTTGCAAAATAGGGAATAACCGGGGAATTTGGCTTGAAAGATCAAATTGCCTGGTAATTCCTAATTTCTTAGGGCAGCCTCGAGGTCTACACATAATAAGTAGTAACTCTGCTCCCACTCCATTTTACAGCTGACCCAGAATCTATAACCCAAGTTACCAGACACTACAACAGGGCAGTCATAAGTCTCATAGTGTTTTCCTCACATTGTTTATGTGAGAAAATTCCCTTATATGAGCCTATTTAGAAATGGAGTCCAGTTTCCTCAAGTGCTCGTTATTACTTGATTTGGTAATCCATGTACAGCCTTGGCACCATCAAAAGCAGCATAAAATTAGGAAATGTTGCCCACTGGGGAGAGCTGATGGTAACATACGGGCAATCTATAGACATGAAATATGCAGGAGTCACGTTGAAAGCTTGTGACACTGATACAGAAGAGTAATGTTTATTTTCCTTGGCACCTAATTTAAGTTTTAGAAATCGACAGAGTTGTACCAAGGGAAAATTCGAGGAAATCTGTCCCAAAGGAATCAAAAAGTAACAACGAACAGCAAAACTACTAAATTCTACTTCATGACTGACTATTTCTGTGGAGTACTGTTATTCACAAACATTACACAATATGCCCACAAGTCACCAGGTGGTATTTTTAATTAGATCCCACCTCAATTAGAACAGCTCTTTTTCTTCTCCATATATATGTGAACTTGAAATATATGTAATTGTGCAATGGGCAGAGCTTGATGTAGCGAATGTGATTCATTACATACGTGTTGAAATTACAAATGCAACAAAGTGGAGTAGCTTCAATTTGATCTTGTTAAAACTTACATTTCTGCTGTGCTGTGGTCCAGGGAGTTCCCTTCTGACTGATTTTCGGTCAGAGATGAGTTAACCTCTTGAACCTGAGTGAGTTCTTCATCTGTGATGATATCAAACACTATGTCATCTAGTGGCTTTGCATCTTCATCTGTAACTAACATAAAATCAAATTTTGTAAGGTGGGTGCCTTTCTTACATGTAGCATGTGACTAAGTATGTATTGGATAGTAGTGAGGGACAAGCTACTTACCCTCAGTAACACCTTGTGTGGATGAGATCATATCTAGCCGCAGATTCCTTACCTTTGAATTATCATCCCCAAGCATCAGGCAGGATCCAGAAGATTTTCATGAGCAGCACCCCTGTGCACCGTCTGTGCCGGAAATTACATCACAGTTGTTATTTAGCCACCATCAAGGCACACCAACGTCAGTTTCTTTTCACAACTTTCCACACTAGAAGTGCAAAGCCATAAAGAGCAATGACAACTGGTGTGTCAAAACTAGGGTCCTGAAAGGGAAGTCCCAGCCAATAAAAATCCTTTCTCAGAGCAGGGAGAATTGGAGGGTCAGGAAAGAATCTGCAGCTAGATATAATATCTACTGGAATAGGTGTTACTGAAGGTAAGTAACTTGTCCATCTGACAGAGATTTCTAGCAGCAAATTCCTTACCTCTTGATATATCCCCAAGCAATGCCATCGCTGGAGGTGGGCCTGCGAACTAATTTAAAAAAAGAAGGCCCTGCAGGACCAAATGGGCAAAGTGCCTGTACCTACAGACCTGACTGTACAGGCAGTGGTGTTTGGTAAACGTGTGCAGAGATGCCCACATTGCTGCCTGAGAGATGTCCAGGACTGGAACTCTGCATACTAACACAGTGATCACAGCTTTAGCTGTAGTAGAATGAGTACACAATCCCAATGGGGTTGCTTCTTGGCCAGTGTGTATCAGATCTTCATGCAAAATACGACCCACCTAGAGATGGTCCTCTTATACACTGACTTACCTTTCTTCGCATTTTCATACCGTACAAATAGTAGGTCATCCATCCGGAACTCTCTTCTATGCTCAAGGTAGAGCTCCAATGCTCTGTTTGGGGCCAGGCAACAGATCTCTTCCTTAGAAGGATGTGGCGGTGCGTAAAAAGTAAGCAAGGTGATAGGTTGGTCTACATGAAAAGGCGTGACCACTTTTGGCAGAAAAGAGGCCCTAGCACGAAGCACCACTTTGTCAAGATAAATAGAAAAGTAGGGCGGCTTGGATGATAAAGCCTGCAGCTCACTCAATCTGCAGGCAGATGTAACTGCCACATGGAAAGCTGTTTGCAATGTGAGAAGCCTAAGAGGACAGTTGTGAAGAGGCTCAAAAGGAGCACAAATCAAAAAGGTCTGAACCAAATTAAGATGTCACTGGGTCATAATGAATGGCCATGGGAGGAAGAGATGTGTAAGACTTTTGAGGACCTATGTACAATAGGAGACTTGAACAAGGAATATTGATCAGGCAACCACAAAAAAAGCAGAAATAGCAGGAAACTAGCCTTTAAGAGTGACCAAAGCAGGGCAAGGGAAAGAATAAACAGTAAAACCTCAGAAAGAGGGGCATAAGGGGGATCAACAAACTTTTCAGTGCACCATGGCACACATTTCTTACAAAGACAAGCATATACCTTTTTGGTGAAGGGCCGCCTGGCTGCGGAGATGACGTGTACAGACTTCAGGAGGAAGGTAAAAAGCTGTCAACTGCTGGCACTCAATTTCCATGCAAGAGGACTGAGAGTTTACTGCTTCGGGTGAAGAACCCTCTCGTGCTGCTGTGCACAAGATCCTCCTGTGGGGGCAGTCTGGTCAGAGAATCAATTGACATGCTCAGCAGCTCGGGATACTAGACACTCCGTGCCTAGTCCAGGGCCAAAAGGTTTCTTGGGACCAGTCATTCCTGATATTCTTGAGAAGTTTGGGCAGGATTGGAATGGGCGGAACGACGTACAGGAGGCATGAATTCCACTTGAGACTAAAAGCGTCTCTGAGAGATTGCCGCTTTGGCGCTGCAGGAGGGGGTGGGAGGCAGTGGACTGACCAGACAGCTGGCCACCTGACCCAGGAAGCCAGTGAGTCCCACGTCCTTGGCCACGCAGAGGCTAGGCAGCATGCATAGCCACAAAAGGAGCAAAAGGCAGATTAGGGGGTGGGGGCAAGGGGCCACTGTGCGGCTAAAGGACTTTATTAAGCATTAATGCTCGAATCGCTTGAGTGCCAAATCTGCCTTGTCTCTGAAGAGAAGGGTGTCATTGAAGGGCATGTCCATCAGGGAAGCTTTGACATCACACAAAAAGCTGGACTTCATCAGTCAGGCCTGGTGCCGCACAGCCATTGTTGCAGAAATCAATCTACCTTGCAAGTCAGTTGTGTCCAGTCTGCAACAGATTGTGAACTACGGTGCATCTCTCCCATCAGCAACAGCCTAATAAAGTACAGTCCGCACCTCCTCTGGGACCTGTGGCAGCACCTGCACAACCTTATGCCACCACATGTAGGAATAATGGCCCAAAAGGCATACAGTGTTCACAGACTGCAATGCAAGGCTGGCAGAAGAAAATAACTTCTTCCCAAAAGAATCCAAACTTTTGGATTCCCTATCCAGGGGAGCAGTAGGGAACACGCCATGGAAGGTTGAGGCTTGAGCCACCAAGCTCTCAAGGGTGGGGTCTGGCATCAGGAAACTTGTGTCCCCAGGTACAGGGCAATGGCAGTAAATTGTCCTATTCACAGGAAACCCTTTGCTGAGTTTGGACCAGCTACCCAGAAGGACGTCAGTGAGGGAATCAAGAAGGGAAGCAGGGGTTTGGAGGTGGAAGCTCCCAGTTTCAGCACCTCTGTCAAGAGATTAGTCTTGACAGCCACTGAGGGTAGCTGAAGGTCCAGGATCTCAGCTACCCTCCTCACCCCCATAGCATAAGAATCTCTCTCCTCTTAAGCCATGGTAGGGAGAGAACACCAGTATCTGGAGATGTGTCCAGTCCACTGGCTTCACCCAAGTCCTCATGCCAGTCCATTTCTTCTTTCTAAGGCTGGTATTATAAAGGGTCCTGCAACCACCCCCATTCTTCCCCGAGTCCTACCCCAGCAGATTAGGGTGCAGGACCCGAACAAGAAGGCAAAGCTCCTACCGGCATTGGAGTCGGCTTTGGGCAACGCCCATCCAGCTCTGTGTTGGAGTTGGGGATTACAATGGGGATGGTGCTGCCAGTGGGTGCCAGGAGCATCAGCAATGGGACCAGCACCAGGGAAGGTCAAGGTGGTACGACTAGCGCCGGTGCAGATCCAGTACTCGATCCCTGACAGCCCATCACTGCAGAGGCCGAAGCTGCCGGTGCAGAATCCAATGGGGCCCCTTCTGACTCCGCGGGACCTGAAAGCGCTCCAGCAGGGCCAGCCTACTCAAACATTAGGCTCATGGCCTCATAAGATTCTTTGAGTTGGGCTGGGGTCGCTCTGGCTCCCGAAAACTTAGGGATGCATGGAATTAGCCCAGGCGCAGGTTCTGAAGAACGAGGCCCAGAATGATGACGCCACTTTGTCATATCGGCCAGGAAGAATTCAAAGTGTGCTTCGACTTCTTACTTTTTTCTTGTGCCTTGACTTACCTGATTTCCCTGATGACTTTGAGTAGGAAGATGACAACTTCAGATTCCGCAACAGGTCCAAGGACGTTCCTCTTGATCGAGACCTCTACCTGCACAAATTCACATGCCGTGCTTGCCATCAGTTTTAGGGAATGCTCCCTCAAAGGCTTTGGATGCATGCCCTGACACTCAGAGCATGACTTCAGGTCATGGTAGTGCTCCAGACACCACAAGCACACGAGGTGCGGATCTGTCACAGGCATCGCCCGATGACAGGAACCACAGGGCTTGAAATGAAAATGTCACTTACCCAGTGTACATCTGTTCGTGGCATCAGTCGCTGAGATTCACATGGTATGCATGAGCTCGCCATCTGGTGTTGGGTCGGAGTGTTACAAGTTGTTTTTCTTCGAAGAAGTGTTTTCGAGTCACGGGACCGAGTGACTCCACCTTCTGTGCTCATTGCGCATGGGCGTCGACTCCATCTTCGATTGTTTTCCCCGCAGAGGGTGAGGTAGGAGTTGTACTATAGTAATAGTGCCCGCGCAATGAAAAATGTAAGTATGTACCTATTAAAGGATTAAGTAATATATACAAATGTACAAAATTGAAGGTAACTTCTGAACTGCTACAGGCTTCCGGGGAGGTGGGTGGGTCCATGTGAATCTCAGCGACTGATGCCACGAACAGATGTACACTGGGTAAGTGACATTTTCAGTTCGATGGCATCTGTCGCTGTAGATACACATGGTATGCATAGACTAGTAAGCAGTTAGTTCCCCATAAGCGGTGGTTTAGCCTGTAGGAGTAGAAGTTGTCTGAAATAGAGTTCTTAATACAGCTTGACCTACTGTAGCTTGTTGTGCGGATAGCACATCTATACAGTAGTGTTTGGTGAATGTGTGAGGCGTAGACCAAGTGGCTGCCTTACATATTTCCTGCATTGGGATGTTTCCTAAAAAGGCCATTGAAGCACCTTTTTTCCTTGTTGAATGTGCCCTGGGAGTAATGGGCAGTTGTCTTTTTGCTTTAAGGTAGCAGATTTGGATGCATTTAACTATCCATCTGGCTATACCTTGTTTTGATATTGGGTTACCTGCATGAGGTTTTTGGAATGCAATAAATAGCTGTTTAGTTTTTCTGATGTTCTTTGTTCTGTCAATGTAGTACATTAATGCTCTTTTGACATCTAATGTATGTAGTGCTCTTTCAGCCACAGAATCTGGCTGTGGGAAAAATACTGGTAGTTCTACCGTTTGATTTAGATGGAATGGTGAAATAACTTTTGGTAAAAATTTTGGATTAGGTCGTAGGACGACCTTATTTTTATGTATTTGTATAAAAGGCTCTTGTGTTGTGAACGCTTGAATTTCACTTACTCTTCTTAGAGATGTAATGGCGATGAGAAAGGCAACTTTCCAGGTTAGGAATTGTATTCCGCAAGAGTGCATGGGTTCGAAAGGTGGGCCCATGAGTCTTGTTAGAACCACGTTTAGGTTCCATGAAGGAACAGGTGGTGTTCTTGGTGGTATAATTCTTTTAAGCCCTTCTATAAATGCTTTGATAACTGGTATCCTATACAAGGAAGTTGAATAGGTAGTTTGCAGGTATGCAGATATTGCTGCAAGGTGTATTTTAATAGAAGAGAAGGCTAGCTTTGCTTTTTGTAAATGGAGCAAGTAATTTACTATATGTTTTGGAGTTGCATCTAGCGGTTGTATCTGATTATGATGGCAGTACCAAACAAATCTTTTCCACTTACTTGCGTAGCAGTGTCTAGTGGATGGCCTTCTGGCCTGCTTTATGACTTCCATACACTCTTGGCTAAGTTGCAAGTGTCCGAATTCTAGGATTTCAGGAGCCAGATTGCTAGATTCAGCGATGCTGGGTCCGGGTGTCTGATCTGTTGGTTGTGTTGCGTTAACAGATCTGGTTTGTTGGGCAGTTTGATGTGTGGTACTACAGACAGATCTAGCAGTGTTGTGTACCAGGGTTGTCTTGCCCAAGTTGGTGCTATTAAAATGAGTTTGAGTTTGTTTTGACTCAATTTGTTTACTAGGTAAGGAAGGAGAGGGAGAGGAGGAAAAGCGTAAGCAAATATTCCTGACCAGTTCATCCATAGGGCATTGCCTTGGGATTGCTTGTGTGGGTATCTGGACGCGAAGTTTTGGCATTTTGCGTTCTCTTTTGTTGCAAATAAGTCTATTTGTGGTGTTCCCCAGAGTGTGAAGTAGGTGTACAGAATCTGTGGGTGGATTTCCCATTCGTGGACTTGCTGGTGATCTCGAGAGAGATTGTCTGCCAGCTGATTCTGGATCCCCGGAATAAACTGTGCTATTAGACCAATCTGATGGTGGATTGCCCACTTCCATATTTTTTGAGCTAACAAGCTTAACTGCGTTGAATGTGTTCCTCCTTGTTTGTTTAGATAATACATTGTTGTCATGTTGTCTGTTTTGACAAGGATGTATTTGTGGGTTATGATTGGTTGGAAAGCTTTTAGTGCTTGAAAAACTGCTAATAATTCTAGATGATTTATATGCAGTTTTGTTTGATGTATGTTCCATTGTCCTCTTATGTTGTGTTGATTGAGATGTGCTCCCCACCCTGTCATGGAAGCATCTGTTGTTATTACGTACTCTGGCACTGGGTCTTGGAAAGGCCGCCCTATGTTTAAATTTAGACTGTTCCACCATAGAAGCGAGAGGTAAGTTTGGCGGTCTAGCAACACCAGATCTAGAAGGTGACCCTGTGCTTGAGACCACTGTGAGGCTAGGCACTGTTGTAAGGGCCTCATGTGCAGTCTTGCGTTTGGGACAATGGCTATGCATGAGGACATCATGCCTAGGAGCTGTAGTATTGTTTTTGCTTGTATTGTTTGGTTTGGAGACATGTGTTGAATGACCCTGTTGAAATTGTGGATCCTTTGTGGAGTTGGCGTTGCTACTCCTTTTGTCGTGTCTATTATGGCTCCTAGATATTGCTGTACTTTGCTTGGCAGAATGTTTGATTTTGCAAAGTTGACGGTGAACCCTAGTTTGTAGAGGGTTTGTATGACTTGATTTGTGTGGTTTGAGCATTGTGTGAGCGAACTGGTTTTGATTAGCCAGTCGTCTAGATACGGGAACACATGTATTTGCTGCCTTCTGATGTGTGCAGCGACTACTGCTAGGCATTTTGTGAATACTCTTGGAGCGGTTGTTAAACCAAAAGGCAATACTTTGAATTGGTAATGTATTCCTTTGAATACAAACCTTAGATATTTCCTGTGTGATTGATGTATTGGTATATGGAAATATGCGTCCTTGAGGTCTAGGGTTGTCATGTAGTTGTGTTTTTTGAGCAATGGTAACACTTCTTGTAGTGTGACCATGTGAAAGTGGTCTGATTTGATGAATGTGTTTACTACTCTGAGGTCTAGAATTGGTCTCAGTGTTTCGTCCTTTTTTGGTATCAAGAAGTACAGTGAATAAACTCCTGTGTTTATTTGTGTGCTTGGTACTAATTCTATTGCATTTTTTTGCAGTAGTGCTTGAACTTCTATCTCTAGAAGCTGTGAATGGTATTTTGTTAAATTTTGTGATTTTGGTGGTATGTCTGGAGGGAATTGCAGGAATTCTATGCAATAACCATGCTGGATAATTGCTAAGACCCATGTGTCTGTAGTTATTTTGTCCCATGCTTCGTAATATTGACGTATCCTCCCGCCCACTGGTGTTGTGTGGGAGGGGTGTGTGACATGTGAGTCACTGCTTGTTGGTAGTGGTTTTGGGGCTTTGAAATCTTCCCCTATTCCTAGGGAATTGCCCCCCTCTATACTGGCCCCGAAAACCTCCCCTGTACTGTCCCTGGTAGGTGGGCGGTGCGGACTGTGAGGTGCTAGCTTGTGTGGCCTGACCCCGAAACCCTCCTCTAAAAGGTGTTTTGCGGAAGGTGTTATAAGATCCTCTGCCCTGCGGGGAATAGAGTGCGCCCATGGCCTTGGCAGTGTCAGTGTCCTTCTTGAGCTTTTCTATGGCTGTGTCGACCTCCGGACCGAACAGAAGTTTTTCGTTTACTGGCATGTTAAGCACTGCCTGCTGAATTTCTGGCTTGAATCCAGACGTTCTGAGCCATGCGTGCCTACGGATGGTAACCGACGTATTAATGGTTCTTGCGGCCGTGTCTGCTGCATCCATGGAGGAGCGTATTTGATTGTTGGAAATGTTTTGACCCTCCTCAACAACCTGTTTTGCTCTCTTTTGCAGATCTTTTGGGAGATGTTCAATGAGATGCTGCATCTCATCCCAGTGGGCTCTGTCGTATCGCGCTAACAGCGCTTGTGAATTTGCGATGCGCCACTGGTTTGCTGCTTGGACAGCAACCCTCTTCCCGGCTGCATCGAACTTCCTACTTTCTTTATCTGGGGGAGGTGCATCCCCAGAAGTGTGTGAGTTTGCCCTTTTTCTGGCAGCCCCTACCACCACAGAGTCTGGTGGCAGCTGAGAGGTGATGAATACAGGGTCCGTAGGAGGCGCCTTATACTTCTTGTCCACCCTAGGCGTCACTGCCCTACTTTTTACTGGCTCCTTGAAAATGTCCTTTGCATGGCGTAGCATGCCTGGGAGCATCGGCAGGCTTTGGTAGGAGCTGTGGGTTGAAGAGAGGGTGTTAAATAAAAAATCATCCTCTACTTGTTCCGAGTGTAGTTCCACATTATGGAATAGTGCTGCTCTAGCCACCACTTGTGAGTAGGCTGTGCTGTCTTCCGGTGGTGATGGCCTAGTTGGGTATGTGTCTGGGCTGTTATCAGACACTGGTGCGTCGTACAAGTCCCACGCCTCCTGATCTTGGTCATCGTGGCTCATGGCGGTGTGAGCTGGCGAATGTGACGGGGTGTAAGTTGGCGAAGCCGGAGTTACAGGTGGAGGCGAGGGAGGAGGTGTTACCTTTTGTGCTGTTTGTTGCTGAGGAGTAAACTGAAGCGTTCTCTTTCGTTTGACAGGTGGAAGGGTACTGATCTTCCCAGTCCCCTGCTGAATAAAGATACGCTTTTGCGTGTGATCCACGTCAGTGGATTGCAGTTCTTGTTCAAATCTATGTTTCTTCATTTGAGAAGACATAGAATGCTCTTCAGTGTAGGAGCCAGAAACAGGGTCTGATGTCGCTTTTTTCGGCTCCGAAAACCCTGTCGATTGTTTTTTCGGCTCCGAGGTAACCTTCCTTTTTTTCTGTGCCGAAAATTCTTGGCCTCTATGGTCTTCGGCGCCACTGTCTCGGCGTCGATCCGTGTCGACACCGAACTCTCGGTGTCGATGCTTCTGTTTAGCACTCTCTCGGTCCCGAGGAGGCTGCGTGCCGGTGTCTCGACCGGGGTCGGACGATCTCGACACTGAATGGGCCTTTTTCGGTGCCGATTGTTGGTCACCGAGAATTTGGGTGGAGCCATGGCCGGTTGGCAGTGGCGTCCCCTGGGCCTTCTTTCCTTTTTTAAGGTTTGATCTCGACGTCTTACTCACAGTTCTTGTAGAGTGTAGCTCGTCGGAGTCTGAATCCTGGATGGAAAAGGATTCCTCCTGTTCCTCTTCTGTCTCGAACTGTCGACGCTCTTTTGGCGTGGACGCCATCTGGAGTCTTCTCGCTCGACGGTCGCGCAGAGTTTTTCGGGACCGGAACGCCCGACAGGCCTCACAGGATTCTTCGCTGTGCTCGGGTGACAGGCACAGATTACAGACCGAGTGTAGGTCCGTATAAGGATATTTGTTGTGGCATTCGGGGCAGAATCGAAACGGGGTCCGTTCCATCGGCGTTGTCCTCCACGCGGTCGGGCCGACTAGGCCCCGACGGGGTGCCGAAATCTACCCCGAAGGGCACCGAAGCGCTTCGATGTTCAACGCGTCGTTGTATGTGTCTATCTCTAACCGGATCGCAACGATACCGTCGAAAATCTTCCGTCTTCAGCTATCTTTCCGTTCCGAAACTCGGAGCGACAGGAACACGTCCGAACCCGATGGCGGAAAGAAAACAATCGAAGATGGAGTCGACGCCCATGCGCAATGAGCACAGAAGGTGGAGTCACTCGGTCCCGTGACTCGAAAACACTTCTTCGAAGAAAAACAACTTGTAACACTCCGACCCAACACCAGATGGCGAGCTCATGCATACCATGTGTATCTACAGCGACAGATGCCATCGAACACCATCTTTCTAAATGACATCACTCGACACACCAGGGGTGATCTCAAATAAGAATTCAACAAAAGTTCAAAAAGAAAAGTCAAAAAGTGCTGAGGAGTAGCTCTCTTCAGATCAGTGGTGGCTGGTGCGGGAAGAAAAGATCTGACATTGGTGCATCTGGGTGGCACTTACTGTATATAGGAACTGCAATGTAGTTTCTGGCGCAGATGACACGGACAATGGACGTGAAGCCGATCAATACAATCTACCAGCACACACGAGTACTACACACAAAAATCTTCTGGATCCATTCTGAAACCTGGGGAGAATTCAAAGGTAAGGAATCTGCAGCTAGAAGCCTCTATCGGATGGGCCAACATACCACCTAATAATTAACAGCTGCTTTACAAAGGCTGAGTACCAACCTTATTGGCCTAAGGTCTCAGTGTTTTAAAAAAGAGGGTATAAGAAAAATGTGATTTCATTACGATGCAAACTGATTAACACTTGTCATTCTGCAAACAAACGGTACTTAACTTAGATACCATTGGTTGAGATAGCTACTGTAATTATTTCATACTCTGACAGCACAGAGAACTGTTATATTGGCCGGCTGTATGTGATTTCATAAAAAATGATTTAATGGAATCCCATTACTGACAAAGCATTTCACATAAACTGTTTAATGGAAATTTGCAGAAAGCATGGAATTTACCATTGCACAGAGATCAAGTCATAGAATGTACTTTTCTTTTAAATTGGTTCTTATGTGCTTTTTTTAAGTGTGAATTCAATGGTTTCAGGTCAACTTACATTTATGTCTGAGTTATTTATTTCAGTGCTTTACTTCAAGGGACATTTATATTTTTTACATTGTCAAACAAATACTTTGGATGCTTTTCATTAGCAGACCCCTCACCATCCCTCCTAAACACCAGCAATCCCTGAGCTCATCACAACCTGTGAACACCTGCATCCCTACCCTTAATAAAACCTCACCAAGTCAAAGCTACACCCATCCCTGACCTCTTAACTCCATCTTTTCCTGACCCCAAAAAACTTTTCAACCCTTAAAGTCCACTCACCGCTGAACTCTATAAATTCTTCAACATGCCTAAACGACACCCATCTCTCACCCTTAAACTCCAGCCATTCCTGAGCCTTTAAAACTCCTATGCCTAATCCTAACCTATACCTGAACCCTTAAAACCCCTCACTAACCTTATACTCAACTCATCCCTAAACCCTAACCAACCCTAAACGCCACTCATACCTGACAGCCTAAAACCTCTCATCACCCCTGAACACCATCCATCCCAGACCCTGAAAAACCCAACACCCCGAAACTCCACCCATTCCGACCCCTAAAAACCTCTTTCTACATTCAAACTCCACCCATTTCTGTGCCCTTAAAACCCTGCACCACACTTACTTTCGCCTATTCCTGAACCCTAAAAACCCTTTACCACACCTAAAGTCTACCCCCACTCCACCTTAAAGACCCTTCACAACTCTAAACTCCGCTCATTTGTGAATCCTAAAAAGCTGACCACTGCTAATCATCCGTGAATCTAAAAACTTCTCACCACCCCTAAAGTCCACTTATTCCTCATCCTTAATAAAACCCCACCACTGCTATTTTCCACCCATCCCAGAACCCTAAAAATCCCTTTCTACAACACAACTCTCACATCATTGACCCTTAAAAAACCCTCACCATCCCTAAACATCACCCATCCCTGAACCCAAAAAACCCATACTACTCCAAAACTCCTACCTAATTTTAATGTCATTTAGGATTTTTCACAGAAATTACCTTTCCTTTAATACGCTTCCTTTAATTTTCATTTTTTTGTATTTCCTTAACATTTCTTGACTTAAAATTGATTTTCTATGATTCCTCCACTGTGGTTTCTTAGATTGTTTTTTTTTTTTTTTAGTACATATACATTATGAATGGCTGTGTGTGTCTAAAGGCACTGTGCAGCACCAGCTGGATGTAGTGGCACACTAGGGTACAAGCGGGGTGACTACCCTAGTGCCTTGGGGAAATAAGGGCAGTCCCAGGCGACTGAGAAGGAGGAGGAACATGCACGATTAACAATCTGGAGTGGAAACACAATAACTCATCCAAGACATAATAGAGGAATCCTGCTAACGAGGGCACCCCAATAACCCTATTCTGAACTTGTCTCATTCAGTTGTGTTACATCTCAATGCTTCCAGTAGGACCCATTAGATAGAAGGTTCACAATTCAGTAGAAAAATGCTATCAGCATAACAAATGACGTATAGAAGCAGTCAATCATTCATTTTCAAAACAGCTTAGTTAATTGCATCAACATATTAGGAGAACAAGAACTAGTGCTCCTCTAGCACTTTTTACATACTCTTACATTTCTTCTTTGCCTGGCCTGTTTTGGGCCTCTCGGGACGCTGGACGAGCATGGAGCGGAGAGGCGGGGCCCCTGAATCTAGCGCGTAAAGCGCTCTGCAGTCTCCTGCAGTGCTGGACGTTTCTTATTTGCCTGGCCTGTTTTGGGCTTCTTGGGACGCCGGATGAGTAGGGAGCAGAGGGGCGGGGCCCCTGAATCTCGTGCGTAAAGCACTCTGCAGTCTCCCGCAGCGCGGGACGTTTCTTCTTTGCCTGGCCTGTTTTGGTCCTCTCGGGACGCTGGACGAGCATGGAGCGGAGGGGCGCAGCCCCTGAATCTAGCGCGTAAAGCGCTCTGCAGTCTCCTGCAGCGCAGGATGCGCGCGGGCAGCGCCCGGGCCAAGGGCGGGCCCGTCCTGTGACCGGAGAAGACCGTGCCAGGCCCCCCCTCTGATGTTTGCAGCCCTGGAGGAATGAGATGATAATATCTACGCAAGGAAGGAGAAGTAAGCCAAATAATTAGAATTGTTAACTGAGTAGTTTCTTACAGTTTACGCACTTTTTGATATACAGTACCTTTGGTGCTTTGTTATCTTTGTTTGAACTGGTTTAATCTTGGGCCTCTTTGGCTCTATCATATACTGAGACGATGGGTAAAAGGAAGAACATTACATCTTGGGTTGAAGGAACCCAGGGTACACATGTTCAATCACATGTCCAATCATCAATAACTAGT
Organism: Pleurodeles waltl; assembly: GCF_031143425.1. Classification (NCBI taxonomy): domain Eukaryota; kingdom Metazoa; phylum Chordata; class Amphibia; order Caudata; family Salamandridae; genus Pleurodeles; species Pleurodeles waltl. Next base: position 669,123,176 of record NC_090438.1, read on the forward strand.
TACTTATCATCAGTTATTGGGGCCATTGAAACTGAAATTGTCCAAGTAGAAGAAAGGATCGGGCTGTTAATAGTTTAACTCAAAGAATTCCTCTTGAGCCCGTGGTATATATTCAGTCCGCAGGTCCTTTGACCACCACCCCCAATCATGGTTTGCCTCAACCCAAAGACAATATATCTGATCTGCATTCTCCACAACCTCTTAATGCATGCAATGAAGTCACAATGGGCCATTTGGTTGTGATTCCTCCTCCCCCCAAAAAAAGGAAAGCAGGAGGCCATCGCAAATGTTTTAAGATTTTAAAACAGGTACCGAAGGTAATGGAAACCCCTTCTTCATTATTGGAAGTCCCAGTAGATCCGTTTTCTACGGCAGGACCATCATCAGTTGTGTTAGGTTCTGATACTAGAAATTCAAGACTTCCTCATGATAGCCATTTGTCTAATTTGGACCTAATGCTCAAAGCTCTTTGAGAAAGGAGAAATTAATATTATTAATCAATACTAAATTTGAGCAGCTACATGACATTGTTTTTAAATCTTTGTCCCAAATGTCCATATTAAAAACTGGTATAAAACCTGCGGTTAGCCTTATTCATGAAACTGCGCTTGAATTTAAAGACTCACAGCAAGTTAATCTTTTAATTGATCAGGATCAATCCCTGGTCCACTGCACATCCACCCGCGGAATTCATGGTAATCTACCCACAGAACCTTTGTTTATTCCGACTGGCAGTACGATTAACCCTTTGGAACGTGAAATAGCCCTTAGGCCTAGATCTCCAATCGCTCAAAAGGAGGTTCTACAGCTTCCGCCGGACAGTATGCCGTATGTTTTGGTCTTAGCTAATGTGCCCCCTCTCAACTCTATTCAGAAGGAAGATACCCGGTCTTTAATAAGGAAATGTGCACATTGGCTGAGGCTAAAGCTCAGACATCAAGACGATTTAAACAGTAAAATTATTATGGCAAGAATGGTGAAGTGGGTAGGTCTGTCTAAAAAAGCATATGAAGGAGATTGTATAGTGATTAATTTTGCCAACCCCCGTTTGGTTAACTACCTGCTGATGACCTCGTCATGGTGTGCGAAGGGGGATGGTGGGATTAAAATGTTCCCTTTAAGTTTCTTCTATGATCCAACCATTTTATTAGTTCCCTCCATTAACGCTCCCCGTGGATCTAATGGAGTAATGTCAAAGACATCTTCACAGGACTATATTTTCGACCCTGATTGTTATCAGAATTTGCTATCTCTTGATGCTAATGATTGGCAAGCGGATGGGACAGGGTACATGACTGGTATCCCGCAGGAAACTGAGATGGAGGTAGGGCATATGTCTTCGGTAATATCGACAGGGTCTGATGAGTCAGTTATTCTATTCCAAAATACAACAGACGTTGCTATAATTAAGGAGCCAATGAATAGGTCCCAGAAAAGTTACACATTTTTATCTTTAATTAGTTGGAATATCGCAGGGCTCGGATCCAAGGTTGAAAATTCAGAATGGTTGGAGTTTGTATCTACTTATGATATTATTTGCCTTCAGGAAACTTGGTCTATGGCCCCTTTTTATTTGGATGGCTATCATTCTGTGTTTCAGCCAGCACTTCCATCCCCAGCGGGTAGAGCAAGTGGGGGGCTTTTGGTACTTGTGTCCTTACAGCTTCCAAAAATGGAGGTGTCTTTGATTTGGTCCTCTGCATTTTTTATGGTGGTCCAATTATCAATGGAAGGGAGTAAGGACATTTTACTCTTGAATTTTTACAATAATATTCTGTGTAATGCCTTGTCAGGAAGCCTTAAAGACCTAACAGATTTCCTAGACTCCTTAGGAATGCTCCAGGACAGGGAGTTTGAAATGATATGGGTTGGAGACTTTAACGTCCCGCTATGCAATCAGGAACTACCTCACATGTGTGGTGCCTTTATAGAAGGCAGAGAGTCATCTACACACTTCATCCACTCTAATCAAGGCGAAGCTTTGAATACCCTTATTTATAAATTTGATCTTGTTTATGCAAGGGATACGACAATTAGACAGACACGAAAGATACCCACCTATACGGGGAGCATGAATGGTAGTATAATTGATTTTATTCTTATTGGCTCGTCACTTTCCCACCTAATTCTGGATTTTAAGATAATATCTCATTGTGCTAGTGACCACAATCCTTTGAGCATAAAATTAGCCCTTAAAACTAGGTTAGTTTTACCCAGAATAGAACATAAGGGGAAAGTAATTTTTAAAAGAAATTTCGGCCTCCGTATAAAGTGGGATAGAGTAGACATTAAAACTTTTCATGAGGACATTATAATACAAAACAAGGCTTATGTTGATAAATGTCTGTCCTTGCAACCTACTTAGGTCCACCTCGTAGCTGCTTATGAGTCTTTAAGTCATGCTATTTCTGAGGCATTAATGTGCACCAAGCCTATTAAAGGTGTAAAACCCCAACGCTGGTTTAATTCTGCCTGCACGGCAGCCCACAAAGACCTAAAAACAGCTATCAAAACTATCCCATTTAGCCGTGATTTAGTCAAACAGGCTAGGGGTTGATACAAGTTGGCCCTTGAGGATAGGAAGAACGAAGTACGATCTAGAGCATGGGAAGATCTCATGGCAGCTACGGAATTGAGGGATCCTGCACAATTTTGGAAGGTGGTTAATCACCCGTATTTCTCAGGAGAGGATAATAAGGAGGATGACTGTCTGATACCCGAGGGGGTCTGGGTGAAACATTTTACAACAGTATTTCAATCTGTAAATGACCCTAATCATGGAAAGGAGGATTGTGGCTCTCCAGTATTGGTTACCCCAAAACCACAAAAGAGTGGGTTACTATTTGAGATACACGAGGTAACCACAGTTATTAAAAAAAATGAAATCAGATAAAGTGCCCGGTCCGGACGGGGTTCCAGTGGATTTATTCAAATCCTTCCCTGATCTGTGGGCCCCGTTAATTACAAATGTTCTGAATAGTGCCACTAAAAGCTCTATCCCTTCCTCTTGGCTAACGGCAATAATTGTCCCGATTTTTTAAAAGGGTAATAGGCTTGATCCCACCTGTTATAGACCAATTTCTCTCATTGACTCTACGGCAAAAATCCTGGGGAGTGTTATCTTGAATCGGCTTGAGGATTGGGTGACAAGGACAAAAATCCTATCCCCAATTCAATACGGCTTTAGGCCTGGACTAGGCACAGTGGATCAGGCCTTAAATTTGCACCTCATCCTTAGCAAATATGTCATTGCCAAAAGAGAATCTATCCACTTAGCTTTTATTGATCTATCCAGTGCTTTTGATATGATGAATAGAGAGAAATTGTGGGCACTAATGGACACAATGGGGGTTGAGCAGATTTGTTGGACTTGATTAAACGACTATAGACGGATCTTACTATCTCAGTGCAGTTTGGTCAACATGGCGAAAGGTCCCATCCCCTCGCATTTAAACAGAGTGTTAGACAGGGCTGTACTTTGGCACCTTTTTTATTTCTGTTATGTACTAATGGTCTGTATAGTTATTTAGCAAAAAATGGTAAGGATTTTCCTAGGATGGGTTTTAGACAACTTCCGATTTAATTATATGCTGACGATGCCGTTTTAATTGCCCGTACAGCAAATGGTTTACAGACTCTTTTGGATCTTTTTTTTAACGTATACACAAGAGCTTGATCTGAAAGTTAATTTTAAAAAGTCACATGTCATGATCTGTGGTCCCAGAAACACGCGAACAAATCGCTTTACTATGGGGGGAAATATTTTAACAAAGGTGAAAGATTTTTGTTACTTAGGTTTTCACCTAAGCTCTTCTTTGTCGTGGAACCCCCACTTGAACTTAAAGGTTCAACAAATGGAAAGAAATGTGGAAGCGATTTTTCATTTTGCCCGTAGACTAGGACACAGACCAGTCCATCAGATTATCATGCTCTATAAATCCAAATGTGTTTCAGCAGCAATTTATGGGGGGGGGGGAGCCTTTGGGGATACACCAGCTCAACCATTTTACAACGGGTAGAGAATAAATTTCTCCATCGGCTCCTTCCGGTATCTAAGAACGTAGCGAACATTATGTCATGAGGAGTTGGGAATCCGTTACATTAAAGATTTGATTGATATTGCCCCACTTTTGCTATGGATAAAAGTATGGCTAAACCCCGTGGCTAGTTTAGTTCAAGATTGTGTAAAAGATTGTATCTTACTAGCTAACCACAATAAAATTCCATGGCTCAATTTCATTCAAAATTCTTTTCGGAAATTGGACCTGGAGTTCATGTATCTTAAACCCCAGCTCATGCCTGCAAATGCCAAGGAAATTGTTAAATCTCGATGCATAGAGTATACTATGATCATAGATATCAAGTGGCTGAGAAATTGAAAACATTTGAATTATATGTACAGATTTCAACTTCAAATTTGATAGAACCATATTTCATCTGGTTTCTGATTCCCTCTCTGTACTCTCTACTTGTACTTTTTAGATTTAATATGATTTGTTTTAGAGTGGCTTTTCCAACAAAATGTATGTGGCAAAAAACGTTACTGCCATGCCCTTGCGATAAATTTTCTAAACAAAGCACTTGTCACTTTGTTTTATTTTGTTCGCTTTACTCAGCTCCTAGGAAAGTTTTTATATTGCCAATTTTGTGTAAATTACACACTTCTTCTCATAAGGAGGCACTGATTAGTATTCAAAGACTTCCATCTAAACAAATGTGCAGCTCAATTTTAAGTTTTATCAAATCAGCCATTACTATTAGGAACCAATATGAACTGGTCGATGTGACAGTTTGTTAATGTAATTTTAATATGTGATTTTCAACACTATTACAACTTTGGAGGAGGTGTTAATCCGTCCCAAATTTGACGGATATACCACCAGCCGTATTACGAGTTCCATAGGATATAATGGACTCGTAATACGGCTGGTGGTATATCCGTCACTTTACCGTCACTTTTGGGACGGATTAACACATCCTCCAAAGTTGTAATAACCCCCTTTATTTTTTGGTTCAGGATTTTAAAATGTGTAAATGATTATTTATTGATTTAGAAGGGCTATGGGATATTTTTTGATTTTTTATAATTAGTTTTGTAATATTTGTAGATTGAAGATATTGGCCTTTTGAATCAAGTAATAAGGATTGCATTTGTATGGTGATATATATTTTAAGTATGTATGTGTGCTTTTATGGCAATACGCTGAATAAAGATTTTTGACTGACTGACTGGCTGACTGACATACTCTTACGTGCCATGTGAATTGGCCCAAAACCAAAAGAAAGGCATCCAAGGGTACATAAAAGTGTACTCTTGGTAACCCAGGGGTACACTTTTACATCTGTACTGATAAATCCTTTTGAAAACTGCCCCCATGTGTATACTGAATTGCAAGTGATTGGGACAATGATAGTAAAGGACGTCACACCGAACAATCAACCTCAGTCATACTCCGGCTGTTTTGTCTGGTCTAAAAGCATCAGTTGACATGTCAATCCATGCTTTCATTACTGGGTCACTACAAAGATGCAGAGAAATGTGAGTGCTCCAGGTATAAGTTTACGGGAAGGACCAAATGCCTCATGATGAGAGAAAGCGGATGGTGCTGTTCCAAGTGAAAGCATAAGGAACAGAACAAATAATTACAAGAAATAATCGGAATCCAGAAGCCACTGTCTGGATTCACATGAGAAAATCTGGAACCAGGCAGCACAACTATCACTGTCCATCACAAACTAAACAACGGTTACTCTTGTCTTGGTCAAAATTAAATAAGCAATTTTAAAACTAAAGGACTGATTGCTTCTATACATCAAATGCTGTGAAGATTATATTTTTCTGCTGTACTATAATAAACATTGTCTAATGAATACTAAAATGCATTCTGGTTTAACACTGCATCCAAAGGTCGCCTTGAGATGTGCAAAAACACAAAACTACTGCACATGAATTTAAAAAATGTTTAGCCTTGGAAGGGGAGATACACAAGAAACACTGCATACAATACGTTAAAGCACAGATCTTCCAAACAAAAGTTCCACTCTAAATCTGGACTCTAAGAAATATTCTTTTTCAAAGAAAATCATAGGGCTGCCATTCAGATCACCTTCATAAAAAAAATAAAAAATAAAAAAAATGCTGAAGATATAACTGTGACTCCTTAGGGAAAAGTGATAACACATTTAGGTGAAGGCTTCTTGGCAGCTCTAAACAATGATTTACCTAGGTGATGAAATTGGCTGTTTGTTTACTGCCATCTTTGGGAGACCCCATGTAGGAAGCTTATAATTGACTATCTATACAGGTATCACATGTGCAGTTTATGTAATGACTGACCTCTATTTGGATACAGTTTATTTATGTATTTTAATGTTTCATAATGCAGCCACGGAACCAAAACGTTGGCACACCACACCAGTAGCATCGGGATAACTGGAAGGTTCAGGTCAATGTTAAATGTCAATGTTTAATCCGACTGAACGGGTGTGAAGGGAGCCATACGGCGCGCATTAACAGAGCACTTGAGGAATTTAGAAACGACTGAAAATATTTGCGACCATTAAAAATGTACAAGCCTGCTAAATTACCACACATTCTAGAAACCTGCAACACGTTCCTTACTAAAAAAGGGAAATAACTCTACTTTTGAAATATATAACAATTAGGGACTTAAAATTTTCAACTCGTACCACTTATGCAACCGCATCTTTATGTATATGGGCAGCTGGGCCACTGCTGACTAGCATTAACCGTGACATACACCTTGTCCTAAGTAAACTCGGGCCTTACAAACCTTAAGCATTCAGAAGCCAAGCATACAGGTTTAGGCTGTTTAGATCCATATTCCAATATTCAGTGAAACGTGACGGGGATAAAAATCTCAAAAGTATTTCAACTAAACTGTTTAATCACATTTCCAAGATAAATTTCATTTATCGTTTGGCAGAAACCAAATCACAGAATATCATTTTTATTGAACAGGACATCTACAGCTTAAATGCCATCCATCTTGAATACGGCTTCTCTGGGTCACTTTTTGTAAGGATTGCACAGATCATTTTCCCTTCAGAAAAAAATGTCTTATCACTGGGTGGTATTTCAGGTTTTTTTTTAACTGCTGATCCAGGGGTTAACCCTGAACCACATACTTCTGACTTTCCACGACTATTAATGTCCCATGCTCCATCTTCCTCACTCCTCTTCCATGCTTTGAGGGTCGAGGGTATACATTCTTGATTTATAAAGTGGGAACATTTTCCCCCTCTTGCTGTTCCTTTTTTCCATATTTTTGTGTGGGGCACACTTTAAAATCCTCAGTGCTCGTATTAACACTTTCCATACTCAGCCGACTTTAATATTAAATAATGAAACATTGAATATATTAAAAATGTATATGTGTAGCTATTTTCTTGTCTTACTATAGATTCGGGTATGTTCCGAGCCCATAAACGGAAATTAACATGGTTGAGTCGGAAGAGGTGTGAGGACAGTACAAAAAGAACACTGCATGACACTGATTAACAACCTTGCTCTACTGCCAAGGTCCCCACCTCCTCCTCTAATTGGATGACTGATGCCTTGAAGACAGCAGCGATGGAATGATGAGAGTAGACCAGTGCTTAATTTGTGCTTATTGTTTCCGGTGCACAGCACCGGCACTTATTTTTGAAGGCGGGCAATTATTTTTATGCCTCACGCATTTGCTGCAAGCAGAATACACATGTGGGAAAGACGGAGGAAGAAAAAACGAAAACGTATCACAACGGGAGAAAGCAGAGAGCTGCAAGAGTGCGCTGAAGGGGCAGGGAGTGGCTTTAAATGGATTGAAGAGGCCCGAGATGGCATGGCTTCAGTATTATGCTGCCTCAGTTTTCCATGTTCCCACATTTATTTGCAGCAGCCACGTGTTTAGGAGGAAGGATTTGGGCACCGGCACTTTTTTATTTACAAATTAAGCACTAGAGCAGACGCTGTAAGTTCCCCTCATTGGATGAGTGCTCCTATATATTTAGTAGCTGTCATCCAATGGGGAAAAGGTGAAATGACCATTCACTACTCTTCCTACCCTGGAGATATGGACAGGGTGACCGATTCACAAAGAGCCTCTGCACACCTGGCGGAGGATCTGCAGTCATGGTGGAATCTCCGCAATGAGAAACTGGAACAGGGGATCTCACCAGGACTGAGGAGCCATGAGTGCGGATGTTCTTTGTGAATCAGGCCCTCGTTGTTTTCACTGTACCTTCAACTTTTGCCTGCAATGCAAGCATACGTTTCATGTGGAAAGAGGATTACTCTTTTATGCACAGCTCACGCAGACGTGCCACCTGGGCGGCATCCAAGTGAATTAAGAAGATAGCTGGGTAAAGTTAAGGGTATAAACTTTGCTTTGGCAGCGAAATTTCCTGGGATTTGTCTGCCAAAAAAGTGAGATAGGATGCAAGAGATGGCGAAAAACGGGCAAAAAGAGGCAAACAGGTCAAAGAAAGTAAGAACAAGAGCGATATGTAAAAAGAGGCAACGTCTGGAAAGTAACTAAAGAGTAACGGCGCAACAGTGAATGGGCAAGAGGCACAAACCTGAGAGAAAGTAACAGTGCAAAAGTGATAAGAGAAAAAAGGCAAAGAGTTCAGGTGAGAGAGCAGAAACAGCACAGTGAGAGTGAAAGAGTGAGAGCAGGAAGAGAGGCAACAGGCAGAGGAGAAAGGCAAGCGTGCGAGCCTGGAAGCCACGGTGCAGTGCTGCGATGTAGCGGGTCTGAAAGGGCCGAGCCTGCTTGGAGGGCCGGCCACAGGTGGGGCAGGGAGGCAGGGCCAGGAAGGATCGTCTTAATCATAATTAGCTTATTGAGCTGTGTTGTGTACCTGCCTATGTATTCCCCTTTCCTTCCTGGTCTATTTAAATAAAAGGCATTTGTTCATATTCATAGATATCATAATAAATGCCCTCGTTGTTAGGGATTTGTGGTCTATGTAAGTAATATGAGAATGTTAAGTATTGTGGAAGGAAGGTTTGTTATTGTTGTATATTATTCACAATGTCTAACGTAGTCTTGGAAAAATAGGAGCCATCTCCTGGATACAAATGCAGCCAGTCTATTACTTCCCTGCTTGAAGCTTAGGTGTAATTTGATGTTTGATTTGAGAGTAGACAAACTGATGTGCCCAAGGAGCAGTAGCATATATTTGCCTGCTTCATTGTGGCAGTAGTTAAGATGTGTGTCAGATAATATTTATATTCATCCAGTACTGATAGGACTTCCATTTTACCTGCTTTAGGCGACAACAAGCAGGCTACCCTGATTCTCTTTGTTCTTTTTGTGGCATATGCACTAGTTCACCAAAAACGTATTTTCTGCTAATGAAAATTGGCTGGCATCACAAGGACAAAATGCAGCAATATAGAGGCAACAATTTCAGATTAGCGTACCAGAATGCAGCCCCCCAAATCTACTGTAAGGAGTGCTCAAGTGCAGGGTAATATCTCTCCTATTTTCAAAGGGTTAATGCGCCTCCCTGGCCGAGGTCACTGAGCGACACTTCATCCCTTTTAAATAAAAGGGGACAAAATACAGATTCATATCAGTATGGATAGTCCAACATCTTGCTAATTCTTAAACTCACTTATTTTTGAAGGATGAAGAGTTTCCTCTGTTTAAGTGGGACGAAGAGGAAGTGCTGTGTTTTGAGGGAGACAAAGGACCCATTAACCTTTGTTAGGTCAAATGTCCTGAGGAACTCTCCAACGCACAAATCAAGGAACCTGAAATGATTTAGACTCTCTTATCCACCTGCGCCAAAACAAACAGTGAAAAGAGTTGCGAAAAGTGTTCAATTATTCTCCGCAGATTCCCGCAACAGATGGCAAAGCTACCAGAAAGCCATGGCGTTTAGTGGCGGCTGTTGAAATCTGGAAGTGGTAGCACCTAAGCGTTCCGGGTGAGTGCCCTGCGGCGAGTGAGCAAACCCAGCCGTTACAGAGGGATTCCCGGGAGCTTTTCCCCAGTGAAAATTCTGAAGAGTGGGCAAATGGCGCATTTTCGAAATTTGGAAAAGCAAGAAGATTAATAAAGCAATCGTGAAAGTGTAGTTATCGCATCAATAAAGAGATTTCATATGGTAATGACGTAGGGAGCTCTTCAAAAAGGTAGTCAGGATTTGGTCATTTTAGCTACTTTCATCTCTCAGTTGGAACCCTGAAAACAGATGCAGCGGTAGCAGCTGCTTTCTCTCAAGAATTAAAAGACTTGAAACATGCCTTATTCTTAGTTGTTCTATCCTGTCACCAAAGCAGCTTTAGCTGAGTTGACCCTTCAAATCGGCGCAGCTCAACAAACGAGTCACAAATGAGAAAAATGACGAGGAACTTTTAAGAACAAGTTAGTTAGCTTTCGGTAACAAATTATCTGGTAGAGACATATTTTAGTTGCTGATTCCTTACCTTAGGATTTCCCCAGGTGTCAGACTGAATCCGGAGATTCTTCTTTGAGCGGTACCCATGTGCGCCATCAGGTGGCGTCGGCCGACTCCGCATGTGTCGTTGGCATTGTGGTCGATGTGATGACGTTGCGGTCGTATACAGGCACCACCCCAGCATGCTGACATCAGTTTCTTTTCACGTCTTTCCATGCAAGTAGTGTGGCGTCCTAAAGAACACTGATATTGGTGCAACAGAACTAGGGTGCTGAAAGGGAGTCCCTGTCCCTAGAAATCAGTTTGAAAGCGGGGGGGGGATGAGTGGGTTGGTAAGGAATCTGCAACTAGGCAAGTAGAATATGTCTCTACCAGATAATTCGTAACTTGTTCATCTGACAGAGACCTCTAGCTGCAGATGCCTTACCTTAGAATAGATACCCAAGCAAAACCATTCTTGGAGGTGGGTTGTGAACCAAGATCAGACTAAAAAGTCCTGCAGGACCGAACGGCCAAGTAGTTGTCTATGCAGTCCTGACTGTCCAGGCAGTAATACTTTGTGAACGGGCGAAGAGGCCCACGTTGCTGCCTGGCAGATGTCTAGGACCCGGCCTCCGTGCCACGCTGTGGTTGCAGCAGTAGTTCTGGTGGAATGAGCACGCAAACCATCAGGGGGTTTCTTGTTTGCCAAAGAGAAGTACATCTTAATGCAGATGACAACCCATCAAGAGATGGTCGACTTCTGCACTGCTCATCCTTTCTTCACACCCAGATAACCTATAAAGAGTTAATCATCCACTGGGAAATCCTTTGTACAACTAAAGTAGAAAGCCAACACTCTTTTTGGATCCACAGGGTGGAGTCTTGCGGGGGAGCGTAAAATGTGATGGACAGGCCTACTTGAAATGGCATGACCATTTTAGGAAGGAAGGATGTCTTGGTACGAAGCACCACTTCGTCAGAATGGACAGATAGAAATGGTGGGTTTGAAGAAAGAGCTTGAAGCCCACTCACTCTGAGAGCAGAGGTGATTTTCAGTGTGGGGAGCCACAAGGAACAATTATGTAGTGGCTCAAAAGGGGAACCCATAAGGTATGTAAGTACAAAGTTTAAATCCCACTACAGTATTCTGAATGAGGTAGGAGGGAACATGTGAGTCTCTTAAGAAACCTCCCAACGATGGGAGATTTGAGTAAGAGTAGTGGATCTGGCAATCTAAGGAAGGCCGATATGGCAGACAGGTAGCCTTTAAGGGTGCTCAAAGTAGAGCCCTGCTGGGCAAGAGAGAGGACGAACAGTAGAACCTCAGACACAGGTGCAGAAAGAGGATCAACAGATTTGTTGGTAAGCCATGCCACAAATCTGTTCCTATGGCAGGCGTATACCGTTTGGGTGGAGGGACGCCTGGCTGCCAAGATAACATTACAGACTTAAAGCAGAAGGTCAAAAGCTGTTAACTGCCGCAGCTAAATCACCACGCAGCAAGAAGGCGGAGACTGGACAGGTGCAGGTGGAGAACCGTCCCTTGCTGCTGAGAAAGAAGATCCTCCCGAAGGGGCAGTCTGATCAGAGGATGGATGGCCATGCTCAGAAGCTTGAGATATCATACTCTTTGTGCCCAGTGCAGAGCCACCAGGATTACTTGGGCCCAGTCGCACTTAAGTGGTATTGGTGGGAAAGCATAAAGGAGACCTGAGTTCCACTTGAGAAGAAAAGCATCTCCGAGTGCATGCCGCTTTGGAAACTTACAACGTGCAAATCAGCTTACATTGCGCGTTCCCTGTGGAGGCGAACAGATCTAGCCAAGGCTCTCCCCACTGCTGAAAGAGACCTTGCGCCACCTCCGGATGGAGACACAATTCATCGATGGCTGAGTTCATCTGCTCTGGCATTGAGAGAGCATGCCAGATGCTAAATCACCAATGATATGCCCCGACGTTCCAGCCATGTCCAGAGGTGCAGAGCCTCTTGACAAATGGTCCACGAATCCACTCTGCCCTGCTTGGTGCAGTACCACATGGTGATGGTGTTGTCTGTGAACACCTGCACTACTTTCTCTTGGAGAGGGGGAAGGAATGCTTTCAATGCAAGCCTGATTGCCCTGAGCGTGAGAAGACTGATGTTGAGCCCAGACTCCGCCGGAAACCAGACGCCTCTGATCTCCACCTCCCCCATGTGGCCACCCCACCCAATGAGTGACGCATCTGTCATTACTGTGAGATCTTGTTGGGGAAGGGAGAGGGATCTGCCTCTGACCCAATCTCGATTCAAAGCCACCACTGCAGATCTTGCAAGGTCCACTGCAGAGTCTGCATTTGCCATCTGGCATGTGTCACCAGCAGGATGCAGGAAGCCATGAGTCCCAGTAACCTCATAGTCATTCTCACTGAAACACAGGATAGAGGCTGAAACATCGGTATCATATCCTGAATATCCCAGATTCTCTTTTCGGGAGGATAGGCCCAAAACTGCACTGTGTCCAGAACAGCTCCGGTGAAAGGGAGTATCTGAGAGGGAGTCAGGTGTGACTTTGGCATGTTTATAGTGAACCCAAGCAAATGCAGGAGGTTTGCCGTAGTCTGGAGGTGGGAGACGACAGCCTGGGGCAAGCTTACCTTTAACAGCCAGTTGTCGAGGTAGGGGATAACTGAAACCCCTAGTCTGCCCAGAGAAGCTGCAACCACTGCCATCACTTTCGTGAACACCTGAGGGGCGTTGGTAAGGCAGAAGGGGAGCATGGTAAACTGAAAGTGGTTTTGACCTACAATGAACTGCAAGTAATGTCTGTGGGGAGGCAGGAATATAAAAATAGGCATCCTGCAAGTCCAACATTACCATCCAGTCTCCAGGGTCTAGGGTCTGGGGCAGAAAGGACCTGAGCTAGAGTGACCATTTTGAACTTCTCCTCCTGAGAAAGAGATTCAGGGCCCAGAAGTCTAGGATAGGGCAAAGGCTCTTGTCCTTTTTGGGCACCAGAAAGTAGTGGGGATAACAACCTCAACCTACTTCTGGTACAGGAACCCTCTCTATGGTACCCTTGGCCAAGAGAGCTGTAATCTCCTTGTGGAGAAGTGCCAAATGAACCTTAGTCATGCGATCATAGGATGGTGGCATGGAAGGAGGGGTAGTCTCAAAGGGGAGGGAGTAGCCCCTTTGGACTAAATGCAAAACCCACCTACCCACCATGATGGATTCCCAGTGAAGCAGGAGATGGTGGATCCTGCCTCTAACTGGTCCGGCATGGAGCGACGAACTAGGAAGGTTTGGAGGCTGCAGTGGGATGGTGGTGGACTGGGTGGACCACTGGCTCCCTAATCCACGAGCACGTGGGATCTCAAACCCGTGGCCACGCAGAGGCTGTGCAGCATGCACAGCTTGGTGGCTGGAGGGGAATGGACGTGGTTGGGTGCCCCTTCTGTAGCCACGAAAGGGGGTGAAAAGTGGACTGTGGGGGTGGGGGGGTGAGGAGCAGCTGCAAGCCCAAGGGGACCGAGCCGTAGCCTGGATTCCTTAAAGCGCTCAGGTGCAGAGTCCACTTTGTCTCCTAAAAGACCGGTGCCATCAAAGGGCATGTCCAAAAGCGATTGCTGGACATCCCCCGAATAGACAGATGTCCTCGACCAGGCATGGTGCAGTAAGGCCACCATCGATGCAACCAATCTGCCCAGCGAGTCTGTTGTTTCCAGCACACAACGTATGGTGAACTTTGCTGGATTCCTCCCATCAGCAATGGCTAAGAGAGAACTGCCGGGCCTCCTCCAGGAGCTGCGCCAGCATCTGCGCAACCCTATTTTGTAGGCATATGGTGTTGCCAGACTGCAATGCCAGACCGGAGGAAGACAACATTTTCTTCCCTAGTTGATTAAGTTTCTTTGATTCTCTATCCGGGGGTGCAGAAGGGAAAGGAATGCAAATCAATGGTGGTGGGTGATTGTCCTGTTCACAGGAGCCCCTGTGCTGGGTCTGGACCAGGCACCCAGTAGGACATCAGTGAGGGCTTCATTAAAAGGTAGAAGGGGGTTCCAAGTTAGAAGCCCCAGGCTGAAGCACCTCAGTCAGGACTGCCTCAGTCCTGACTGCCACAGAAGGTAGCTTAAGGCCAAGGACCTCAGCCCTTCTCACCACCCCAGAATATGACGCTCACCCTTCGTAGCCATGGTAGGAGGAGAAAGCATGCCAGCATCAGGAGAGGTATCGAGACCACTAGCTTCGCCCAACTCCTGAGCCCAGTCCATTTCAGGGTCTTCCAGCTGGAATTCTAAGGGGTCCAGCGACCCCTCCACACTTTCCCCATACCCATAAGAATAAGGATCAGGATCCAACCTGGGGAATGTAGGCCCTGTCAAAACCAGAGCTGGCGTTGAACGACATCGGTCTGCCTCTGAATCAGAGTCGGGTATAAGTATGGATTTGACGTCGATCTTGAGGCCGACCGATGTCATAAGCATCAATGTCTTTGCCAGCATCAGGGAAGGTCACATTGACATGATTCACGTCAGCGCAGATCTGACAATCGATCCTGAGGGGCCCTTCGGAGACGGGGCCGAAGCTGCCAGTGCAGAACTCGAAAGGTCCCCCTCCGACTCCACTCGGCCCAAAGATGCCATAGTGGGGTTGGTCTGCCCAAAAATGAGTTATATGGCCTCATAAAAGTTGGGCAGGGGTGGCTCCAGCTCCTGGAAACTAGGAGAGGTGCAGAGTCGACCAAGAAACAGGCTCCGAAGATAGAGGCCTAGAGTGTCGAAGCTCTTCCAACGTCGCATCGTCCGAGCGATGGGGCGAACTCAAAGAACGTTTGCTCTTCTTCGACTTCCTCTCTTTGGGACCCAAATGTCCAGTGGACTTCAAATGGGATGAAGAAGAGTGGTGGTGGATTTGTGAGTGGTCTCGTGACCTTCTTTTCGAGCAAGACCAGGAGCAATGCAGAGTGGAGTGCTGGGCTGCCATGAGCTTTAGAGACTGCTCCCTCACAGCTTTTGGGTTCTTGGCCCAGCACTCCGAACACGACTTCAGGTCATGATCACGCTCTAGATACCGCAAACACACAAGGTGCGGATCCGTCACCGACATCATGCGATGGCAGGAGTCACACAGCTTAAAACCGGTCTCCTGTGACACCTTGGCGTTCCAGAAAGTGTCAAGAAGTCAGTCAAAAAATGACTGAGGTTTGCTCTTCTCTGGATTGTGCGTAGGCTGGCGTGGAAAGAAAAGAACTGATGTCAGCACGCCGGGGTGGTGCCTATATACGACTCTGTCATCATGGTGACCACGATGCCAACGGCGCACACAGATTCGAATGACGCCACCTGACGGTGCGCAGGGTACTGCTCTAAGAAAAATCTCCGGATCCAGTCTGACACCTGGGGGAAATTCTAAGGTAAGGAATCTGCAACTAGAAGTCTCATTCAGATGTTAGAATGCAGGCACGCATGCAGCTCACGTGAATCGTTCACAGACTATTAGATGTGTCCACTCGACTCCACTCCTAAAGGGGATCTACACTGTGATGATTACACTAGGCTCAGAGTCAGGACAAATGTGACTCTAGCCTGGCCACAGAAGATGTCAGATGTGGTCTCTGTCTGGCCTCTCCCGCATACCCTTGCGCAAACAACGCAAGGCACACGATGAGAGGGGAGAGACAGGCTGGCTGAGCAGCCCAGCAATGGCAGAAATGGCAAGTCACTGCATGGCATCACAGTAAGTCATTACAGTGGGTGGTCATGCTCCGTGGGCAGAGACTCCCAACCACGTGGTGTGCCTCATTTGCACACTCTACACCAGAGTCCTAGACTTGGCCTAGCAACTGCACCTCTCTTCTAATCCAGTCGCTGCTCCCTTGCAGTTACACAGCATGAGAGAAGTGCCAGGATTGGCTTGAGCAAGCAAACTCACCTCTCTCTAGTTCATTAGGAGACTGAAAGTTGCTGCTTTGCTCAACCCCGCTTACTAATGTGCAGGTGGAGTCAGGGCCCTAGTTCTTAGGAGACTGGGGATTGCAGCTTTGATCAACCCCTGATCTGCAGGCGGAGAGAGGCCTTTTAATTTGCTTGTCAGACTGGCCGAAGAACATTAGCTGTCCAACCCGACATATGCACTTTGTGGGCCTAGGTGCTGTGCGCTTGCTACCATTTGTACTGGTGTCTACCAAAATTGAAGCCCCATCCCCTTCAGGGGCTGCCAACATAAACCACTCACGGCTGAAGGCTAGCTGCCGCAAGCACAATAAAACTTTGGAAGTTTGAAATTAATTATAGGTGTAGGGGGCCACATTATGAGTGGGACAACACCCCAATTCCGTAAGGCAGTAACTGCCCACTGCATTCAATGATACATTTGGGATTTGGTAAACCATCGCTCTGTTTTGGATAATGAAATGGACTTATTAGTACTTGTGAGCCTAACCTAAGATCATTATGGCTGTGTTCACTGACACCTGACTCAATGAAAATTTATGACCACCAATCTTGCTTATTTCCCAAACAAATGGCTACACAGAAAATGGGCATTGTGTTTGAGTGGCTCATCTTCATAAATATTCAGAACTGCAATGGAACCTAAGCACTGTCTTATAACCACCTCATCCCTGCTGATATCAGTCATTTGTAAGCCTCCAAGACATACTCTGCAGTAATGTTACTAGCACTACAGGCTAGTACTTCCTGATTTTGCTTGGAACTCTAGATGTGTAGGCCAAAAATCCGAGACAATAATAATATTACCTCTCTGTGATTCATTTCCATTACATATCTTATGTACACTGAAGCAAGTTAAGAGCCAATATAAAATATTACACAGGACACTAGCCATTTAAAAAATGAATGCACTTATAAACATTGTTTGCAGAAGTAACCATTGATAAACAACAGAATAAAAAAAACTGACATACAAGTATAGAGATTTTTTTTTTTTTAAACTAACCGGTAACTCCATGTATTCTTTGTGTTGTGGCAGGTGAGCTTTCCTGGCTATTAGAACATTCAGAATCATCACTAACCACCACCACACTGGGTGCACTGTAGCAGGTATTACAGCATCGTTCCCTCTTCCCGCTGTGTTTTGTCATCTTGTAATTATTGCAGCAATAGTAGCAGAAAATACCTCCGCATAGCCTGAAACCGAAAAAAAGAAAAGAAGACAACCATTTTACTAAGTCCCCCCATTCATACCACAGAATTGGAAAGGTACAGGTGCTTGGGAGGTGTTTTTTATTGTTTTTGGCTAGAAAAGTTGCATAATACATACAACCAAAACAATCAAAAGCAGATTTGACAGTTATTACATTATTTTATTAGCATTCACATTATTTCAGAGCATCAAAGCACTGAAAAGATAGAGCTAAAGACTGAGCATACTACATGCTTCAGATTCTGCTAGACCATCAAAGAGCATTTGGGGTAAGATTAATCTGAGATAACAACATTGACAACTCACTTTCAAAATAATCAGCTTGTATTGTCTGCTTCCAATTGAGCGACCATATCCGCAAGGGGATTCCATATTTTGAAACCCAGATTCTTGGCCCTCCTTCCTTTACTCTTTAAAAAGCTTATTTCAGTATGGTAGCATGCAAGATATTGTACCTTACATTGTTTAAAGAGTGGGGGTGGGAGGTCTGGGTTTACCCAGTCCCTTGCTATGCAGTTTCTGGCAATAACAATTTCCACAAGCCAAGGGAGACTTTATTTATAGCATGAACATGACTCTAAAGGAGTATCAGAGTGCTTTACAAATGGTTAGATAAGATGAAACAAAGCTTTACTAATGGTCAGGTAAAAGAAGACATGTAGCGAGGGAGCCACAATTAATTTAATCAGTGGCTACACTCCCCCGCCCTTGATCAACAAAACGCTCCAAGTACTCACTACACTCCTCTCTGACCTACCCCCGGGACGTACTATACTAGGCGGGGACTTCAACGTGACTCCAGACCCAGCCCTTGACGTAACCGGACCAATGTCAACATATAGGTCTACACTAGCGACAGGAATCAGCGGCTGGCTCTCAGCGACAGGGCTATGCGACACTGGCGAATATGGCACCCTAGAAAGCACAATTCACTCACACCTCGGCAGCTCATGGTTCCCAATCTAGAATAGACCTGATACTCCTCCCAAGCACTGAATGTGCAGCCCTTACACACGTTGAAATTCTGGCGAGGGGAATCTCAGATCACGCTCCACTCCAACTCACTCTGGGCCAACCCCAAACCCAGCTCCGCCCGATATGGCGACTAAACGCATGGTACCTCCAAGACAAACAATACAGAGAACAAATACAACAAGCATTAAGCATCTGGAGCTAGAGCGCCCTACCCACCTACAGACTTTCTTCGGAGTGTAACACACATTGAAGATCATTTTGAAATGTTGTGTGTTTAATCTAGCAGATAGCAAAACTTTATAACCCATAATTAGTGACTTATGGAAATGGGAGATTCCCTCCACCATTGTTCATCTTGCCTGCCCACTTTAAACTTTGTGCCGCAGCATCATCGGCCTCAAGTTTGAACAATTGATCATAGAGTTTCCTGAGGGTAGATTCTTTCTAGATAACACTAAGTGCATCATGGGACTTTTCACTAAACTTAGCTCCTCCAAACTGCTTGTCTGCAAAAAGTGCGTGAGCTGAAGATATTTGAAGAAATCCTATCTCTCCAGCACAAAATAATCTTGGAGGAACTGGGATAAGCACACATAACCCTCTTTAACTATACAGCCAATTTTATTGAAGGCGGCTTGTTTACGTCTCCTACAGCTCATATCCTGAAATACCGACGGAAACCAGTGAGAATCCCATAAAGGGGTATAGTAGTTATATTTTGTAATTTTCATCTGGACAGCTAATTTCTGCCATAGAAAGCTGTCTTTACCATCTTAACTCTTTTGTAGTAGTTCTGTTCCGTAATCCTTAACAAAAAACCTGAGGCACTTTTTTCCTAAACATACACGTAAGTGCAGCATTACAATAATTTTCCTCAATATAAGATCCTACTATGAGATACTAAATATGCTATCTCACTGCAGCCATATAGTAATACCTATAGTTGCAGAGAGCTGATCCTGCTAATTTCAATGAAGGTCTTATGAATTTGAGTGCCCTTCTGGATCCTTAGAGTCCCTACATGAAACTATTACAAATCAAATATATCTTCTGAAACCACCTGGAACAGACTTCTAAATGTACAGCCATGAATAGGTATAGAACATAGGGTAATAGAGACATCTTAATAATATCACAGCAGGCAATAATCATGAGTTTAGGTTTATCCCAGTGTTTCAAGTTTGTCGCTATCCTCTTTAATATCACCTCATTATTCTGGGAGATGACTTTCCCCAAATTAGCCAAGATTTTGACCCCAAGGTAAGAAGCGATGTGTCTATCATTTTCTGTTTGCACAGCTTTACTACAGATTATCTGAGTTTTGCCATAATTCAGCTGATACACTCAGACTGCCCCAAACTGTTTTGCAACTGTCTCAATCTCATTGATTGTTAAATCTGGCTTGGTAGAGAAGAAAGAAACATCATCTGCATATGCAAGTACTTTGAGTGAATGCCAGTATATGTAGGAAGTTCGATTTCAACATTTGCAAGAACCTTCTGCAAAAATGGCTCAATATATAGTGCAAATAAAATGGGGGAACATGGACATCCTAGCCTCATGACACTTGAGATAATGCCCCTTGACTCCTGACCCTTAAGCTGCAGACTAGCTCTGAGGTTATTGTAAAACACTTGAATGGAGTTAATAAACCTTGGACTAAATTCCATCCTAGCCAAGAGTGTCCACAGATACAACATAATACTCTGTCCAAAGCCTTTTCTGTGTTAAGTAGCATAATTGCGAGAGGAGATCTGCGAGACTCTGCAACATTGAATATAGCAATATAACAGCTAATATGATTCACTGTCCCCTTCCCAGGGACAAGTTTACGTTGCAATGGTGATACTGGTCTTGCAATAACCATGTTCATATGTATAGCAATGTTTTTTGGAATAACCCTTTACATGACTGTTAACCAGACAGATGTGCCTGTATTACCCTGTGTTTGTCACAGCTTTCCCTTTCCTGCTGAACAAACGTAGATTTGATCTAGCCCAAGACTCAGGTGGTAACTGGCTCTGCTGTACTGCCTGAAATAATGCAAGCATTTTAGGTAGGATTAATGAAACAAAGCAGAAGTAAAATTCTAGCGGATTCCCACCTGACCCTACTACTTTTTTTGCAGGTATATTCTTAACAGCCGCTATGATTACAGGTGAAGTCACCAGTGCTTACCTATTTATGTTTTCTCTGTTAGACAGAGACTCAAGGTGTACCTCGTCCAAGAAACGGTCACTTGCACTTACTGCAACGTTAGTGTCTTCAGAATACAAAGTTTGATTGTACTCTTGAAAAACACTAACACTCTCATCTTACTCATACCGCAGCTCTCCCTGTGCATTTAGGACTGCAGTGATCAGACTCTTGGCTGACCTATGTTGGATCTTCAACCTGAGAACTCTCCCAATTATGTCACTGTATTCATAATTGTCTGACCTCTACATCTGAAACCTATAAGCTACTCTTTCTACAAAGAGACTGTGCCCCTGGGCCTTGACCACTGTGATGTGGTGCATAATTTTAATGTCCTCAGCATCTTCACCCACAAGACAGCTTGCTGTGTCTGTATGCTGTTTCTCTAATCTGGCTAGTTCCATTTGCAAAGTCTGAACAAAGCACTGCTGGGGTTTCTCTCTCTTGATTTAATAACTCATGGCCTTGAATTTATTGCATACTATTCGACTGGAACACTATCCCAATTTCAGTTAAACACATTCTGGAATTCATTGTGTTATATGTTCTATATACCCAAGGTCTAACAGGCAGGCTCACTCAAATGTTCACCGTAATATGAGTTGGGCATACATTATATCATACCCTCAACCACACGGAGTTATGATCAGGTGATACACTAGGATATTTTACCATTTGCACACACTTAAGAGTCTCCAGGATAATAGACTATAATCCAGCCTGGTATATTTTTGAGTGTATATAAATAAAAAGTATAACTGGGATCGGGTTTTTAAATTCATCCCTGGCACAAACGAGGCAGAGTATTTTCCTCAAGACAAAAACTGCCATAACATTTTTTAGTTTTCAGACCATTATAGGAAGCATTAGAGGTTTAAGCTGTACTGCAGTTTAGACCTCCACAGTTCCACTGTCAGGAATGTGATTGCCGCAGGATCATCTAAAAAAGGACCATACACTGAACAAATAATAAAGTTCATTTTTGCAGAATAAATTTAGTTTATCCAAGGACTTGCGTTTAACATTAATGATGTTTCTTTTAGCCAATATGGCCGGCCCCCCACCCCTGGTAGTAGTTGCTTGTGTGATAATGGCTAACAAATCATAACCCCAGCAACACAATGAGTGTTTCTTTTTATGCTGAATATGTGTTTCTTAGATATAGATAAGTCAGTCTTAAAAGATCTTGATTCCTCTTCTGCAATACCTCCCTTTTTTGAGTCATTCAGAATCCTTACATTCATAGTTACCAATCGTAACCTGTCAGCATTACCCATTTCAGCAGATTAAAATGTGAAACTCTGTCTGCTATATAACCATTGCTGTTGATGCGCTCTATCTGTAACATATCTGACCAAAAACACAGTTTGTGTTTTGGACTTTAACTTAAATAGCTCTTTTTCCCATTTGGGCAATTCCCTTCCAGATTTTACAACATCCCCTTGCCCACCCCCCTCCAGTGCACCACCTTCTGCAGACCATCCAATCCCTTTAACACCATGACCCCTCCACCCCTCACACTTAATCCTCTTCTATCTCCTAGCCCTACCCACGCCTCTCTGTGCTCTCCATACCCACCCAAGCCATTGTCTAAAATGAAATCAGGCATTTATGATGTTCGCCCTCCCCTCCCAATCGAGCAGGCCATATCAATATGTTCACCCCAGTTATTATTCAATGTCTCCTCACATCAAATGCTTTTAGCCACTCCCAGATTACCCCTACTGCTACCAAATGGAAGAACTTCATCATGCGAAAAGAAAAAGAAATAAAACCTGCAAGATTGCTAAAATATACAGCTCATATCTCATGTGCACTACACCTATGACTTCACAGCAACATTTCCAAACATTATTTTGCATTAATTTCTGGATGGTAAAAAGGAGCTCTCTCTCACCATTAACAACTTTCAATCTTGCAGGGTTCAATAAGAATGATGAACAAACATTCTCCTGAAAGGGATAGATCATCAGTCGAGCCGCTATCTCCTTTCAACTGTGACATGGCAGAAATCAAGCTTAGTTAAAAAAAAAAAAAAGGTGTGACTGATAGAGCGGAACGTGGTAACAATTTACCTGCGTTCGGACGCTCTTTAGGTCGATGAATCTTTTGACTAAGTGGGAACTCTCTGTACTCTTAATCGATCAATCACCTTATATCGATAATCAATAACGAACATAAGCAACACCTTGAACAACATAACACTTAACAATTAATCCAGAATACATTTCGGCGAACCCTGACCTTCCAGCCAGGAATAACCACACCAGTTTATTGCAAAGTTAGTGAATTTATTTCCCTATATTAACAAAGCTAGCACGATATAGATGTGTCTCAACACTAAATGATAAACATAAATGAACATTAATAGCTGTCCATATCGTCGAAACAAGTGTAATCTATGTAGCATTTGAATCACAAGGCATTCGATAGTGGCAATACAAAGCACTAATACGATAATCTGTAATGGGCTAATTGCGTACATTTAGTCAGCATAACAAGAGCTCAAATTGCATCGTGCGACATATGGAATCCTCGTCTAACCTCAAATTAGCATCAGCATGTGGGACTTCATGCAAAAACAATTTAGCAACATCAATTTAGAAAACTCCTAGCTAGGGTCTTTATCAAAATCAGCAGTTGGTTACCTAAAAGGAACACAATGCAATTTTACAATTTCCTTTCATAATTACCAATTCCAATCAGCAATCAATGAAGTCTTCGTCTCACAGGTATCGTTTCTCGATCAGCATAGGGCCGGGACAAAAGGGGCAAAGGTGAACGGGGCAATTGCCTCACGGCGGCAAGATAAGATTACTACTTCATGCAAAGGGGCAAATCAAAGTTAAAGTCTCTAGGACAAGAATCATTAAAGTCTCTTTCTCTCGATTAGAGAAAGCATCAAAGTCTCTCAAAATGGCGTCGCAGCAAAATGGGTCATAGTAGCTACGAAGTCAAAATGGCGAGATGTCCGAAGATAGAGAGCTTCCCTCTCGTGCACCTGGGTTTTATAGACAACAGTTCAAGTCCAGTAGGGTCTCCATTGGAGGGTTCATAGGTTAGCTTCAAATTGACCAATCAAAAACGACAGTTCTCAAGCTTTTACTTAAGCATACATTATCCTTGGAGATGGGTACGCAAGTTGCAACATTGTCTCTCGATTAGCTTACTCTCAGAGCCTCCATTGTCCGCACCTGCAAGCCGACCTTGAATTAAAGAGAAAATATGCCATGCTGGCACCAACTTTAAGATAAGCACGTGAACAGTCTCTGTGGAAAAGTACAGCTTCAAGCAGAAATACACGTTTAATAGCACAGTGGAAAAATACGAACATTTAAACCGTGAGACCAGGCAACTAGGCCAAAGCCTCCGCTAAAGTAATGCTAAGCTAAGGCATTTCAAATAAGCAAATCGTAGCACATGTTTATGATTATGTCGGATTAGTGCAATTCTAATACACCACGTTATATAAAGCACGCATATAAATGATGGCAAACTACTCTGAGGGCACATTTTGTCCCCGTACAATCTTCATTAATTCGGTTAATGTCACACACGATTATGTCAGCACTACGTTTATGCATTAATAAATCAAAACCTTCATTTTCTGCTTCATCATGAGCACTGGCTTCCATTTAAGAGTCAAGTTGTGATTTCTCATATATTTTCTGTCTCAGTAATAGGTTCCCAAAATCAACCCAGGGTAGCACTCGGCTTGGTCTCTGAATCACAGCCTGGTCTGTCAGCCGATAAGTATCTCTTGGAAAGAGAAAATCTTTGTGCTCTGCCCTTTGTATTTCAGTCCAGTTCCATTCACTGAGTTAAGGGAAAGCAGAATTAAATAGTTCTACCACAAATCTGCGTACACTGTTTGCTTCTAAGCCTTCCCTAATGCCAGCCACAGGTAAATGTTTATGCCAATGCCAATTCTTTAAATATTCAAGTTTCGGCTGGACATCAATCAACTGAAAATCATGGCCCTTAACAGGTTAGGAACTTCCATGCCTGCAAGATCAGATTCTATGGATACTGTCCGCTCTTCGATTGCAAACAGGTTGTTATATCATTACTGACTTTCGATAGCTTACTGAACAGCATTTTCAAATCATGGTCCTAAGGGTCTGCCTGAAAATAGCTGGGTGCCGTAACAGGCACATGGTTTGTCAGTGCTTAAGCTGAGGTCTAATCCCACATCAGAGCTCCAATGGTGTCTTTTCTGCAGCATGTGCTAGGGGCGGATTTTCATACCGTCTGAGAAGTCCGAGTATTAGCAGCCCATGATATACAATACAGGCCCAGTTCTTCTGACACTGAGCTGTCTGTATTTGTATTACCCTCAAACCGGTCCGTATAGAGGCCAGATAGAGAGTATAACTTCTCACCAATATCTTTTTCCATTCTCATAGAGTGTAACAAGTCAGTGTTTGCCCTACTAAAGCATCCTCCCTTCTTGCCTATAGAGCCAGTTCCCAGCCCACCTTTTTTTTTTTTGCTTCAGCATTTGACATATTCATCCTGAAAATTTCCCAAGGCAGCCCTGTAATAGCTGAAGTCTCACACAAGGTTCCTAATACCTAGAAAGGAGCTGGCAACTTTCTCTTCACAAGGTAATTTCAGAGACATTGGCCACGGGGGTTAGGGTAATATGTCAGTTTGTGCCTGTGGAACTTGATCACCTAAAGTTGTGTCCATGATGGCCTGCAGCGCCTGACATCCCCTGCCACAACAATAGTTATAATGTCCTCACCCCCTTGATCAACTCACTCCCCCGCTCGGGGTGGTCATCACCTGTGCTGATCCTTAACTCAAGAGGTTCTAGGAGGACTAGCCAGATTGTCTATTGTGTCCAGGGAATTATTAGTCTCGGCGCTAGTGCCTCCATCATTGACAACCAGTTTGTGCCCAACATTCTTGATGGAGGCCTTTCTCCCCCCTCACACCTGTTGATCCTAATCCAAAGAAATCAGAAATCAATGCTTCCTTGATCCTTACAGCCAGCTCCTTGACAGCTGCATGTTTTTGCAAGGAGGCCATCTGCTTTCCATCTGCAGAGTCTGCAGTGTCAGCTGTGACAACATCTCTGGTCCATGTGTGGGTCGAGCTGCTGCTGGAGGAGCAGGGCTTGGCGTGTTGGTGGGACTGTTTGGGTGGGCTGGACAGCTTGGGCTACTTGGGGTGTTTGGGAAATGTTAGGCGTGGCACTTCCAGCAGGGTCATCTTCAAACCTTTTGCCTTCCTTCTAATTGTTTTTCCTGAATATGTTTTTTTCTAGCCTCAGGACTGTGTGTAATTTACCACTGCTAACCAGTGCTAAAGTGCTTGTGATCTCTGTTTAAAACATGGTAATATTGGTGTAGACGCAATTGGTGCATTCAATTTACTGATAAGTTCTAGTAAAGTGCACTACATGGCCACACAGACTGTAAATTAAATGGTACTAGTGGGCCTGCAGCACTGACTGTTCCTCCCACACAAGTAGCCCTTTAACCATGTCTCAGGCCTGCCATTGTCAAGTCTGTGTGTGCTGTTTTAACCTGACATGTCGACTTGGTAACAAAACATTTTACCAGGCCAAAACCGTCCTTTTTTATACACATAAGTCACTTCTAGGGTAGGACTTGGACAGACCATAATGCAAGCTGCAGTGTATTCTAGAAGTTGGACATGTACTTTCAAGTTTTACATGTCCTGGTAGTGAAAGGTGCTCTGTCAGCCTGTGAATCCAGCAGAAATGATGCATCTTATCTGCTGCGCCAGGCAAACCTGACAACCAGCTTATGGCACCCGCTATATAGATCGCACCACCATCATGGCCCACAACCTGCATCATCTTCAGGGCCGCAGCTGCGTGATGCGTCCCCTGTGTAGGCCCTCTCATCTCCTGTCCACGGCAGTCTCAACGACGATAACGGACTCTCAATCACATCCTCATAGCTCTTCGGAACCGATACATGGCCCGACTGCACATTGCATCCCAGACTCTAGACTTTGCATTGCAAGCGCCGTCAACGGGATCATCGACGTTGACGCAACAGGACCTCACACCGCAGCCTTGCCACATCTCGGAACTGATGCATCGACTCAGCTGAGCGACTCATTTTGGGCGTAGATCCACACAACCCTCTGCAAACCATGATTAAAGGTATTTTTGTTCAGGTGTCCTAAGTGGGTCCCTGCAGCCAGCCCATGCTTTATTGTGGTGAGCCTGAACTTGTGACTTTGTCTCAGTCCGGCGCTTTACACCTTTTGGCGCTATTTTCCTAAAAAACCTTTAAATTCAATAACTCCTGTTCTAATAATTGGGTTTTGTTTGTTTTGGTCTTGTTTTATTTATTAAAAATTACTTTATTTGTCTAACTCTTTGGGGGTTCCTTTAGTGGTGTGTTTTCGCTGTGTTACTGTTTGAGGAGTTGCACAAAATGCTTACACAAAGTTAAGCCTGACTGCTCTGTGCCAAGCTACCAGGAGGTAAGCACAGGTTTATTTGTGGTTTTGTGTGTGTCTTACCCTGACAAGGTTTGTGGTTGCTGTTTGACCAGGGATCCAACCCAGTCAACCAACAACCCATTTTCTTGCAGGTGGCATCCTGACATCCTGACTCCATGCCCCAATGCAAGAAAGGGAGAGGTGGAGGAGACCGGAGAATAGATGCTACAGTACTGCTATGGCACAATACCTCACTCCTCCAGTGTTGTTAACATAGATTAAGAGGGCCATCCAGAAACATAAGAGGGTAGATGAAGGTAAGCAAGTATAGCCTGCTTCTAGCCCAATGGAACAAAGAGCGAGTGTGCTACAGACGATCTACCGGCTTCCATCTTGTATACCCCGCTGTTTGCCGAGATTTTTGCAGCATCACATATTGTAAGGCAAGTTGCTGCATTGAAGACTAGATCTTCAAGGATAACCAATTAGTACAAGATAGAAAAAGAGGACATAACTTCAGGAGGCAAAATCAAAGGAAATCAAGGATTTCAAGCCTATTTCCACACTTTCTACTTCATACATTTTATATGTGCCCAAAATAGCTTGACAAGCTAACATTAATCATGTCCCATATGTTAAAGGTTTTGTGATTTTAGTAGGCTTTTGTGATTTTACAATAGCCTTACAGCCTGGAATACATTGGCCACTAAAGGCCCACTCCTTCAATTCAGACATTAACAGTGGGTGATAAGTCTGTTAGAACATTCCACCCCATGAGGGCAGAATGCCCTAATTAAAACATAAATGTACCTCTTGGAAACCATGGTGGTTGAAGCACCCCCATGGCTCCAAAGACTTTGTTTAACATAGTTTCCTGTGAATATTCAACAGTTAACAGCCGGGTGCAGGGCCACTGCTGATAACTGTTGAATAGTCAAAGAAATGGCTGTGAAAGGAAGTTGAAATGAAACATGAAAAATCTTAACAAATCAACAGCAAAAAATTAAAATAAATCACCCGATTAATTAAATATGAAAAACTATAATTTTATATACAAAAAACTATAAAATCCAAATAGAAGGCAATATTATAAAAAGATAAATAAACAAAAAAAATATATAAACAAATAATCATATAATACATATATTTAAACAAGATTAAATACATTATTAAATTGTTACATTACGTTTTGCAGCCTGTGAATGCTAGATATACTATCCCCACTCCAGTTTATGATACAGAAGTGAAAGCGTAGGCTTTCAGAGAGGTAAAATGTACTATTCTCAATTCAGTCTGTGCAATAGAAGGGACAGTGTTGTACTTCGGTGGGGTTAAATTTACTATTCCCAGTCCAATCTGTGCTACAGTAGGGACAATGTTGGACTTTGGAGAGGTTGATATTTACTATTCCCTACTCCAGTCTGAAGAACAGTCGGGAAAGTGTTGGATGTCAGAAGGGTTAAATTTACTATTCTTACTTCAGTCTGCTCTACAGTAGGGAAAGCGACTGCCTTCGGAGGGGCACAATTAACTATTCTCATTCCAGTCTGTGCAACAGTAAGGAAAGCACTGGACTTCAGAGAGGTTAAATGTACTATTCCCTAGCGGTGGACAAAACTCACAAAATTACATAAAAACTCTGCGAGATTCCAACGAGTTCTGCAAGCAGGCAAAACCGGGCATGTTGTGCTGCTGCACTAATTTTTAGTGCCAGGAGCTTCTTCCACACTGTAAAATCAGTGCATACTGCACCATGTGGCATGCCAGAGGGTGCTGATTCTTTCTGCCACCCGAGTAGACTTTCTACTCAAGCTGAACCTTTCTCAGTGCTAACGTTCACAACCTGCCGTGACCTCCTGATTTGAGAAATGTTGCCGGGAGGCATCTAGCACCTGAAAATCATGCAAGGGTATGCAAATTCTCGCTCTCAGTTTGTGAGCTACGTGTGAGAAAAAACTCCTCTACATGGCGGTTAGCGGAGTTTTGCCAGAACTCCACACATGGGAAAAACTCTGTGAACTCTACATGTAGAGCAGAATTTTTAGGCCTTATAACTGTTAAATATTACTTAATAAACTCCCTAGTCTAGACCCCTACAAATTCAACTGCCCACATTTAATATATAACTATTAATAAATTATTAATTACTTATACTTGGGGGTGGTGGCCAGCAAGATGGCCGCTAGGACGCACTAGAAGAGTGCTTGCGGCCCTGTTTCTGGCATCCTTCACCATCCAGCTGCCCAGAGTCCCCGTGGACCCAGCAGAATGGTCGGTGGGGACTACAGGATTGAAGTGAAGCGCCGATGGAGGCAGAATTAATGTATATGGGCCACGGAGCAAAGCTCGTAGAAGGTGCCTGACCCTAACATGGTGGCCGTCCTCATGGCTGCGGGCTAGGACGACGGACGAGGACGGATGTGACCGCCCTGTGAAGCCTAGATGGAGGAAACCTTGGCGGGGTCATCTGAGGTGAGGGGGTTCGGCCCAGATGGAGAATCGTTGCCCCTCCTCGCCCCACTAAGCGGTGAGAGCGATGCCGGCGGTGGGAACCTGAAGTGACCCGGCAAGATGCAGAGGACGGCATGGTAGAGGCGTGAGTGCCCTGACATGGCAGCGGAGAGTGGCACAGCAAAGGAGTTGGGACATGTCTGCCCTGTCGGCCGGCATCCGGGGAGCGCATGATACCTGCATAAGACAGTCTGGTGCGGTGTGATGCCTGGAGTGCGGAGTTGGATGGGACCTGTCGGGGAGCTGGTGGCACAGACGCTGATTCCCCCATCCCGTTCCCCCTTTTTGTGCTTGGCTGCATAAACATTGTTGGTTGGCCCCTCACATGGGACAGCGCTCTAGCACATGAGTGACACTGGCGCTGTCATGACCTG
The DNA here is from genome assembly GCF_031143425.1 of Pleurodeles waltl. Lineage (NCBI taxonomy): Eukaryota > Metazoa > Chordata > Amphibia > Caudata > Salamandridae > Pleurodeles > Pleurodeles waltl. The sequence goes on from NC_090438.1 coordinate 669,153,199, forward strand.
CGTTAGGCACTGGCCTGGTGCTGTTGGACAGAAGTTAGCCCCTTGGTGACAGTGCTGCAGTGAGCGTAAGAGTGTGGAGATCAAGCTGTGACCCTGTTGCACGCGTCGTGCACATCAGTACCCTGTGAGGTCAGTGGGGGCTGGTGCTGCAGTTGGAACACAACAATGGCAAGGACAAATTGAGCAAAGGAGTGCAGCAAACCCGGATGGACCAATACATAGCCCAGAATATGGGAAGGAGTTTATAAAAATAACTCCCTGGAAGCCTGGAAAAGGAGAGTGAGCCCACTGAAGCACAAATCCTAGCTGCCATTGAGACATCCGGGCAGGCGGTACAAACGCAAATTGTGGCCATGGCGGTCGACATGAACTTATTTAGAGTTGATTTGAGGGTGATGGCTGAGCACTCGGTGGCTACTAAGCAACAGGTGACTTCCATGCAGGCTGACAGATACGCTGAAGACCATAGTGACCACCCTCGAGTCAAAGCATGCAAACTGGAGGCGAGGGCTGAAGATGCGGAGGGAAGGGCGCAAAGGTGTAATGTCCGTGTAGTGGGCTTGCCCAAAGGTGCACAGGGGTGAACCCGGAGGCATTCTTAGAGGACTGGATTAAAAAATCACTGCCTACCGCCCCCCTATCAACTGTGATCGTGGTTGAAGGTGCACATAGGGCACGTGCCTCCCCACCACCACCGGGAGCCCCTACTAGAACAAATATTGCCAAGATTCTCAATTATAGAGACCAAGACATTATTCTACAGCAGGTGCGCAAGCATCGAGACCCTACCTAGGAGAATCACACTATCTGCCTTTTTCCTGAATACACTAGAGCGGTGCAGCTCCAAAGACAATCGTATATGGGTGTTAAGAGAAAGTTGAAAGAACTGGGTTACACCTATGTGCTGCTATATCCAGCCACATTGAAGGTTCTCCTTACGGGTCGCTCCCATTTATTTCAGTCTCCTAAAGCAGTTTGGGATTGGCTGGAACTGAGGGATGGTGCCAGAACTCCTGGGAAGCCCACAAGAGGATCCGAGAAACAAGTGACTTGCAGACCACTACACGCCAGAACAGTAGGAGTCACTGTGCCGGCCGCGGCGACAGAGCGATAGTACGTCCGGATGGCACCCTGGTATGGACCGGAGACAACAGGAGCGGGAGGAAGCAAGACTTTTAGTGCAATCCGTCACTTCAGAAACGTCCTCACATTCCAGATCTCCACACGGTGAAGTTGGACTGACACAGGACTCGGACAGGGCTGACACCTGAGGGTTTTTGGATGAGTAACAGAACTGGAAGGTTGGAGCTGGACTGCTCTCAGGCTTGCAAATAATGATTCTCACTTATTCTGCTCTCCTTCCTCTTTCTCACTCCCCCTCCTTTCTATCATGCTACCTCTTGGTGCTGGGGGGCAGAGGCTTGGGGCGGCTGCTGGGCACGGGGCGGAGACGATGTGGTGTAATACGCTTCACCCCTGTCTTTGACAATGACTAACCTTGTTTTTCTATATTCTTTTTCTAACGGGGTGCGTTGCTTGTTGTAGCTTATGCTGTTCATTGTAGTGATCAACACAGTTATCAGGGTGCAGTGTGTGCATGGTCTATATAGTTGTGTGAGAGGAGTTGGAATACGTTGGTGACTATCTAGACTAGTAACTTGCTATCAAGCAGGGACAGCGAATGCTCTCCCTATCTTCTGGGTTCTGGAGTAGATAGCGGGGCCGCACACACAGATTGAGCAGACACTAGTTGAGGGAGGTGTTTACCCGGGGTGGGATGGGGGTGTTGCTTGTGGTTCCTAGTTGGTGTTGTAGTTCTGTTTTATGCACTGCATGTACTGTATACCCTGAGATGAAGAAGAGGCACGGAGCTCCAATGTTAAGAGTGCGAGGGGCCGGAGTGCATGGCTGGTGAGGCTGCGGATGAGAGGAGGGTGTTGGACGAGGGTTAAGGTGATGAATGTGGGTCGGCGAGGATCATGGCAGGTACCCTTATGCAAATAGTTACATGGAACGTGAGGGGGCTGAACTCTTTTGTAAAGCGCTATAGTGTGCATACATATCTTAGACGACTTAGGGCCCATATTGCTCTCCTGCTGGAGACACACTTGGTGGATAATGAAGCGCAAAAATTACAGAAAAAGTGTAGGGGACAATTATATTCAGTGACATATTCCTCCTACGCCAGGGGAGTGTCTGTTTGGGTGGCTCTGGGGACCACTTTCCAACTAAAAAGCCTCACAGCGGATATGCAAGGCCGCTACATTTTCTTGCACGGAGACTTAAACGGTCGCGAGCTCTGCATTTAAAATATATATGCTCCCAATTCGGATAATACAGAGTTCTTTCAAGGGCTACAACATGAACTAGTACCTTACACGGGGATGGCCATCATTTGGGCGGGTGATTTTAATTGTGTTTTAGACGGCATTTTGGATAGCATCCCGCCGAAGATGGGCACTAAGCCTCATATGACTGCCAAGCTCCGCAAAGTCATGAATAACCTGCACTTTGTGGATATATGGAGAAAAATGCACCCCACTTCTAAAACATATTCTTGCTACACTCCCACACATGGGGCATATAGCAGATTAGATAGAAATTTACTTGCGAATGACGGAACACTTGATGTCCATCAAGCTGTCTATCAGGTCAGATTTCTATCGGATCATGCCCCTTTACTATTAGAATGCAAAACACACACGCCTAGACCGGCGATCCCCCTGTGGCGCATGAGGCCTGAGCTACTTGGGGACCCTGAATATAAGTGAGATATGCAGGAGACGCTGAATGGATATTTTAGTGTTAACTGGACCACAGCCCAGACCCGTGGCATACAATGGGAGGCCCTAAAAGTTGTCATACAAGGCAAGAGCCTTAATAAATCATACGGCATCAGAAATAAGCTGGATTGGGAGCTTGCGCAGCAGGAGGATGTCCTAGTTGCCCTACAGTGTCAAGTAGACAACGGAGACGCATTGGAGGCTGATTGCTGAGTGGTGCATGGGAGGATTGGAGCCCTTTGGAGTAGGCTGGATAATTATGTCCTTAGGGACTTTAGACAGAGGCTGTATCGCGAAGGGGATTGCTCGGGCCACATGCTAGCTTGGCTACGCATACATAACCATCCCATCCCCATAATCCTATCTCTCCGCGGTCCAACCGGGGAAAAGATTTTTGGGCAGACACAAGTGAATCTCCATTTGCGTGAGCACCTAAAGTCTATATACACCTCGCTGAAGTGTGACAATAGTTGTCAAATACATGACTACCTAGACAGGCTATGGTTGCCCCGTGTTACGGAAGCTCAGACTGAGGAGATGGAGGGGGAGCTGTCCCTGGAGGAGCTGCAGGAAGCTTTGGGAGGTATGGCTTCTGGGAACATGCCAGGCCCTGAGGAGATGGAGGGGGATGGAGGGGCGGGGGCTGTCCCTGGAGGAGCTGCAGGAAGCTTTGGGAGGTATTGCTTCTGGGAACATGCCAGTCCCTGATGGCATACCAGTTGAATTTTAACGCACATATTCTACAATGATTCTTCTCGGATTGTTGGAAACGCTTCATGAGTCACGAAGAAAGGGTCTTTTGCCAATACATATGAGAGAAGCATTGATTGTTATGCTACCGAAACCAGGGAGGTATTCTGTGGGCCCGGGCTCTTATAGGCCGCTGTCCATGCTTAATGTTTATGGGAATCTCTTTGCCAAGGTACTTGCAATGCGATTAAGGCAGGTGGTGATTCATTTGGTGGGAGGGGACCCACATGAACTTATGGAGATTATCGGATGTAATGCACAGGACATGTGAATTTGCAAGCCATGCAGCATTGGTGGCCTTAGATATAGAAAAGGCGTTTGATACTCTGTCCTGGGAATACTTATGGGAGGTACGTGCAAAATGGGCATAGGGCCATACTTCCTGTCATGGGTGCGTATACTATATACCGCACCGCTGGTGCGTGGGCGCACTTGGGCTACAGTGTCAGAGGCATTTGATATTGAACGGGCACGCAACAGGGTTGCCACCTGTCCCCGCTACTGTTCGTTCTGGCTATGGAGCCACTAGCTATGCAGCTGTGGGCAAGACTGCAGGGGTAGGGCATACAGGTAGGGGTAAAAACACATATTATATCACTATATGCAGATGATGCTCTGGTGTATGTTACAGACCCGAAGCAGTCAGTCCCACTTTGATTAAAGTTGATGGACGATTTTGGTGGGTTATCGGGCCTCGGGTTAATCAGCGGAAGATGGTGTTGTTCCCTATGGCGGGCCTGTCGACAGTGGCAATGTTGGAGCTGCCACAGATGGATCTGGCATGGGAGACTGAGTCCTTTCAGTATCAAGGCAAGCAGGTGACGCACTCCCCGCAGTTATAATATGACTTAAATATGGGTAGAGTGATGGATAACCTCCGAGCCTCGGTTCAATTTTGGATTCCCTCCCACTTTTGGTTATGGGCAGAATTGCACTCGGTAAAATGGTCTTGCTCCCGAGATGCTGGTGTGTTATGCAAAACCCATTCTGTGAAATACCAACTCCTCTATTTCAACAGTTAGATAAACTACTACTGTCCCTGGTCTGGGCGGGTAAGAGATCTAGAGTTCGCATTGAGGTGTTGAAATTAGACCTGGTTGATGGGGGATTGGGGCTACCTGATCTGCACCTATACTACATGGCAGGCTTGCTGCAGTATGCAGCCATGTGGTGCGGTGATGGCCCCAATTGGGAAAAGAACTGTTAGAAGGCTCTGTTTGTGTGTCTCACCTCCCGTATCTACTGATGGGTGGCTCTAGGCTTCCGCCTGATGACTGCTTCCTGGTAACGCAGGTGTCGCAGGTGTGGGAATGGGCTGTTGTGTGGGCGCTGCAAAGAGCGCCATATGTGCGCTTACTACTGCTCTGGTGGTTATGTCCCTTTGCCAGAGCTACAGAAATACTGGACTTCTCGAAGTGACGAGCAGGCAGATGTAACAACGCAGGTGATTTGTACCAAAATGACAAGTTTATTACACGTGAGGAAGCTGAATACCTCTTTGGACTTGACCAGGGTCCATTCCTGCAATATGCAAGCCTATCGCAGACGGCCCGGGAGATTTGGCCGTCTTTCCCCACAGAACCCACCAAATCTCACCTCGCAGTGACTCTTACTGACCCTGGTGGTGAACGGGGTCTCCCCTCCCGAATCTACAAGGCTCTAAAAAAGGGACAGGCTGATAAACATCACTGGGACAGGGGGTCATTGGGATGTGAACCTGGGAACTCCACTTAATGATGGGGAATGGAATAGAACCTGTTTCTTGGAAGGGGATGCAAATGGCAATGCTAGATTTAAACTGACATACTTTTATTATATACAAAGGGCTTACCTGACACGACCTGACCAATGTGCTCGCTGCAGCGGTTCTTCTGCTACTTTTGACCGCATAACATGGGCATGTAACTCTATTCAACCCTTTTGGCGCCAAACAGTGAAGACACTGAGGGAAGTGACGGTTGTTAACACGAAGGTAACCATGAGACACTGCCTGTTGGGGCAACTTCCCACCCCTAAAAAAGGGTGTAAAAAGGTGTACAGATTAGCACAGCTGGGGCTTATTTTACCCAAGAGACGAATTGCGATCCCTTTAGGTGATCCCTGTCCCTCCGATGCATGATGCGTGGCTGACTGATCTGGGTGAGTGGGCGACTGCAGAGGAATGTCAATTACGTAAAGTGCAGGTGGATGAGCACGCTGAACGTGATCAGGAGGTCAGGCGGGGCATGATTGATTGGCTGCTCCAAGAGCACGTAGGGGAAGGGGAAGACTCCTCAGAAGATGCTGCCACCGGCTGAGTCCTGATCCTGGTCTGCCTGATCAGGCAATACATGTGTGGGTTGTGAATGAGCAGTCGTGAATTGCTGGAAGATGGAGTGCCCCCATCCCATCAATTTACTATTTTGTTGCGAGAGGCCCCTTTATCTCTCCTACCTGGATTGAGGACACTGTGTAACCAAGGGTGCACCGTCTCCTGACCCTTTTAGGAACCCACCCATCTGACTCCGGTAGTATTGGTTGATTGGTTCGCATCAGTTGCTCTCTCTTCAGGATTAGAACTGATAAAAAGCATTGTAATATTACAGTTCAATGGTTTAAAAATTAATGTCTGAAACGTTGTAACCGTTATAGATAGTGGTACTCATCTCTCCAATATCTGAGTATTACATAATATGCAGCCACCATGGTGTTGTTTGGTCATGCCCGCTGTGTTGTAACACTATAAAATCAGCCGAAAGCTCTGGTACAGGCATGATTTGCACATTATAACTAGCAGACCGGATTGAAATGTAGTACTGATGTAATATAGCTAATGAACGGTGCAATTATGTATACGTTGTTGTATATTATATAAATCCCAAAAAATAATTACTTATACCTAATTAACTTCCTACCCTGTACCCCTAAAAACCTCGCAACTGACTACGACAGAAGAAATTACTATTAGCAAGTAAATTAAAAATTATAAATCACTTAAAATTACAAGCTATATTTAAAAATACTGCTAACAATTATACAAACAATATTCAACATTTAAAATTCATTTGAGACCTGAAACACACAAAGATTATTAAAAAAACAATATTTTTTACAACTATTTTATTGAAAATGATATTAACAACAAAGATGTTCTTGAAAACGATATTACTTTCCTAAAAAAAAATCTATATTCTTGACAACCATTTTTCTGCATCACAATATGTTTGCATCCCAATATTTTTGGGGGTATTTCTGGTCCTCTACATTTAAAATTCAACATTTTGTCAAAAAACCACTTTGAGCTAAGGGAGGAGGGAAGGGGTAGGCTCTTGTGTTCCCTGCTGCACTGATCTATCTTTCGCTTTCCCCTGCCCAATCGATGTATTTTAGAGATGCACGGGGAAGAGAGAGAGAGAGGTTGCGTATTAGGACAAGTAATGTTGATAGCAGTGGGCCAATGCCAGGTTTTATAGGCCTCTGCTACTCCATTTTCTTCAATGACTATCTCAAAATTCCAGTGTTCTAAAACACGATGTGCATTAATATCAGCCATGCTGCATACTAACATAAGGCTGTTACAATTGAACGAATTTACCATGATGTGCAGAAATTAGTTTTTCTGACTTAGGCTAATGAGGACTCAGATGGGCTTCAACGCCATTTTGTTCAAAAGGGAGGCCGACTCATGATGCTCATTCTATGTTTACATTTTCTGTCTGACAATAAGTGAAGCAAGATATAGTTTGCTTATGACACTGTTCTCGAAGGGCTCGCAAAATGAAGCCCAATTGCAATATAGTTCAGGGCCTTCCGCTTACACACTGTACTGCATTCCTTCACAGTAGTTTTCTGTTATTTATGTCACTAATATTTTCTAGCATCTCTGGATGACATTAGGCCAGAACCAACCAATCAATATACAGGTAGTGGGTTAGTTCTTAGATGATAGGGCTATGTAACGTTTTTACAATGCAAAAATGTGATTTGCTGGTGGAGTGATCATACCATGCTAACACTGCAGTTTCTGTGCTTTGATATTCAAGAAAACTGTATGTAAACCCATGGATATGGCGGTGAGCCATAAACTCTTTGGAGACCTTTCTTATGCCAATGGATGCTGCCCGAATCCTTATTGATCTTGCTGTACACTTAAGACTTAGCATTTTTCTGATGCTGTATCTGTATTTTATTATTCCTTGCATTATGCCTTTTGAAATCTGTAATAAACCGTCATGGTTTTTTTAAATTTCCAATCTCAATTTCCTTTTTTGATTCAGTCCTCCCTTATTGACTGTATATTTAAAAATGCTGTTTTGATTATTTTCTCTTCGGACCCACTGCCTAATAACTTTAAGATTAACAGTGTTCCTAATCCACTCAATTTTGGCGTGCCACTGACATATAGATTTCTTAGGGTGCTAGCGCCTATGCATACAAAGACAGATATGTCTGGTTAAGGAAGAATAGCACCTTTCATATCAACCTCAATATTACAGTTCCGAAAAATTGGACAAACTAGTACCGTACAGTGTTGTAGAAAATAAACCTTGCATTCTACTCTGTAGTTTTGGATTACGCTTTGCAAGGAGTGCAATGTTTGCAGAGTAGAATGGTGATATAAGGCTGAGAGCCACAGGTAAAACTGACTCCTGGTCTTTGCTTGATTTTGGGTTGCCACCTGTGGAGTGTTGTTAACATAAACAAAGGACCACATCATCACAACTAAGCCAACAAACATGCAGCGTTTGGCCTATTTATGTCAAGGACCTTTTTTTCATCCCAAAAAACAAGGCACAAGAATAAACTGTGCGGTGGGATGAAGAGGCAAGGTTAGGTCTTGATCTTTAGTACACCCAACAACCACGTGGGTGCTTAAGTTGAATTCGTTGTTGTAAAGCACAAACCCAGATTACAGAATAAGTATTTGCAGATTCTTCTGACAGTAGTTTTCTACTTCTGAAGAGCTAAAAACGCACAAGCAGAGCAGATTTTCTGACGTCAAACGTCCAGTGGTAGGATTGAGAAGGGGGAGCCCAGGGAACTGTCAGAAGTGGCGGTGGCACAAAATGCTTCCAATACCCCAACATTGTAACTTTAGGGCTATTAACAACCATTGTGCCTTTTTTGTTCAAACCATGGAAACACCCATTGTTCTTACATAAAAATAGGAGCGTGTTTACAAATTCCGACATCCTTATTTTCCATGGGATGTACAGGAATGCGTTTCTTCAATTTACAGAAACAGTGCTTAGATTTCCAACGTTGAACATTGAAAAGTAAATCATATCTATTGTATCACAGAGTACAGATATAACAACTAATGCAACTGTCTTATTCGTTTCACATGGTATGACAACAACACGGAGTGCTACCTATGTGGAAAAAGACACTGGCCCCAGTTTCAAATTGCACAGTAGGGTCAAAATGTAAAATTGCATTAAATTTTACATTTACAATGCAGTAATTTTGCACCTGTTCCGTGCAATTATGAGTAAGACCCATGGAATGGGGGAATACACTGTGGGAGCAACTTTTCTGGCCATAAAACCATAAAGGATTCTCCATTTCATGCAGCTTTACTGCATACACTCAGCACCTCTCCTAAGCAGATGGTAAATGTCCCGATAAATATCCAGATCCTCTGTCTGTGTACTCTAGGAGCACGTCTGGCACCGGGTGGGATGCCAAGGCTTTTTGGATAGCAAGATCTTGCAAGAGGTGCAACTATGTTGCCAGGAAAACACATATAAGCAGGAAAAGAAAGCTGCAATAGTATGTTCTAAGCCTGTAGGGCATTTCTACATTTAAATTTCAAGCCCTACCCTCCAGTCTAATGACTTAACTTATTTCCAAAGGTACTGGGCCCCGTTATTGCTGACCTTCAACTGTCTGTGCTACAAGGACCCTGTTATTGATTTCTCCTTCTCAAAGGCAACCAAGATTGTTGAGATGGTAAAGGAGTAACTGAAGAGCCTGGAGTTTATGATCAATGCTCAAAAATTCCATCTTCAACCGACTGTTCATTGGTTACTGTTCAATACTCAACTAGGAAGAGTGTTCCATCCTCAGAGCAGGATACTGACAATTCAGAGTACCCTCAGAAACCAGCTCAGTCAATCTGCAAACTCAGCAAGCTCGTGGTTGAGGATGCAGGGCCTGATGTCTGCACTAAGTGTGATTGTCCCATGACTACAATATTATCTGAAACCTTTGATCAATCATATATTGAAAAAATGGTCTCTGAGCTCTCGCCAGTGTGGCCTCTTGATTCTGACAACGTCCAATATAGATTAAAAGTCAGTTGGTGGAAGAAAATCTTTTGAGAGAGGTTCTTATGAGTTACCTAATTTTTCTTCATCTAGCCACAGATGCCAGTCTGTGGGGCAGGAGTCCAACTCTAATGAATCATGAAAGTACGGGATCCTGGACACAGGAAGAGGAAACAGATTCATACAACTAGAGGGACCTAACAGTGGTGTGGTTTGCACTCCTCCCATTCGTCCCTCAGTTGGAAGAGAAAATTGTCATCATCAGGCCAGACAATCAGGTAGCAAGATGCTGTCTGAATGAAGAAGGGGAGTACGAAAAGCAGGGATCTCAACCAGATAGCAACCAGATTTTTTAATGGGTGAAATGTCATGTTCTAGGAATTGGAACAGCATACAGACAGGGTCGTCTAAACTTCCAGTGTTAAAGGGTGTGGGGCAGTCTCAGTCATAGCATTCCATCCTCAATAATGTATTGTCTAGCAAAGAAGGGAGTTCAACCAGATCCATGCCTGGTTGGGGACCCCCTAATTTGGATCTGTTTTTCCCTTTCTGAAAATGCAATTTTACCTGACCTTTGCACAGAACAGATTTGTTCCCAGAGATGGGCACTAGATGCCCTAGCATGTCACAGCACTGGCGCAGAGGTCTCCTGTATGCCTTCACCCCAATTCCCATCCACCTGGAAGTGATTGGGAAGGCTAGGGCTTTATTGAATTTGTAGCCCTCTTTTCCCTCCTAATGATGCTGTCCATTAGAGAGTAACTCTAGCTATCCCTTTATCCTCCACCTGCCCAGCACTTGAGGTTGCAGTTACTTGAGCTACAACAACAAAAACTGACAGCCTGGAACTGGAGAGGGTGAGCTTAGAGAAAATGGGTTGTTCTAGGTAGGTCACATTGGATATTCAGGGCTCAACAAAAAAAAATCAACGTTATCTTCTTACAAAAGCATGTGGATGCCTCCAAGGGTTACAAACCTGTGAAGATTGATCCTTCTAAAATATTAGATTTCATGGGGAAGGATGTGGCGAAATAGGCACTTTATTGCACATGTGGTGGTCATGCACTCACATTCATGCATATTGGAAGGAGATATTCTCTTACATTTGCCACATAACCAGGATCAATCTGCTGTTTGCCCCGCCTCCCCCCAGTGATATTCCTGGGTGACCCAGAAGCAAACTAAGCAAACTCAATCTTCCCCTAACAATTCCAGCTGGCAAAATATAATACTCCCTCCTGATTACAGCCAGGATGGCCCTAGCACAAGTATGGAAACAGCACATTATTTCTTCGAATTATCTCAGGTGGAGTATGGTTTGGCATATATTTGTGATGGAGAAAGAGATCGGTCTTAAGAAACACTAACAACCTACCCACCAAAACGTATACACACTATAGGCGTTCACACAATGTCCCCATCAGCCTTGGATGTTTGCAACAGTGAAATAATTGAGGGTAAATTATGTCTGGGGTAGTTTAACCTAAGGGTGTGAAGGATACCAGGCTACCGTACGTTATCTTTTGACAAGTGATAATGTTGAAACAGGGATGCATGAAATTGTTGTAGCCACAAAAGTTTACAATGTATTACTAATGCAGAATGAACATTTTCAAAGTGTTTAAAAACAGATTTTAGATTTCTTGAGGGAATGATTCCTGCAAGGTTTATTCCCATCAACTTTATCTGCGTTAACGGGCAGCTAGTAAAGCCCTGACACTAGTGGAGATACTTCAAAGGTAGCCCCTTAGGTGACTTAGAAGTTTCAGACTCAGAAAACCAGACATTCCCTTTACTTTACCTTCCTGGGATTTCTCTCTTATTCCTGAATGTTTGCAGCAACTGTGTTTTTGGTAGCAATAACTTCAATGAAAAGATTGCGCCTTTGCAACATCCTATCCTTACTTGTGTTTCTTTTCAGATAGAGTTGTCTAAACTGGATTTGAAATATTCTCCAAAATTGAATATGCCATTTCACGTGGCAAAGGAGATTGTCCTTCAAGTTCTGAAATGGGACAGAGAATCACAAAAACCACCTACTCTGGATGTTAGTAGGGCCATCTCAATATCTCTAGACTGGAACAAAAGCTTTAGGGACTTTAACTCTCTTTGAATCCAATAGCTTGGCAAATAAAGGAAAGAAAGACACTTAGTAAATGGATATGTCAGGCTATTTCTCAATCATACAAACATGTGAATCTGTGGGGATGTCAGCTCTTTCTGATATACAGGGGTGTTCTACATGAAATATATCCACCTCACATGCAGAGCATTGGGGGCCACTCTACAAGATATATGTAGGACTGCAACATGGTCAACCATCAAACATTTGTTCAGTATTATACATTGAATTTGTCAGATTCCACTCAGGATAATTTTCACTCTACTATGTTATTGTCAACAATGTAGTAATCTGTGTGTTCAAATAAATATAATTTAAGCATCTCTGTTAGCGGTCCAGGGTTTCTGCTTGGTAAATCCTTGTAAGATAATGACTGGAATAAGGACAATTTGATGAGGAGGTAATGTTCCAACGACTTACTGGTAATTTTCATTACCCCGATCCATACTCTTTCTCATCCCAGCCCACATCTCTCCCTCAATCCCTTCTTGCACCTCCAAACTGGGCTTGGGACAAACAAGACAAGGCGCAGGGAGGAATAGCATTTTGTACAGTCAGATACTGTAGATGGAAAGAAAATAATCTAGGTTGGATAGTGATCAGGATGTGTTCTAATCCGTTGGGGGCAGGAAATGCCTCATAGGCTAAAGACTGGGATGAAGAGGACTAATAATCGGGATGACGAAGATTACCATTAAGTAATTAGAACACTTCTGTTGTAAGTTTTGGGCACTCACTCTGAGGAGATGTGGTTTAACTGTCTGTGCTTGTAAAACTCTCTGCAGGTCTTAGTGATTGCTTGCAGATTACCTGGTAGCGTGTCTTTGTCTACCCATATAACCTTACTCTCCCACTATCTAGGCCTATGGTCTGACTGCCAGCTAGTTCATCCCCTTTCTCTCACATGTCATTTTGAAAGCTCTTCTCTATCCCCCAATATCTGCATAATTAAGGCTGCTAGAGTCTGGCTGAACACCCATGCCTCCACTTCTGTAGCCTTAATGCTTAATTTGGATAAGGCATCACTTAAGAAGCTTCAGTTAATTCAGAACACAGCTGCTCACTTTATACTTAACCTTCTGTGCTCTGCTTTTGCTGAAACAATTGCATTGGCTACCGGTGGCGAATCGAATTAGGTTTAAAACCTTATGTTTGACCTATAAGGCCATACAGGGAAGTAGATCGGATTATCTATCTTCCAGGCTATGCTGGTACAGGCCAAACCGGCAACTTAGATCCACGGGATGCTTTCTGATTCTGGTCACTCATAAAGCTAGAAGCAGTGACAAGGCATTTACGGTGGAAGCGGCCAAATGCTGGAATTCACTCCCTTTGTGCATAAGGAAGTAAAAAATGTTTATGGCTTGGTAAAACGTGGCTGTTCCCTCGTTAACTCAGTTGTCACTTGCTGCTCTCTTTTGAGTGCTTCGATGCTTCAGACGAAACGCGCTTTATAAATACCAAATACAAATACATCACTGTTTTCTTCAAAGTTATTCATGACAGTAAGTACTCCTGGGTATTCGTTCCTCACTGATTCCCTCAAATTCTTCACATGTCCACAACTGCAATTCCATAAATTTGATGAAAAGGTACATTGGGACTTTTAATCTTTTTGTGCTTCTTCATGGGGAAAACAGAAATATTTGTCACCCTAGAGATACTCATCTCCGTGAAGTGTAATCAACACTGAAAGTATTTCATCATGTCCATCCCAAATATGGATCTACTTATGTCCTTCACAGGTGAGGGAAACTAACAGCAGAAATGTGTAAATACCCATAAATGTGCAAGTGAATCGTGGCATACCATCTTTACAAGTGGAAGAGGTAAGTCCACTCTTCAGAGCACATGAACATTTCCGAAATATTAGCAGAAAGTTTCTGTAAGTAAGTTGTATCACTCCTAGAGATGTGAATCAAGAACAAGAGAAAATGTAAGCGTGCACGTAGATTTTCATGCATATAGATGCACACAAAGGTCTGTGGGTTAGTTAATAATGCTGCTCCCGCTCTTTAAAATATCTGAAGACTGACTCAACGTTTTCTTTCTTTAAAGATGTGAGTGATAAGCCACAAGGAAACAATGGTGTATAAATCTCTGACAAATATACAATGGCATTGAAAAAAAAAGGAATTCTTCAACATTGATAAAATCCTAAACAAGTGGACAGTTGATCTGGTGAGATGATAGTATGTCTAACACTGCAGTGGTTAACTCCCTCTGCTAGGAACAAACAGAACGACTTTAGAGATATAAAGGAAGTGTTTGAATATGTGTGTGATTGAAAACTGAACCTCAGCAACGGCCACAGGAAGGAGAAAAAGAAGAGAATGATTAGTATAGTTGGTGGCAAGTACAAGGTAGTCAGAATTCCCAATAGGCTGGTTGCAACGTTGCCAGTCCTAGCACCAGTATTAGTTACTTGCTATGAGGCTTTTAACAGTAGCATCCCCATTGGGAATTACAAGGTCCACAGTAAATCTGCATACCTGAACATTTCACTGAGGAAGTACAGCTGCTGAAAGCAGACAGACTCTTTGGGTGAAACTACAGGTTAGTTCTTCATTTCTCATAGGAAACTCAAGGTCCCACTTGTCATAACCATTAACTCTACTATCCAGAGGTACTAATACTCCTGGAATCGATGACTGTGGAAGTAAACTTAATGGGACAGGCACTGGGGACCTTGTAATAATCCAACAGCTATTTACCTACATTTCTTGAGATATACAAACTGTTTTAATTTCAAGATTTCAAATGTACAGATTTCCGAGGTACTTTTATTTACCAAACGTTTGTGTCAGCGAACGCCCATGGCCCGACGTTTGTGATATAGTTATATAAATTAGAAATCTGTCAAAGCATTAATTGCAATATTTAGAACAGAGCAGTTTGCTAGTGCACAATGCATCTGCTCCGTGAGGGATGCACTACTCAGAGCCGAGCCGGCCATTTTGGCAGTTTGGCATTTACCCAGTAGGCAGATGTCTTGGAGGCTGCTTTAAAAGCAAAATGGGTGCTATGACCAATATCCTGCTTTGACCAATCCATGCCCAATTCCAGAAGCACCCTCCAGAAGCTTGGGGCTGGTATCAACGTTCTACCATAGCTGATTTTAGTTTCCAGCCAGGCCCTGGTGCTACTTAACACTCATGGACAAGTCAGCAGTGCTTCTTCAGACTAACCTGCAGTGATGTCGACGCACCATCCAACTGAAGTTTTTGCCACAGTCCAGACACTGTGGAACCTCTGTGTCCCCAAGCCAGCGTTCCTCTGCACGGATCTTCTGCTCATACTCAAGTGCATCTGATTTCTGCCACAACACATCTTTATCCCTGCAGAACAGAGCAACACATTAATAGAATATCCTTCGTTCTTGTGTTACCTCACTATCAACAACTGAATTGCATTCTCACTATCTATTGGTAATATGATCTATAAAATGTGACAAATGTATGAGCCTCCCTCTCATACTATTAAAAGGGGTTCTTCAGACACTGTAAAACAGAGCTTCTAAAACAGTGGTCTCCAAACTTTTTTAATGCCACGCCTCCCCAGTTGAAAAATAAAAATCATTGGGGACCCCCCTCAGAATTTTTCACAATTATTTTATAAAGATGGCAATGTCTAAACATTGCAGTGAAGTACTGTTACCTTTTTAAAAATGCAATAACATACTTCTGCTTAAAACAAAGGCCTGTTATCTGTATAATGCTTCTTTTGGCTAGAGTCTGGTGTCCCTCCTGGGATCACTTGAGGCACCCCCCAGTTTGAAGACCTCTGTTCTAAACCTTTTAGAACCATGACCCAATTTTTAGAGTGACAAAGATTTGTGATACACCTGGTTTTAATAGACATGAGGTGGGTGATTTTTTAATGTAACTAAAGCAAATTACTAAATTTGCACAGACATTCATGTTTACTGATATAACTATTACACACAAACTATAATATGTAGAAATCTGTATTCAGTGAATATTTACAATTTGTGCATTACCAAGAAAAGTGTGATGATTTGTTTTGATCCTATCAAAATCTTTGTTTCCATCACACTTGAAAATTACAATAATAATGAACTTCGTGGTTGCTTTACCAATGGATGAATGTGTACAATTCATTTACAGGTATTTACATTTTGTTGTGTGTTACAAAAAAAATACATGCTTGTACCCCAGCAAATTTGTAACATAATTCAGTTTACTTTTCTTTCTCTGAAAAGAGAGAGGAGTTTATAAACACCAATGTTCATGCCAAAAGAAGCACCAATTTGTCAGAAGACATAGCCTGACATTCGCCCTCTGTCTTTGAAGCACATCAAATGTGACAAGCTAAATATAGAATTTAAAGGATTATTCACTACTTGGACTTTCGCAACAAAAATCAGCTCACAACCCATCAATAAGTCACAGCTCACAGTTTGGGAAACGGTGCTGTAAAACATTGTTGGTTTAGGTATATTGTTAAGTAGCTCATCTTGTATAGAATTTGAAGATTCACAACTCTGAGTGAACAACCTCATTCTTTCTTTTTCAAAGATGAAACAAGATCATTTCAACAGATGAACAGAGTAGTCAGATGGCTTATAACTGTAGAAGAGATTCACCAACACAGGACAATATCTATGTAGCGGTTTGATCCAGCTCTTCCAAGGCCAACTCTGCCTTGGAAGCAAGGAGTTCCTCAAGTACAAGGATAATAAAAAGGTGTACCAATTTCAAAATCTCAGGCTTAGGCATCAGAGTAAATCCTCCAAGTAGATTGATTTTGCAGACTCAGGGATTCCTTATAAAGGATTACGCTAACCAGGCATATGCTGAAAATTAGCCATTGTCTCATCCTCCCGACTCTTGGTTCCTCTGCCTCATTTAGAGGCTGTACAACCTCTTGCTTTCCATTACGAGAGCCAAACTTAGCTCTGCTGAAGCAGGTGTTTTAATTAGAAATAATTAATGAGTGTTTATGTAATTTGAATAATGAATTTTGTAGAAAATGAATAACATAGAGAAAAATAATGCACAGGTTTGAAAATGTGACCTCGGAGAATGGCCACCAGTATTCGCAATATGTACTAATTAATGATTAATACTTATGAAATATTGAAAATGTAGTAGACTGATGTAATAATAGGTCATAATTAGGTATTTTGAAGTATGCTTTAGCTTTATTAATTATGGGCCTTAATTTAGCGAGTGTCTTGGCCTAGTTTTCCCAGGCCTCGTGTAGAAGCTGTATTTCTTGGAGTTTAATAAAAATGCTGACAGAGTGAACTAAACTGTGAAATGTCCATTGTCTTGTTAAAAGTGTTTAACCAAAGCTTTTCGTGAAAACCGACTAACAGGAGATGATATTTCTTGCAATATAACAAATAGGGTTGTAATGTGTGTGTGATGTACTTTCCTAGGACGCGAACAATGAAGACACTGCTGGAGCTGAAGATGCAACAATATTGTTACCTGACGAGCAGGATGATGAGGACATCGTAAAGTGAACCAATCAACTTTGTCTCAAAAGTGAAATATTAGAATTCATAGTTTTGGTATAGAAATATTACTGGGTAGAGTATAGACGAACGATTAACTGACCAATAGGGAATTAGGGGATAGTTTAGGCGACTTTGATATAACAACGCGACAGAGGAGAATTACTGAGAGATACTTTAGGAGAGAGACTTATTCAGATAAAGGGAGAAGAAGAGACTTTAGGAGAGATTCAAGATTCTGACATTGAGCTCATACTCTCTGTCTGTGAGTCTGATGCTTTGCTGATCGATTTGATGACCTGCGGATGAAGGCTGATTCTGCTTGCTGACCCATACCGTGGATAGGTAGATATGACAATTTGACTGTTATTCATTTTATGTCTTTTCTTTCTACGTACCAACTGTGCTGTTTTAATAGACCCATAGCTAGATGTTTTTTTCTAAATTTGGGTTCTAAATTTTTTTGCATAAAGCCCAACTTGCTGACGCTAATCTGACGTTAATGAGGGCACATTAAAAATTAACTGACGAATACAGGGACAAATGATTGCCGAGTTATCTAGCTGAATTCCATATATCATATATATTTATTGCTCCTGATTCTGTTGTTGATCTGCACCGTAACCTTAGAATGTGTTGTGATTCAAGCTTTGATTAGATTACGTTTCTTCCGCCGCTTTGGACAACCAGTTTTGTTCTTATATGTGTTTCTATTGATTTTGAGATTAATCTACATGACTTTGGTATTGTTAATATAAGGGAAAACAAAGTACTAAACTTTTACTAAAGGTGTGGTTATTCATGGCTGAAAGGTCATGGTGTGTGATATTTACTGACTCCATTGATTATTGATTACTGATGGTTGTTTGTTATTGTGAATTGATTATTTGTTCATTTACTGGAGCTATGGCAAGAACATCCTAGACCAGTCAAAAGGTTAATCGACCTATTTGCGTCCCCTTGTAGGCTCCACCACTGGAAACCATTTGCCAGCAGCCTGTCCGTCCAACAGATTTTGATGGACCTTCCAACACTGTTTCTTCTATCACAGTCATTGTGACAGGCATGCCATCTGCAAAAAGGAAAAATCATTAATGATCCCCAAACAATGAAAAAAATCTCCTGACTTGTCAGGGTCATTGCTATTTTGTTTTACAGAAACAAACCTTCTATTTAGTTGTTTGTTTCTATAAAACAAATATAATTTTGACCAGGTGGTTATGACTTGCCATGCCACTATATTGGCCTTGCAATGTTGTTGAGAACACCTTCAGCAACAAATCCCACTGATATTGTAGGAAATCTTTAACTGGATTCTCAGGGGGCCACTGAGGTCTCCACTGCCCCATCTTCTTGTCAATGGGTCTGTGAAAAATTAAATCTGCTCCTTTGGTACTACAGTTGCCTGCAGTGTTGCTTCTTCTATTTGAAGGGCATTTCTGGCTTCAGGTGGTGTGGTTAAAAGCATGGCATTTATCAATATGAGGTGAACTGGGTAGAGACCAAATATGTTTGAACTTTGCAGACAATAACTGATTTAACAATTGCTACTGTGACATATTCCGTGTGTTATCAACTGGGAAGGACCCTGGGTGATGAGGTACATCACTATGCCCGATGAACTGTAACTGTGCTGTAAAGCTGATTGCTGGGTATAGATTGCTCAGTGTGTTTTGAGTTGGTGTATAGGAGGTCTGCGAGAGGGCCACTCAGTGTACATTAGCAGTGCACAGGAGTGTGTAAAAGTATGGGGTAGTTTGATATTAGGCTGCAGAGAGTAGCTGATGAAAGCTGTAGAGTTGCAGGGTTCAAAAAGTGTAACATATAGGGTTGAGAGTCAAAGAGGGTGGTGTGGTGATTACCCAAAAAAATATGCTGTTGTACTTGTGCTGTAACTGTTTATGTTATGTTGACTTGAGTCTATTGCAATGATGGTAATGTATAATTTGACACAAAAATAAGCTCTGCAAAGTGATTTCTATGGTTGGGTGAAGAGGTATGTGGTTTGGTGTGCTCAGGTAGCAAAACTATAGGGATCTAGTGTTAACTGTGGTGTTAAGGCCTCTAGAGGCATGTATGTTACATCAACGGGGTTGCATGTGCAGTTGTGGATGTTTGTTATGTACTGGGGAATGACTTATGTGCTTGTGAGTTCTGTGGTGTGCTAGTACAAGTTTTAAACACAGGGGCACGAGGATGTGGTTCTATGTATTTTACATTGTCAAACACACAAAAGATTATGGGAGGAATGCTTGCAATCTGTCTAACCTATGGCAATCACTTAGGGTAGCAATCCAACCATCATTCTTTTGCCGATATGCCACCTCAGATTAGCCTCAGCCATTTGCAAATCAGTCTTGACCCTGTTCCAAAGTAACAGTCCAGCTTGAACTACCTGACCATGTCCTCCATAAACAGGAACACAAGCAACTCCAGACCAATTTCTTACTGATTGGGGCTCTTCAGTCAGGTGCAGCTTGATTCCAGTGGCACAGTGCGCGAGGTACCAAAGTCTTGGTATACCCTCGTCCACTTAGGACATTACATCAAACACAAAATGTGTGGGTTACTTATGTGTTCTGTTCCAAAGGACCCTGCTTGGTCATTTGGTGTTATATGTCTAGGCCTGGTAGGAGGGAAGGAGAAATGCTTTGTATGGTTTTTGTTGAATAGTATGGCGTTGTATGGTGAAATGCAGTGTTATGTGTTGTGGTTCTTGATGGAATGTGCTATGTAGCACAGCTAAAGGGCCTCTAGAGGTGTGATGAGTTAGGACATTTGACGGCAGGTGCGATGCTGTAACAAGTTTCTTGATGAGAGGACCACTGTTGGTACTGAGTGTGCATGATGGTTATTGCTGATGGAGCATGAGTTGGACGAATTTTAATGCTATATCACGGCATGCCCTATGTGTGATACAAGGGTTTAGAATTTTTGAATTTGTCTCTGAGTTACTAGAAGCCAGTGCAACATTCTAAGGGTGGAGGGAGTGCGTTCTCTCTGGCTGCGGTAAAGGAGAAGCTTGTGACAATGACACTGTATATAGTTGATTGTTGTCTCATAATTTTTTCCAGGTCAGGGTGCCAACCTATGTTTATACATATACCCTCACACTACAGGGAGTGCAGAATTATTAGGCAAGTTGTATTTTTGAGGATTAATTTTATTATTGAACAACAACCATGTTCTCAATGAACCCAAAAAACTCATTAATATCAAAGCTGAATATTTTTGGAAGTAGTTTTTAGTTTGTTTTTAGTTTTAGCTATGTTAGGGGGATATCTGTGTGTGCAGGTGACTATTACTGTGCATAATTATTAGGCAACTTAACAAAAAAAAATATATACCCATTTCAATTATTTATTATTACCAGTGAAACCAATATAACATCTCAACATTCACAAATATACATTTCTGACATTCAAAAACAAAACAAAAACAAATCAGTGACCAATATAGCCACCTTTCTTTGCAAGGACACTCAAAAGCCTGCCATCCATGGATTCTGTCAGTGTTTTGATCTGTTCACCATCAACATTGCGTGCAGCAGCAACCACAGCCTCCCAGACACTGTTCAGAGAGGTGTACTGTTTTCCCTCCTTGTAAATCTCACATTTGATGATGGACCACAGGTTCTCAATGGGGTTCAGATCAGGTGAACAAGGAGGTCATGTCATTAGATTTCCTTCTTTTATACCCTTTCTTGCCAGCCACGCTGTGGAGTACTTGGACGCGTGTGATGGAGCATTGTCCTGCATGAAAATCATGTTTTTCTTGAAGGATGCAGACTTCTTCCTGTACCACTGCTTGAAGAAGGTGTCTTCCAGGAACTGGCAGTAGGACTGGGAGTTGAGCTTGACTCCATCCTCAACCCGAAAAGGCACCACAAGCTCATCTTTGATGATACCAGCCCAAACCAGTACTCCACCTCCACCTTGCTGGCGTCTGAGTCGGACTGGAGCTCTCTGCCCTTTACCAATCCAGCCACGGGCCCACCCATCTGGCCCATCAAGACTCACTCTCATTTCATCAGTCCATAAAACCTTAGAAAAATCAGTCTTGAGATATTTCTTGGCCCAGTCTTGACGTTTCAGCTTGTGTGTCTTGTTCAGTGGTGGTCGTCTTTCAGCCTTTCTTACCTTGGCCATGTCTCTGAGTATTGCACACCTTGTGCTTTTGGGCACTCCAGTGATGTTGCAGCTCTGAAATATGGCCAAACTGGTGGCAAGTGGCATCGTGGCAGCTGCACGCTTGACTTTTCTCAGTTCATGGGCAGTTATTTTGCGCCTTGGTTTTTCCACACGCTTCTTGCGACCCTGTTGACTATTTTGAATGAAACGCTTGATTGTTCGATGATCACGCTTCAGAAGCTTTGCAATTTTAAGAGTGCTGCATCCCTCTGCAAGATCTCTCACTATTTTTGACTTTTCTGAGCCTGTCAAGTCCTTCTTTTGACCCATTTTGCCAAAGGAAAGGAAGTTGCCTAATAATTATGCACACCTGATATAGGGTGTTGATGTCATTAGACCACACCCCTTCTCATTACAGAGATGCACATCACCTAATATGCTTAATTGGTAGTAGGCTTTCGAGCCTATACAGCTTGGAGTAAGACAACATGCATAAAAAGGATGATGTGGTCAAAATACTCATTTGCCTAATAATTCTGCACTCCCTGTAGGTTCATTATTAGCATTAATTACAGTGTGGGTGTGTTTGTGCCACCCCATGACAGTCATCTTGCCTAGTATGCGCTACAGCTGTTTTTCCATTTATTCTCACAACTCTGACCCCTCTGGTGAAGCAAACTCCCCAACATACAACCACACAAAAGTGTTGGAACTCTTTCCAAACCTGTGTAGAACCATTACCCACAGACACTTTGTTCCTTTGCTGAAGTCGGTTCTCCGACCCCTCATTGGGTCAGTTAACAGCAGCAAGAAGAGAGTGGAAAACTATCATTCATTCCCCGACGTATCCAAACACCATCATCCACATGCTAAAATAGCAGAGCATTGCAAAATGGGATGACAGATGTCAATGATCGCATATAAAACCTGATAAATATGGAATAAACCTGATTATAAGTAGGCATTGTCAGTTTGAAGGTTTTCTAATAAGGTTATCTCAACCACTGCCTGTTGGTGACAGGCTCATAGACTGGGGACCCATATACTCCATATTGCAATGGAAGTTATGAAGTATGTGCTGCCTAAACATTCCAATGTTAAAGATCCAGGCACCTACTGAGGTACACCTGTGGTGTTCACCGAGGAAACTGCCTATTTGTTCCCTTTAAAACACTCTCTGAAACCAGCAGGATCACTTGAACAAGTGATAAACATTGTGTTATATCATTGGGCTAACCCTTAGACTAAGTACAAGGACAAACAAGGCACAGGGTCTGTCTTTGGCTACCACAAGAATAGGCTATAGAGTGTAGGCCATTACTTAATTTTGTTTAATGTTCTAATATAGTGCTGCCCTACCCATGATGGGTGTCAATGTGCTTTCAGAAGAACAGCCAAAAGACTATTTTCAAAGAAAGCCATCACAAATGTCAAACATCAACAATGCACTTGCTATTAATATCAACATGGGAAAGGGGGTAGAAAGTCAGGGAGGACAGGTCAAATACAAGTTCTAAAGCTCTATTGACAGTATGCTACCAAACTAGTGCAAGGAGATATAATTGAAATATCTCTAACAAATATGTTGGCTAAACAAGTGACTTCATTTACAGTAAGGTGCAGATCTTGCACCTAATATCCTCAGGCAGAGAGTTCAACAATAAGAAAGCTGTCCAACAGAACACATGTGAAAAAGCCAGGTGAATGCTGAAGTTCTATGTTTCTAGTCTCAAATTTACACATCTTCTGTGCTAAGTTTTTTTTCTCCACCTGAGTTTTACAAAGGTAGGTTGGTTATTAGAAATAATGATCAAGAGAAGAGTTTTGCATCTGAAGATAACCTTATTTTATGAGGTGATAAGGAAGTTGGTATGAGGCTGCTCAGCACAGATGTGCAATATTCTACGTCGGGTATCACTAGCGCCTGCACAGCAAAGCTCAAGTCTTTAGGAGAAAAGAATTGTTTTAACTTAGCAATGGCACAGAGCAGACAGGCTTAAATTAGGGTAATGTGGAAAGTATTTATGCAGTACTAAAACTGTATTAAAATTGAAATTAAACATAATAAAAACACTCAAAACAAATGAGAAAAACAGTGGCATTTAAAAATCAAAATGACAAAAATCCAATAAAGGGAACCGAAAGTGTGAATGTTTTGACAATACTAGTCAATGTTGCAGTAGACCGGGACCTAGGCAAAAAGTGACACTGACCACAATATAGTGCGGGTCAGATACACCAACCAGGTTTGTCTGATCAAAGACCTTCCCATCTGATTTTTGCCTTTTAATTCTCAATTCACAATAAAATTTAATTTCTAAGGCCCCCCCAGCACCAAGGGGAGGCACTTAGAGACTCAAAGTGTGTCAAGCAGAGGTTAAACAGCAGGGTCCAATCCAGGTCCAGTTACCAGCTTGGAAGTTGCAGGAAAAGGCCTTTTGTAGTTTGTTGTGCCCCTTTTAGCTTTCACAGGTGGTCAGGCAGACCGCCTGACTCTAATGGTCATGAGACCCATGACCATTAGAGTCCATGTCTTTATTCTGAGTACAAGAGAGTGCAGGTCCAGTCTTTTCAGAGCTCTTCTCAGGTTGCAGACAGCTGGTTCAGTCATCTTCTGAGTCCTCATCTGAACTTCCACAGGTCGAGGAGTGTTCTGAGGAGGGTACTGTGGGTTGCAAATGTATGCCTAACACTGGTGTTGGGGTGATTCCTAGCCCTTCCCCAAACAATAGGGTAAAGGTTCCTAGGGGTAAGTTAACCCTTGTTTGCAGCACTTCCTGTATGTTATACAGCAAAGAACCCCACAGGTGCCCCACTCTGACTGAATTCAAGGTGCAAATCCATTTTTCCCTTTGAAGAACCCCTGTGCCCACCCCAGAAGAAAGCAAATACTCCCCCTCTGTGGTCACTCTAAACCAGTTTTGGTGACAGCTCCTCTCACACTGGTACTGGTGCTAGTTTGACTGGGGAAACAAAGAAAGCCACTGCCCAGGTGTCAGCTAAAATTTGCCTGTGACAGGGTAGGGCTCTTTGAAGTTAATCAAGTTAATGGGCCTAGCCCAAATGCTCATCCTGCCAGAGGAAGAGAAATGCCTCCCCATACCCAAGGCCACTGGGAGCAATATTAACACCTCATCTGGAGGGCTATTCAGCTGCTATTTGACAGCTGAAGCTCATACAAATGGGCTTTCAGAGACTCCAGGCAGGAAAATGGTAACTTTTCCTTAATAGTTATTTAAAATGCAATTTAAGCATTACATTGGATTTTAAATAACTTTTAAAATGAGTCTTTGACTTATACCTCTATCTTTTTGCTAAATGTGACCCAGCGTTTTCCTATGGAACATCCAGCCTTGCTACTGTGAAATTATTTTTAGGGTTTTTTTTCACTATAAGGACATGTTTTAACACTTAACTTTTACATATCCAGCTTTTAAATACCATGCATCCTGTCTACAGGCAGAGAGGCCTACGCAGGGATGACTTATTATTATTGAAAAAGAAAAGGACTTACTTTGATAGGTTGAATTTGCAGTTTACAACTGAAGCAGCCAGGCTATCTGTGCCCAGTTACCAAGATGCCTGTAAATGTAGTCTCACATGTGCAGTCTGAACATGTGCACACTTCTTAACGTGTAACCATCCCAGTGCCTCTTATCCTAGCTGTGCAGCAGCTGCCTTACCTTAAAAGGTGGACACTGGGTGTAAACACACTCAGTCCAATTAAAGTGAAATTACTGTGAGTTTGACTCAGGTAGCGAGATTTAACCACAGTGAAAGTCCAAATACTGGGGAGTCAAAAGCAAAAATTCCTGGTTGACTAAATTGGAGAAACCTATTTGCTACAGTGTTAAATAAGTGAGTAAGGATGATGGTCATGCCAACAGCAAGAGATTTTAGCTCAGAAGACTGCTTTGGAGTTATTTCCTTCATTTTTAGTTCTGAGACCCAGGTTTAAAAAAAAAAAGGCTGATTGTGTTATTTAGACAAAAAGATGAATTTGGCCAATACAGGCCTATCTTCCATTAAGTCTGATGACATTCAATTGGTTGTGTTTGTTTTAATGTATCTAAATCATAAAAGCATGACATAATAATGTTTTATTACCCCTTTCAATATAGGCCTGCTAACAATAGCACAAATAAACTATTTCTTCTCTGCCATAGGTGCATATTGTAAGAGAAGCCATGTACGGGTCTCCCCTGCAACAACAGTTCTTTTTCATACCTAATAAACACAAGGCTCACAATTTGTTTCTAAGTGTATGTGATATCTATTATCTTCCAAAGTTACATTTTATAGCTAAGACATTGAAGGAAAATTCAAACAGGATGCTCTTGTGCAAAGTGACAAAGTGTTCATGCAGTGCAGAAAGGTACTTCAACCTATTAAAATCTGTGATCAAACATTTTTAAGCATGGCTCCAATTCTCTTCATTCACTTCTTCCCAACTAGTTGTAGTTATTACATTACAAGGTGTATGTTGTAATGTGTTGCCTTTTCAACTCCTGCAGTCATGAGTGTAACTGAAAACATCCAATGGGATGTTGCTGAGAACCAAACAAAAGGAAGAAGCACACCCAAGTCTTTCCCTATGTATATGTGCCCCACAAAGTTGCACCATAAAAGGCATTGGATCAATTAGTACATTTCTTCGATAAATTAATCCTTCAAAAGTTCTGCTTTATTGAATGGAATAATCGAAGAATGGGCCCTCAATGAATCGTCCCAAAATGTGTTACAATGGATGCATCACAGTTCTGTAAATGTAATAGGTAGATTGTATCCAACCAGCTAAAATATTACCTTGAATCAGCTGGAGTCAACCAACATACATATGGTGAAATTAAGTGTGATAGACCTGATTTTTTTTGTAAGTGGATTTTACTGGTTATTTGCGAACAAGTACAATTGATTATCGTCAAGATAGGGAAACACATTTCATAGTCCAACAGGACATAATTCTTTACCAATCAGCAATCCCAATATCTTGTTTCTGTGTACCCTACCCTCCCTCTGAGTCGGTATATGTCAGCCCTATTTGAGTGCAGCATCATTGGATATATAAACTCCCTGTAGTGGCGAGATCTCCCTGGGAGCCATCCGTAATGAATGTGCGGGGGAGGTGGACCAGAGTACCAGGTGGGGACAACATGTAGCTATAGGATAATTTTCATATGCTGTTAAGAGCAGAGGGCACTCTGTAGGGTGAGGCCATGGGCGTTGTCCCTTGAGAAGGAAGATCAGGGTTCTTTAAACTATGTCTCCATCTTGCCAATCCCTCTCCGTGCTTTCGCAGCAATAGTGTTCCCTCACAGTCCGCCCACTTCTTCAGTTACTTGCACCACGCTAAGAGACTCTGGCCCTTTGGGTCCTTCCAATGATGGATGAGCTTGTGTTTGGCCAAGAACAGCCCCAAAGCCTGAAATATACTGGTCACTATAGTTCTAGAGATATAGGGGAACCAGTCTAGCAGGCCACTGCCCGGTGTAATGGGGTCTTCTCTTTGTATCAGCTTTGTAAGTATTCGTGTCACCCCCTCCCAATAAGGGATTAAGTGAGTGCTGGCCCATATCATGTGGAAGAAATTAGCTCCCACTGTACCACATCTAGGACAGGAGGAATTTGACACTTCAAAATACCTGTTAATTCTATCTGGGGTGAGGTAGGCCCTATGTCAAATGTAGAAACTAATCAGTATAAATCTTGCATTCCTGGACACCTTCAGGATTCATTCTGAGATAGCTTCCCAAGCATGTTCCAAGACTGGGGTCCCTGGGTCTGCTTCCCAGTCGGATCTGGTAGGCATAGGGTATTTGTTTGTATAGGGCGGTAGATACATGTTACAGCTTTGTAAGTGCCTGCAGATATTGTCACATATCGACAACAGAGATGATCTTTGGGTTCCGACCCGCCCAATCTCCAATGTACTAGGGAACCCTGGCATGTGTTTTCCACAGGCAGTGAGTGCAGCATTTCTGAATAGTCATGTACTCCCGCGGGTCCTTAGCTGACACTCGGCCTACTTTGAGTAGTGTTTTTACCCAGTCCTTGTAGAGTGGGACAAAAGAGCCACCTCCCACCCCCGGCAATTGCCTACCAGCCATCCACTGAGAGAACTATTGGAGTTTGGCCACTAAATAGTATGATTCAAAATCAGGAACAGCCAGCCCTGCCCCTGGGAAGTCGGACGCTGGAGGGTGGCCAATGTCGACTGTTGGCACCTCCCACCCAATATAAAGGCTGTTAAAAAAAATATTGAGGTCTGTAAAGAATGATCGGGGTACCCAAAGCGGTATAAAAAGCGTGGTAATACCACCATCGTTATAATGGCTATTCGGCCTGTCACTGACAGTGGGAGGGTGTTCCAGAACTCTATATGGGATTTCAGGTTACGAATCGCAAGCCCAAATTTCCCATCAAATATGTCTGATTGAGTATGGTAGATTTTCACTCCAAGGTAGGAGATGCATGGAGGCTCCCAAAGGAGGTCCCTGAGAGGTCGGGCCACAGCATCTCCCCCAGTAAGAAATGGCCTGTTTTTTTTGCCAATTTACCTTTAGCCCCGACTGTGTACCAAAGTTTTCCAATAGGGTTCTGGCACCCGTAAAGTCATCCCCAGTGTTACGAAAAAATTGCAGCCGATCGTCAGCATATATTGCTATGCTCTATGCGCTCGTGCCCACTTGAATGCCGCTATACTGGATACCCAAATGGACTAAGTTTGCAGGGGGTTCCATTGCTATTGAAAATAGTAGGGATGAGAGAGGGCAGCCCTGTTGTGTACCCCGCCCAAAAATGTAACTATTGGAGATGGTGTATCCTGTACCTACTTGGGGCGGTAGGGTTAGTTTAGAGTAGGTACGTCCAATTCACAAAGCCTGAACCAAGCCCCATGTGGGTCATGACACCCTATAAAAAGTTCCACTGCAGACTGTCAAAGATCTTCTCTGTATCTACAGCCAGCACTGCTGCCCTCTCGTTGTTATATGTGGAGGCCTCTAGGATTGTCAACAGTTGCCTCATGTCAATTGCAGTATTGCGACCTGGAATGAAGCCTGCTTGATCAGGATGAATCAGCTTTTTCATAAGTGGGAGTAGGCGAGTGGCCAATATTTTGCTCAAGATTTTATAATCGATATTTAGCATTGAGAGTAGCCGGTATGTCTTAAAGTCATTCTCTAGTTTACCAGGTTTCAGTATGAGGACAACCAATACCTCCCTGGAAGCTAGCAGCAGACAGGCTAGCGGCAGGCCTCTGTTGTCCCTAGACGGCAGGCCTCTGTTGTCCCTAGAGAATCTGCATAGATGCACCAGTTTCGGAGCAAGCTCTGAAGCATAAGTAACATAAAACATTGCTGGCAGACCATCAAATCCTGGAGTTTTACATCTCATGAGGCCCTCAATTGCCCAGAGGATTTTCTGGATTGAGATGTCAGCCGTAAAGGGCGTAAGGGCAGCCGATGTGAGGAATGTAGACCTGTGTCATCTAGTGATGTTTGTTTCGTGTATAGGTCCCGGTAATATGACATAAATCAGTCATTAATGTCGGTTTGCAAGTGGAGGCAATCTCCAGCAGGGGAATTTACTTCCACTATGGACGTCCTTCTTCTTGCCAGGTTGGCTATACATGCCAATAAGCAACCAGTGCAGTCGCGTTCAGCATGGGATCTCTCCATGTAGGCTTGGTAGTCAAAGGATCGGAGATGCTCAGTACGGCCTGCAACTTGTTTCTTGGTGTCTAAACAGTCGTTGCTGCAAATCTGGTTACCCTTGGCAATGCATTTTTGCCTCCCTGAGTAGTTTCTCAGCAGCAGTGAGCTCCTGGAAGAAGTGCGTACTGGATTCAGCTAGACAGTAACTGCAGAGTATAGTCTTGAATGCATCCCACTCCACATGGGGGGTGGAGGCTGTCCCAACGCTGTCTGTTATGAAAGTACCATTCTTCTCCCCAATTACTTCCCTGAACAGTGGGTCCTCCAACCTCCAGGTGTGGATCTTAGAGGGTGGTCTCTACCAGTTCAGGTGGATTAAAACTGATTTGAGATGGTGCGAGAGAAGTATTACACCTCCTACGTTTGGGTGTGTATATCAGGGGGGCAGCGGGGCCCAGCCAGTCTATATTTTGGCCTGTCCCCCCCACCCCCCCAAATCACTGCAGAATTTTCCCTTCTTTTAATTGTAATAGCAAATTATGCTTTGGCAGCCTTGCAACGTGCCACTCATCAGGGTTAAGTGTAATGCATACATAACGCTCATGCAAATTGAAAGGTGATGGCATGCAGTTTAAAAACATTTCCTGTCTTTAAAGACTGATGCCGGTCCCTGCTTGCATACGGAGTCAGTCAGGAGAAGCTCAGGGCCACTGTGCGTTACAGCCAGGGCCCTTGCGTGTGCCTGATATCCGGATTGGTTGTTCCATGTTAATAATGCCTTCCCGGCTTCCCCTGGCTGGAACCCTCTACTGCTTGAGGTCTCATATGACATTGCTTCCCGCACACCCTGCAGCTCCCAAAGGTCAAGCGATGTTAAACTCATACTATTACAGTTTGGAGGAAACCGTGCTGGTTACATTTTCAGGAGCGTGCTAGAGTCTAGTCCTAGAGTGCAGTTTTGAGAAAGAGTCAGATTAAAAGGAGTCAAGAAAGGAAGGCAAGCTCAGAGAAACTGCATGTCGAAAGCAAGGGGCAATGAAATGAACACAGACAGAATGAGAAGGAGCAACCGACCGCAGCAGGTGAGAAGCTATCAATACTGAGTACAGCACGTGCAGTAGGGGCCCCTTGCACAGTAGTTTCCACTCGTTTAAAATCACAGCTTCTTAAATATGAAAACTGCCCAAGCATGTACAAACACCCACAAAGGCACACACCAGTATTTCTAACTGTCCAGCAGACACTACAGCGACCATTGACAAAGTACTATTTTCCATTACTACATGGAGCCCAAACAACTCAAAACCATAAACACAATATCCCTCATGTCAAACACACAAAAAGCAAGCCTCCAGCAGAAGAAAGTGATAGAAATGCAAGGATCCCGCTACACACCTAGCAATAAAGACCCCTTCTACTGTCCACTTCTGAACATATAGACACATCGCTCCTCTTCGCCCCAACTGTTCAGACACCCTCCTTCATTCTACTCATAAGTGTCACAGTTCCCAAGCTCTGGGGACACATGGTGCAGGAGACATAGCACACAAGCCCACAATCACACGTCCCCCACCAGACTTCATTTGTGTACCCTGCCTTTCTAGTTTATGAGGTACACAAGTCGTCGAGGGATACACTGCATGCTACCAGGTGGGATACTATAACTGGAATACTTAGACATGTGTCTCATATCTCATTGTGC
Source organism: Pleurodeles waltl (assembly GCF_031143425.1). Lineage (NCBI taxonomy): Eukaryota > Metazoa > Chordata > Amphibia > Caudata > Salamandridae > Pleurodeles > Pleurodeles waltl. The sequence continues at coordinate 669,184,071 of NC_090438.1, forward strand.
CTATCCATTTGCTGTTTCTCCCTGTTTCTAAATGATATGCATTAAGTGTGACACGCATGCTCAGATATGGGTGGTATAGCTCACTGTAGCTAGTACTATACATATGCCTTACTGTTGAGGCCAAATACAGGTGAAACAGGCCAGGCGTTGCTTTTTCCCTTTCTGAGATCATTGCATTGTCAATTTGGACTGGATAGTTCCTATTGGAGGATTATTTGCACACAGCTCAATACTTGCATGTAGTGGCACAGTGAACAAAAAAATAAATATTTTCCATTTTGGCTCAAGGTAATTACAATTGGCTGAGATGAATATTAGTATTGCACCCGCCTCTTTTTTTTTTTTTTATAAAGTGGTTTATCCTAGTCTGTGCAGCAGCTCCGGTGCAGCCATGCATTCCTCCTAATAATGATAAAAGCAGGAATCCAAATGTTTTCCTTAGGAACCCACCACTGACATTGTTGAATGCCTAGACTGCTAAATAGTGAGGCTGGCTAGTCTTGTTCCCCCTTATTCCTCCTTCATCCACCTCCATTCACGTCCTGTCTTTTGTCTGATTTCCTTAATTTTTCTTCCTTTCGTGTCTTTATCCCTTTACTGTATTTCTATTTCTCTAGGTCAAAGTCTGATGATGAAAAATAAGTCTATCTCCCGCAAAATTAGTGCTGGTGACCAACACCGGTAAAACACCTACACAAATTAAGCACTGGATGTTCCTTGGTTACCACCTCCTTTGATATTTACCCAGTAGGGCTTTCAAACTTTAGATGCCCACCAGGCACTGGATTGAATGAAGAAATATCTAAAATCATGTGTGTCTGTGCCTATGTTTTGATCCATGAGAATGTGAAAGGGCTTTGGGTACAGCCTTTGAATGCAATGCAGGAGGACACCAGGAGCCATGGTCACACAGTGAGGCAGAAGAGGGCCTGCAGTTTTTTTCACAAACGTGCAAACGTTTGGCATGTAAACATGAAGGATGGTGTTCAAGGAACTGCAGCGACGATCTCATGGACCACTTTATCAAAGTCGTTGACTTGCCAGAGGGTTATCTTTGCTATGTAATGTGGTTTCTATGACACAAAACCACTGGACTTCAGGTCAATAGATGTACCTGGCCGTTACAACTTGTAAGGCAGTGGCATGCTGTATTATCAGAAGTTTTGCAACAATGGTTCCAGTGCTCTGGCCTAGAAATGGCTGATTGTTGACAGACTGCTACTTGAGCGTGATATTTATGCCTGGGGTTCTCTACATTGATGGAGCCTTATGGTGAGATTCCCTCCTCTAGGACAATGTCCATCAGTGGTGGTACTCGTCGGTCACAGTGTCACATGTGATGTACATCATTATAAAATGAGATATCCTTTTGCCTAGGGAGTCAGGGGTGGTTCCTGAAAGCCTCTCAGACCACTGGAGTTGCCGTGCCTTGGCTGAGACCTAGATTTAACCTTAGTTTACAGGCCTGTCTTTGCTTGCCTTGATAAACTGTTTTGGTGGGAAAGAGGAGGCTTCTGTTTTGTTACCTAGTGGAAAAATTCAAAGTTGAGTTCATCCATCCATCTTGTGCAATTTCGATCCGTAGGCACCTAAATGGATCCCACTGTTCTTTTTAAATTAATACTTTGAGCCGATCTTGAGGATGAACATCAGTGGACACAAGCTCCAGCATTTGCAGAAACAACTTTCAATCCTTGCATTCAGCCATTACTTCAAACATTCAGTCATGAGCTGGTTAGCTCTCCTCCTGACTTTGTGGCTTATTGGTAGTCTATTAGTGAGCAAACAGTTCATCTCACTCTAGTGTTATCAGGCGTCTCTTATATAGCACTATCTTTACATGCAAATAATGCTGTTTCTTTTTTACTGTCTTGCAGACTCAAATTGCATGCTTTTCTAAAAACAAAATGACCTCTACATTCCTAAAATTCAGCATTAGGGGCTGATCTTTACTTAAAACGTCTCATAGTCACCTCTCCTTTTCCATTTAAAATGTGTCTCTCCTTTCTTTCCATCCTCTGCATACCTCTTCACTCTGAGCACAAACGTATTTAGGTCATATGCATGTTTGCCTTAATTTCTGTAAATTTATTTCTGCATATTTCACACAACTCATTTTAAAGATGACAAACTCCCCTTTTTTTAGAAAACTATGCCTCTGCTCTACCTACGCTCCTCTAAAACCTCACATCTCCCTCTTTCACCACTAACCACCACACCAAATGTCTATTACTTTAATCCACCACAAAGAAACTGAGGTGATTCCTTTCAATGGCATGAACGCACAAGACTAACCCCAGTAACCAAAATCAATGGACTAATCACTAAACTTGGAGATATAGCATGTCAGCGCCTCATCAGGGGTAGTAAGCACTATATAAATGCAATTTCAAGTGCATTATGTGAGGAGATGCAGTAGAAGCCTGGAAATGAATAGTGTCTCTGCTACAGTGAGTGAAGCATGTGTGCACCTGACTCTGGACTTCTACGAGAGATGTTGATGTTTAGCGCTGCATTGTGCAACTAATGTCAGTGGCGGATCGGTTATGTGCACTGTGGCAGGTCAGGGGTCATGTCCAGACATTAGTTCTTCCTTCCTCTTAAATTGACAGACTGTTGGACCAGCAAGAGGGGGAGGCGGCAGGGCAAGTGTCAAGATGAGTTATGTCAAGTTGCTCAGGCTTGGTGTACAGTCTCATCCCATCCAGACACCTAGTGTGCAGGTGTAACAGCTGAAAACACACCTGTATGGCATGACTCACCTGGCATCTGCAAAAATACAGTTGAGGCTATGGCCTGGCTTCTTGGTTGCTGCTATTTTTAAGGTGAAGGTAGAATCAGCAGAAAGTGGACAACAGAGAACAGCATCAAAAACAGTGAGTGCTTTCTATGGGCATAGGCAGTGGGTGGCTGGATTAAGGATATTTAGTTCTAGTGCAACCTGGCATAGTAGAAGCCTTTGCTCGGCTTCCTGTCTACATATCATGCAAATGAGAGGGTTGGCACTCCTTAGGTTCTGTTGCCTACTACTTTAACTCAATTTAAAAAATAAAGCATGCATTAGCATTGTAAGTACAATGGATCTATACCATTGGGTCGCAGTAAATCCACCTAAATTACACTTCTCAATCAAAGTAAAATCCAGAGTGAACATCATAAATTGTGGTACAGACACATCATTCTCCCTGCTCCTATTAGGACAAGTCACACAAATAGTACTTTAAAGTGCCATGCTCAGATTCAGATCCATTTAACACGGACTACACCTAACAAACATGTTTCGGGGTACATAAAATTAATTTGTACCCATTGGGGGACTATTCACAAGAAAGTAGGCAAAGTATGAAAGTCGATCTCTGCCTCAAAGTCCCTTTTCTAATGCAACCAATATTCCCTTTAGTATTCCCAGTAGTATTTGTGTGAATATATGCATTTCTGATAGGTGTAAAAAAGGTAAATCCAGTTGTAAATGTAATTTTATGATCAATTTTACCTTTGTGAATAGAGTTTTAAGTATGCATGGCTATCAGTACCCTAAATGCAAAGTAAAATTCAGGACTGGAGGAGCGGATCACAATTTGCATAGGATGACAACATGAGCTCTCTTGCAAACAGGCAGCACTGCAAATGGAGGAGAGTTGCACACGCCTGTTTAACTGACTCTGCTGGCAAGGGTGCCCTTTGCTTGCTCTCTTTGTCTTCACCGAGACCCTGATGATTCTTGCTTCTCAGCCACCTCGAGCCTGCTCCAATATGCACATCATGGGTTTGAATCTCTAACAAGGCAAACTTAACATTTTATGTGCTTGTAGTTGTTAAGCTGAGTACTATTACATGTGGGAATAGTGATATGTATTTATTTTATTTTTTTAAAGAAATTGTACTACTAATTCTTATTGCTCTCGAACTCTGGATCAGAAATCACCCCTGGCTGACCTTTTCTTCTTCAATCCCTAGAGGCCTGTTCTTGACACTGATAAGTTAACTGTACGCAACTATATTTAACTATAGAACCATGCAGGGTCTCATTTGGAGCACAAAAGTTTTTTAAAATCTTTAATTGTCTGAAGAAAATTCTAGCTCATGAGTGGCCACTTTGAGGGTGAATGTTTGTAAAAAAAATAGCATTCTAAGTTATTGAATGTTGTGGAATACTTGAATGTCCTTGTTGAGATAATTTAGAGTCCATCTCTGATTTTTTTTAGTTCAAAATTCTGCAGTTTTTACGGCTCTGTGCATGACTGCATCCTTCGCTCTTTCTTTATTGCACCTCATATAGATGCTTGTTATGCCCTGTGCAGAACATTTGTTTTTAGATTTTTGCCATGCATTCCTTCCCATGATCACAATGAGACCGATGTATGATGCTGCAGTAGAGCTAAAAATGAGGAGGTCCTGCCCTCAAGCATAAAAGAAGTAGCTCCACCAGCTTTGTGCCAAGGAGTTATAGTATGTGCATTTGTGTACCACTTACTGCCATGTTTATGGTCTTTTAGTACTTTGAGAATCTGGACAGCCTGGTTATTGGGTACCCTTTGTCTGGAGTAAAAGTAGTTAAATGGAATTGTATTCAGGTAGTGGTTCATATTCTTTAGAAGTGTGTGATACTGGGCAGTGGCAGGCAAGATTAGAATAGACTAGTTGTGCATTTGTAATGAATAGTGACAGCTAGAGCCAGTAATTTCTGTGGCAGTCATGCTTTCTATGATTTGTAGCGATATTAACATAATCTGCTTTTGATGAAGTGCCATCCAGAACAACATGATCTCTCAACATACTTGCAGCTGTGACAAGCATGGTGTTTGCCCGTACAGTCCTTCTTTTGCATTACTTTGTCACTGTCTTGCTTTCCATGACTATCTTCACACATTTCTGTATTTCCCTGGATCGCTCCCGGGATCCTAATAGTATACTGTATAGCACTTTACGGGTTCCAAATGGGAAAGTGGCATTGACATGTACTAGGTACATACATTTGATCAGAGCTTAAATCTTCCATACAATTGACGCAGAAACCAATATTTTACAATGCTATTTTTTGTCATGATGCACCACTTCACATATTTCGGCCACATATTCCTTGGAAAAAAGCCTCAACTAATACAACAATCTTTTAGTCCACTCCAATTTTAGTCATCTACTCTCCATTCATAAGCAGTTTTTAAAAACATCCTCATGGAAGGATGCCCTGTCTATTTGTATTTAGGGTCCTATCCACTTTTGACCAGTATCACAGGTCCAAGGTGCATTGGTGAAATACTTTTATCCTGCAGGACACAAGTTTTGTGAGCAGGTAAAGTAAAGATTTGTATTCATGTGTGCATGCTGATGGAACTTGTATTTATGATTCATTAACCCAAAGCCTTTATTATACTGGTGAGCACTAAGAATGCTGTGAGCTTTCACTGCTGAGTGGTTCCATTACAAAAATGTGCATGGACATTTACAAAGTTTAACATTCTGATGACACCTATAATGCTCCCATAATGTTCTCTGATTAGATGCAAATACTTGCAGAAGCTTGAAAGCAAGTTTGATGATTCTTTGCTTTGAAACTGAATTGTACACAAAAAATGCAACTAGAAAAAAAATGTTGGTGCGCCACTGTGTAATTTTAGTTACCATTTAATTGAACTATAATTTGGTAAAATTAATTGGATACATGAAAATATTTAAAAAAATATTAATAATGTAAAATCAGATTAAAGTGAGTTTGTTCAAGATTATGGCAAACATGAAAATAAACACACACTGGCAAAATCAGTAGTCTGGCATTGGTTGTCACATTTATGGGTTTTTTCAAGGAGTGTTTCGTTTTGACATTTTTGTTTGTAAAATTTTACTGTTGTGCTAGCTGCTCGGCCCTTACTAATACAAGAAAAAGCAAAACTATTTTTTGGTCTAAAAAAGCACAGGATGCCATGGTAGAGCCAGTCACTGAAGGAAACCACTTTGAGTGTTGATGGGTCCCCTTGTGAAAAAGCACAATGCTGTCTCTCACAAGGAAGTTAACCCTATGCGGAATTATGTATATATAATTGTAATAAAAACTAAAGGTCTTGGCAGACAACAGACATAATTGTTAAATAAAGTCACACAATTGCACCCATAGTATACGTCCTTGCATTAGTGCAGATTTATGACTTTCATGAATTCACAAGAATTTACAGAAGGCCTAGCAACCATACTCCTCGAAACAGTTTGTGGACTTCCATGTAGCATGAGCAAATATGCAGGCGTATATTTGCTCATGTGAAAATCTCCTGAACGTTTCCCTGTTCACTTTACCTATAGCCCATTATTTCTACACCCTGGAAAACATGTTACTGTGCCCTTGTCAGGAGCAAATTTCCAACCTTTCCTAGTGAGAGACGGTTTTAGAGAAGAGCTAGTGAAAACCTGTAAACATGCACACTTGTAGAAGTGCACAGACTCAGAAAGACATTCCATTCCTGGAACTACTGCTTCCGCTACTTCCAGCCACAGTATGTAGATTTGCAAAAAGATGGCAAAATCAGGGCATTGCTGGAAACCAAACACTGGTAATATGAATCCTGGCATAATTAGAGAGGCTATTTATTATCACAGCTCTGACATAACGAAGTTGCTGTCATAATTTTTCCCCTCACTGCGTGGCATTAAACGTACAAGTGAATTGTTTTACAGTCCAAGGAGCTTTCCGAAGCATCCCATCCCTTGGCTAAATAGATATCTTATACATTTCCAAACACCTGTATCTCCCTTTAGACTTATCTTTGAATTAACTTTTGCTTTGACTCAGATAAAAAGCACTATTTGTCACACTTTTTGCTCAAAAAGACTTTGGATAGAATAATACCAAAATCAAAACATATGACAATACTGTGTGATTTAAAAATCTGACTAATATTTCTCGAATGTTTGAAGATGGAATCCATACCACAAAATCATCTCTTTATGTTTTTATTAGTGGGGGACATTCCCCACCCCACCAAAATGTAGTCCTGGCTATGGGCCTGTTAATGTCCCTCCCATTCAGCCTTCCAGCTACTGCTACGTATCTGCCTTCTGGATCAATTATTGATTTAACATGCTGGAATCGGAGTCCTGCTCTAACCCAAATTAAGACCCCTCTAGCAAAAGCAGGGTAAGTAGTATAGTAGGCCTGTACCGTCCATCTGCGCCAAAGCGCTGCACCTTCTGTGGCTGTTAAATGCATTTCTTGCAGTAGGGCTATGTGGACCCCCAGCTGTTTAAATAGGAAAATACCTTGTAGCGCTTAGACAATGTGTGTGTTCCCCATACATTCCAGGATATTAGCTTGTAGGCAGCTGCGTGCACCATGGTCATGTGGTAGTCAACCCTATGCAAAGTCTCCCTTAGTGGGGACCTTGCTGTTCCAGGGTCCATGTGCATTTGCAAGGAGAATTGAAACACTAACAGTTCCAACTCAGAGGGATTCCCAATATGCAAGTAAATACAATCCAAGAAATCAAACCCCAACTCCCACACCCAAGGACAGGAAGTAGAAAGACTCCCATCCATTTGGAGGAAGCTAGACGCATGCTGTATGTCCCCCAACACTGCTAAGAGCCATATCTACACAGTACTCCGGGACGTAGATCCAGGTCAAAATGGGTCCTGGTACGGTCACTCAAAAAATCAGAACAAATGTTGGCTTAAAGAAGAGTTGTCTCTAGGCTCCCCTGCTGTTTAATCTGTGCACAGCCGATTTAGGAAAAAACTTGGAGCCTGGATGCCTGGCCCCTCCAAAGCTAGGGCACATCAAACTGCAAATAATTCAATATGCAGACAATATAGTGATCATGGATCGTACCAAAACTAGATTACAGTGGGCACTGAACACCCTGAACATCTTTTACCTGGACAACCATTGCCAGGTATTCCAGGATAAAAACAAAAGTCCTAATATTTGGAAGATACAGAAACAAAAGGATTATCTAATGACACCTGAGCAGTAATACAATCAACACATGAAGAAAGAACAATTACCTGGGGTTGTGGTTCAGCAAAAACAGTACAACAGTGGCACAAGTCAATGCTGTTAAATAAAAAGGAGCCGCCATGTACGGGATCAGCCAGCTGAACTGGCTGCTAAGCAGCAACTCAGCGACCCCAATATTAAGGGTATTGAAGGCTACACTACTGCCAGCCTAACAGTATGGCCATCATGCTTACTCAGGAGCCTTAGATTCATCCTTGGAACAAATCCACTGTAGAGCGTACAGGAAAATCTTCCAACAACCACAATACACCTGTCACTGAAGGGTAAGGCTCAAATTGGTCATCTAAAATCCATCTTTGAAACCTCGGGTAACCCCTGGTTCACTCAAGTAAGAAACACTATAAAGACCCTTCTGATGGAAGAAATAGCCCTTCAAACAGGGGATGCCCATGTAACACCTGGAGAAAAGCTATCAACCAGCAAGTTAAGACGACCTCGAGGGAGCAAGACCTACTATCTGTAGATAATTTGTTACTGGTTTAGGGTCTGAATGGTTCCTACTTTGCAGGGGAATCACAACTGTACTTCCTGGGGCCATAAGAACGGAAACCAGCCGGCAGAGTCTGCATTTGAGATTGTTGACATTGCCAGTGAGAGGTTTTAATCATGTCTGAGCAGGCTGTGGAGACAAATGGGATTGCAGGTTATATACCTACTTACACGAACCATGGTTACACTTGTTATGCTGCTGCCCTTCCTTAGACCATCAGAGGAAGTTAATAATTAGACCAGTCTTCCTGGCCCTTGGGGTGTGATGATGCAGAAACGAAGGTTTTACATTTATTAGCGCATAAACGTAGTGCCGCAATAATCAAGTGTGACTTTAACCGAACTAATAAAGATTGTACGGGGACAAATGTGCCCTCAGAGTAGTTCGCCAACATTTATAAGCGTGCTTTATATAACGTGATGTATTAGAATTGTACTAATCTGACATAACCGTAAACGTGTGCCATGATTTGCTTGTTTGAAATGTTTTAACTTAGCATAACTTTAGTGGAGGCTTCGGCCTAGTTGCCTTGTCTCACGGTTTAGATGCTCGTGTTTTTCTAATGTGCTAATAAAACGTGTATTCTTGCTTGAAGCTGTACTTTTCCAGTGAGATCGGTTCACATGCTTATCTTTAAGGTTTCGTGCCAGCCTGGCATCTTCTTCTTTGCTCCAAGGTCAATCTGCAGGTGCAGACAATGGAAGCTCTGAAAGTGAGTTAATTGGTAAAATATGTTGCAACTTACGTTCCCGACTCCAAGGATAATGTAGGCCTAGGTAGAAGCTTGTAAATTGTTGTTTTTGATTGGACAATTTGAAGCCAACCTATGAACCCTCCAATGGAAGACCCTACTGGATTTGAACTGTTGATTATTTAAACCTGGTGCACAAGAAGAAAGCGGCCATTACCCACTGCACCCATTGAGGACATTATTGCCCATTGCAGCCATTATGGCCCATCTTGCCGACCTCGTCATTTTGCCATCTTCTACGATGCCAATTGATGTTCGACGCCATTTTGAATGAGACTTTGATGCTTTCTCTAATCGAGAGAAAGAGACTTTAAGTAATTCTCGCTCTAGAGACTTTAACTTTGATCTGCCCCTTTGTATAAAGTAGTAGTTTTGTCCTTTTATCTTGCCGCTGTGAGGCAATTGCCCCGTCCACCCTGCCCCCTTTGCCCCGTCCCATGCTGATCGAAACCGGTACCTGTGAGACGAAGACTTCCTTGAATGCTGATTGAATTTGGTAAATATGAAAGGAAAATGTACAATTGCATTGTGTTTCTTTTTAGGTAACCAACTGCTGATTTTTGATAAGAGCCCTAGTTAGGAGTTTTCCAAATCAATGTTGCTAAATTGTTTTTTGCATGAAGTCCCACATGCAGATGCTAATTTGAGGTTAGATGAGGATTCATTTGTTGCACGATGCAATTTGAGACCTTGTTATGCTGACTAATGTATGCAATTAGCCCATTACAGATTATAGTTTTAGTGGTTTGCGTTGCTATTATCGAATGCATTGTTATTCAAATGCTGCATAGATTGCATCTTTTCGCCGTTATGGACAGCTATTAATGTTCATTTACATATACCATTTGGTGTTGAGACACATTTATATCGTGCTAGCTTTGTTAATATAGGGAAATAAATTCATTAACTTTGAATGAACTGGTGTGGTTATTCATGGCCGAAAGGTCATGGTTCGCCGAAATGTTTTCTGGATTAATTGTGAAGTGTTATGTTGATCAGGGCATTGCTTATGTTCGTTATTGATTTGATTAAATTGACTAATCTCGGGTGAAGAGAGCCCCACTTGGTCAAAAGATTCATCGACCCAAGAGCGTCCAAATACAGGTAATTTATTAGGACGGAACGCTCTATCAGTAGATGGTAGCAGAGGACGGTTTCGCCCTTTGGGACCCCACTCGAGAGGTAATGGTTTCGCCCTTTGGGACCCCACTCGAGAGGTAACGGTTTCGCCCTTTGGGACCCCGCTCGAGAGGTAACGGTCGCGCTCTTTGAGACCCCACTCGAGAGGTATATGGTGTTGAATTAGATTTTTCTTGGGTAAAACAGATTGAGAGAATGATGATGCCCTAAGTCCCCCGCGACTTTCCCGGGATCTCGGAGCTTGCGAATGGAGAGAATGGAGGTGTGAAATCGGCGTTGGCGGTACTAGTGACGGTATGAGTGAAGTCAGGGTTTTGCGCTTGCACAGCTTATTGCCGCAGATTGTTTGAAAAGGTTGCGAGGATTTTAGAGAATAGCGGAGGTGCGACTCCGAGTGTGAGAGTAGGGAAGTCGTCGAACTTCATGTGCATGTGGCGCTTTGTGCAGAAAAAGGTCCACGTGGTTGTTGTTGTTGAGACGGGCCCTGCGAGGTCAAGAGACTCCGGAGCATGTTGAAAAGTGTATGAGACACTTGTTTTATGTTGTGGTCTGGTCGGTTTAATAGGTTGACCGGGCGTGGTCAACGAGTCGGTACGTGTGTTAAGGGAGTGAAAGAAAACTTCGACTTCGGGCTTTGACAAATTCTAAGTGCACTAGAATAGATCATTGACAAGTTGAGAGCAGAGTCTGCGGGTCAGGATTTGCTTGTGAAAGTGGGGACCGAGAAAGATGGAATAACTGCTGAGGCTAGTGAAAAATCCCTAAGGTCCTGAAGCGATTGTGTTACCCTTCCTGTAGTAAACCGACAGATCTGTTTTATTATTATTTGGTTGCTCGCGATACATGCCAGAAGTTGTTACGAGAGGAGCGGAGTGAAGGAGGACAAGCCGCGAGGCTTTGTGAGCCGCAGTGTGTGTGAGTGTGACGTCACTAGGAGCCGCGCTGGGATAGGTTGGTTGCAAAGAAGGGCCGCGCACGGATTGGACGCAGTCCGTGGGGCTCGATTGGAAGGGGAAAGGCAAGCGAAGAGTATTCCGGGAATTAAAGTCACTTATTGATTACAAACTTTGTGAAATAAAAGACGAGAAAATGAAATTTTTTAAAGCATTAAAGAGTGCGATGAAGGGGGAGTCTTACATTAAAGCGAGCGTAGGAGAGGAGACGCCACCCGAAGGTACACCAGCTTACATTGTAATGGAGGAAAGGGGGGTAGCTCCGTGCCTTTGGCTAAAGCAATGGCACAAGCTGACAGAGAGACATGGGAGCGTAGCGTTCCCGATCCATGGGGCATTCAATATAAGGATCCTAGAGAATTTGAGATTCGCGATGTACGACATGAAGGTACCTCCAAGGCCAGCACAGTTTGAGGCTCTAGCGATTTGGGAACTAATGGCTAGACAGCAACAGCAAAAGAAGTTCGAGACCAGGATAAGAAAGGTAGAAAAGACACTAGCGGACGCTAGGTGGGATAATGCACAGAAGGTGTGGAGGTCAGATATATTGCAGGGGATAAAATTGTTTCCCGCAATTGCTAAGGAAGAAGAGGCGACAGGCAAGAAAGCTACCTGTAAGACAAACAGGAGGTGTTCCAAAGATAGAGAGGACGAGGAAAAGTTAAGGAGAGAAGACGAGTCAGAGGATGAGGAGTTCATCATGCAATTGCTGAACGACCGTCCACCACCTTATGCAGAGAGTGAACAAGGTCCAAGTACCAGTTCTGCCCCTCCGGCACCGGTACAGAATAATGAAACTCCGAGTTCAGAAACGCCATCGGGATCTAAGGACCCGAGTTTACTGTTCACCCCGCAGATACCGCAGGTTAGGAGAATATATCCAGATGTGCCTATATTGAAAACAGCAGAAAATTATCAGCCGCAGGTCCCAAGGTACTACAGCAGTGACAACAGTACGGGAATGATTCTAGATCCAACCGTAATGGGAGTACAGAATGGTCGCAACCCAACATTGGCACAAGCTGAATCAACCCAGTTTTTGATGCCTCAAAAGCAGATGCAGGGGGGAACCGCACATGCTCAGATGACGGGGAGTCAGACGGGCATGCCGGCAATGATGACCCATAGTGTGGGAATGAACATGCCTCAGAACCTGGGGAATGGACAGAACCCAGATGCGATATCCCTACCCATTACTGTAGGTCCACCGGTACCTTTGTACATTCAGCCTAACTCAGGTATGAGCGGTCAAGGATCAATGGTGCAGAGTGGGACGGAAAGGAGGTGCATAGAAAACACTCCAGAGACAACTCCGATAGCGGCTCTGCCAACTGGATCTGGGTCCTTGATGGAGTTTAGTCCCATATGTGCTCAGTCAACAGTGGTGAGGTCGAGTCCCCCACTGATGATACCGCTATCATCGAACACTGAAAAGTTGCCGCAACCATCAATGGCAGTCGATGTGAATGCTACACTGATGGGGTTGAATGCGCAACAGCTGACACAGTGGTTCAACAGTCTGAATTCCACACAAAGCTCAGCCAGTGGGAAGGGAGAGGACTATCTGAATAGGGTCAGGTTGAACATGGAAGCAGAAGAATTGGTGGAAGGGACTATGGGTTTGAATAGGTTAGAGTCCTACTCGGAAGAAGAGCTGAGGTATCTATGTCCTAGGATTACGAGAGAAGTGAACAAGGTACATAGAAGGTTGCAAGAAATAGCTGACAAAAACGGGGTTGAGATAGACAAGACAAAACACTTGAGCAGGAGCTATAGATTGGATTTCGGGACCACAGACTTTGAACACATGAGGTCAGCAGGCATGAAAACGCACCTTAGAGAATTGCTGCAGAGTGCACAAGTGTGGAGGTGCTTAGACAAATGGGAAAGCAGATGGGCAAAGAAAAAGGAAAAGAGGAAAGACAGTGTCCCAGAGCACAACGAGAAAAGATCACAGAGTAGTGATGCAATAACCATGTTACCAATGAGGGAGACAGCAGGGGGAAAATGAATACATGTACCGTGGCATAGAAGCGACATTCAGTCTTTTACGGATGATTTTTCCCAAACTGAGAGACAAACCGATTGAATGGTATCAACAGACTGATAGGTTTGTGAAGCTTGCAAAATGTCTTTGGGAAGACCTGAACACCATCTTTGAGATTGTGGTTCCGGCAGATTTGTGGGAAGACTGCAAAAGGGCTGTAGGTTGGCCGACAAGTGAACCAGAGAGAGACAGGGAGACGGGTGCACCATCACCTATGGTAATGAGCTTGTACTATAAGGTGATTGAGCATTTGAAGACGAAGGTTGCCGCGAAAAATGTGGATTGGCAGAAGATTGATCGAACTGCCCAAGAGGCTAAAGAGTCGATTCATGGTTACTATGAGAGGTTGTTGAAGGCGTTCAAGAACTACAGTGGCACGGAAACAATAGAGGCGAAGGACATGCTTCATTTTGTGTTTAGATTTGTGGAAGGGCTGAGACCAGAGATAAGTCAGATGATAAAGACGCATTTGATTTGTTGGCAGTCGAAACCTATTGATGAGGTGTTGAATTATGCAAAATACTGTAGCGACGAAATTGAAGTGAAACAGAAAAGGTTGAAAGAGAAAGTGATGGTGATGCAACTTAAAGCAGCTCAGACAGGTCTGCAAGGGTTGCAAGGGTTCCAACAGCAGATACCGCAGCCGCAGCCGCAGGGAAATATGGTGTTTCAGCCACAGGCAAGAGACAGAGGCAGAGGAGGCTTTGGGAGTAATGGTCCGGATTTGAACACTGTTGCAATTCAGAATGGTGTGCAGGCAATGAAAGGGGTGATGCCGTGTCACGTGTGCGGAATCGTCGGGCATTGGAAACGCGAGTGCCCGATGGTGATGCAGGAAGGTGCAGGTGTTGGTCAGCAAAACAATGATGTCAATGCATTCCAGACAATGAGGGGACCGAAAATGAGAGGTCCAAACCCAAATTTTCAGACCATAAATCAGCTGCAGGGATTACAGCCCATGCAGCCGCAGCAGATGCAGATGCCCCGTATGCAGATGACGCAAATGCAGCCAATGCAACAGCAGTTTCCCATGGTACCTAATCAGCAAATGCAAATACCTTTGGCACCAGTGAGTCAGCAGCAAGTGATGGTTCCTCCACAGGTCTCGGGTCAGGTGATGAATACAAATGGCACCGTACAACAGTTCCCATTACACAGTGAGAATGGAATAAACAATGTATGGGAGAGTGAAAGTTCAGATGAGGAGGGAAATTGTGTGCTTGCAGCATCCTTGGAAGTTGATCAAAAGGGTCCATATGTGGAGGGAAGAGTTATGGGTCATCGTGTTTCATTCTTGGTTGACACAGGAGCCACACGTTCAACTGTTAGGAGCATTGAAGTACCAAATTTGCCACTCTCAGGGAGAACAGTTCAAGTAGTGGGAGTAGCAAACAGGCACCTGACGAACCCAATCACAGATCCAGTACAAGTCAGAATTGGTAACTATCAAGGGTCACATAATTTTGTGGTATGTGACTCAAGCCCGATAGCACTGTTAGGGAGAGACCTATTGTGCAAATTGGGATGTTCGATTATGTGTTCGAACGATGGAATTAGAATTCAGACGAGCAGTGATGGGGAAGAAGAGGACAGTGTAGAAGGGGATGAGATGGAAACTGTTGATGAAGAATATCCTCTGATTAACCTTTTTCCGATGATAACTGAAGAAGATATTCCAGCTGAATTACGGGAAACAGTCGGAAAGGAAGTGTGGGATATGACAGGAAAAGAGGTGGGATTGGTGAAAGGAGTGGAACCAGTGAAAGTGACCGTAAAACCCAATGTAACCTTTCCCCAGACCCCACAATACCACATGGCACAAGACACCCTCATGAAAGTCGCCCAACTCATTGACGAGTTTGTAAAACAGGGAGTACTGAAAGAAGTGTTAAGCAGTCCATGTAATTCACCAATCATGGGACTAATAAAGCCGAGTGGAAAGGTTCGAATCGTGCAGGACTTGAGGAAAATAAATGACATCATAATTAAATGCTGCCCTGTAGTACCGAATCCAGCTGTGATAATGTTTCAAGTCCCTTGCGAGGCCGAGTGGTTCTCAGTCATTGACTTGTCACAAGCATTCTTTTCGGTGCCTCTTCATGAGGACAGCCAATTTCTCTTTTGTTTCAAATTCTTAGACAGAGTTTACAGTTGGTGTCGAATTCCTCAAGGGTTTTCGGAGTCACCGTCAATTTTCAATCAGATTCTAAAGAAAGACTTGGAAGCGTTAGAATTGCCATTCGAGTCAACCCTAGTACAGTACATCGATGACTTACTGATTGCATCTAAGACAGAAAGTGGCTGCACAGCCGACACCATTGCTCTACTGAACCATTTGGGAAGGAATGGACACAAGGTGTCTCCTTCAAAGTTGCAGTTCTGTCAGAAGAAAGTAAAATACTTGGGTCATCAAATAGAGAAAGGGTCACGGAGAATAATGAAGGAAAGAATAACAAGTGTACTTCAAATGAGTCCACCAAAGACGAGGAGGGAGGTGAGGAAGTTTTTGGGGATGGTGAGCTACTGTCGCCAGTGGATTCCCAACTTTTCAACTCTAGCAAAGCCTTTACTGAAACTGACCCAGAAGGATGCCTTGGATGAAATTGAGCTGAAAGGAGATGAGATGGATGCTTTTATTGAATTGAAAGAATGCATGTGCAGGCCTCCAGCTTTAGGTATGTCTGATTACACAAAGCCTTTCACATTGTTTGTCATGAACGTGATGCATGTTCTTTGTCTGTCTTGACCCAAGCCCATGGTGGCATAAACAGACCAGTAGCGTATTTTTCAGCTACTTTGGATCCGGTCGCAGCAGCACTGCCAGGGTGTTTGCGCGCCGTAGCAGCAGTTGGTATCAGCCTCACTCAGAGTGAAGGAATAGTGATGGGACACCCATTAACAGTCATGGTCCCTCACTCAGTTGAGAAACTTTTGACCCGCTCCCGAACGCAACACATGACTGGAGCAAGACTCACAAGGTATGAAACAATAATTCTGGGCTCACCGAATGTGCAGCTGAAAAGGTGCACTACGTTGAATCCAGCAACCTTGCTTCCCGGTGAAAATGCTGAAATTGAGAACGCTGAAGACGTCGAGCACGACTGCCTTCAGGTGACTGAATTTTGCACAAAACCCCGACCTGATATTAGGGATACTAAGCTTGATGAAAATGACCATATTATTTTTGTTGATGGTTCATGTCTAAGAGATGGGTTGGGAATTTTGAAAGCAGGATATGCTGTATGTACTGTAACAGGTGTCTTGGAAGCATCCTGGCTTCAAGGAGTCTATTCCGCACAAGTAGCAGAGCTTGTAGCCCTTACAAGAGCATGCCAACTGTCTACATTGATGAAGGTTACCATTTACACTGACAGTCAGTACGGGTTTGGAATTGTGCACGACTTTGGGCAACTATGGTCACAGAGAGGTTTCCTGACCTCTTCAGGGTCCCCAGTGAAAAACGGGGAGAGAATAAGGGAATTGTTACACGCCATTCAGATGCCAGCCGAAATTGCAGTGGTAAAGTGTAGTGCTCATACAAAAGGACAGGACTATGTTTCCCTGGGAAATGCATATGCGGATCAAGTCGCAAGATTTTGTGCCTTGAACTGTATATTGCTCAGGGATGAATGGAATTTGATAAGTGAGCCAGAGCTCGAACCAGCTGAAGCATTTGCCTTGAAGGTCGTGGATACAATGGATGAACTAAAAGCATTACAGAATAGCGTCAGGGAGGATGAAAGAGTTTCCTGGATTAAGTCACAATGTACAAGGAGACCAGATGAGTTATGGGTTTCAAATGAAGGAAAATTTGTTTTACCAAATAGTCTCTTATCGCAGCTAGCGCGGTTCTATCATGGGCAGGC